>NC_134702.1:44342394-44942394 GCF_043290135.1 Rhipicephalus microplus | reverse complement strand
CACAGGACACACGTACACGTGCATTCGAGTACTCTGCACCTTTATCTACAATTTATCAGTGTTTTATTGCTTATTTTTTGTTTGTTGCCAGACTACTGCCGCTGTGAAGTACGCTATGAAAAGGTGCCATTGTGCAACAGTTGGCCGATGCCAATGTTACCAAACTGTCGTGGTCGACTAATGCACTAAAGCCGGTTTGGCAGTGGCTGACAGTTAAAGAAATATACGTCTGGTCATGATATTGATTGTTGAAATGTCACGTGGGCGGGGTCGAATTACGTGATTCAAGATCAGTATATTTCGAAAGAAAAGTTTCGCAACGAATAGTGATGCTTTTTCCGTTTTTAGTTAATCTTGCTTTCGCAATGTCAAGGTTAGTTTTTTGTTTTGTTTTTTCACCAACAATATTTCACCGAGATTGGAAACTGCGGACTCTTTATGGTTTTTAAGCTCGTAACCAAAGCACACTGTTTTCCCACAATCTTTTACCTCACTTTTAACGTAATGCCCGCAGAATAACTTTCGGCTTTAACTAACAGGCAAATAGAGTCGCAACGTTTAGTTTCTCTGCATGCTGCCTGTGATTATGCAACTACTGTACCAGTGTGTTTCTTTATTGCACAAATGCACGAAATAATCGTTTTAATCGAGCTAAATAAAAAAATTACCAACAAAATAGGGTCAAATAAAATTTAAAAAATATATATCCAGGTTGCAGTGGACGTGAACTGTACGCCCGGCGAGATGCCAGATTCAAGGCTGAGAGGATATTTCGGTCACCTCACACGAGTCATTGTCGCATGCAATTAATGTACGTCCCTCGATCTACAGCGCAAAGTTCAGGAGTTGGTGGTAAAACCGTCGCTTTGTATTTCTGCAGGACGGCGCAGTTTCTTTGGTCGTACGCAGCAGTTAAGTACGCCTTTTTTTTTAGCGTGGTATCGCATTATTATGAACACCTTTACTTCGTGCAGTCGCGCATCGTAAGAGCGACCATGCGACGGAACTTGGAGGATTGGTATAACTCACGAATTCGACGTTCCTGTTCAACACACTGCCTCACATCAATATTTCAAAACTCCCGTGCTTATCTTTTATCCCATCTTTTTCTCTTTATTTGGTTCTGCAAATTAAGTCCGTTTAGTCAATCCTAATCCCACCGATATATCATTAACGAAGGCAATAACACAATGGGAATGAACACATAAGTATCGAACCACTGTGCGTTAATTTACAGGGGCGTTGAGTATGCTCGAATTTTGTGGTAAACTGCTTACGTTGCGAAAGGCGATCTGTGCTTAATTTAGGGTAAAAAAGAAGTCAACTAGGAAGTTTCCCCAAGCGTTTAACGTATTAAAAAAAAACATGCCAAAGTTGTAAAACTTGCACGTAATCACGACATTACAGAGCTAATTGTATGTCAGCGTCATCGGAGATTAAAGTTGAAAGAAAATGTCCGTTATGAGTTTTTTCCCGCAATAGAGCCCATACATAGTTTTGAGAGTATGTTTTAATAGGCAATGGCTATTCCGTGTGCTTTTTTTTTCTTTACACTTTCTGGCAACCTTCTTGAAAACAAGAAAAAAAAAAGATGCAAGACTTACTCTGCACTTGCTCTTTGGTCAGGTCTTCCTGCAATGAGCAATGGCCACAAAGTTTAGTACGTACCCAACATACAGTGAAATATCTAAGATGTGCGTGCTGGCACCAAAACGTTGGCTAGCACTATAGAGCTATCGACTCAGCCAATAGCTACGAAAAAGTGGCTGTCGAAGCTGAGGTTCGAGGTTTACAGTCAGCGGCAACTGCATAACGAAATGATAGTTTTATAAAGGCTTTAAAAGAAAGGTAACGTGAATGAAACGACACTGATTTCGCCTGACGGTGCGAGTATATACCGTGGAAAAGGGTAAAGCATAAAAATATATCACAAAAGTGTATGGCCATCAAACAATGTCAACTTACGCTAATCGTAACGACGATCGTGAACTCGAAATAGCTTAAATAGGTTTAGCGCCATTGACTTAAGAACAAAATTGTTATGGCTTTTGTGGCACAGTCAAGCAACATTATTAGATATAGCAAGGACTTAGTTGGCAGACATGTAAGGTCTCAAGATTACTGAACCATTTTACATATAAATATACCAAACTCATAGAAGATATGACGGCACGAATGACGTTGTCAAAGGTATTCGTTTTCGAAAGCTGAGACATGCAGTTACACTCCTAAACATGCTAAATCTCACGTCGGTGTACGGCAGTGTGAAATCATCGCGACTGCCTTTTCGTCGTGCACGCTGCAGCTTTAGCGTCAGCGATGACAATGTCGACGTTTCGAATCGGTTAAAGGGGCGAGACTAAAATCATTTGCAGCGCGCACTTTATCTGACCGACGTGAGCTAGACGGGAAGAGGACGAGAATATAACGACTCTTGCACGTGTCTGTAATGCTTCCTTCTCCGATTACTACAGGCTCCGTAATCACAGTCCACTGCGATGTACTTTCTTCTTAACTAGATTGTTCGTTTCATGCGCAAAATACACGTATGACACGAAACCCAGTCGCCAGTACCCAGTACACGAGTACGCGTGCATTTCATGAACGTCCCGATAACTTGGATGTTGCTAAACTGGCGAATAACATTTTATTTTCGACGACTACGCGCGTGTTTTCACTCCCAGCATCTTGCAATTTGCCTGTACTTCCTTCTAGACTTATCTTTTTCTGCCAGATATATCGGGCGAAAGTTGTCAGCAACACCGCCGTGCCTTATCACATGCTCGCAAGAGGCGACGCACGGCTTTACCGAGTGGCGTCAAAAACATTTTGTTGGAAAAACGAATAGATGAAGTAGCGTGAAGCGGACAGAGTAAGGCTTTACCATGTTGAATCAGGACGGGCTACGACGGCAAATCCCTGTACCGCTGCTTCGGACGGTCTGGCCGAGGTTTGTTCGCCGAGAGAAGCGCGCTCCCGTCGCGTGGTAGTCCCGACTGGCGAGCGGGTGTGTCGGCGCAAAGCGATCGCTCGGCCGGGGGCTCCATTTTTGGGCGCTCGCGCGCAGCATCACAAACAGCGGCAGCCACCGCGCGTGCCGGAGGATCCGTCACGTGATCAGGTCCTTGCGTGACGTCAGCGCCGGTGTCCGGCCAGGGGCGGAGGACCTCGGGTGCCCCGGCTCCGCCAGTACCGTACATCACAAAGCCAGAGCGAGAGCGCATTTACCTACACGAGAGAAAAAAAAAAAGAGTGCCCTATTTACACCGCGTAACACGGTAACACGCGTAACTTTGTAGTAATAATAGTCTTTCTGTTTGCTCAAATACTAGTTTCACATCTTTCTATGTACTTGTAACCCAATAATTGCGTGTTAAACAAAAAATCCCGCCAGCAAATGGTGGCGGAAGAATATACACTGTCTAAACTAGTCGTCGCTCCAGGTTGGACGAGCCGTGGCTCCAGGCTTTGCGGCACTGCACCGAACTACCAACTCGAAGCCGTCGCAGTGATTCCGAACACCGCCGCGGTAACTTGAACGCGCGAAGCCGAGCTCTCCTGTCGAGCTCTTTTCTTTCTAAATTTATTTTTCGCTCTGTTACGTAGACGCCTGTCTTGGATCTAGGGTGGGCCAGGGGTTAATTTTAGCGGCGCGACGCCGCAAAACGTTAGCCGTCGGTCGCGTCTTGCCGGGACGTTGCCGGTCGTCGAATTGTGCCCCTCATTCTCTGCACGCTGAACATGCGCTGCTGCACTGCCAGCCGCGATTTTGCAAGTATGTGCGAGTAGTGGCCGCGATTTTTCACTTCAACCTCGCTGGCACTCGCCCTCGCTGCTTTTCAACCGGCACATATTTTGTTGCAGTCCCGCGCTCTCTCGCTTCTTCTGGTAATGCATAAACAGCCTTGCTATTCCATTGGTTTACGATGACGCCTGCTGTGCTTTACATTGTTAGTCTGACTTGCAAAATGGCACACGCACGCATGCAGACACCACAATGACACCACAATTGTGTCATGACATGATTCATGACAGCACGCACACCATTGTGTAATGATATGTTCTCTCTTGGAAAATCAACAAGGAGGAGGGGAAGGCAAAAATTTGAGGAAGCTCCAGCATCCCCCCCCCCCTCGTGCCCACCCCTGACGCCACCCCTGTTTGTCCATCTCAAGCATCACCTGTATTTGCCCTCACCTTAAATGGGTCCTGAAACACATTTTCAGTTAGCCACGGAATAAATTTAGTAAAAAAGCTTATTGCCTCACGATTTCGACTCCGCAAACATTTTAAGAATTCGTACAGTACGAGTGAAGTTACAAAGATTTGTTGCACGCTGCAATTGTACTCCTTCTCTCGTCCCAACAAAAGATGCTAAGCAGTGAAGGCAGCGAGGGATGACATGGGCAAAGAAAATACGTCACGCATGACTCGTGGACAAGTCGTGGCCTCTTGCGGTGATCCTTGCAATGACCAAGCACTTCATGCTCGAATCAGCCAATGGCTGATAGATGGCCTTCTTTTTGATTTTTGACTTTGTGATTTTTGAGCTTCCTCCATCATTTGTCGAGAGAAGAGAAATAAATTTTTAGCTGACATTGATAATTCATTGTGACATTTAGGCCACGTGCTGCGCTACATTATCTGGCTCGCGTTTTCTCGGGATCCTCTACAACCGATCGGCAGTGTATTCTCACCATGCTCAAAAAGTGTTGCAGGGCCCCCTGTAAGCTACACAAGTGCTCTTTCGTTATCCTAGACGCAATGCAACACTACCCCCCCCCCCCCTTGTGGAGAATATTTTGCCGACGACCATGATTACGGAGGTACCGATGCAGCACAGAGAATCAATGTCTGAAATACTGTGGCGAAAGTAGCGTCGTCCACAAAGCCGACACTCTTGCAACGCCGTCCTCATCAATCGCCAACCCAGACATCATTAAAAATATTCATGAGATTTTCTCTTTTTACAGCAAGGATGTTTGGCCCATGTCTGCTCGTGCAGAGAAGCTCCAACATGCGGCCCCTAATCGGTACCCCCATCCCGCGTGCTACCTTGTTAGTTTTTAGTGGACCAGTGTGGCGAGTATTTATTTATTTATTTATTTATTTATTTATTTACAGTACCCTCAGGGTATAAATACATTATAGAGGGGTTGCGGGTGCACATAATAAACAAAAGCATCAACAATAATAGTATGAAAGTAAAACTGGAAGCATTATACAGAATATTTACAAAAAGTACAAAAAACTAAAGTCTAGTAAAGTACAATACGCAGAAAAAACAAACTTGTAGCGATACGGAAGTCTTGATAAGACATTTTTGAATGCAGTTGCATCAGTTATATCAGTTTCGAAGGCTAAGTGATTCCAATCTAAGTGATTCCAATCACCTGCTGTTCTGAGAATAAGTGATTGTGAGCCTGCAGTACTTGAAAATATGGTATGATAGCCTTATGATGATGATCAAGTTGATATGAGGGGACTGGAGCTGGCGTATCAACAAGGAACGAAAAGTGGGGTGGTGGTAGAGAGTTTGCTTAAATTTTGTAGCACATGCGCGCTGTAGAAATTTCAGTGCACAGCTGCTATGATCGAGGACAAATGCTCTGATCGAGATTTGTCCACAGGTACAGAAATAAACAGATAGAAAGACACACACACACGTCAAGACACATGTCAAGAAAAAAGTGAACAAAAACATAACTTGCCACCAGCAGGATCGATTCCCGACATTATTTACGGTTAGTTATTGTTAATGTATAAAACGGAGGGCACATGTATTTTCGCTGCGTTTAGTAGCCAAAGCGGCGAAAATGTCTGGATTACTGGGGCCATGGTTATGATGCCTTTGAGTGCCTCTATCAACGTCTTTCCACGCTTGCTCTGTAGTCGTAGAGGGGGTTCCCACACGCTTATAACGTGATTAGCCAGCCATGAGCGGTAAAAGTCTGGACTAAAACAGCTGCAAAGTACCGTAGTGGGGTGCTATTCTGGACACTAATTCTACCGTATTGTTAAATTTCGTAATTGCGGCATTTTAGGCCAATCAGAGAGGTCGTAGAAGGTCACTGGGCCAATCAGCATTGATCAATGGCGGATTCTGACAACATGGCGGAATTTGACAATGTCCAGAACACGACCTACTGTACTCCTGACCTGCCCAGATAGCAGGGCTCCTATGGAAGCGCAGGTCCCCGCTCTCGTTCAACCACTCACCATTGGCGGCGCAACCTATAACCTGTTCGTCTGCTACTTTATGGTTGTTTTTACGGCGCTGGGGTAATGCCTGCATTTTGTGGTGAACTGTTGGCATATACGTGACCATTTCTTTACTTAGATGGCTGGTCAAGTAAGCTGTTCTGTTCGCTTAACTATTTATTGCACACTGGTTGACAAACGTGGGAACCCTTAGACTTACATGATGCAGGACAGCTTATACGGTGTCGCGTCCTTTTAATTGCTAAAAAAATTCTGAATGACCGTTAGTATATTTATTCGTTAATTAATTTTATTTGTTCATAATTATTACGTACTATAAGTGCTTTGTAAGCCAAAATATGCCCACAAACGCTCAAGGTGAAGTCAGCGAACAGGTGCTGACTAGCGCCACGCCGCTTTTAGGTTGCAGCCCTAGCGGCAGAAGGTATGAACTAGAACATGAGCGCTAGAGAGGGGTTTTTGGGCAGGTCAAAAGTAAAGTAGTTCGTGGTCCAAAATAACACTCCTAAAACGAAACCGAAACTTTCTCAGTTTTGGCGCATATTGTCACAACGATCACCAGAAACGCATTGGTACATTTGTTGTTCGGTGTTTTAAGCAGAATATTGCATAAAATACATTCCACACAAAACAGTAAAACACATGCTACGAAAACGAAAGTTTGTTATGAAACCCAACGTTGCCACTAGCGCTTTTTTAATTACACCAAATTTAAAAACACAAAACAAACAAAAAATTTGCAAAAAATTTAGGCATAAAATTTAACTTGATATTTTGTAGCGCTACGTTACAAAATTATTAATTTTTACGGGAACAATAAAACAAAAACAAAACCAAAAGTTGTTTGAAACACCTATTGTTGCTAGCTAACATTTAGTTTTATTCGTTAAACTTAGACTTATAAGAAAGTACAAAACAAGTGCAACAAACTAGCACTTAGGTAAAACAAAAGACAGCACGTAACGTTTGTTAGGTGATTACAATAATGGCATTGGCGTTTACAAAAGTACGTAAACCAAAACGAGGCAGGAAATGTTTTTTTTTACAGGTAGGTGTTCTGTAACGCCACAGTGTCGCTACGGTCGTCAAGCGGCCACGCGTCGGAGACGTCAGCGACCTGTCGAGCCTCTCGGGACGCAAACATGGCTGGCGGTAGGAAGCTAACGAAGGAAGAGGAGCTTTTGCTTCAAGATTTCAGCCGGAACGTGTCCACAAAGTCATCAGCGCTGTTCTATGGCAACGCCTTCATCGTCTCCTCCATTCCGATATGTGAGTCGGAAAACACTTTACGCGTCGAATCGGTACTTTCGGAACAAGCGTTTCAGTAGCGGCGACATGTGCCACAAATGCGACACTCGCCCAGTTTGCGACGTCCTTTCGGCGGGCGCAATGTATTTCTGCGTTAGTTTCAGAAAGCAGATGTTTGTTGCTTCTACGATGCTTATTGACGTAGCTGTTATCAGCCCGTCACGGCGTTTAGAACTCTGCATACTTAGAACATGTCACTATACACGCATGCAAATGCGCGTCCTTCTTACCTGGTCAAAGCAAATATATCTCTCAAAGCAGTGAAACACCTTGTAGCTCGTGTTTGCCCGTCGATGGTGGCCTTTGACACGAACTGTGGCATCTGAGCAGGCTCGCACTACCATAGTTTCCCGGTAGCGTTCCCATGGAACCCGAATTGCGGCTGTTTCTTACGTGGAATTCCGATCTCCGCATTCCAGGGCTCTTTTGGAGAATCCACCAGATGGACCTGTACCAGTCGTCCATCATCTTTGCGGTGATGACCATCGCGTGCACATGGCTGATCGCCTTCGCCTACAAGAACGTCAAGTTCGTCCTCAAGCACAAGTAGGTTATTTGCATGTGCAATCCGTGACAGTTTGGCGCAGTCTCCGTGAAAAGCTTCGCTTACTTATTTCTGTTTCTTCGTCTTCAGAGTCGCTCCCAAGAGGGAGGATGCTGTCAACCGAGAAATCATGAAGAAACTCTCGGATGACAAGAAGATGTCCAAGAAGGAAAAGGATGAGAGGTAAGAAACGGCTCTCATTAATTTCTAGCATCCAAGGGCGTAGGCAGATTTTTTTTTTTTTTTTGTGCCGTCCCCTGCAGTGATGGAAGTGCTGCTCTAAACTGCTGCAGAAGTTATTCATGATCTCTTTAAGTCGTCTTAGTGCAGCTTCCACATCTTTGCTTATCATGACAGCAGTCTTGCCGAATAGCTCTGTGACTAAAAAAGAATTACTTTGTGGGTGGCTCAATCAAACCACTGCCTCCTGGTAAAACACCTGGATGCCATAACTGCTAGGTGAAATATGCAGGCACATTGCCGTTGTGTCACCTCTATAAGTAAGCAAATGGCTGGTGTGCGTGTCACTTCTAGCATTAGGCTAAGTAACGCAGGTACTTACATTTTTAGTGCCTTCAGTTCATATTCTATTGTGATAATTTTAATTTATATTTTTAGATTAGGGCCAACACCGTTAGTGGCCCAGTTTTCAGCGACATCACGCAGTTATCACAAGCAATTGCTTATAGCAGTCATTGCCACACCACTAATCAGCCTGTTTAGTTTTCACTGAAGTTTTATAAAAGCACCTTACTTTGAATCTGCCTCCCCATCGCAGTCTTTGCCAAATTAATTTATGTATGTGTTTCTCTTCGACTCGCAGGATATTGTGGAAGAAAAACGAGGTGGCCGACTACGAGGCGACCACATTCTCCATCTTCTACAACAACGCCCTCTTCCTGGCGCTCATCATCGTGACGTCCTTCTACATTCTGAAGGCGTTCAGCCCGACAATGTATCCTTCTGCAGTTCTATCGGTTTGCCTCAATGTCATCTGTTGTTATGGCCTGTTCCCTCCGTACTCTTATGGCCCGAATGCAGTGTAGCCAGCGCAACGTGTTTAGTGTGATCATGGTTTCTCTCTGCACTTTTTTCAGTGCATTTTCTGCAGACCTGTGGTGCTTTCTTTGGAGTAACTGCTACATTTGTGCTTTGGAGTAACTGCTACATTTGTGCTAAACACAGTTGCAGTTTTAAGGAAGTGCCTTAGCTTGCTTTTATTAGTGGTGTTTACATTTATAGTGCTGAATGTAAAGTTAAACAATATACAATGCACTAGTCGCTGAAGACTACTAGTCGCTGACACTACTATTTTTTACAGTAAACAGGTTCAGTTTCACTATGGCTTTCATGTACGAAGTACATAACTATTGTCATTTCAGTATGGCATATGCTTTGGTAGGTTACTTTTGCTGTGAATGGGAACAATGTACTAAAGGCTGTCATGTGTCTGATCTTGAAGCTTCAGAATAATATTGAAGTTTGAGATAGTGACAATTGGATAGAGGGTTGAATTGACTTAGCACAGCTTTTGATTCACTATTCCAGTTCGATGTAATATTTTAAGCTAATCAGTTGGGTCCAGTCGGCAGCCCCACTCCGTTTCATACATATCCAGCTATGCTACTTCTCATTGCTCATGCTTGATATAGCCTTTTTTTCACAATTTATTTTGCAAAACATGACGTAATTACGTGTGAAACATCGCGAAGCTGAACCTGACAACCACTGTATATGGGGACTGACATTTTCATTAACCCTTTTATTTAGGACATGATGGATTCATTAGCTGTAGTTCTAGTGTGTCTTGTTTTGAATGTTTTGTTGCATGGTTCACTCCCTTTATATGGCCTTGTGTTTAGTGTCGTATCTTCAAATGTAATCAGGTGCATGTTCCTTTTTTTGTGTGTGCATTTTGCTGGGTTAGGTCACGTGAATATGCAAGTTCATGTTAGAGCTTTGGACGATGATAAACTGTCTTGATCCTTGACATTTGCCCAACAGGAACTACGTTCTCTCTGTCGGAGGTGCCGCGGGACTGCTCGCACTGTTCTCCACTGGCTCCCAGTGAACACCACATCTCTCTCATGTCACAAAGAGTCCACGTGTCAATAAACTTTTTTTTTTATTTTGTATTCTCAGGTCCGATGTATGCTACAGCATAGGTGGAGAGTACTGGGGGGGGGGGGGGGGGGGGCTCGGGCACACTCCTGGCTGTATCATGCGGGGCAGAAACGTGTACTTGGGTTTCTTTAGAAATTAGCTTAGGCTCTCGCCAACGGACTGTTGGTCATTCTTTCTTGCAGCTATTTCACAGAGGATTGTCTATGCCCGTTCCATTTCTTTCAGGCTTTTAGAATTCGTATCGTTGGACAGCAACAAGTAGAGAGTCTGGCGTCATGGAAGAATAAGTTGCAGGATGACAGAAAATGCAGCAAATGCATGGCTCTTGGGCAAAATAAGTACAAGATGTACACGTATGCATCAAGACGAAAATTAAAAGTTTTGAATGTAACAGACATTTAATTGTTTTCTTCTTAATACTTTAGTTGCCCCACCTTCTTTGGGAATATGAACACTGCCTGTGTTGCAGAATGTCATGTGTGTGCCTTCTACAGTTGTATGCAGTTTAAAGGAGCACTGATGCAAGATATGTGTGTGGCAAGATGATGTGTGTGGTAGATATATGTGGAAATATCAAGGGCAAATCACAGCCTAGAACATATCTAGAATAACTTTTGAAGTGTGCCGCATGACTGTGCGAGATCCGGAGCACCTCTTGATGCCAACATCCATGTGGTATCAACATAAACAAGCCTACATCACAAGTTTGTGTAGGCTGGTCAGTGCGGCACCCGCATTGCAGTGTTGACTCCTTAACGCAGAAACTGCTCCCGCCTAGCTCTGCGCTCTCTGAAACCGAAACTGCTGCTGGGCGCTATAAAAACGTGTCTCAGTAGAGGATAAATGTCATGCGTGAGGTTTATAGTCATTGTAAGCGAGTCTTAAGCTGCCCATTGAAACAAACAAGCAAAAAGGAACAAGGTGCAGAATATTTGTGTCTGTACTTCTTTATAATGGGAGGGTCTACAGAGATGAGCAAAGTGGTCATCCTTGGTCATCTGCAACTAAAGAAATAGTCCCATTCAACAAATGCTGTCCTGAAACATGTATATCACTGTGTAAATAAGACTGTGCACTGAAGATTGGTTTAGTGGAGGTCTTGTGATGGAAATGCAGAACCACATGCTCCAGATCTGTAGAGACCAGTAACCTTGTGTCTACTGCATTGCTGCACAGTGTTGAGCGTTGGACACATATCAGTAACAGAACTTGTTTTATTTAAAAACAGGCAGCCTTTCTTTCAATCTTCTTCGTCGATGAGGTCACCGGTCGTTAAGACAGATGGGGAAAGTACGTGTTGGTTAACCTTTTATATGCAAGATGCCGGCACAATCTGAAGCTGTGTCGTACCATAGGTGCACACACATTTTCATTCAGCCCTGTTGCTTCTGCAGCATGGGGTACTTAATTTTGCAACGCTCCATTTTTATTTTTCTACACACTCAATTAATGATCAAGTTAGCATGAAACGGCTTGAGCTGTTGATTTGATGGGCATTTGGAAACGGGCCTCCGAGGTGCTCCCACCAGTGAATCGAGTGCCAAGAAACTCAGACACGGCTCTTGTGCGTCATTAGGCTAGGGAGAACGCTTCACAACGTTCAGCAAAACCATGGATTCAAGATACACCTCGCTGTTGTTGGACTACTTTGTTTCAACTGCACAAGTTCGGAGCCCACAAGCTTTCTCTCTTACGGAGAAGCAAAGGACAGTGGAATCATGTTGATACACTTTTCACTGGAATGGGAAAATAAGATGCATTATGCAAAAATCGTATTAACCAAAAAGTTTTAAAAAAGGAGGAAAGTATGCATGGTGCTTCAGCTACGCACCTTCATCCAGCAATGTTAAAGTAGCTGGCCAATTTGTGTTGCACTCTTCTTTTTGCCACAAAGCCACCACTGCTGTAGCCTCAGTGGATCTGCAATACACCGACGGTGGCTTGTAGGAATGCTGTTTGAGTTAGTATACTGAATAATGACTGCATGATGTCTAGATATATTGGTCAAAATCCAATTGGTTAAAAAATGTGATCGTATTGAACACACGAAAATGCATTATTCGCAGGAGGCTTTGGGTGGAAATCAAATTAAAAACATATTGGGTCAAAAAACACATTAGGGAGAACCGCATCAAGGAGATTCCATACCAGGTTTGGTTAGCAACAAAACACGGATTTATGAACGCCACACCGAGCTGGAGCCTTAGATCCTGTAGATGAAAATGTAACAAATGCAAAAGGACCGAATGAAAATTAGTAGAAACATTTTTTTAACTATTTTTTTTAACCAAAAATATTTACCTGAAAAGGCTAATTCAGCTTTTTGTGTGGACGTCCTGGAGCGACTGAAGGAACTTTGCTAAAGCGCTCAACAGACGAAGACACTGTACTCTTAGTAATAAATTTGGAGTTGAACTGAATAAACTTTACCCAATTAATTTTGTCTGACAGGGAAAGTATCTTAGTTTGAAAGTATCAAGGTCAATTCTTCTTGAATTACTGCTTAATGTTCTGGGAAGAGCCTCACAGGGATGCAATTTCGTACTTCCATGCATACATGGAAGTCGCCACCTTCAGCCATTAGGTAGTTAAGAAACTGCGGGAACTCTTGCTCGACTGAGTGGGCAAGAAACGGTGACATCTGATTAGTGTTGGTACATTTTCCAATTCTTTGCAATCCCCTTGGCGCGACAGACAAACGGAGGAAGTTGGGCAAAGCACAAAAGAACGCTATGGGTGAATGACTCTTTGTCATCTCTTGCCCGGCCACTCTCAAATGCGATAAAAAATCATGGCAGCAGCAGTCTTTAGTTACTCAGCGCAGTTATGCAGCACAGCCACCGATACCATTATGGTGCCTACACCCACTCAAAGCCCTTCTTACAATTTCTTGCATCCAAAATAAGAAAAAGTCGTCGCATCCAGCCCTGAAACAGGCCACATTACTTTTCCTGCAAGAGAAGCACAACGGACGCCTTCACATTTACACGGATGGCTCGTTGTCTTCAGTAAGCTCTTCAGGGGCGGTGGTTATTTCCGCGAGGCACATCACAATTAAATTCATGACATCGCATTTGACGCCGTCGACAGCTGCAGAACTTGCGGCCATACGTGCAGCTCTGGAATTTATAGTAAAAGAACCTTCGGGAATTTGGTCTATCTTCTCGGACTCGAGGGCATCTCTTCAATGTCTTATGTCACCCTTTCATCATGGACCTAATGAACAGTTAGTAGCTGAAATAAGGCTTCTTCATCACCAAGCAATCGAAAAACACAGCATTGTGTATCAGTGGATACCAGGTCATTGCGGTATATATGGCAACGACCGCGCAGATGAGGCCGCTAGATCTGCACACGATGGTACCCAATACACAGCCATCCCGTTCTCAAGAACCGACGCAGCTACAAGACTCCGTTCGCTTGCACGTGACCTCACACTGGTACAGTGGAACTCAACAGACTTCACAAACGCGCGCCTGCATAACTTGGATCCCGATCTGCAGCTTCGTCTTCCCCCAAGGATCTCATTGGGATGGCCAGCTCTCCTACATGCACTTACTGCAGTTGCGAATAAACCATCGCGCACCTTCTGTGTGAGTGCACCCATTTCAACGCGCAAAGACAAGAACTCACTGCAGCTCTGGATAGACTAGACGATCGGCCTTTGTCGGAACAAAGGATTCTGGGTCCATCCTCAGCCTAGAAGGCTTTGAAAGCTTTGCTGCGCTTTTTGCGGACAACTGGCCTCAGAGACAGACTTTAGTGTCTTATACTCTTCTCTTCTGTCGCAATTTTTTTTTGTAATTTCTCTCTCTCTTCGCAACATTTCTTTTTAACACCTTTCATTACCTCACCCCTTTCCCCAGCACAAGGTAGCCAGCCGGTCTAAGAACTGGCTGACCTCCCTGTCTTTCCGCTTAAACTTTCTTCTCTCTCACGCAGTTATGTATTGTGCTGGGTCTGTCAAGGTTTGTCGCATGCAAGTTATCTATTGTCAAATCAGTTGAGGTAACACATGAAGTAGATATGAACAAGAAGTGCTCGCAGAAGGTAAGCCCATGGCGGAGGCAGCAAGGCATTAAAGAAGTTAACTGATGAAGGTTGGTTACCTTGACAAGTGGTTTGGTTCACTGTACAAGTAATCAACATCTTGAGTAACAAACTCGAGGGTTTACAATAATGCTGGTGCTTGAACTGTACTAACTTGTCCAACTATCAGTTCTATTCAATGGAGTTGCTTTATGTTGCTTGTTCAGTGCATCTGGGCACTTCTGACAAATATTACTGGGGGAAACTGCTGCCTTTAGAGGAATTGCAATGTCAAGCAATGAGATCCTAGGGCAATTGAAATACAGCATTAGTGACAAATTCAGAAATCTTTTTCATTGATGCAAACAGGTATATTTCTAATTTATGTTTAAAGGGGCATACTTTTTCGGCACGGTCATAAAACACTGTTGACCGGTTATAGACTCTCCAGAGAACGCACAAGCCAAACGTAACACAGCACACGGCTGAGAATTCACAAATAATTGTTAAGGTCAGCTGAAAATAGTTTCTTATAGTTTTGACTAATTATTATATTTAATTATTATATTATGCCCTGGCACAAGGCGCCCCAACTTGCACCATGACATGATCATGACTCAACTTTTTTTTCACCAGCCATCTCTCCTTGCTTAGCTTCCAGCATGATCGTCAGCACAAGATGAGAGAAAGCAATTACACCGTGCAAGAGATTTTTTTACTCCTTTCACACTTGAAAGATTCTAAAAATGTTTGCAGTGGTTGATCCACGAGACAATAAACTTTCTATGGTTACGTAGAAGTGTTGAAGGACCCAGTTAAAAGCTACAAAGAACTGGTATAAATGAAAATTGCCAGACATTGATGCAATTGTGAAGGAAGAAAAGTGGATGAAAAGATAACTTGCTGTGGGCAGGGACCAGACCTCGCAGCATCGGACTCGTTATTCGAAGTTCGGTCCCTGCCCACGGCAAGTTATTTTTTCGTCCACTTCTCTTTCGTCGCAATAGCATTATAATTACTTCTAATAATATCCCCTATACTTTCCTTGGCATCACTGTTTGTCAGTTCTCATTAATATTGTGTCTTGCAAAGAAAATGAGCCCTTAAATTTACCCCTCTTTCCCACAAACTGGTACATTGTGCAGTCTAGTGAAAGAGCCTTGAAGCAAGATCTTAGATTAATTCGCTTTGCTGAAATGGTAGTATGCAAGCAGTCCGATACTTCCACGAGCCCCAGAATGGGGGCTCAAAATTTGCTGTCAGCCCCTTTAAAATACGCGCTTTTAATGCAAGTTCGAATGCTTACTTCAGTTGGCAGCACTGTGCAACATTGTCACTAGTATGACACGGATCATACTTGCGTGCAAAGCTAGTAATGTCGACGTTGCAGGCAGGTTTGCAAGGCTCACACAAAACTGCACCTGAAATAAGCCATAGTTCCTTGCCCCTTTATTGTTGTATGTGTAATTTGTCTAATGAATGCTGTATTAAATAAATTGTGGGTCCTCATGGTTATTTGTTTTTATTTGTTTCAGCAACTATGTAGTCCAGATTTCTTTTTCACACCAGTTGTATGATACAGTTGCTCCTTGCATAGACGCTTGGACGTGGTTACCTGCTGCGGCAACTATACTGCACGATTACTTGTTGTATTATAAGCTGAAAAGTTCTTCCCGAAAAGGGCTGGAGAACAGAAAAGTTCTCCAGCCCTTTTTTTGCACCAACTATGAGAAGTTGATTATGATATGAACTGTGCAGCATGATAACCTGCTGCAGCGGCTGTACCGTCATGCTTTCTACCCAAAGCATAAATCACAGTTGCTGAGCCAACCACTCGGTGTAAACATTACTTGCTGCACCGATCGTACCTCGCTGTATTTGTTGCAAGGCCTGCATACAATCCAGCTTTCTTTTTGCATCGTTTCTTGTTGAGCAGACTTGCAACACCTACTTGAAGCTCAAGGACTGTGTTCTTGAGCTTCCTTTCTGCACTGTCACATATAGTCTCACAGACTGCTCTTCAGTTTTCAGACTGCAAGATAGCTACTCTTGCATCGACATGCAGCTTTTTGCAGACAGTACAATTGGTACTTGTTGCGGCAGTTCGACTATAGCGAGCGGCATCGTTTTGTGACCATGCTGAAATCAAGGCTCCTTAAATTGCTGCTGTTTACATTACCCAGATGATTAGTGTCGCATTCGTGCCATTACTGTGTGAATTCTCACATTAACATCGGTTAGAAGTCTGCACTTACCGCGTCGCTTCTTGCGCAGCATTGTGTGTGTGTGTGATTGATTTATATGTGGTGTTTAATGTCCCAAAACCACCATAAGATTATGAGAGACGCCGTAGTGGAGGGATCCGGAAATTTCGGCCACCTGGGGTTCTTTAACGCGCACCCAAATGATGGCCCAAATGAGAGCACACGGGCCTACAACACTTCCGCCTCCATCGTCAATGCAGCCGCCGAGATTCAATCCCGCGACCTGCGGGTCAGCAGCCGAGTACCTTAGCCACTAGGCCACCGCGGCGGGGCGCCGATTGTTTTCAGTCTCCTTGCAGTTCATATTAAAAACAATATGAACCGTAACTTGATTAGCACTTATTGGAAATAATTACAATCATACACTATGTAAGCTACTGTACCTTTTGTATAACATGTGAAATCTGCAATAGCTGCTTATTGTAACACCTATGCTAGCTTTTGAGAAGAATTATTGAGTTATCAGTCACATTCTATGTATCAAACAATACAGGGTGAAGCTTGCTTTCTGCACCAACTTATTACATATACCATATCTATCATTAATACTACATTAACATGATATATATATATGTATATATATATCATATTAATGTAACGAGTTCTTTTTCCAAATTCTTACTGACGTCTACTATTCTATATCCAACAGATAATGAGACTGACGCGCTGCCTACTGCGCTACCGAGGCGGACTGTATATCCAACACAGAAATTTTTTTACGTCACTGAAGTCAACCCTCTCACTATCATTCAAAGAACCCCACTAGGAAAAAAATTTCCAGAACCCTCTAACTCTACAATCACGATCCCTTGGGCTACGATAGAGCAAGTACGGTAGTAACTCGTTGCACAGACTGCACGAAGGCAGTATATCAGCTACTTCCGCCGCCGGTACAACACTCCACTTGCATCTGAAGGGCTGTACACTAGATCCGTTGGGTTCACCAGCACCACACGAACCAGTTCTAAAGGTACTGAACGATGCCATATTGTTTCAAAAGGTTCACGATCTTCCTGCACCTCCTAGGCGCCGACTGTGCCGGCTTGGTGCAGCCGTGTGCGACGTACCCAGCTCTGCTAACGCAGTGCGTTTTGCCAAGATGTTTGCCCCCTCATGAATTGTCCATATATATGTGCAGTTTGCCATCGCTGTAAACTAAGCGGACAGAAATAGGGCCTGCACCTTGTCAGCACCTCATTCAAGTGTCTTGCTGCACCTGCACCACTGAACTCGCGTTGCACAATTTCTCGAACTCCTCCGCAGCCATGAACTGGTTTCGATTGGTGCAGGTGACTAATGGACCCATTGTCAAGCTTGGTTTATAGATAAACTGTTCTCTTTTTGCAGAGACTGCAGTATTCTCTTTCTGGAAAAGTAACTGTTGCATTGCAACTGGGTAAATATGGTTTTTACAGGTAGAATCGTAGCTTATTGTACAGATGGTATGACGATTACTGGCATATTAAAGACTGAACTACCAGACTTTTCTTCGGCACCAAATGTTACATATAGCCAGGACAGACTGCACAAACGCTTTCGCAGGCTGAATGATAGCTACTTGTTGCACAAACTGTACAGCATGGTTACTTGAACCCCTTGGACTGTACTGTTGAGCTTTCTTCCTACCCCAAGCATTACTTCCAGTTGCTTGCTTCACTGACTGAATGATGGTTTCTGCAGACAGTACAATAGCTGCTAGATGCATAGACTCTGCAGCCAAGAACTTTACAATGCCTAGCTTCCAGCACAAGTTCTTGGTTACCTGTTGCACAGGCTGCTTAACCTGTCAACTGTCACTTGTTGCACAAGTCTGAGGGCTGCAACATCACTTTCGAAGACACAGCCGAAGTTTATGCTTATCAGTGACCTTTCTCATACTTCCTTGTTTGCATGAGTTTGCATATTGTCTCTGTACAAGAGAATATAATAATGGCAGCTAGGGGAGAGGCACCTAGTGGAGATCTCAACCACTTTGTCTATTGCCACAGAGCGCAAGCTCTCTGGCAATAGGTCACATTGCTTAACACATTCTCAACGGTGCTCTCATATTCTCATAGGGCGAGGCTGTCGCCAGCGATGCTTAGGCACTTCAAAAGTTGAGGCAAAGCAGTGGCAAAAAAGGGGTGTAGTATTTCTGTGTGGTGCCAAGTGCCACTGACGATCAAAGATATGTTAAATCAAGCCCCTATATATCAAAATAACAACACAATAAAAGTCTAAGCATAGTTTCGCGACTATGCTACAGAAGGTCCATTCGATTCACCTGCACCAATTGGAACCGGTTCACACCTGTGCATACAATGTTCAGAAATTGTGCAGAGTGCGACTATGTGCAGAGAGTGACGAATGACTATGTGCCGACAAGGTGTGGGCTTTATTTCTGTTCGCTTAATTTAGACCGTTCAACTAACACTGACCAATGGCAAACCGCACATGGACAGTTCATGAGGCGCAAACATCTTGGCAAAACACACCACGTTAGTATAGAGGCGGGTATGGCCCCTACGCCTAAGTACTGTGTCGTCTGCTCAGCTGCACGTGCGGATACACCAAGCCGGCACAATCACCGTAGGAGGTGCAGGAAAATTGTGAACCAGTGCTGCACCTCCTCTGCACCTTTTGAAATGAATGGCAAGGTTCAGAGGTTGTCAATGCTGAAACGAATGGCAAGGTGCAGCACCTCATGAACTGGTGCAGCACCTCATGAACATGTAGCGCAGGCAAATTGAACAGACCTACAGTTGAAAAAGCCTGAACGCAGACGAGGTCAATAAAAATTTAAGTCGCGCCTTTTGTGGCAAAGTGCCATTAGTCAAATGCAGAAGCAACATCTTTGCTTACAGTGCCGTGCAAGCACAGTGGCCCAAGAACAAAGAAAAAAAAAAGCACTGCGTAGAAACTCGACACACACCTGCCACTTTAGAGGCCATGCAAAGCACCCACCGCGTCGTTTGTGCGCTGCTGTCCGCTGCCTCGTTTTTGATGTCTGGGTTGTACGGCCAGTGCGCTAGCTACATGGCTGAACATTTAGGCGTTGGTCCGTGCGCGCTTGTTACGGGAAAAAACAAGACCTTCAGGCTACAAAATGATTTGGTGTGCATTTCACGGGCCACAACAACCAAAACTGCCACGACCTTTTACTGGAGATGGAGTTGCATAATGACAACTCCATCTCAAATTAGTGTTGACCTTTCTGGAAAAAGGAAGGATGGGTTCATTATGCAAGTAATCAACACAAGCAGCATCGCTCATGTTGTGGTGGGAGTAGTTTGATAATGTAGCCTCAATGCTGACAAGACTCACAGCTAAGCTTTTAGAACAGGCACAATTGCCTGGAGACCTCACGAACTGAATGGCTAGGTTTTAATTGCCACACAAGATGCCACCAACTTTTAGCTGTGCACTTGCAGAGGGACCATTGCCCCCCTCCCCCCTCGAGCAGGACCCAGCCAAACGAGCAGAAAGAGGCGAGACTCCAAACATGTAAAGTCTGTAAGTCAAAGTTTATTCTTAATTTTCACTTTCCTTTTACGCTGTTCAAAATCATAGATGTGGAACGTCTTCAGTTCCCCACATTATATTTACAAGTTTTATATCCCTCTCGCCCAACCACAAGGCATGTGCGCACATATCTAGTGCACCACCTGCATTTAAGGGAAGAAGAAAAAAAAATCTGTTGAATCTTCAAAGTTTCAACACAGCCCTGCACATGATGCAAGCCTTCTTGCAGTCGTGCATGCACCCACACACACTCCAAAAAAGTTTTTTTCCAAAAGAAATAACGAAATGAAAAAAATTGCATCTTAAATACATGTAAAGGCACCAAAACGGTCTCCTTTGCCTTTTTTTTTTTTCTAAGTTTTGTTCCCTCAGAGAGAGACTTTGTTGTACCAAAAAATTCTAGTCCTTTACAAACAGTACCACTCTCAAGAGCCTCAGCTCTAGGATCAGCAACAGTGCTTAATTTGAATATTTTTTTTTCCTAGCTAAAAAAAAATGAAAAATAAAGGTAGTCGGGGAGGGGGGAGGACAGGGGGCAAAAAGAAAATAGGATGAGGCCCTACAATAAAAAAAATTCTTCCTGCTTAAAAAGAAAAGTTGCGAGCAATTTGAATTTTACTTTATGGTGTGCATATATTTTTTTTTCTGTGCCCGCAAAACTTCTTCGGTGGAAAACAGATTCGTGTGTGTTTTTCTTTCACACCCCCTTTCTACAACTTTTCACATTTACACCAAACACCACCATCACCGTAGAAGACTTTGTTCACTATATTTAAATAAGGAGATGAAAATCGCATAGCCTTCCCAACAAAGTCAAGTAGTCTTGACAAGGAAGACTGTCTCTTTTCATCACCGGTCGTCCACACAGCTTGTAGCGCCGTCTAAGCGCGGTGACGACTTGACCCAGGGAAAAAACTTATGAAAATAAACCTAGTGGAGGGAAAAGAAAAATGTCTCTGCAACGCTTCCCTACTGGCATCAGTCTTGCTTCGTGAACAGAGAAAATAGGCTGCGCCGCCATCTTTTGCAAGATGCGATCCTGCATTCAAATATATTCCTATATATATATATCATATTTATATATATGTGGGTGTGTGTGTGTGTGTGTATATATATATATATATGTTATACATATATATAAACGCAGGTCTAGTATGCACAGGCAGAGAATCCTCCCACACCTCTTGCTTGCTTGCACAGAAAGCAAAACAGACGAACTTGCACGGAGCAAGAGAGGTTGCGTAGGTCTAGTTAAGGTTGGTTAAAACAAAGACCCAGAAATAGAAGCAATCATGATTGTAGCAAATGAACACGAAACATTTGCTTCCAGTCTGAAAAGAAAAAAAAAAACTCGCAACAACAGTTCCGAGTGGTTGCCACAATCCTAAAAAAGAGCTTCCGAGTCGTCGTCACGCACAGAAAAAGTAAGGTGACACTTTTTGCACGTAGCAAAATAGTGTGGAAAGAAAAAAATATATATATATGTAAATCTGTCCATATAAAAAACACAAAAGGAAAGAAAAAAGGCCAACCTCTTCGGGAAAAGTTCAACGGGATTTGGGGAACCGAGAGGCGGCGGTCTGAGAATCCTTTCAAAAAGAGAAAGGGGGAAAGGTTAGGATGGAGAGGAAAAAAATAAAGGGGAAGCATTGTTGTATTCAGTCACTTTTATCACTTGTCCTTGTTGCAGAGTTCACAGTCACCAAAAACAAAGAAAAAAAAAAGTCACGTCCTTCACTGCTGCTGATGTGTCGTCGTCGACTGCAGCCGGTGTCGCGCTCACAGACACTGAATTTTTTTCCCCCCGCCCCAACAAGACGACTCGGCGGCCACTGGCTGAAGATCAGTAAAGGAAAGGGGCAGCGAGGAAAGGGACAGAGGAAAAGCAAGCACACTTCCCCTAGCTGCGAACAAAAATTTGCTAAAAGCAGACAGTTGCAAAGAGGACAGTGTAGAAAGTGGGAAAGGTATCACCAGCGGCCGGCCAGTGTTTGCAAAGCCAGTTCTCAGTTGCTTTTCCCTTTTCCGCCCCTCCCCCACGCCGGAAAATAGATTCAGAGTTGGGTTGATGCGACGGGGGAGGGAGGACGCCGTGCTTGTTTTTGTTTGTCCGGCTGGAAGCGTGGGAGAGAGCACGACTGGGACCACCTTCTGTCGTGCACTGTCGTCCGCAGTGGTCAAAGAGGGGCTGGCAGGCTGTGGCAACTGCTGCGAACTCAGTTGTCGTCGCCCGATTCTGCGTCTATTTCGGCGAGCCAAGTGAAGAAGGAGGTGGTGGACTTGATGGCGACGCCCTTGCCCTCCTGCTCGGCCAAGTCTTCACTGCGGGACCACCGGTGGAAGGCGTCCTCTGAGATCAGGTCGCAGTCGTAGAAGGCATTGAACAGATGCACCAGAATGCCTGCAGAAAATGGGACAAATGAGTCAGAAAGTGGGCACTTATTTCTTATTTTCGGGTCATTTAAACCTCTGAGCGCCTACTCTCGAATTATTAACTCCAAATTTGGTCGAGAAATACGATAAAATGAGCCTTCAAAGCATCCCGGCAGCAGTAAAATGCACGCAAAAAAACAATGTGTTCGAACTTAGCGTGCATGCTATGAGCGTTGCGCAGTGGGTTGAGCGGTGCCATCTTGAGCGAGATTTGAAGCCATTGTGCATAATATGCACCATACCAAAATGGCGTCATCCAAGCGGTGTTACTAACGCCGGGTTATATCAAAAAGGGTAAAAATACCATTCCTTATAACCATGCAATTTTCTATACTTTTACAAAGGAATTTCAATAACTTAGGTGTTCTATATACCCGAAAATTCTGTGTGTTTGCTATATCCGGGATCAACTGTATCTCCAGTAATAAAAATTGTTAATACCAGCATCTTGCCTTAAAAGAACACCAAAGTCAAATAGCAATTTATGTCAGAGTGAGAGCTCAATGTGCGACATCTAAAACGACAATATTATCATCAACAGTGCCCTACCTACCTAGAAATCAAGGTGCAGAAGAACACATGCGCCGCTGTAGGACATTCTCAAAATGATGTCGATGACATCCGACGAACCAGCTACAATAAATCTAATTGTCTAAGTAATGTAAGTAATCAATCTAACTACACCAAATGAAAAACCTGTGCATGAAGAGACCGCCTGACGTTTCTATGGTAAATGGCACGAGTGGTTCCATTTTCGGGTAGCTACACTGGACAAGTGGTTCCATCTAGAGGGGCGCAGTTGAACCAAAAAACGTCTGCAATCTCGGTGCGAATGGTGGGAAACTTATCAATGGCCGTTGTTGCTGCTGGGGCTCCCGCTGCTTTCGGTCTGCTGCTACTAGCGCAGTGAAGCCGGGCAACGTAGCGCACGGCAACAGTGACGCTTTTGTGCACTTCTTGAAGCGGGCAACTTAAAGCACGCTAACCCGATATGGACAACTAAAACGCGATTTTATTTCAAAATTTGCCCTTCCTTGGCACAAAAGTAACACCACAAGATTTCTGGACCGCTATTTCAACTATCAATGTCGACCTTGTAGCTGCCTTCAGTGTCCCTTTAAAAGTAGGCTGCCGATGGAAGCACGTCCCAGAATGGCCTCAGTTCACGAGTTATGCTGTGCTTTGCCGTCATTACTCCGGCCAATGCGCATCCATAAAAATGCTGTTGGCAACAGACAGCCTGCGACTATACTCCGTTGCATACATCAGGTGCAATGCTGCGGAAGCTATGCAAGAAGTTTGGCCAACGAAACGTGTATCGCCGGTGCACCCTGGCGTGTCTGTGCTCCCAAGCAGGGTAAGCACAAAAGAACGCGGGACACCCTGTGGTGTCCTAATCTGCACTGACACAAAGTCCAGATGGCCACCATCCTAACGTACTTAGAGTAGAGAGCCTGCATGTGATGTCATGTGAAAACTAAGCTATATAACCACATAATAACAAACGTTCAATGGCAAGTTTTTTTGTAAGGCACATAATATCTTCCATTACTTTTCGCAAAAGTAATGGAAGATTTCTTTTGTGCTCCCAAGCAAAAGAAAGATTTTTCGTGGTTAGAACATTGAACTCATTTTTGTTGCGAACACGTGGACTCCTAGAAGTCTTCACTAGCTTCCGCAACGTGGCACATGATGTGTGAAGCGGGGTATAGTTGGGACGAATGGCAGCTTTCACACGTTCTCCCATGAACTGCACGCTTTCGCTGACAAATGCCCCAAAGCAAATTGGTTACCTTCGTTTATCTACATTTCAAGGGCTCACGTAGCTCTATGGAGATCAAAGAAAAACAGAGTTCACTTAATTATAGTGAGGTTAGGGTACACTTGGCTGATACTTTGGGGAATTAAATCTTTAAGACATGCTCCATCACTGCAGGGCAAAGAGTAGTCTCACCTTTTGGGTGCTCTAGGCGGTTGACAAGAGCCTGCAACGCATACAGGGCTTGTAATTCGCGCTCCTCATCATGGTTGAGGTACTTCTGTAGGAGGTCCGTGTACGTCTTCATTAAGTCCTCCTTCAGCTCGGCATTGCCATCACCAAGCACTGAGCAAGACAGTTTTACAAAATGTCACTATGTCACCACTGTTAACTGGAAGTATATAATGCAGAAGCAACTGAAAATCTTCATATGTTGAGAACAATAGTGGTGGCTACCAACTTCCAGTGCCACCTCTCTAGATGTATGACTAAGACACGGAAAAATGCCTGAGAGGGGAGGGCAGTACTCACGCGTGATGGCATTCTCTGCTACGGCAGTTACCAAGGCACGGATGAATGGCGGCTTTTTTGTCTGAGCATCACCAAGGTTGGACTGGACAAACAAAAACAAGTTTCACATCGTGCTGCCACAGAAGCCTCTGCTGAACAGTCACTCATTTTTCAGGCAAATCGTAACAGTCGAAAGTAACGACGTGTCCTGCCATTTTTTTTTTTTTTTGCAACATTTTATTGCACAGCAAGTTAGCGTCGCTAAACACCACTTTGCACAGCTCACCTCAATCCATTCAATGATGGTGGGGGAAGGAGCTCCCTTGGTGCGAATCAGGAAGTTGAGCTGGGACTCCAGCTCAGGTGGGGGCGCGACAGATCCACCTTCAGTGCGACCGGCGGGAGCGCCGCTGCCTGTGCTCGGAGTGGCCGGCACTCCTCCCAATGTGAAGGCAACACCCTGAAACAGGCACAGCACCAAAATGAAGGCACGCACACATAAACAGACCCACGCAACTAGCTAACTACAGAGAGTGGCCAATAGACGTACATTAGCCTTTGCGAAGGCTTCAGCATCCTCCCCGGGCTTCAGAAAATGGCTCCACTGGAGGCCCGCTGTCCTCCACATGTTGACCACAGCAGACTCGCCCTGTAAAATTTAAGTTAACTGGCTGCACTCCACTGTTACACCAAAACAAGCAACTTTTTCACTCTAATGGGGCACCGCTGTCACAGCTCTGCATTGAGATAATGTCGTTACACAGGCTTTATAATAAACAAAAGATAATTACTCTAACAACACTGTCGCGTGCCCTTTTTTAATTGTACTCACCAGGGTCTTGGCGAGGAAGGCCAGCACACAGGCAGCCAGCCGGCCCGCCCGTCCGATGAGGCGCAGGGGCTCAGTGGCGTCCCGCAGGTACTGCAAGGCCAGCAGGTCGAGGAAGAGTGGAGAGACCAGCTCAGCCACATACTCCCACACCTTGGGGATGTCCAGCTCCATGTCTTCGCCAAACGCAAGCACCTCGTGCAGCCCCTTGGTGAAGACGTCCAGTGAGAACACCTTGCGCTTGAGCAGCTCCTTGAGCAGTTGGCCAGTGAGTCGGCGGGCCTCGGTGTTGCGGTCTAGCGTGTGCGTGATGGCTGTAGACACAAACTGGTGCACGTTGCCTGGCGACGCAAGCTCCACCACGTTCTGCACCGCGTCCTGCAGGTCGCTGTTGCACAGGAACTGGTCCACCAGGGCCTCTGTCCGTGCAATCAGCATGTCCTCATCCATGTTGGCTGGGCCACGAAGGGCCATGCCCGGCTCCCGAGACTTCTCTTCCCGAGCTTCTGGTTCGTGAGATGGCGCAGAAGCGTTTGGCGCCGCCGCCGATGAAGGGGCATTGGACGAAGTGATGTTCTTGACCGCTGCCAGAGCGGCATCTCTCTCGCGTGACTGCGACGGTGTCTTGCGTGCGCCCATAGACGACGGCATGGACGACTGCTGCTGGCTCCCACCCCGGCCGCGGCTTGACTCCCGACTTGAGGCGGTTGACCGCTGGGCTCCTCGCCGAGAGTCAAAGGACGGTGCGTCGGCCAGGGCAGAGAAGCGATTCGTGGCACCAGGCGGTCGTCCCTCAGGCTCCTGCAAAGAGGCGAGAAATGTTGCGACACCCAAACCAGTGAGTCAAGCTTCATTATTATGTACCCGCTTTAAACATGCCAATAGTTGAAACATATTTGCCACAAATCCCGGCAGTCCCATAGAGTAGTGCATGGGCCATAGTGGTTCGTTTTATGTCAACTGGTTAGTGCGTACCACGATCAGTATTATTGCTATAAAAGTTTACTGCGCCACTGACACCGCAATATGCCGTAATATATGCCGTTTTTTGGCGCTTTGAGAAGTGAGGATATTGGCCGATTGATAATTGCGAACACCGTGTGATTGCAATGGTGCCTTTGTGGGTGGTAATCGGGTAAAAACAATAGCGTGGCAACAACCACCGACGAACATGCCGGCATGATCCATCACCAACAAATATCTTCAGGCAAACGTGAAGCACAGCGCCACATTAAAGCCTACGGCACGCTTGTAATAGGAGACTACCTGAACGTGTTGGACAACCAATTGCTGCCGCCTCCTTGCACAGGAGAGATGTGCGCCCCTCGACACGTGTCAAGTAGGCAAAGCGCTACACAGCTAAGTGCAATTACTTTTGCTTTATTCGTATAGTGGTACGCAAGTATTGAGGAAAACCCGTAATGTTCGTTCTGCCACTGTGTCAGTCACTGCGCATCCTGGACCTGCAGTAGTTTCGAAATGCTCCTTGGCTTCACCACCACAAGCCATCAGACTGCAGTGCGAGATTGTCAGAATTTTTTGTGCATTTGGCAAAAAGAAAGTTTTGTGGTGGGCATTTTAAGCAATATTTGGTCGCCTTCCCGGCAGTTATTTATTGACGTTTCACTGTACTACAATGCAACAGTATGAAATTTGCTAGTAGGATCACATGGTGTGGCAACTGCCACTAGATTTCAAATATGTACGCTCACACAATTTGAGCATCCCCATGACCATGATCCTTCAGCCCAATACTGGTAGGCATTTACAAGGCACAATTGTGAGGGACCCCGTACCACAGGGCTCTAGAAAGTTAAATCATTAGGTGTCCTGTAATGTGCACAGAGGCCTCTGGCAACCTAACCGACACGACTACTGTAATGGCACAGGAGAAACAGTTGGGCCGAGCAAAAGAAATGGTATAGGTGATGATTAGACTGGAGTGTACCTGGCTTGTCGACTTGCCGCCGCCACTGCTGCCCTTGGCCCAGGAGGACATGCGAGAGCCAGGCCCCAGCTGTATGGTGTCCATCTCCGTCTGCTTGGTGCTGATCTGCTTGAGCTTGTTGAAATCCACGTGCTTCTTGGTGGGCACCGTGTTCCAGCCGTCCTCAAAGCCCCCGCCACCACCAGCGCGGCCGCCCTTGCGGCGGTCCTCGCCTCGCTTTGGCCGCGGCATGCTGTCTCGCATAAGCTCCTCGTTCACCTGCTCACGCTGTGCCTCCTCGTGAATCTGGTCGATCGTCTTCGGGATGTTTTCGTCTCGTCGAGGGATCCATTTCCTCTGTGAAGAGAGAGCGCGGCAAACAGCAGGTTAACCATTCAGTACTTACGGGAGTATTTCTGCCACGCAACAATAATAATTATCTACTGTGTGTATTTTCCTCGCATTATCACCATGGTTGAGGTAGTTAACGGTCACGAATGACGTGCACATGAACACTGCGCAGCAGGCACCTTGAAGCACCGAAGGGATAGTACTCGAACCGCACGTACTGTAGCAAGAGACGCAGTTTTTCTATCCACTTATTGCATTCAAAGTGGTATCAGCAATTGCTGCCTTTTAGGAACTGTGTGAAGCAGTACTTAGGGACAGAGTTCCAGCTTCCACCTGCCGGTACAATATCAATCCAGCAATGTTTGCAGCATTCATGTATGCACCTTGACAATAAAAGGGCGTATTTACGGGGCAAGTTTCAGACACCAACAATTATAAGTTATCTCGCGTCCATTAGTCCTGATGGCGTTTGTGTCACTGAAAATTTGTGTCACTCCCAACCGTATCTTGAGCCCGCGCTGCGACCAGGCACGGAGAGAGGCTTTTTTTTTCCCCTTAATCAGGGGGGGGGGGTGACCACTCATGTGAAGGTTCGCACATACAGACCTATTCCATGTTTGTAAACAGCAGTGGGCGCTGTCGTGGCGAATAAGCACCGCCCAACCCAAAGCTCGTCACTGCCGTCAGTGATCACATGGCAGCTGGCAAAGCATCAGCAAAGTGCCTCCGAGCAGTGCGGCGTCAACACAGCAAAGTGGCGCCGACATATTTAAACGAAGTAAAAAACACCGTGCCGCCAACTGTTAATATTTCCAAATGCCGATGCCTCGTCTGTGGGTGCTGCAGCGCCGGATTGTCGCTGATGGTTGTCATGAAAATTTCCCAGAAATCTAAATTTCTGTGTGTGATCTGGCCGCATTGACAAACATCCGCTCCAGGCTTTTTGTGAACCCCCGATTTAGTTGTAAGCGAATTCAGGAGGCGTTTATCTAAATGTAGAGTATAATCTCGGTAATGCGAAACCAGCAGATATGATTTCGCTAAAGTCCACAGCCAAATTAAACTGTATTCGTTGGGCCAAAGTTTGTATGCTCCGAACACTTTTCCTCATAGCAGTGGGTGATATGAATTTTAGTTATGAAACCGTCGAACGAAGCCCGAGAGCAGCGTGCTCAAATCTTCGAAAATACTACGCGTGTGTCCAGCACGCGCACTGCCTGTTACGGATGTGGTTATCGTTTGCCCAAACCACCATGGACGAAACCGCAGTCGCTCTCGACACGATCGTGTATGGCGACAATGTAAATGACAGAACTCCAAAAGTGTACACCCACTCAACGCTCGATCAGTTTAAGCGACGCCGCTTTCCGCAAACGCTGCGGAGAAAACTGCAGCAGATGCAATCATAGCCAAAAAATCGCAGCAAATCCACGCAGTGAATGATGATAAGCCGGGCGAAGCTTCAGAGGGTTTTATCGGTAAACCGTGAATCTTCCGTCCGTATGTCTGTCCGTCCATCTGCACCTGCTGAGTGAGTCATAGAACTAAGCAGTCAGGTACCAAGAGACAAGCATGCACAGACCCACTGCTTTAGACGGTACGCTAAAACGGCTTAGTTTTGAAGGCACGTGCACAGTCAGCGCACGTGGATTTAAAATAAAACTACCGTTTGCCGCTGTAACGCACGCAACCACTTTTGAGGCGAGGAGATACCGATCTACTAGCTCCGAGGGCACGTGGCTAGCGCAGTGGTAGAATAAAGGCAATAAACACGTAAAAAAGGCTAGACGCGCTTCAGCTTTCCTGTTTAAAAAATATAGTAACGTAGAAAAGCTTTGATCCCATGTTTTTGCAGCAGCCAGCTGCTCCGTCCCGTTCGTTCACGTGTGTCCCAGTTCCGATTAACGATTATGCTAGTTTTGTTCATGACGCGAAATTTCGGGAGTATTTGCGCTCCCCCTTCGAGACTCGCACCTTACTTGGGCCACTGTAAACCATTAACATGTATAAACTTTTTAAATATAGTCGTTTTAGGGATACTTCAACAATGCGAGTAAATATCTTTAAAGACTATAGTCGTTTCATGGATAATTCATTGCAAAAACTGGTCTATCTCTTGTATCCTACGATTCAGCTACCGGCGAAAGCTTCCAAGGTTGGCAACCCCCATGCGCTATTTCTCGTCTTTATTTTTTTGTACAAAGAAGAAAATTTGCATTAAATACAAAACTAAGGCCCAACCACATGCACACAATTTTCAAGCCGCGACAACAGGATTTTCTGTCGCTATAGTTGTCGCGAAGGGCCACTTGTCGCCATCGCGTCTTGGCGTTTCTGGAAAACCAGAAAGAAATCGCTTGTCCCCCAGAAGAGATCGTGACTATTTCCGCAACCTGGTCCCCAGATTCTCGCTTCGGTAGCAAGCGAGGCGGCGGCCGTATTTAGTCTTTAATCTTGATATCGACTGCTTGTTTTGCTGCTTCGGTGGTAGGTTGCTGCAATGTTGGTTGCTTGCTACAATGTAAATGGCATCGTCACGGTCGCCGTGCGAGGTTACCACACGTGTTGTAGCTACGCTTCTGGGCGCCCCTCGAGATTACAGCATATACTATTGTTAGGGTGAACTTGTGCAAAAAAACATAGCCGCGAAACGCTTTTATGGCGTGCACAGCCTTGCGGAAACGGCTTGCAGAAGATAGCGCCTCCAACCCCCGAAGATGAGTGAAGTGCAACAAAGAAGCTGAGCGACCTAGCTTATTTTTTTGCATTACCGCATTTTTAAAAAAGGTAAGAAAATTTTTCCCTCATAATAATCGCACCCCCAACCTGGCTTTGATTTTTTGAGAAAACAAGTCCGTTCATTGCACGAGTAAATACGGCATTTCTCTTCCTTGCAATTGTTGGACCTCTGGGTTGTTTACTGGCCTTTCAACATGGCGCCTAAGCAGACGCATGCCACTACTGCCCTCCTTGAAACATAGGGTGTTGCCAAAACCAACATTTTCAAGTCTTGTTTACAAGGCAGCAACCTTGAAGTAGGCAAGACAACCTGTCAAAACCTCAGCTCCAGCAACACTTTCACGTTCTAAGGATTTCACTTCGGGATTCCACTCCCCTGAAGTCCTTTCTACCTTATCTGCATTGGCGAAGTCAGTTTGGCCCTTCTCATCGACGCAGAACGTAGCACGAGCATACTCACCTGGCGAAGATCGATGACGTCCTGCAGCATGAAGACGACCCGGAGAGAGACTTCCCGCTTCTTGACGATGTTTTCCATCTTGCGGAAGTACTCGTCCAGCTGCATTTTAGGATTCACCTTACCACCCTGCGTGTCCACATTTCAAGGCGCCGACGGACGTGCGGAGGTGGATAACCGACGCACCCAAAGAGGAGGGGCAGGATGGGGGAGGGGTAAAATAAAAGAAAAGAAAAAAAAAATAAGTGCAAAAGTGCAAGGTTAGGGGAAAGCCAACCGAGAAAAACCAAACAACAAAATTGCAAGAACCAAGCGCAAAAGCATAATGCCATAATGTATGTATAAAATGTTAAGCAAGTTGTGAAAAAGTAAAAATGGGGATACCAAATCTGAACGGAATAATAGAAATAGCTGTATAGATAGGTAATCTGATAGTATACTCAATATTTCAGATTTCACAAACACAATACAGGGGAAATTTACAATTATTCAATGCACACAACAGATTGTGTGATGAGAGGGTGAGCACTCACAAAACAGACAATGTGAGTCTACTTTAACTTTAAGGGGGGGCGCGGCAAGTAAAGTGCCGATTTTGGTCAAAATATGCGATTTTCTGATTTATTTTTTTTTGTAATCTTCAGACCTTCAACTTCCTTGTTCTAAAATATTACAGCGAAACGTGCGCTACAAATCCCGCAAATAGTGTTTTTGCCGAGGCTAGTCGCCGAAAAGTGCGAAAAAAAAGCCCCTGAAACGGTGTTGTTCACGCCGCACAAACGCGCCAAGTTGTTGACCGTGGGCCGCCATTTTGGTAGCTTTGGAAAGAGGAGAAAGCCGGCTTCCCGATGGTCGCGGTCTCGTATTTCACCGAGTGAAAATAAAAGCGCGAGGAGCAAGTAAAAAAACGAAAACGAAGAACGGCAATTGGCTGCGCGGGTCACGTGGTAGCAGGCGCGACCTCTTACTGGTCAAAGCTGCGCCGCGCACCTTGGCAACCTTGGAAGCGCGAGCGCATCTGCGGCCGCCGAGTCGAGAATCATCCGGCGTGCGCTTCGTTTTTTGCCAGTTGGCTGTTTTTGTGATAGTTCGCGTGCTTTTTTTACCAAGCTTTGTTTTACATCGGTGGTCTCTTCTGAGTGCTTGCTCATACTGCGGTGCTATGTTGTCGCAAAAAAAGTTCCGGAGCGTCCACAAGTACGGCAAGCGTCGGAAAGCTTGGAACAAAGGGCAGACGACTGCGGCTGCCGTCCCAGTCGCAGTTCCGGACGGAGCATGCTCTTCAAGCGTCACGGAGCCTCTACTCAGACCCTTCGCTGATTGTTGTGAGGCCGAGAGTGTGGAAGGTGCCACATCGTCGTATGTCAGACCGCCGGATGCCGTCGACCGTGATGGACGCTCTCGCGAACCCGATTGCGGTGGCACCGCGTCGGCAGCCGTTGCAACTCCGGGCGTGCGCGCGTCGAACATTCTATCGCGAGTTTCGGCCCAGATTCCGAGCAGTGAAGAAATCGCGCAGCGGGCGCAGACAAGGCGGGATGTTTTGGATGCCGTAGCATCGAAATCCGCTTCAAAGCGGAAGCTCGAGCTTCTGAACGAAGGCTGCGACGAAAATGACGGCGGTAAGGACTCCACATTCTTCATTGTAAATAAGAAGATGCTGAACGGTCTGCTTTCGTCAGTAAAGTGCAACAAGTGCGACGAAGGGTCGATACGCCTCGAGACTACGCACTGCCTTGGACTCGCGGCGAGGATGGAACTTTTTTGTGACAATTGTGGCATAGTGAACAGTGCGTGGTCGTCCCCGAGGTGCTCCGGGCAACAAAAAACGAACCCCTTTGAGGTAAACGTGCGTGCTTTGAGGGCTGTGCAGTCAGTTGGCAGAAAACAATCTGCCATAAATGACATTTTTTCTGCGATGGACATTTCGCATCGAGCACTGCACCACAAGTCCTACCAGAGACTGCAAAGGAAGTACAGCCACCCTGCCACCACATCAGCTGCCACCCGCATTGAAGCAGAAAGTGCACAGAAGGTGCATGACATTTACAAGGACCTAGGAGGAGTGCCAGGCAACATTGACGTCATTTACGACGGCACGTGGATGACGAGGGGGCACAGAAGTCATATTGGCGTGGGCTGTGTAATCGAGCTGTACACAGGCTTGGTCTTGGACCACTGTGTCCTGTCCAACTACTGCCAAGGCTGTGCTGTTGGTCCCAAGCCTGGTGACGACAACTATGAGGAGTGGCTTGAGAAACACAAGCCACAGTGCCAAAAGAACACCGATGCTAATGCAGGCCAAATGGAAGTAGAAGCAGCGAGGATCATGTTTGAAAGATCGTTTACCAAGTACAAGCTTCGATACATCAATGTGTGAGCGCCCGCATGCGCACTATAGCGTAGCGGCCTATCTAATCGGCAGCGCCACCTGCGGCGCCTTTACTCAGATAAACTCCAAGCCCAAGCGAGGGCCGGGGACACGTTTTTATCAATCTCGCTCCCGCCTCCGGCGCGGTCGGCACGTTTTCATGTTCGAATAAAGCGCATTCTTCTCGTTCACAACGCCTCTCAGCCTTCATGCCTAGCCCGCCCAGCCCCCACAACTGGCGCAGTCGACTCCGAACCATGCCTGGAACGTCGCCTTTTGCCCGCCTCGTGAAGTGATCCACCGGACTAGCCGCGCGGCGCTCCGTCCTGTGTTTACCGTCCGCCGCCCGATACGCCTTTCGGCCGCTTCGTCCGAGTCATTTCGTGCCTTTGCCTTTTGTTTCGCCGACCGTCGTGCTGACGCCCACCCGCCCGATGAAGTAGCTCGCCTGCAGAGCCGAACCAACTTGACCTGCCCGCCTTTTTCGTCTCTCGTGAGTCTTGTGCTCCTTCTGCTAATTTCTTGTGAACGCCATGCCGCTGTGAACTGGAACGAGGCTACGCCTGAGGACCTCGCCGGCTTTACAGCAGACTTCCTCCGTGAAGAGTTGGTTCGCCGAAACCTGGACGCTACGGGGCCGAAGGAAGAAGTGATCAATCGTCTCCTCGCCGATATAGCCCAAAACCGCTCAATGACGCCTTTGTCGCCTTCCCCAGACTCCTCAGCGTCCAGCCAGCGCCCGAACACTACGCCGCTTCCTTCGAGCTTCGATGCAGCCCAAAGTACCGAGTTGCTGACGGGTTTACTTCAACAGCTCCTTCAAGTGTCACAACGCGCTGCAGCGCCAGTTCAGGTCACGACCCTTCCAGACCTGTCCGCATCGCTTCCTACATTTAATGGAGACGGCAGCATTTCAGCGTCCCACTGGATTGAAGAGTTGGAACGAACTCGAAACCTAGCTTCGTGGGAGCCTTCAACCGTACTCGCCGTCGCTCTGGGAAAGCTCCGTGGAGCAGCCGCGGATTGGAAAGCAGTCATTGGCCGTCAGTGTCCCACCTGGGAAGCCTTCAGGCAAGCTTTCTTGGATCAATTCAGCGCCAAGCAAACCTTACTACAGTGGCAACAAGCTGTTACTTGTCGCGTGCAAGCGCACGGAGAGAACCTGGTCCACTATTCTTTGGCGAAGTTGAAGCTCATTTCGGGATGCCCAGTCACTCTTACCGACACTCAGCGCATAGAGTACGCCCTTCAGGGCATTTCCGACGAGAACCTGGCCACTACTATAGCAGCACAACGGCCAGAAACCGTCGCCGCCTATATGGACATCGTAACGCAGCTTGACCAAACATTGAGCCACTTGTCTCGTCGACTCCCACGCCCAGGGTATTCAAGCACCAAACTAGTAATGCCAAGCCCACAGGTGCCCCACCACAGTGAAGAGGGCACGAATGTTCAGGCGGTACCAGACAAAACAAGACAGCCGCAGCGAATCGCAGCCCTACCACCAGACCAACAAGAGGCTCGGTACCTGACCATCTCTACGAGGCACGGCGCTCCTGCCTACCGTTCTGGCCAGAACTTGGCCGAAGCCGTGTGTTTTCAATGCCGCCAAAAAGGACATCTAGCTTCAAAGTGCCCATCCAGAGCTACTGCCACACAGTCTACAACGCATCCTTCGCCAGCTCTTCACAGCACACTTTCCGAGACCCTTGATGGATCGCTGGTCCAATGCGCCCTTGTAAACGCCACAATTGCTGGAAGCGGCCAAGTGGACGCATTTCCAGACAGTGGTTCCAAGGTGACACTTGTTTCTCGTCACCTTGTCAGATCTTTGCCCCTCCTGCCCTGGACCAGACCCCCTCTAGTTGTCGTTGGAGGAACGACAGTGGCTCCTGCTGGTGCTATCTGCTTGAAGATCTCTGTGGGACCCATCACCGGTTTGGTGGAAGCCGCCGTCCTCGATAACAATGCCATGCCACTTATATTGGGGGAAGACTGGTTTGCTGCCAGTCACGCACAGTTGGTGTTCCAGCCACCCATGCCAACTGAAATTCGTCATCCCACCACAGGAACAAGGGTGCGGTGCTATGAGCGACTGTTGCCCAGGATGTCGAACGCTGTTATGATCCAGGGGTCATCTTTCAATTACCATGTATCTGGACACCACAGCTCAGCAGGCCTCCAGCGAATGCCACTCCCAGGCCCAGATGAACCCCCGTGGTTAGCACTATCTTGTCAATATGAGGTTTCAAACACCAACGGCCCGTCTTCTGAATGCAGGCGAGGTGCTTCTTCAACAATAGAGGTTTGCATTGACCCATCCTTGCCTGCCGCTCAGGTTGGTAGCCATTTGCCAGCACATCAACAACGGGAAATCACGAGCATTCTTTCGAAGCACGCTGAAGTATTTGCTCGTGAAGAGGATGACTTAGGTCTGTACGAGGGTGTTGAACACTCAATCGACCTTCTTCCCGATGCTGTGCCATACAGTCGATCCCCTTACCGTTACTCTGCTGCAGACCGTCGTTTTCTTGAGGCTCAAATAAGCACACTCCTTCGGCAAGGCATCATTCTACCAGCCTTAGGACCTTGGGCATTCCCCGCAGTGGTTGTCAGCCGAGGTAGCAAGAAGCGCCTTTGTGTTAACTATGTGCCCCTAAACAAGATGACTGTGAACGTCGTGCAACCACTTCCACATGCGGATGACATCATGGATGACATTGCTGGGTCACAGTACTTCGCCTGCCTTGACCTAAAGTTTGCTTACTGGCAAGTTCGCGTTCGTAAGGAAGACCAGGCAAAAACTGCTTTTGTGACCCACTATGGCACCTTTATGTGGACCCGCATGCCATTTGGGCTGAAGAACGCACCTGCCACTTTCCAGCGAGCCATGCAGTCAATTTTTGCTAACCTGCAGCCCCATTGCCCAAAGTGCGGTGTGCGGGTGTACTTGGATGATGTTCTGGTTTTTGCGCCAACTTTTGACGAGTTTGCAAGGTTACTCGACGAAGTACTTGGTGCACTCCTTGCCAGTGGATTCAAAGTTTCACTTGACAAGTGTAAGTTTGCTTTGAAGTCTATCAGGTTTCTCGGATTCATTTTGAGCAGGGACGGCAAGCAGCCTGACCCTGCCAAAGTCGAAGCCATCATGAAAATCCCACAGCCTGCAAACAGCAAAGCAGTTTTGTCATGGCTCCAGACAGCAAACTTCTATCGCCGATTTGAGAAGAATTTCTCTCGGATAGCAGCACCGTTGCAGAGTCTCATACGGTCTGAGGAGTTTGCCTGGACCAGCGACTGCAATGAAGCCTTTCAGCGAATTCGCACAGCATTAACAGAGGCACCTGTACTGGGCCATTTTGATCCAGACGCCCAAACCACAGTCACAACAGATGCCTCAGGAACCGCAATTGGTGCTGTGCTCTCTCAGAAACAGTGTGGAAAAGAAACTGTGATCGAATATGCGAGTCGTGCACTCACGGCCGCAGAGAAGAAGTTGCATAGCAACGTTTGGGAGTGTATTGGTGTCCACTGGGCGGTTACGATCAAGTTCCGACACTACTTGCTCGGCAAGAAATTTTGCCTGTTGACTGACAACTGGACCGTTGCATGCTTAACAGCCAACATCAGGCCTTCACGTCGTTTTACGACCATGTTGATGGATCTTACAGAGTTCGACTTCACTGTGCAGCACCATCCAGGCCGTCAAAACGTGGTTGCTGACATGCTGTCACGATTATCTGCAGCAGTCCTCCATCAGACACAGTCTCTCGCAGCTATGCAAGCAGAAGACAAAGAGTGCCAGGACCTTCGTCGCTCTCTGTCATCTTCAGAATCGTGGGACCATGACCTTGCCATAATTGATGACATCCTGTACCATAGTGACGCGACTTCAGGTTCTCAAGCTATTGTAGTGCCAGCAAAGATGCGCCAGGCTGTCCTGGAGGTTGTTCATGACGGTGGAGGCCACATGGATGTAACCCGGACACTGACCAAAGTGAGAGAACGTTACTGGTGGCCAAACCTTACGTCTTCAGTGACCCACTACGTCACAGCATGCCAGATCTGCCAAAGCAACAACCGCCCAATATCTAAAAGTGTTGGCAAAATGGGTCTCATGCCAGTGTCGGATGTTCCTTTTGCCTTAATTGCCATTGATCACATCACAATGCCGGCTGCTTCAGGAAAGAAGTACATTTTGAATGTCATTGACTTTGCCACGCGTTTCATTGTCCCAGCGGCTGTAACTTCAACATCAGCTAAGGAAGTTATAGCACATTTACAGTCGGTGTTCTTCCGCTTTGGTTGTCCTGATGACTGCATGTCTGACCATGGAGCAGCCTTTGAATCTCACCAGTTTAAGCACTTCATGCACATGCACGGTGCTGAGATTCATTATTCAGTGGCATACCGCGCAGCCAGCAATGGTCTTGTAGAGAGAAGCAATGGGACTTTAGTCTCCGTTCTTCGTAAGCTGTGTCCAACGGACCAGACCTCCTGGGCAAGCAAACTCGAAGAAGCTGCTTTTGCCATCAACACAAGCTATAGCGCCAGCAGCTGTTTCTCTCCATTTGAACTACTGTATGGATACGTCCCCAAGCTCCCATATCAACGCCACCGTCCCGCCACAGCCAGGACCCTACAAGACCGTCTCCTAATGCTGTCTCAGAACCGGGCCGTAGCAGCAGGTAATACCGAGGAAGCACAAGGGAAACGGAAGACAGCATATGATCAGTCCCATCGAGACCACTCCTTCCAAGTCGGCCAGTTCGTCTGGGTGCGCCGCCAAGAGCCTGTAGCAGATGGAACTGGAAAGTTGGCACCCAAATTCAAGGGAATATACCAAATCACCAACCAGAAAACACCCGTTACGTTTGTCGTTAGCCGCGTAACTGGTCAAGGTCCTCGTGATCGACTCCAAGACAGGATAGTGCACGTCTCTCAACTCAAGCACTACGTGCCACCTTATGTCGAGCCTTACATTGTGAAAACCCAAGAGTGGCCTTTGTGTGACTTATCTGGCTCTCCCAGTGTTGGCAATGAGTTATCTCAACCACCAGCTTCCCTTGGCCCTGCAGTTTTGCCTCCAGCGGTACCCTCCTCGCGACCTCACCGCCAAAAGCGCCCACCCGAGCGCTTGAAGGACTATTCTCTCTCGCAGTGAAGCCACCAAGTAGTGCTCCTTTCCTAGACCAATGGGACTTGGTCAGACAAGGAGGGGCCGGATGTGAGCGCCCGCATGCGCACTATAGCGTAGCGGCCTATCTAATCGGCAGCGCCACCTGCGGCGCCTTTACTCAGATAAACTCCAAGCCCAAGCGAGGGCCGGGGACACGTTTTTATCAATCTCGCTCCCGCCTCCGGCGCGGTCGGCACGTTTTCATGTTCGAATAAAGCGCATTCTTCTCGTTCACAACGCCTCTCAGCCTTCATGCCTAGCCCGCCCAGCCCTCACAAATGTGCTCTGCGACGGTGACAGCCGTACGTACCTTGCCCTCACGCAAGACAAGGTGTATGGCTACATGTTGATTAAGAAACAGGAGTGTGTGAACCATGTGAAAAAAAGAATGGGCACTTCCTTGCGCAACCTTCTTGATGAGCACAAATCCAAAGGCCGAGGGCTGAGCATGGGTGGCAAAGGCCGGCTGACGCAGGGCCTTATAAAGAAGTTGACAAATTATTATGGCTGGGCCATTAAGAGCCACCCCAACGATGTTCCTGGCATGGAGAGGGCCATCATGGCCACTTATTACCATGTAACATCCACAGACCAGGATCCACACCACGACCTGTGCCCAAGTGGGACTGACTCCTGGTGCCCGCACAATCAGGCATTGGCCAAGGGAGAGCCGCTGCCGCCTCACAAACATAAACTGCCCCCTCACGTGCGAGTGGCACTGCTGCCAATCTACAAGCGCCTCTCGAACAAAGAGCTCCTTGAAAGGTGTGCGCAGGGAAAAACCCAGAACGCTGTGGAGAGTATGAACAGCCTCATTTGGTCACTCCAGTCCAAGAGCCAGTTCGCCTCCCTTCGAAGTGTGGAAAGTGCAGTTGCAGATGCAGTCTGCCGTTTCAATGGTGGCTGCAAGAGTGCGCTGCAAGAGATCACTGCTCAACTGGGCTTCAATCCAGGAGACTGCTCTTTGCGGCGAGCAGCCGAAAAGGATGCCAAAAGGGTGAAGAGGGCTCAAAAGACGCATTGTTCCACGACAAAGAAGCGCAAAACTGGGTTGCGCTCTACAGAGGCCAAGGCCACAGCATCTCAGGATTACTGCCCAGGAGGATTCTGAGTGTTTTAGGCATGTTGTGAACTTCCAAACAAGAGTGAACTTTCAAAGTCAGTTTTCTCAACTCTTGATTTTCGCCTATGTGCCTTCGCTAGAACATCTGTCATTTTTTAACAAAGACTGATAGAGTCGTTCCGTTTTTTGCACTAGGCTCAGGAGGCCTTTAGCAGTGCAATAAAGCTTTATCTCTCTTCTTACTCATCATTTAAAATTTTTAGAACACATTTTATAATTACTGCGATGTGTGCGCAAAACAACATCCATGTTTTGGAAATTTTATTTATGGTTACAAGAACTAGAAAAATCAACTAATAGCTTCTTTGCACAAGTTGATGCTTTGGGAACATAATAATATGAAAAAATAATTTCATTTAGCAATAATTATCTCTTTAAGTGCGAAGAGCATTAATTAGTATAATTATGCTTGTAACTCAAAAAGTACAAGAGGTATTTGAAAACGGTTTTCATATTTGGAATCCTCACAATCATCCACATACACACACCAAATTTCATCACAAACAGTACATTAATAAAAAAATTAGTTTTACTTGCCACGTCCCCCCTTAAATTCAAGAAACTTTGCATTAAAATTGCAGCCTAAGTGCACAGTTTTTTACAGCAGATTTCAGAAATGATTTCACTTCAGCTAAATTAAACATGCAACAAGGTTTGTTTATTGCAAGGAATAGTCATGCAATATTTAGATTCAATGGGTCATTTCAGCCATTATTGGGATCTGCTTTAAATAGAAAGGGAAAATTTAAAAATGGGTGCAATCAGACAAAGATATTAGTGCAAGGTGCTAGTTCGGGCAACATGATAGTCAGAAAGTGTATGCCACAAGTGGGGGTGCAAAAAAAAAAAAAAAAAAAAAAGCTCTGTCTCTGCTTTGTGGAGCACGATGTTAATCTAAGGGAACAGCTGGGTCGCAGTGTGCGCTATTCTCAATACAGAACCACAGTAAAGGTCGCTGATGAAAAATCAAGGTGCAAATATGTGCTAGGAGCCCGTGTACACAGAAGGGGCCATTTTCTTGGGCCAACGTATTGCTGACACTCTGGTTACGATGCACACGGCATATTTTAAATTCTAAACTAAACTGAGAACTATATTCAAAAGTGATTATAAGCACCAACTTTTTTTTTATATAAAATATCTTGTGCTACGCTGAAAAAAAATTAACCATTCTTTATAATTCTGAATTAAGTAGCTACATTAAAAACATCCTTTGGTTAAAATACCACCCTCCATAGAGAGCATGCTTCCAAGACGAGTTCTCTAGATATTAAGACAATTCCCTACACATTGAGACCAAGCAATCATTCTTCAAAATGAGCACACTCGCCAATTTGCTACAGAATGATACTGAGACAAAGAACCCTGGAGAGAAGGAACCCTGGGAGAAGTCATCTACGGAAGAAATTGGAAAAAGCAGCAAAAAATGCGAAAAACAGCAAGAAATGTAGGCCGCCAAGTGATTTTACACAGGCACATGCCACACGTCACAGTGAGTTGTGAAGGGAGGCGTTGCCTGATGGAGGCCTTTCCTTTGCCACACCATGACTCGCCAGACACCCCAAAAAAAAACACCAGCAAGCTGGCAGAGGATCCTGGGCAGCGAGGCAGAACACCCGTGCATGCCCAAGGACCACTGGAGGTCAGCTTATGGGGCGTGGTTAACGACAGTTGACTGGACTACCCAGTAAGAGCATTTTCACAAGGCAGATTTTCACAGAGCATTTTCACAAGGCAACTGTCACTGCTAAGTGACAGTTGACCCCCTAAAAAGAAAGATCGGGCTAGTCGGGTGCATACGGCACGCATATTTTGGCTAGCCAGTGAAATTATTACAGGATTTTAGATATGAGAGATTATTTTTAGCGAGTACCTTGTGGAAACTTTCATGCACCGAATATGTGATCTGCTAAAGCTTTAAAACCGCTTAGCATTGGTTGCGCATGAGGCTGCGGCAAGAAAGCTAGAGCAGATCTGATTATTCACGCAAATTTTGGCACCCACCCTACTGCTACTTACGTTCACTAGTCCCTCAAAATAGAAGGCAACTAATACAGTCAAACCCCTTCATAAAAGACAAATGGATATATGAGATCAGTGTGCCTACACTGAAATAGAGGTTCATAAGAAAATGCCAACATGGTACCCTTGTACCCTTCTTACAAGAGACACCTCATATAAAAGACTAGAATTGCTGCACAGTACATGCCTCTTTATAAAGAACTGTAGAAATTATATATCAAGAGACGGGTCGCTACAATGCTGGCACTGACCTGTGCTCCTTTTGCAGCGGCAGAGTCAAGCTCCTTGCCAATCGTGATGAGGAGCTTGCAGAGGCACTCCAGGGAGTCCTCATCATTTGAGTTAATTAGCCGCCGTAGGCAGTCGAACATGATGGGCGCCGTCAGCATGTTCAAATTGTAAAGTTCTCCTATAAAGCGAATGTTGCCTAGAGAGCGCCGTTTGGACCTCTTCTCGTCGTCGAGGAGCTCCTCTGTGAGTTTGGCCTTTTCTTCCTCACTGGTGGCCTCCTCAATCTTTTTGAGCCTCTCCGCCTTGCGGATATCGTCGCTGGTGTCCTTCTCGAACTCCTTCTGGCACTTGAGCAGCAGCAGCTTACGGAAGTTCACCATCCGCCCCTCGGGGTCATTGGCGATCGGCACCTCGAACATGGCCAGGTGCTTGCACATGTTCGCATACGGCACACTGAAATTTGGCTCATCCAGGGCCTTCTCGAAGACCAGGTCGATGACCTTGTTGAGGCGCTCCTCAGAGTTGATCTCGAGGTTGCGCACCTGCTCAACCAGCGACTGGAACTTCTGGGGTGTCAGCTTGTTGAGAATGCCCCGGACCCGCCGGTACAGCTCCTGCAAAAAGATCGAGCCAGGAGTTTGAGCAGGCCTCTCTGATCTGCCATGCCTACTCAGACTACTGGCAAAGGACACAGCAATGGACAATTGTAATAAAATTTCTGCCCATTATCCTGGCAGCTTTAGTTGAGTCCATGCTATACAATGCGCGGCCTGCCACTCCACTGCATGGAACCCCCTACCAATGACAACCTCATATGTGCTGCACTAACCAGAAGACAGTCAAATTCATTAATAACTGCTTTTCTCAAAACAATAGCACAGACACACAAAGCCAAGCCTTACTGCAAGAAGTGGAGAAAGCATGGAAAACCAAAGCTCTTGAAAGGTCAAGCACCTAGATGGTGTGTGTACCATAACCTGCTAATAACGAACCTCCATATAACAAAGTTTTTCTATTCCCTCCCCCCTCCCCACGTTACTACACAGAAGCGCATGTAGTCAAACTTCGTTATAATGAAGTTGAAGGGGGAGTCATAATTACTTCTATATAACAATTCGTTTGTTACAGCCAATATCCATTTCTACCAGTAATTAACCAGCAAGAGAGAATGTACACACAGACGAAAATCACAGCAGCCCGCCGCAAAGAGAAAAACGGCCGCCGGAAGGCAAAAAACAACAAAACAGAACAATGCACTTTATTTCCACCAAATTCAGCACACCAGCTGGCAGATCATTTTGAAGAAAACGAGTCCTAAATATTATCACTTTGCCGACTCTTCCGCACGCGGATGAATACTTTATCAGCTGCAGCAGCTTTTTCAAGTCCGTTTTTCTATTTCCAGACAGCTAAGTTCAGGTTAACGAAAAAGAAAAAAAAGAAAAACAACCCAAAATTGCCAAACGACATTTATTTGGGAATAGGGAGCACCGCACTCCGATCGTCGGAGCTCCCCTCAACCACCATCGCGACTGTTCCTATTCGTCAGACGAAGCACCACTGTCTTCTGAAGACGAGAAGTGTCGCTGGCTGCCTCCCACAGTGCGTTGTCTTCCGTGCCATACAGCAAGTTCAGCAAGGTCCGTTTTTCCATCACCCAGTGCTCGCTTCACAGCGTTTGTTAAGTGACCACAAAACGCATCTAACTAAAGCATGCTGCAAAGACATAGCTGCACCTAGCCGACGGTTCCAGACTACTCGTATCCATTCGAGCATAATGGCCTCGTGCATGTATCCCTTTTTGTTAACGCGAACAACACCGGACAGGAACACAAGGGGGAAAGCTTTCTACCATCTGCCATGCATGCTAGCGCGACGGTTAAGCGTGAGTGCTCGTCGCCAGTGGACAAAAGCTTTATCATGCCCCATCATGCAGTTGTTCTGCTCCCGAAGCCGGTTCACAAAGCCCTGAAAGTTTACAAGCCTGTCCTCGAGTTCGTCTGGAAACTTTTGACAGATGGATGTGTGCCACCGGAAAGAAAATTCTTTGCATCTCATGAATCGATGCACCCAAGAGTTTGGTGCACGAAATTCTCTCGCGAGTCCAACTTCTCGAGCGAGTTCCACAGCTTTCTTGTGAATGATATCCATGGTCACTGGCAGCGAGCACGCATGAACTTCCCACACAAAGTTCCCTAGCGTATTCTCCAGCTGCGGATGAACCGCACTTCGCCCACGAAATGACATTTTCCGAGGAGTGCACATCTGCAGCTTCCCTTTCTGCACCCTCCAATGGCACACGCTTTTTTCTGATACACCAAAGCGGCGCTGAGCAGCCACATTCCCATCCGCTTCTGGGAACTCAACAAACTAGTTTAAACACAGCTGAGTACTGCGTTCTTGTACCGCTACTCATATTCAGTGAACGAAAAAAAGACCACTAAAAATGAAACAATGTCAAGCAGAGCGAGAACTTAGAACAGATTGGAGGCAAATCACGAACAAAAACAACCATCACGAACACACACACAAAAAAAACCTGCTATTGGATTTGAAGGCACATATGGCCATGTCCAGCTTCTCATGCAAGCCACATGCTGCCAGACAGCGGTGCACTGTCGACTAGACACCGCTATATAAGACGAGGGGCGACTTTAGCTCGTTTTATTGATAATATCTACTTATATTTCGGTTTATACAGTATACCAAAATGGTCAGCAAATTATCATTGCAGATGAGGTATTGTTCGTTATATCCATTGTGAGGAAATTTTTGCTTCATTAAAATGAGGTTTTATATACATGGGTTTTTGAATTTCAAGAGGAATTGCAATTGCTTCATTGTATCCATTAGTTTGTAATATCCCGCTTCATTTTAACAAGGTCTTACTGTATTTGTGGCCTCTATGCAACAATATAACAGTGAGATAAATTTTTACCACTGAATGTGCCAAATTAGGCGCCGATGGAAACTCTTAGAGAACACGGTGACGAGGACTAATCTTAGGAGGCCCACCCATCACGCACTTTCGCCTTATGCCGCGAGTTCGCGGGACCGTAGCCTCGGCGATTACTCAATTAGCTCTGGCAACAACATGACAGCACTTTGAATGCAATGCTGTGAATGCGACGTTGATATGTGGAGTTTAATATCCCAAAGCCAGATGAATGCGATAACAACTAAATTGTATTGTTATATGAAGAAAAACTAGCAGCCAATTCTTGGGTCCGGTATCGCAAGTTCCTACAAAACGCAGGTGTAAGCAAATAGTGTTGCTCCAGAGAGCAAGTGCCCTTTTCACAGTTTCCTTGTGTTGAAAAGTGCACAGATGCTTGCTGAGATAGCACGCACAACAGATCACGACCACACTCTTAAAATCCAAGCCCACTGTTGCTGCTCCAGGAACCCCCATTTTGAACAAAACTTTTTTTTTATTCCTTTGTACCTCTGAACACGTGACTACTACAACTATTACTATGCAGGGTAGACTACAAGAGCATTGTAAATCACCACTTGCCTCGGCTGACGCAGCCTCCTCATCCGCGATTTCGGCGGCAGACTTGTGTGAGGGCTTCCAGGCGTTCTGTGCCGCATGCAGCTTGACATCCTGGTTGAGCGAGCTCGACAGCGTGATCACCTTCTTGGGCTTGTCCCCACCACGGCCAGGCTGGCTCTGCCTCCGGCCGGGTCCACCACCACCTGATCCAGGGGGCGGCCGTGCCACGCCATTGCGTGCGTACGGAGGCATGAACAAGTGCTCGGGGTGGGCACTGCGACCCATAGCTCCACTGCCACCACCCATGGAAGACTGGCCACCGCTCTGGTATGCACCTGCTCGCGGAACGTCTGGAAGCTTGTGCTGCATAGCCTGCCACAAAAGAAACGACCAAAATATGTGAGCACTAAGTGTGGCGACAATAAGGCTTTTGTAATTCAATTAGAAGTTCCAGCAGCATAACCTTACATGACTCCATGACTGTTCATGACAATCGTTCAGCGACAATGGAAATAACGAGTAGTAGCACATGGATTTGCCCAGTCTCCGTACTTGCGTGCCACGAACGCACTTACGGCTTCGTTTATTGCTGTTTCGGTTTCATTTCTATTGAAAGAACAATGGTTATAAACTTTGCGAACTGATTTGGAATTGCGAGCCTAAAAGGTAAGTGGGGAAGTGCAATTGCTGAACATTAGCCGATTGTAGTTTCGTGACAGAGCCACTTCAAGCTAAACGAAGTTGACCGGAGCTGAAAGTATGAAAATTAAACAAATCTGTGTACTAACCATCACTCCCATGCTTGCTGAATTGCCGTGTGTTGCAGCTCCCACACACACTAGCGCAAGAGTTCCATCTAGTGTAATTGCAGAAAATTCTATGGTGTATGTCCCCTCTTATAAAGGGGTTCAGCTGCATAATGAACACAGGAAATTACACCTGGGACAAGCGCTGCAGTTTCCTGTCCCTTTTAAATCTTGTGTTTTAATCCCCTCTTTCACTATACTCGCATTTCAACAAGTTCATTTCTGCACCCTATCAAGAAGGACTCAACAATGAAACAAAGGGAGATTTTTTCTTTAATTTCTTCGTTAGATGAATAATTCAATTACAGTGTAGTAATTACTATTTGAAATGCGCTGAACAATGCGCCTCAAGCTGCTGGATGAAACACTGGCAAAGTGAAAGCCGCAGATTCGAATGTGAACATTGCAAACACCAACGAGAGGGTATGTACCGTGTCCTTGATGACATCCAGGTTGGGCAGGCCGAACGGCTTCTTCAGGGACATGGGCTCTCCCTGGAGCATGAGCAAGAACTGCCGATCGTACTGCTTGCGCCCTTCCGGGTTCAGGGGGCTCCACTGGTCCTCGCGATAGCTGTACTTGAGCACGGGGCCCTTGGCATCCCCGCTCTCCTTGCTGCCATTCTCCTCCTCATTTTCCTCTGCGACCTCTTCGCTCACTTCTCCGTCTTCTATGTCCTCTGCCGGACAAGATGTCGGGGCCTCTGACACGTTCTCAATGGCTTCCGCATCGCCCTTCTCCAGTCCGTCGCTCGTGGCGGCAGGAGTCATGACAGCGGCTTCCCGAGAGACCCTTAGGTTCTCTTCGTTCTTAATTTTCACCGCCTGCAATTTCAACAAATGACTTTTAGAACCTTCGACCCAACTGCACGCAACTCTGCCCCTCAAGTACTTGCACAGCCTTTTTATTTATTGCATGACACTGACGATTGCTAATGTTGAAATTCACTTGAGAAATAAGAATACTTTCCGTCATTCTTTTTCCCCCAGAACATCCTAGCAATCGAACTACATTTCCTGTGATGCGGTCCACACCCTATCAAGAACGAATGAACAATGAAACAAAGGTTTTTTTTTTCTTTCTTAAGTCAATTTCTTCCTTAGACGAATAATCATCTTATTATAGTGTAGTAATTACTATATGAAATGCACTGAAAAATGCACCTCAAGTTTGCTGGCTGAAACACTGGCAAAGTGAACGCCGAAGATTCGTATGTGAACGCTGCGAGCACAAGCAAGATGATAGCCTCTTGCTTGTGCTCGGGGTCCTTGAGACGTCCAGGTTGGGCTTGTGCTCGGGGTCCTTGAAGACGACCAGGTTGGGCAGGCTGAACGAAGCGGCCTGCCCAACAGCGTTCAGCCTGCCCAACACAGTAGAAAGCTAACATCGCATTAAGCAAATAAACTAGTTACCCTGTTCACATGTGTAGTTATAGTCCTTTGCATAATCAGGTAATACTGCATTACTTTCTATGCAGTACCCAATTGTAGATTATTACCTGTTCACATACAAGTACACAAGACAGGGAAGTATCTGTTTGCCATTTCCCACTTCTTTCACTCAGCATGCCAGAACCATCCCACAACAATAAGGCACACCACAATGGCAGGCTCTAGAGCATTTATATTCACTCTCATCAAAATGTAGCCACCACTGCTACGAATGCAACAGTAGGAAGAACACTACAGTCAGGTGAAATTTTTAAGAAACAATGTCAGCTCTGCCAACAGCCACTGCAGCCACTTCGATAGAGAATGTGCATAGGTGCTCTAAGAGCGCTCACGAAGTTTTCACAATGTTCTCGTCAATTTCCTAAAATATGCAAACTACCACAATTCCGATACTTTAGGTAGCACAACAAACCTCAAGTAGCTAGCAGTATGCATTGCGTTTACATTAACTAAGTAATTACACTTGAACGGAAGACTGCAAATCTGAGCTGTGCTTACATACAACAGCTGCTAAGCTACAAAATGGGCTCCAACTCCAATGCTAGCTCGCGTTTACAAGGTGTATGAATGTATTGATGGAATAGTGAGCCATTACCATGCAGTACATAATGACACTGCTTTGCGTGCATTGCCACTTGCCTTCCTGTGCTGCTCATCCTCGCCAGCCGAGGAGTCAGTCTGGTCAGGTGATGTGGGCGTGGTGGCCGGAGCAGGTTCCGGTACAGTGGGGGCCGGCTCTGCAGCAGGAGGAGACGTGGGGCCGGCGGCAGCAGGTGTGGCTGCCGCAACCGCCGGGGCTGCAACAGACGCTGGCGGTGCAGGGCTGAGCCTCATCGGGGGTGTGGGTGTCCTGGCAGGGGCCTCAGGAGCCACAGCGGCTGCCACACTTTGCTGGGCTGCCGACTGCTGCAAGGGGTCGGGCGAATGACAAGCGTGTGGCACATCAGATCACTTTGTTCAGCCGCACCTTCGGCCAATTTTATTAAAGATTGTGCAGAGTGCACAGAAGCTTCCAAGAGCTCAGTTTATCAGAGTGTAAAAAGCCAGCCCAGCCCGAGCCATACACCTTTCAAAAAATTACGTCATCTTCCAAGCACTATATGCAGGTGCTTGGAAGATGACGCAAACCGCGATACGTTGAGGGGCACTTCAGTGGAGAGTTTTGAAATTTTTACCACCTGAGGTTCATTTAATCTGCATCTAAATCTACTGGTACATTCTGGGACTGCAGAGCCCCACACTCGAACTTAGCGCACTCTTGAAATCTCCGTGCACCTCGTTTATCCTTTTCTTGCCCCCAATTGCTCTGGCAAGTGGCTGCATGTTTAGTGCAAACATGCACTCTTTGGCTGGGTTTGTGCCTCCATCAAACCATGTTTGGGCAACACTGTCACATTATTTTACTGAATTTACTGCATTTCAGACATACAGAGAAAACAGTGTACCAGAAATGCACAAAATAGAATTTCTACGTGCCAGCCAATTCCAGTTACCGTGATGACTGGTCATCAGCATCCTTGCCCAAGCTATGCAATTAACTGCAGCTCCCGCCTGCACACTTTATGGTGCCCATTTTGCACAATTGACTAGCAAACTGAGCTGAACACTAGAGCTCAAATGTAAACAGTGTAGAAGGAAAAGGATGCTCCCCCTTTGCTTTGAGCGTACTGACCTCCTCCTTGTCGACAAAGGCATCCATGTCACCACCCTCCTTGTTCTCCCCCTTCTTGTTCCACTCTTTCATCTTCTTCTTCTTGGCAGATTTCCTGCTCTCCCTCGCTGAAAGAAAAACACCTAATCTCAGACACCCATTGATTGAGCAAACTCAAGGTGAGCACAGTTACCCAGCAATCGAAGTTTTCTACGCACAGCATCTGCATTCTGTCACACGAACTCCTCCGAGGAGGAGCAGATTGAGAACTATGTGATGAGCGCTCGATGAGATCGTTGCTTGCAGGTTTTAAAACACGAAGGCAAGCTCTGAGCATGGCTGATGCTATCTTTACTAAGCTGACCCTATACAAGAGTGGAGCAGTGGCACAGCCTGGGGGTGGTCTATCGGGTGCTTTTGTGAAAAGCATGAATTACACCAAGACCCACTTCAGAAACAAGTTGTAATGCAGAGTCCATATGAAACACATGGCTCAAAATTTGCTCCAGAATAATGCAAGAAGACATTAAGGCAAAGGATGTAAGGTTTATCTATGTGCTAACCGATTAGCTACCAATTCATATTTTAAGGAAAGGTGTCCGCATTAATAAGCGGGCTGAGACTATCAAGCAAGTCTTCTGTGACACTCAGGTGCAGCGATGGCCCGTAACAGATGCAGGGCACTCGAATGTATAAATTTAGCAGACCACATACAACAGCTTATCAGCTGTCCAATGCTACAAGTAACCAAACCATCAAACTAGTGCAATGCTTTCTTCAAGAAGTCAAAACTGCCCTAAATGTAGTCAGTGGAGAAAGACAACCGACTCCTCCCAACGCTGTTCTGGAAGACGCATAGGGAGAAATGCTTGCCCATGTTGGAACTTCAACTATGCATCTTAATTTCACGTAAAAACGACAGCAATTCAGACGCTGCCACTATTGAAAGAAGTGGCCTCTACAAATTACTTATGCTTAATCCAGGAATCCGGTACCAACTTCACACTACGTCGCAACAGCACTTGTTGCAACTGTACAGCACCGGCATTGGATGCAGTACTCTGCGCAATTATACAGAGCAGGACATTAGAATCTGCAGATAACAAAAACACGAGCATGGAAACGGTGGAATCTCAATACGATGCTTCATGATGTTTTTCAGCTTATTACAAGTTTCTTTTGATTGCCGGCCAATATCCCTTGTACCCGACACATTTATTACTACGACATTTTCGCCCAATATTGGATAACACTACAAGGAGAGTGGACCACAATAGGCAGAACACCGATTATTCATCGAGATACAAGTCGGACTGCAATTCAACAAGCCACAACCTGCATGCTGCAAAGTCGCTGAAGGGCCCAGCAGCGCCGGTTTGGTGGTGCAAACCTTGCGGCCAGGTGTGGCTGCAGCGTTTGATGATGATGCATCAGGCCAAGAATACTTTTTAGAAAATATACTCTTATACATTGAAGAGAAGTGTACAAAGTGTGACCTCTTTTGTTTAGAGGATTTTTTCATGACAAATTTTATTTTCTGGTTTGAGAGAAAATGTATCAATGAGATTTTAATTGCAAAAAGAAGACAACCGCGACATTCCCCCTCCCCTCAACATTTGTATAAAGTTGAAGCTCGAAAACGCCACGCTGCAACCTTGATTTGACGACTATGCGAGGGCTATGTGAGAAATTATGCCTATAAACTTGGTGTCACGACAGTGCAGGCACGGTAATTTGGCCAGTAGACCTTTTCCATGAATTCTCACATAAAACGAGTCTATTAGCGGTGCCATGCCTTAAATTATGTTCACACAAACTCAGACGTAGAACCGCAAGGGCACGTCAACTATAAAAGCCTACAGGTGACGGTGTCGCACAGATGAAGTACCATAACAGAGTACAAATGCCAAAGTAGTGTGACTTGAGTCAAACAGGGGAGAGACCTGCCAATGTGGGCCGATTATGGAGCGAGTACCAGAAGTATCTCAGCCAGAAAGAAACGCCACGCGTCGCCAGCATCGTGCCAGCAGGGTCAGACGGCCACGTGTCGGATTTGCACACTCCCCCCTCACCCGGTCCTCTTTTTCGGTACTCGCACCCTCCTCTCTCCTGGCAACTCGGCCGAAAGCGAACCCTCGGCGCGATTTCGCGTGTACGACACCCGATCGCATTCCGCCTTTCCGCACAGCGCAAGGCTTCTTTACTCCTATGTCTCTTTAGAACAAGGCTAGTGAATAACAAAAAAACTGGGTGAAGAGAACCCTACGACCCAGACAGACGGAAGGGATTTAGAGTGCGAGAACATATCGACGGCAGACTGACGAGTACTTAGGTCTGGCTGAAACAACAAGTGAAAATTAAAAGTTGGATTCGTTAGCTGAGAACATTCGATGAATTCTTCGAGAAGCCTTAGAAAGGATTAAAAAAAACACGAACTCTCGCAGTATGGGCGTAGCGAGAAGCACCCAGGGTCGCACCCAACGATACGCCCGTGGTGTGAGCAATAAGGCAAACCAGTACTGCCATCCCCCTTCTTAGCTCGCTCTACTACAGACGTCTCTCACAGAGGCACACTAGGGTTAACCGAAGACTCCTCCAAGCCAGAGCCAAAAGTGGAAACGGTGGCTAACCATCAACCAGCTACGAGCGGAAAGAAACGCAGCCGGCAAAGAAAAACACTACGGAGAGGGGGGTAGTAGAAAAACAAGTGCGCGGAAGTCAGGTGTGCAAGAACAACTCGACGCAAAGAGGTACCAGCGAAGAGCTGCCTCGTTTATCAGGCGTCATAAAAGCACACAACACGCGACGAGCCACAAGGCGGCGAAGGAGTTAGGGTTGGGTAACGGGACTAAAAAATGAAAAACGCGCAAGCCAGCAGTTATGCAACGCCATGACGCAACGCAACCCAACAGCAGGGACTTAGAAGAAGTTTTCTCTCGCTCTTTCTCTCTCACCTGGCAAGGGCGGGCCGTGCGACGACCCGTTGACGGCACGAGCCGCCGAAGGCGGCCGCGCACTCGCCATCATCGGCGACGGGGTGGCCGACCACGTGCGTCTCCGAAGCTTCCAACGAACGACACTGGAGGGGTGCAAATCCTTACGATCCCGGTGTTGTCGGGGAGGGGGCCGGAGACGGGCCGCTCCTTCCTCAGAGTTCAAACACGGACTCCGCCAACATACGCGCAACGAACGGAAGAATCCATCGTCACCAGCGCCGTCTCTGTCTAGTAGTCCTAGCGGAGGCAGCAGTGACGGCCGGAAGACGTTTCGCCGAAACGGCGCACATCGGGCGGGGTTGGGGGGCGACCACCGCGGGGAGCCTCAGCAACGTCGCCCGCCTGTCGCAACGGACGGTGGCGACACGGCACAGCTCATCATTCGCAGAAAAAAACGACCAGCGGCAGCACACTGCCCGAGGTTTTGCTTCGCACACAGAGGCGCGCCGCAAGAAAAAAAAAAAAGTGACCTCGTGGCGCGGCGGACAGCCTCGGCTGCTACCAACTACGCACCGACAAACAGGCGCCCGGCCGAAGAACCGAGGGTCGCGGCATCACGATGGCGTCGAAGGAAAACCCGCTTATCTTCGCACCAAGACCCGCGGACGACTCGCACACAGCCCGACGGCGACCGCGGAGGAGGCGACTCAGAACGCTGGGCAAAACGGCAGGAGGGTCGGTCGTCGGCGTGCCAAGCGGGCCGATGAAGCCAGCGGCAGCCTCTCTCGCAGTCAGACGGGCCGCGGAGAGCGAGAGAACGACAAAAGAAAGAAGAGTGGAAGGGGGCGAAAATTCCCGCGGTGGAGCCTGCCCCTCCTCGACGACAGCCTCCTCCTCTCTCTCCGCACCGACGACTCCTTCGGCGCCGGCCGGCGCGCGCACGCACTCGACAAATTTAGAAGCGGCAAAGCGAGCACCGTCCCAGACCAGGAAGGGAAACCCTCTCGGCGGGCCAGCGAGCAAAAACCAGCCCCCCCAGAAAACCACGAACAGAACAAGAAACGAGTGGGCAGCAGCTGCTTCTGCAAGCGGTGTGGCGTTGCAGAGCAAAGCAGCAGCAAGTGCACAACGGGCCGCCGAGGCTCGGCGCAAACGTCGGGTCGTCAAAGTCAGCGCCATGTGCCGCGCGTTTTGCTAGTGTACGACGCGTCTCCGCCGGGGCCACCTACGTAACCGACGAAAATACCGGGGGCGGTTGAAACAAGGTCCGCGCGGTTTTGATGTTTTTATCTGGCTCGCCTTGCTTTCGCCCGAGGCCTGCACAATAGTATTTTTGCGAGGGATCGATCAGTTCGGTAAACGCCTCACGAAAACGGACAATTGGTGTCACTGACCAAAACTATTATTGACTACCGAGATGACCATTATCTGAAGTATTTTTCCCAGAATTTGGGGGCTTCTCACTGAAACTGTTGCACGCCTCAAACACAATCTCGACAAATTGCCTCCATTAAACTGATAACGGCAAGCGAGATAACATGCCCGATTTCAACACGCTAACGTTTTCACTTGCCACTGGTCAAGATGTCCGATTCTTGGCTACTCTTTCACAGCTCAACTTTCACGGCAACATTTTTGTCCCCCTTCGAGGTGAAAATTATCAGTTGTATTTTGGGGTCAAAATGGAAAGCCAAGCCCCCAGAAAAGGCACACTAGTTTCGGTTCCAACGATCCAAGCTTGGCAAGTCTTCGCGCAAAACGTCGTTGACGTTCCCACGACTGTTTCGTCTCGTTGGGAATGATCCAGCGACTGATCAGAATGTTAGGCACATGACGTCATCGCAAATAAGCCCAATTGGTGCGACAAGACGCTGTAGCCTGACGCCACGATAGTGTCGATGTCAGGAGGTGCGCGCCAGAGGCTCTCAAACCCACTTTCATCAAACCTGGAAAATGTTTTTTGCCAATGAAGAACTACGTCGGACTTGGTAAACATCGTTTGGTGCGGGAATTGCCAGCTGGCGTCCATTTAAACATCAACAGTGCGTGGGCAGAGCAACATTTCGCGCGACCCAACCGCCGATCCACGCAAGGCAGACTACTCTACGGCCTCCCATTCATTCGCCGTCCTCGTAAGCCTAACCCACTCTCCTAAGCGTCACCGTACAACGTCACGCCGCCTACGCACGCCCAGTTGCGAGCGTGAGACCGCCGTACCATTCATTTCGAGAACGAGCTAGTGCGTGGGAGGGACACGCATGGAATGCGCCTATAGGGCACCCCCACCACCACTTGTCAAACTGCTGCTGCTGTCCGGCGGAAACACGCCATTGGGAGGCCCGAGTTGTTTTCGTAGCACTCGGTATCACACGCGCTCACAAAGAGCCCCATTGTCTGTACCGTTGCAGGAGTACAGCAACCGCACGGAGACAGGTTTACGCCGACGAGCAATAAAAACAAATGTTGGACGAATAAGCCTGAATTCAAGGGCGAAGCCCTTTACAGAAACGTATCAGGTGTTCAGCCGTATCGCCCTCTATGGAGTGGGGGGGAGCAGACATGCAGCGAACGGTCGCCTTTGAAGGGACACAAAGAACAAAAAATGATTCGCAATTAACCAAACAGCCTGGCAGGTGTGCACTCGTGCCGTCTTGCTGGGTCGTGATTACACTTTCGACACTCCCAACATCACCCTCCTTTGTCTTAGATGCTTATTAAAGGGACATTGAAACGGGTTTGGAGATGTTGTACAAACAAGTGCTAAGGTAAATTTAGAGACTCATTTGAGCTCTCTGCGTAAACTGCGCCATTTATTACAACGCTTTAAAGCTGCGGATCGCTGCAAATCATTGCGACTCGGCCAAACGCGTTTCAAACCGCCCAGCGAGCGGCGACATGCTCTGGCCACTTAACGACGCCAGAGCACGTCAGCACCCACGTGACCATGGCTGGCGATCTGGTTGGCTGTCATGGGCAGTAGAATGCGCGGAAGCAAGAACGGTTCGTAGGACGGCAGCATCTGTCGGAGCGGACATGAACAACTCCATCAACAATACGCCATATCGGGTTGAAATGTCTTGCGGGAAAGCCATTCACCACCCGCGTAGGAGCAGCGCTTGCGCTTCAGAGCACTAGCATCGCGTTATTTATTTTTTTTTTTTCGCTTACCATTTCACAAGAAGGTATGAGCCAAACTTGGTTGCTCCGGTCACGCCTGCAAACCTCGATTTTTACCTTACGTTCTTGGTATGTAATAATGAAAGAAAGCGCGTCGGTTCGTTTGAGGGCAGGGAAGCTAGCAGCAAGATAAAATTTGAGAAGCGATTGAGAGAAATGGGGGAAGAGCGTTGGGCTAGGAAGGTTTTCAGCTACTTGTACATGAAGAATGTCGATACAAAATGGAGGAAGCGAACCAGGAAGTTGACTGGTAAATACTTAGAAAACAGCAGGTGGCCAAACCGAAAAGAACTATCGGTTAAGAGGAAAGTGAAGGAAACTGAGACTGACACACTCTAAAAAAAAAAGGGAGCGAGAATGGAGAAACGGGCTCCGTTCCTCCTTCGGCGCAGCGACTTCCTCCCTTTCGGGCGCTTTACCCGTCGCGCCCTCTCGCGGCAAGGACCAAAGGAGCAACGTTCGTCCTTCAGCGTTCAAGTTTCTCCTCAATCACGGGGGTCTTGCTCGCGCGAATGCGCACGCCAAGCCTATAGCCGGCCGCGGCCAGTCGCGAGCGATTTCTTTTACCTAAGATTGTTGTAAGCAATGCAGGAGTGACGTTTTCTTTTGTTTTATTAGTGTAGAGTAAAAGCCTCTCTTTTTTTATCGTCAGGCACTCGCACGATGCTCCGCACACTTCCATGTGTGTCTCGTGTTGTTTCATACGACCAATTTGTCACGAATACAAAAAGCTCTGCTTCCCAAGCAGTCTTGCTTTATCGATTACCTTAGAGTGTAAAAAAATAATGATTTTTTTCGGTGTCGACATACGTGGTAAGCCCACGCATTTTTAGTTTCGCACGGCACCAACAGCACTCGTGAATTCAAAGAGGCGCGTAAAAAAGCATCACACTTTTCATCATTCTGGGAAACCTGATACCACTGTACACTCCATGCATGAAAGTACGATCATATACAATTGATAGAGTTATACGTGCCACTACCGCCATATGGATGTTCTTTGCAGTTTACCCCCATTCGAACACGGCCGCCGTGGCCGGAAGTCGAACCTGCGTCCTCCAGCATAGTCACACGACACCCAATAAGGCTACGCTACCACGGCAGGTGAAAGCACAAAGGGAAACAGGCTGCGAAGTTTCACCGAGTGTTTATTCGCCAGGCTAGGTTACAACCATCAGAAACTTTTTAAACATCAACATAACTAAACTTTTGTGAAAAGTGAACCAATGACTTCTGTAGGTTAAACCAAATTCTGAATCGCATTCGTTTTGAATTGCCCATGCCAGCACTGAGAAGTAGGAAGGAATTATGCACGCGTGCAGTATGCCTTTCTCGTCCATGATTCTCCTTTGTCGTGAGAAACTCAACACAAAATGCACTTCTAGTAACAGCTGTGCACAGCAAGTAAGTACTAACGCTCACTCACCTTTGTGAAAAGAGTATTCCGAATCCAGAGTAATAACCACCACAGCCGCAGCGCTAACAACAAAATTGTGGCACGCACTATGATTGCCAGTTGACTCGCGAGGCGAATCGCGAGAGGCATCTGAAGCAGAGGCATCTGCTCTGAGGCATATGCATATGCAGAGGCATCTGCATCTGAAGCGAGAGGCATCTGAAATTATAGTAAACTTGCGCACTGCAGCGATAGTTCCTCCACTGAAGTATTAGAGCTGCTGCGACGCCGACAGCCACTGTCATAGCTCACGAAAAAATACCGTCGGATGCGAGGTCATCGCTTATTTCTCTCGCTAGACCCGCGTTGTAACGTACGTATGCACTGCTAGGACGGTCGTTACCGCATCAAAAACCTTGTCATTGAAGGGCTAGTGGTGTACTGTATCCATGGCTAACGGTCACACTTGTGGTACGCACGTAAAAAGAATATAAGCAAACGTTAAGACGAAGCAACTAAACGAGGTCGACGTGACCACAGAACACCTACCACGACGGAGACAAAGTTTGGTCCGCATGCTGCGCCCTCTCTAAGTAACAAGAAAAAGAAACGTGACCTCCAAAATGGCTAACGCGCAGCAAGTGTTTGCACTCTCGAAGGCTTCAAGAAAAAAAAATAACTGTGGCAGTGGTCAACAGATGGCGCAGCGTTCGGAATGCCGTGGGCAACTATGCAAGGCTTGGGGGTATCCGCCTTCGTGAAAACCTGATAAGCTCTAGTAATTATTCCGTTCATTATTGTGCAACCATTAATAAACTCGCGTTTCTCTTAGCATCAGATACAATATATTTACGTGTGCGCATGTTGTGGTATTGATACGAAACGTAAAAAAAGTGTAAGAAAACCTACTTGTAACCTGTGCCACTATGGTCAGTCGAAATTCATTGCTATATAAGCTGGCGCGCTTTCATAGTATGGTGTGAGTAAACACGTCGTAGTGTTATTCGTTGCTGTGAGTGGTTGATTGTGCTCTTGTTGTGTACTTCTTAGCATATATGATAGCGTATATTTGTTGCGTACTGTATGTGCAGTATGTGTCCATGCGTGCATGTGTAGTTATATGCATTGCACCAGCGCATATTTAGGCTTCCGGTGTCAGTGACAGTAATCCTCAATGGGCAGTGACGTAAAAAATCCTGAATGGGCTGAGGCGTAAACAGTCCGCAAGGGAGCCGTGAAAGTGGGTATGACTCGCGGCAGGCAAATTTTTTTTTTTAGTTTTGTTCAGTCCCTCCAGATGGCGCCAGCTACCACCTACTTCACGGTTATGACGCTCTCACACCTCCAGCTACTTATATAACGTTGAACATCTGTCTATCAAAGCTGCAATACTGAGTCGGAATGGTTTCGCTGCGATCGAGTCTACCGTTTGGAGGCACATCTCGTGATCTGTGGACCGGTAAACGCATGGATAACCTCGCTACGCTACACTATGTGAATCTGCGAGAAATAAATACAGCATGCCTAGCATGCACTCTTCAGGTGAGGGCTCTGCAGTATATATCCGTGTCTATCGGAGTGAACGTGGCTTCTCTGACCGAACGAAACGTACTTGCTCCGTCGTTCTCTTTCGCGATGTGTTCACCGCCACAGGTTCGTCTGCTTGTTTTTATAATAATTTCGTGCAATATCAAGCTCAGCGGGACCGTTTTTTGTAACTTTCAGTGCCGTGTACTCCTTATCAGTCGAGAATCGTTGCATTTGCTAAGCCTACTCGCTTCGCCGGGGGGCAGCCATGATGATTTTCATAAGGAGGAACGTGTTTCTCCGTGGATAAGGGAGCAACGTTTCTCTATTTAAAGACGAACGTTGGGGACATCGCCGTTTCTCCCTAATTGGAGAGAACGTCACTCCATTTTTTTTAAGAGTGCATGTGGAGAATGGGCATGATTAAGAAGTCCGCACTAGAAATCTATCGAACTTTCAAGCAGGAAATTGCCAAGGAAAGGATCTATGATAATACTCGGGGTAGTTCCCTACTGTTCGAAGCCGGGACGGAAGTATTGCAAACCAAGACATACCGGGCCAAATACGAAGGGGTAGACACGGTATGCAGTGCATGTGGAGAGGAGGAGCAAACCGCCGAACACTTGATGTTCTGTAAAGGGTTTCACCCTTTCAGGATGATGGCGCAGAGTCTTTCAAAGCACTGGGGTTTAGGGACAGGGAAGACAAAATAGACTTCAAGCGGGTAGAATTAACTAGAAGCAGGTTATCTGATTGGTGGCTAAAGTCAAGGCACGAGTGAAAATTAAACCCTTCACTACAAAGTACTAGTCCTCAACTTCACTATTTAAAGGGGAAAAAAAAAAGAAACCTAGTGGTTAGTTCACTAAGTATTACGGCTACGTGCCGTTAGCCACCGCCCGATCTAAAGGGTACAGCCACATCCATCCATCCGCTGAACCGAGCGGTGATCAGAAGAGTGGCTCAACTCTGCTACTTTTTGCCACAGTATGCCTGTCAACACGAGAACCGCGCTTGTCCTCCCTACGTGCCCAGCTTATGTCCATTTTTTTCTTAATTTCAACTATGATATCCTTAACCGCGGTTTCTTCCCTGACCCACTGTACTCTTCTTGTCTCTCAAAGTTACACCCATCATTTTCTTTTCCATCGCTTGCTGCGTCGTCCTCGATTTAAGCTGAACTCTCTTTGCAAGCCTCCAGGTTTCTGCTCCATAGGTGAGTACTGGCAAGATGCAGCTTTTATATACCTTCCTCTAGAGGGTCAGCGGCAGATTACCATTCATAATTTGAGAATGCTTGCCGAATGTGATCCACCCTACCCCTATTTTCCTAGTTATGTAATGTAATGTAATGGTTCAGCTCCGTGGTTACTACATGTTCTAAGTAAAAAAAGGCGCAGTACGCTTGTTACAGGCATTATTACAGGCAATATTTGATGTGTTGTGAAGCATGTATACAGGACACGTGTGATTGTAAACCATGAAAGTTACTTTAACTGCATTCTAAGCAGATTTCACTGCATTTCTAAGCACTGCATTTCCACTAAGACCCAGAATTTTTCATTTATTTTATTATTCGCATCTTTTTCGATTTTTCGGTCACAACCAACGACGCCAACAACGTAATTTTAGCGAAACGAGCTCCTTGAAACCATGGCCTCCGAGATTGCGGGCGCACGCCGGGTTTATTTCCGGCCGTCCCATTCGCACCTAGAGCGCGTTTCGGGAGGTGGGCGTGGCTCCCTCTTTTCTCCGCACCATGGCGCTCTTTCGGTTTCTTTCAAGTAAGTTAAGAGAGCCATAGCAAAACGAAGCCTCTAGGGGACACAGAAGTGCTAAGCAGCGAGTGAACCAACAGATGATTGAAATAAAATGGGATAGAAAAGCAGCTGCAAAATTTTGAAACCATCTAAGCTCCCCAAGAAATGAGACAAGCCTAGAGTAGAGCTTTATAACTACAGCTCAAGGTGTTAGACTAGAAGGGGAGGAAGCTATTGAATATGTAAGAACAAGGGTGACAAAAATTTCAACAAACAAGTGCCTTATGCACCACAATTGACAAGAATGGATCAAGTGGCGCAGTGGCTCCATTTTCACAACGAGAGTGGGGAAGGGCTGAGAAGAAGGTTCGTAGTAGTACACCAACAGGCCCAGATGGCATTCCAATTATGCTGATAAAGACATTTGGTCCAAAGTCTAAGCAGATGGCATTCCAATTATGCTGATAAAGACATTCGGTCCAAAGTCTAAGCAGACATTGAGTGAGGCAGTGAGCCAAATAATAGAAGGTGAGGTCCCTGATGGATGCAGTGAGCAAAATAATAGAAGGTGAGGTCCCTGATGGATGCAGTGAGCAAAATAATAATCGATGGTGAAGTCCCTGATGGAAACTTAGCAGGATGACAATGATCTATAAAGAAAAGGGGGACAATGCTGACATAAACAACTACTGTCCCAACACAGTGACATCAGTGGTCAACAAGCTGGCAATGCAGATTATAAAGGAAAGACTGCAGGCATGAATTGAGGATGAGGGGGTGCTAGGGGAACTCCAGCATGGGTTTCGGAAACACAGGAGGTTGGAAGACAATCTGTTCTCACTGACGCAGTGCATCGAAATAGCAGAAAACGAACACAGGCCCCTAGCATTTTTGGATATCAAAGGAGCGTACAATAACGTGGATCAAGGGGTCTTGTGGGGAATACTGGACACACTAGGTGTGGAAGATGCAGTCAATTTTTTAAAGGATATTTATAAAGGTAACAAGGTAGTTATAAAATGGGAAGAACAGGTGTTCAAGCCCACGGAGATAAAACGGGGACTTAGGCAGGGATGCCCTTTGTCACCCTTGTTATTCATGATGTACCTACAAGGATTAGAGGCCAAATTAGAGGAAAGTGGACTGGGCTTCAGCCTCTCTTTAGTCAAACAAGGAAAACTCGTCGAACAGGCACTACCAGCATTGATGTACGCAAATGATATAGTGCTAATGGCCGACAGCAAGGAAGATTTGCAGAGATTATAGACATCTGCGGTAATGAGGAAGATAGGTTACATTAGAGATTCAGTAAGGAAAAATCAGCAGTCGTGATTTTTAATGATAATGAAGGTAATGAGCTTAGGATACAGAAGGTCACGCTCAAGATAACAGATAAATACAAATATCTTGGTGTATGGATAACAACGGGACCGAGTACCTAAGGGAACATGAAATATACGTGACGACTAAAGGTAACAGGAATGCAGCGGTGATGAAAAATAGGGCACTGTGGAATTACAATAGGTATGATGATGTGAGGGGAATACGGAAAGGGGTCATGGTTCCTGGTCTGACTTTCGGCAAAAAATGCTGTCTTGTGCATGAGAGCAGAAGTTCAAGCAAGATTATAAATTAAGCAACGTGGAATAGGTAGGCTTGCTTTAGGAGCTCACAAGATTACACCAAATCAGGGAGTACAAGGTGATCTGAAATTGGAAAAGCGATTGAGAAAAATGGGGGAGGAGCGTTGGGCTAGGAAGGTTTTCAGCTACTTGTAGATGAAGAATGTCGACACAAAATGGAAGCTAACTATCGGTTAAGAAGGTGAAGGAAACTGAGACCGACATGTGGAGAATCGGCATGATCAAAAAGTCTGCACTAGACATCTATCGAACTTTTATGCAGGGAATTGCCAAAGAAAAGATCTATGATAATACTCGGGGTAGTTCTCTACTGTTTGAGGCCAGGGCGGAAGTACTGCGAACCAAGACTTATCGGGCCAATTACAAAGGGGTAGACACGGTATGTAGTGCATGTGGAAAGGAGGAAACTGCTGAACACCTGATAACATTCTGTAAAGGGCTTCACCCTATAGTTCAGGATGATGGCGCAGTTTTTTTCAAAGCACTGGCGTTTAGGGAACGCAAGGGCAAAGTAAACTTTAAGCGGATATAAATAACTAGAATGAGGTTATCTGATTGGCGGCTGAAATCAAGGCACGAGTGAAAAATCCTTCGCTGTAAAGTACCAGTCCTCACTGCAAAGTACCAGGCTCGTTCACACCGAAGGCGCGGCGGCCAAAGCGGCGAGGCGGCAACGTAGAAAGCGGCAGAAACCTCCTCTCCAGGTGGCGAAAGCGGGAGCAATCGTTCTCGGAGCAATTTTTTGCCGCCCGCCGAGACTTGCCGCAGCCAATCAGAACGCCACGCAGCAGCGGAGGCGCGGTGCTGGCGCCGGTGTACGTTTGGGAGAAGCACTGACACGTCATAGCGACACGTGCGCAAAATCGCGAGATGCCCGCCTCTTCTGCCGCGCGGCCAGAGGAAGGAGGCATGCGGTATGAACAGGTTCGCGCTTTCGCCGCGCCGCCTTCGATGCGAATGAGCCTTGACAGTTAATATACAGACTAGAGGAAAAACTCCCCATAGGGCCCATGCATTAAAACATAACCGCTCGGCTGCCGCCATGATGGAACGATACTCGGCTCTCGGTTGACTTCACTCGCAGTCCCCACTGCATGCTGCAATTGCACCCGGCATTTTTTTTCTTCATGAATCTCTGTTACATCGCAGTAAGAGACTGTCACATAAAGTCGAGTTTCTGGCTCTTGGCAACAAAGAACGCGGACGCGGCGCGTAAGCAAGTCGGTGCAACGAGCCGCATCGCCACGCTCTCTACGTTACAAGAATGGTGGCGCCATCTACTGAATAAACCTGCAAACGCTTCCCTTCGATGGCCATTGTATCTTTACTAAAAAGTTGTTGATCTTAAGATTATGCAATTTTACTTTATAATACGTGAACATGCCTGTGTTTTATTTGTTTATCGCTTCTTTAAAGTGTTGTGATGGCAACAATGACCACGTTCGAAGATGTCAGCGCTTTTGTGGTTATAGCTTCTCCGGCCCAGCTTTTTCTCTATAGTCAGTGTATTAACTTTACGGCGCGGCGATTGGGACGGCCGGAGAGAACCTCGCCGCGCGCTCGCAATCTCGGAGGCCATGTTGAAACTATCACGTTCAAAACCTTAAAGTAACGGCGGCAAATAGATTTCAGACGTACAGAGAGGAATCAAAAGAAGCCAACGCAACGCGTTTTCGAAGATGCAGCTTGTTCAGCTCAGTGCGAAGGAGGAAAACGAAAGAAAAAAAAGAGGGGTAAGGGGTGGACTAGGTCTCGTCAGCGGCTCCAGAAACAACGCCAGCCGCATAGTGGTAGTCCTTCCACTCCCAGCATCGCGTAACAGCCCAAGGACGGATAATATTAGTCGCGCCGCCGCTTCGAGCGGGCTTTTCTTTCCCGGTTTTCCATCGCGCGCGGCGCCCCGACGTCGCCAGGGTTGGAGGGAAGGGGGAGAGAGAGAGACACCAGAGAGCTAGTACTAGAAGACGGAGAGAATGAAAGCAGCTGCACCATCGGAGGCCGAAAGCAATCACACAAGAATTCGACCACGCTCGGGGCGCACGGAAGGCAATCGTCAACGTAAGCGTCACATCTCCGGGCTCATCAAATGGTCGTAAATGTCTAGCTTCTCATAGTATACGACTTCTTAATTACGCCGCGGCGCGTATTCGCGTCACGCCCACACGCCATAGAAATACGAAACTTTCTCGCTCAAAACGATAACCGGTATCTACAAGTAAGAAAAAATTTTCTGCGAGGGCTAATGCGGCGGGGGGGGGGGGGGGGGGATTGCATGGTTCGGTCTTATACCACACAATCTTGCTGTATAAGCAATCGCGCGGCACACACCGTATTTTCTCGCATACAACCCGCCCCTGCATATAACCCGCACCCGTGACCTTAGCTTTAAAAAAAGAACACCGCTACAATCGCCGTATATAATCCGCACCTCAACATTTTGAACCTTTTTTTTAATTTTGGGACGAAATACGGCAAATGCTACAGTTTAACCTCCTTATAACAAACACTCACTAAACACGAATGCGAACTTTTCATTCTCGCAGATACTTTCCATAATGGTAGGTATATGTCTCAGAAGAGGGGTAGAAAACAAAAGTTGATTATTTTGCACAGCAAAAATAAGCGCAAGTATGATATAAAGCACATATATACTATAAATCTCAAGGCATGTTAGCCTTCAACACACTAAGTACACTGGTGAGCGTGATTATCACTAAATTCATTGGCGTAAATCATGGTCCCCTCAGGAAATTTCTTCAACTGTCAAGCCTTTCACACGCACGACTGCGTATATAGCTGGTTCAACTTCTTTTACTGTGTTTATTTTATCAGCCACGCGAAAATAAACCGTTACAGCAGTTCGATACGTTCCAGGAAAGAGACTCCACAAAACAATGCAATTACGTAAGCTGAAAACCTATGTTCGTTCTCCAATTGTATATCAAGGCCCGATTTTAACTTTTATGCAAGTTGATAAGAAATCAACATCTATACAAACAATATAGCCGTCATGGCAAGATGTGCGTAACCTCTCGCGATTTTTTCTAAATTTGCGCCTCTGGCTGGAACTATACTTGCTGGAGATATGAAAATTCAAAGGAAACGCGACGAGCGACTCTGCAAAGAAAGAAGACCAGTCCCACTTATGTACAAGCGGAACTGGCCACTTTCATGTTGCTTGCTGCCCCAGAGCCACCCCCCCCCCCTCCTGCTGCTTTTAATTACAAAACTGAAATGTTGCAGCGTTAACTCGCCAATTATTAACCGCCTACACAATAGACGAGACGTGGAGCTGAGAAACAATACATAGGCTATGCCTAAAAGCAGACGCCGAATGCGATAACAATCGCGTCCGCAAACTAGCACAGTTACGTACGGGGGGGGGGAGCGAAAGGGGTGAGAAGACCACATTATGCAACGCGCAGAGAGCGCCACCGGCAGGATGTGGCGGCACACATTCCGACGATGCATACAGAGTGCGGATCGAGGCGGTGGTTATGCAGACGACAATGCGAGAGAGAGCGCAAAACAGCATCCAACAAAACGTTCCACGTAACACTTCCGCGTGCAATCGATACGAAAGGCGGGGATGTTCCTGCTGCTACAGCAGCATGGCTGCCGACAAAGCTATCTACGGTGACATATCAGGGTGGCCGTCTCGTCGGCAAACATGTATCCTGCAAGCGGAGATCGCCTTCCGACATCTGCATACCGTATAAACTCGAATGCAACGCGTTTGTTACAGGCTTGAGATATGCACTGATCGTATGCAAACGAATCGCCCCAGAACGCTCACCTGGCTTTCCACTGCCTGCGTGACGTCAGATAAGTCGACGAAAGTGACGCAGCCGATACCATCGCTAACTTCACAATACCTTCACAAAAGCTAGTGCGTCAGATTCTTAGCACCGTCGAGTTTACACGTACCGCAGTGGCGCTGCCACCGTCACCGCCGAGCGCGTCTGCACGCAAATGGTGGATTATCGCGTTCGGTATTGCGTACCTGCGTTGGTGATTTTAGGGTCGAAGCTCTTTAGGCCGTGGGTCGTGCGTCCGCGATGTATGTAGTAGTAGTAGATAGCCACCCCTCATTTATACCTTGGAATGTCCACTGGATGCTTCTATATAATAAATATGATGAAAATATACCAGATAGCGGTACCTGTAGTGTTCATTAGACGGACGGACGGACAGACAAGCAGACGCACGGATGGACAGACACGCGCACGGACGACGGACACTTTGCACCACTCATCATCATTCACTACGTGCATGTGCTGCGATTTTTTGCCACTGCATGCCACTTGCTTATATACATGTCACATCGTCGTATTCTCAGTGCATCGCCTAGAACCGCAGCGCCCATATGAGCTCTAACGGAGGAAAGATGAGCACACGCCCATACAGCCCCTCAACGTTTACCATCTGCTAGGCACACGAGGGGAGCCTGCACATTGACCCGAATGGCGTTTTTTGCAGGGACTGCAACGGGTTCGTGTGGCATTAAGACGCCACGCGTACAAACATGGCACATATTTCCATATGTTCTGTGTACATTCGGGAAAGTATCTGAAAAAGAACATTGTCACGTTAAGCGTCCTGAAGACCAATGAAGTCTCTGTAGACTACAAGCATAGCTTCTGGCCAGATCATTGCACTCGGCTACAACTTTAGAAGAAAACCTGCGACCTCCGGAAGTTCGGTACCTGCCCGCGGCAAGTTGCCCTTCGTACACCTTTGCTGCACATCTACGGTACCACTATCACGAAGGCTTTCTCGGCGTCATTATCTGCTAGATTTCTTAAACAAAGCTCATATTATGACGTAGTGTCGTCTTCGAAAGCGCATCTAGAGGACAACCGTGAAATCGGCCAGACTGCAAATCATGACGCGCATCGCTGCATATTCGTATATATATATATATATCTCCCTATCTTTTTTTCTCTACCTACTCGGCTAGGATCGCGGCCACGACGGCATAAACCGTTTCGCAACATGCGCAAGCGGCCACGATGTACGTCTCGGCAGCTGACGACAGCTTCACTTCCACATGGAGTAGCAGCATGCAACACACAGTAACGAGCGCCTCATCGCGTCTCATCTTGGCCAGCGTTTGAGCGATGTATTGCGTATGAAGAACCCACGAAATTAATGGTGACTGACAGTACACGGGCGTCCACTCTCATCTCCACCGAAATGGAGACCACCGGGATCGAATTGACACGCACACCCTTACGTGCCACACAGCGGATGTCAAGCTACGAGAACAAGAAGAAAGCAGAATAAGTATGACGAGTCTTGACAATTTCGGCAACAACGCCCCACACCAACTGAAGTGCTAGTTTCTGCGCTACAGGACAAACGTATTTTGCTTTCACCTAGCCATAAACGACCCCTACAGAAGAGGCACAGGGTTCCAATGCCACACCAGGACGAACTTATCGCCGCCGCCTGAGAATCTTGCTTTTCCACAAATCCATGCGGACTGGTTTCGCTTCTTGCTTAGCGGGCGATTATGGGCCACCGTTGCGTCCTGTGTCATCAATGTCCCGTATCATTCACCGCTTCCTTGACAATTGGGATTTTTACAAACTCTGCGACTTCGCTGTTTCGGGATAAAAACTAAACCACAAAGGCGTATACACTTGGCTTGGCGTACGCAAGCACTCACCGCGTCGCGTAGAAGGCCGCCAGCGAACGTCTGTCTAGGCGTCGTCGCTAGCCGGATGTCGAAACGTGGCCGCCGCCGCCGGCAGATCGCCGCCCATGACGAAGACGCCAGCAACTCGTAGCGCTGCCGTCGTCGTGTCAAACGATATCACCGCAGGTAAACAGCACGAGGAGAAGCGAGGACGACGCAATCGGCGCAGCACAACACAACACTTTACTCGGGCGACACATGCCTCTTCTGACAAGGACGGCCTTCTCAAATAAAAAGAACCGAGACAAGTTTCAGATGTACGAGTGTTTTTCGTAGAGCCGGACTAAACCTTCCCAGATACCGTCGCACAAACACACGTGATCCGTCGAAGCACCGAGAACGAAACGGAAACTGGGCGTTGCAGGGCAGGCACTCCACAGTCGAGGCGTGAGGACGTTGCAAAAATACAACGCACAACGCGAACAGCTGCTTGGTGGGAACGGACGCGCGCACGCCGACGATGAGCAGCGGCTGCACAACGTAGCGGAAAGCAAAAGCGGTCGACCCCGCAGGTGGGGGAGGGAAGAGGTCGCGTCGTCGCTCAACGCGGCCTCGGGCAGGGCTGCCCGAATCAATCAAGCCCACAAAAGCAGGTCCTCTCCTCCGGTTCCCATACGGCACGCACGCACCAGGAGCCAAACCGCCAGCCACACCACCGCCACTTTCGGGGGGGCCACGCACGCACCACCAGCGTGTAGCGGCGGGCGGAGAACACCCTATTTGCCAGAGACAAAAAGGAAGCGACGTCACTGATCTCTTCCGGAGGAGGTTGGTCTAGAGAGGGGCGCGCCCGATGCTGCTACTACAGCGTTCATCGAAGAGGGGCGACCTCAAACGTCCTAGTGTCGCTGGCCGCAGACGGCTGAAGCAGCAGCACTCCTACCTACATCACGTGGCGGGCGGAGAAACCAGCGCTAGCAAGGAGGAAAGAGGGTCAAGCTGACCGAAGGCTGGAAGGACAAGCCATCCGGCCGGCCGCGAGACATCGTCGGCGAACGAAAGGAAAAGAACCGAGATTGCGTGGCCCGCGGGAAAGCCGGCTTGCGAAGCCGGCCCGGCCCGAAGATACGAGAAAGGGGGTGAAACGCGGCCGGCGCCTGGGAGACTGAGCGAGAGAGAGAGAGGGAAGAGACGAACCGGGCAACGAGGGAAACAAGAACAAAGATAGCGGGCCGTGTCCAATCAGGCCGGCAACCAACGCGGCGCACACAACTCGCTCCCTGCCTTTTCGAGGCGCACATGCATGCATAGCGAAAACGGCGCTGTGCCGGACCATTGCAACGAAAGCAGCCAGCCGTGCTGCGACGGCGGTGCGGTCAGGCACGCGGCAATGTCGACGATGACGTCACAAGGACGACCGTCCACCCGCGAGGCCGTCGAGAAAAACAAGAAAAGGGTCGCCCATTCGAAAGTCGTCTATTCTAACAACGCAGAGTACTACTACTACTGTGGCGCCCTTGTAGCGGGCAATATCGCCGACCCGATCCGCGGCTAGTGGAGAGAGAGCATTCCGGGAATGCGATGTCACTGGCATCTCGCATCGGAGCAACAGATGGCCACGTGGAAAGGGGATTTACACGTTGCACGATACTGCCGCTTGACGTAACCGGCAGCTGCAGAATTGCACTCAACGCAAAAATGCCGGAGCCAGTTTGATAAAAGCATATATTAAGCTTCACGCTATTACATACGGCCGCAGGGCGGAGCCCCACACGCAGCGTCCGTATGACACGCACCAGCGATTCGCGCGACGGCAGCAACAGCATCGGATATTGCTCATGAATAAGAAACGACTGAGGAACACCTGCACCGGTCGCACAATTGGCCAAATCTCCACAAGCATACGCGAATTCGATACGGGTACATCGCGCTAGGCACTCTTAAAGAACAGGTCGCGAAACAAGGCGCAAGTGTGAACGAACCTTCAATCTGCTTGGACACACACGCTAAAGCTGTATTCACACGACGGACGCGATGGCGTACGAATCAGTCACGTGGCATGTGACGCGCCTCGGATCGCACCGCAGCCAGCATTCGCGCTACAAAGAGATTATGCTTCGCCGTCCGACGATGCGAACTGCGATTTGGGCCTCCGCCGTATCACACGAATCACCTCGGGCGGAGCGAAGCGCGTATGGCTGACCGTGTGGGGACGTAGCTCGCAATCGGGAGAGACTCGAATCGCGATATTGTCATTCGCGAGAATACAGCCTCCAAGTAGTGACGAACAGCGGCTCGTACCCAACAAGCGCCATCTTCGAGTGTCTTAATTCTAAAGCTGTTCAGTGACGAACGAAACGCGGATTCATACCGGCGGTGGCAGGTCGGCCGGTGCACACTGCGGTATGCGCGGCCTCAGCAGCCTCCGCAGGGCGAGGGCGTGACTGGGGCGCGACGGCGGTGTTGAGGGCCGCTGCAGCCTTGGCCGGCCGGCGGCGTAGCCACCGCCGGCCGCTCCCCGGTATCCCGGCGGGCTCCGTGCTGCTGCCCGGGGGGGATACCCCTCCGCCCGGCTGGCACCGCGTGAGCGACACGTGCAGCAATCACCACCCTTCTTCGTCCTCTTCCCCTTGACCATACCGTAAGCCACGCGCAATCCGGCTTTCTGCCACACCGACAAACCGGTGCTAGCACTATGCGCAGGCTCCATGTCGTGCGAATAATCACGTTAACGTGGGTAGTAATAGGGTTTTAGAAGAACGATACAACAACTAGGCGTCACTCGATGCGTATTGCTCAACCAGTCGCTCGCTGAATGCTTGCAAACCATTACAAAAAATGGTTCTGCCATAATTATCACCCACAGCATCAAAGTGCATACAAATTGTACTTATGCATACAGCATTGTACCCACTACATGTGTGTAGTGGGTACAATGCCGGGCACAATGGTGGCATAATGGGGGCTATGCAAGTCTGCGTTAAGTAGTTACCCCAAGAGTGTTTGAAGGCTGTAGAAAGGCCACTCTTCCAGCATTCACGCAGGCCTGCCGGTTTTTTCGACGCAAAGCATCTTATGGTCTAGTTCGATCCGGTGTGCGGTGCGACCACCTTTACTGGGCATGCGCATCCCCTCCTCTCTTTCAGGCATCCATGTCCCGCGGAGTTTACAGCCCTCTTGCGCCTGCAGATCCCCTCTCCTATCCTGCTCGTGTGATTCTCTTGCACAGATTAAAGGCTCGCACGCTGTAGTTTTGGGAGCAATGCCTGCACTTGTTCTTGGATCATAACCAGCTTTGCACTGGGTCAACCGGGTAAGCCTCCATGTTAACACCTGTTGCAATGGTCTCTTACCTCGTGGTCGCAAACCAGAAACAATGCATTTCTTCGTCGAGAGTTCTGCAGAGCACGACCATAGCTGGTGATGCATACTGTGAGCGTGGATAAACTAAACTGGTGACACACATTGCACGTTAGCATAGACTAAAGAAATGCAACAATGCGGCCATGAGGCTGCATGTGGGACTAAAGCCTAAACCTTACACAGACTTTCCTTGCCACCCCCCCCCCGCCACACACACACACACACACACACACACACACACACACACACACACACACACACACACACACACACACACACACACACACAACCTTAATTCTGCCACAGTGGTAATGAAATAGGTCCACATCCTCCAAGTTGAGAGGTTCCACACCTTCGCGACCAGGCTGGTGCCATTAGCACAAAAGATACACACACACTTAGAGCCAATTCATTTTTCGGGGGAAGTATTCCAATTGGGTGGTAGGGAAAAAGGAGAAACAGCTATTTCATGATTGCACATGCCATTCTACGTCTCATTAAGCTATGCAATCATCTTGGAATAAAACCCTTGACACGAGAAAAACTAACCATTGCTCACCGACTTCGCCTTGTTTGCCTCTGCCCAATCTGCAGCAAAAGGAGGCTGCAAATACCCACAGCATCAATGGTAATCTCTCTGGGTAGTTTATGCTAGAGGGCCAATAAGTGACCTGAGTGACCGCTGTGGTCAGTGTCGCCCTAAGGCCGGAAAACTTTGCTGTCTAGATTTCTAGACAGACCTGCAACCAAATGCCTAAGCTACCCAGCAACACCCTTCACCAGCCACGTTTTTGCACCCTGTTTGAGGTTGGCTCATGACTGAAACGGAACACTAATGTGGCCCGCAGACACGAAGGTTTCTTCGACAGTACGATAGTACTGTTGGAACTATTGGCCCCTTTAAAATGTGTGTAATTCACAGAACATGAAACCTTGCTAAGCAGTCTAACAAGGCTTCATTCAGTGCGATATACCCAGAAGTTTCTACAAGTGCAGTGTTAAAAACATCCGACTTCACGGCTGCAGACAGTCAGGGTAAATTTATTTTTATATTTCAGATTTTTTTAATTGTTCGGTTCTCCAGCAAGTGGGTAATCCAATGAGTAATAGACTCAAACACTATTAGGCATTCTCTAATTTGTATGGTGCCTATACTCTGTTGCGGAAACTAGCGAAACTTCTTGCAGTCAATACGTTCACAATAAAAAGTAGATGTTCTTACCACCAATTTTTTAATTTTTGTTTTGTTATTACGGCAAGAAGTAATTGAAGGTATGTGCTTTACAAACAAACTCCGTTGAATGTTTTATTATGTGGCTGTATAGCTTACTTTTCGCGTGAAGTCACATAGGGGCTCTATACTCTGGGTACGTCACGATGGCAGCAATCTGGACTAAGTGTTGGTGCAAGATAGGACACCAAAGGGTCATTCCGTACCGGCGTTCTTTTGTGTTCAACCCGTTTTCTTCGGTTCGCCAGTCCCGTCAAAGGGGAGCACAAAGAAACGCGAGGGTGCACAAGCACTAATTAGAAGCCATGCGAACGACCACGAAAAGCGCATAGTTATACATTTTGCTGGCCTAACTTGTTTCATATTTTCTACAGCGTAGAACTTGATGTAAAAAAAAAAGAGCATAGAGCCACGCAACTTGCATCACAAAAGGAACAAAACACTGGGCACGGCATGAATTTCTTCTGAATGACAGGTAGCATTACATTCAGTTACTCAAACGTCGAGTTTACTTAAGGCTAGAGTGATGCTGTAAAAGCATCACGTCACTAAAACGCACAGTGCTACACACATGAACTGTGCACAAATGGGACCAGTTGCAGTCTGTACTCACCACCACCTAGCGACGATTTGAGAGCTGCTTATTCATTGGGGCACAGGGGCTCCCTGGCAAGAAGTTTTTGCCTATACAAGATCATTGCCTTAGCAGTGCTAAATTTTTCACTGTAGTAATGCCACACAACGTAAAGCTTCCATCATGCTCTATACTTGCTACAAAACATACTCACAGGTCAGTTTGTGGCAGTTGCCTTTTGTGCCATATCGTAGAAAAGGCCAGAAAGGTGCCTTGATGCTGATGTTCCCTGCTCTAGGATGAGGACATCAGTGGGGTCCACTACAGTGCAGCAGCCATGTTACGATTCACTGTGTGTGACCTCGGAGGATGCCGTTGTCTGCCAGAATGCAGTCGCAAAAATGGCGGTGTGGAGTCACCACCCGTTTTGCAGAGCGACCCCGGCCTAAGGGGGAGGTGCCCATAAGGCACACTTAACATTTTCCCGATCCATCGGCCTCCAGAAAAAAACCGTATGTCCCACAATACACCCCCCACCCACCCACCTGATGGAGCAAAAGCAAGCACTCACCATCTGTCGTCTCTCGCACAGCTTCTGTCGACGGTGCCGACGGTGCCACAGAAGTGGGTGTTTTGGAAGGCACAGCCGGCGTTTCTTCAGCGTCCTTCTTCGCAGCACGCGTCACTACGGCCGCTGGGGCTACGTCTTCCACAACCACAGGCGTCCTTCCCTCTGTCGAGGCATCAGCATTGTTTTGTGTGTCCACCACTTCTTCCGCGAGCACTGCACTTTCCGCATCACCGGTCGGCAACGGTGCTTCAACGTCTGCGCTGCCGTAAGGAGCCAAGCTGGGTTCCGCCGGCTCTGAAGAAACAACCTGCGTTGGTGCCACCTCCACTCCTCGAAGCTCTGTCGGCAGCGCAGTAGATGCCACCGTTGGAGGTGGTGTTGGAGAAGCACGAGTCTCTCGCCTCTCCTCGACTGGGGCAGTGACTTCCTCTTCGTGGGGGCTGACCTCTTCAACGAGAGGCGGCGGAGGAGGGGGTTCTAGCACCGGCGGCAGGGAGACTTTGGTCGGCGGCGGACCCGACGAGGAAGCGGCGGCAACGGCAGCCACCTGAGCGGCAAACACGCCAGCAATGTCACTGGCACCCGATGACTGCTCCTGAAAGAAGAAGACAAAGCAATGTGTATAATGAACAGCTGGAATGCAAGCTTCTTATGGCGCTGACAGACCGAAGACCACAAACATTTAAAGGGACCGACAACTGCCTAGAACGTGGAACGAGATGACCGCACAAATGGAAAAATTGTCCCTCAAACCAACCCTCCAAACCAACTCAAACCAACCCCATTTTTCTCGCGAAAATTGGTTATATTTTTATTTCTTCATTGAAAATCGCAAAAATAGCCTGTGGCACCACCTGGTGGCCTGGCATGTGCCCTGGCATGTGAACATGAACTAGTGTACATGGTCTACAATTCTCCTTTAGTATTGAAATAGTGTTTGCTTCTTATTAGTAAAATATATTACTCCATAAAACTGTACATAGAGTCTGCGTTAGTATGCATTACAGAGGTGTTTGCCTTCGCTTTACAAGATCATCCCATGCTTGTCAGAGTGTCTTGAGCAACTTTTCTGCGTGCTCATAAAACTGCACGCAGTTTTTGGGTTACCAAGATTTTGAAAGGATGTGGTGTTTCTATTGACAATGTTCCAGATATGTTGTGTACTGCTAGTCAGCCCAGCCACGCATATGTGCAGCGATGTTTTCAGTGACCTGGCTCATGTGTCTCGTTGTCATTACATGACAACGGGACAAGCCATCAACGACACGCGTGCCACAACTTTGGGCACAGGCGCACGCGACGCGGTACAAATACACAGAATCTGTATAAAGTCGCATCGTCTCATTGCAACGGCTTGTTAGTTGTAAAGCTCAGAGTAAACGTGGTTAAGCATAGTTGCAGAAACTCCTGCAAAAGTAGAACGACAGCATGCACATCGCCAGAGAAACTATCACCATCGCTACCAATTCTCAGCATTGCTGGATGAAAGAACTCATCCATGTTCAGAGCTTTTCAGATTGAAAAATACTGCTTGTAAAATGACCACGTGCATTTGGGATTAACTACAGCAGGATTAACTACGGATTAACTACGGCATTTGAGATTAACACTATGAAGGGAAAGCCTTCTGTCACACCGGAAAAAACTGGGTCGAAAAAAATCGGTTGTCGGTCCCTTCATAAAAAAAAAAAAAAAAAAAAAAACACCCGCAACATGAACATCGACGACAGGAAGTGGCAAGAATTTGGAACCTTGTGTCCTTGGCTCGGGGAACATAGATATGAACAGAACTAGTATATCAGATATACCTAAAAGTGCAAAGACGGGAGTTCTAGTGCCGTACTCATTTCGAGAAGCATTCACTGCACGGAAGCAATAGTTCCAGCAGAAAAACACCTTTTTGGTTCATTTTGGCTAGGTTCTTGCAAACCAAATTTTCGAAAATGCGGCAGACTTCTTTACCCCCAGAGTATCCTTTAGATTGTCGAGCACGTGCAGCATCTCAGCTGCTAAAACCAGCTGCTAGTCATTTCCAATGATGTCCGGTTTGTCACCGCCGAAATCTGCACCCACGAATACGGCCTTGCCAACATCTCATCAAGTTGCTCAACGATCAAGTAAGTTGACATTGCACGGCCTAGCTCACTCAAGTCCGTTCCTCCTGGTCCCTGTTCACACATCCAATTACAGTCGCCGACCGATTTTTCAAACTCCAAAAATTCGGACGTGTTCGATATTTCGGACTTCAAAAGTGCACCGTCAGGTTTTCCATAGGGCTAATGCATTTTTTCGACTGATTTTTCTGACTAAACCGCTTGTTTTGAGCCGCGCCACGAACCTGTATAGACGCCACCATGTTGGATTTTCTGCCGGCTTGACTAAGCTTAGTGGCTTAATTTTAAAATGGCTTTCCTGCCTTCAAGATTAGAAAGCAAACGGAGGCCGTGTCTGTTATAGAAAACGTGACACTGGACCATTTTTTCGTCTTCGGTGAGCCATAGTGGTCAGCACTGTCGTCACACCGTACAGGGAGGAGGCGGAGCACCGCAGTGTTACAGTGGATGTGCCTGCCACGATGACATTTTTAAGGACTTCGCTCGTGCGGACGATGGCAATTTCGTGTGCGGAGCCCACAGACGAAACAATTCTTCGCCAGGTTGTGCCTCAGCTAGAGAGCAGTTCGGATGATGACGATGATCACCCGCAGCTGTCGGCAGCGGAGATCGCCATCGCGGTGACACTTTTGTCGAGCATTTATGGCGACAATGTCACCTTGGCACAAATAAGGGCGAACCAAATTGCTTTCAAGCATGTATGAGGCAAGGCAGAATCATGGGCTTTCGCCTACCTAATGCAATAAAGTTCATATTTCTGACAAAAACGACTTTTTGGACCTCGCCAGGTCCAAAAAATCAGTCGGCGACTGTATGTCCCAACTTTTTTTTTTTCTAACAAGATCTTCCCACTTGATTTTTCTTGCAGCGATTTGCTTGTGAGCAAAAAGGGGTCGACTCGCAGCCATTGTGCAATGGTGCCAACCCGCCAGCAGCGACACATGATACAAGCCTGTGCAACAGTTCATCACAGCTGCACGACTAACGACCGCACAGGCACGACTGTATTCTTGCACATTGTAGGCTAATGGGGCTTTGCCGGGACCATAGAAAATTACTTGCGTCCGAAGGTGCACAAGAGTGTGATCCTATCACACTTTGTTGTGTTCACTGATTGAAAGAACTGAACTCTTCTTCCCAAACTTGGCAACTGGCGTCTCGACAGGTGTTTTGCAAATCAAAAACAAACACCCTTGTTCAGTCCACCTGGCACACCAGTTAAGAATATTTTTGAGAAATGGTGGTGGCATCTCAGGCTGCCGATTAAACTACTCGAGCGTTTCGCGATGTGCAACGTACCAGTCTTGGCCAGTCCTCATCACCAAGTCTTCTCGCGTTGGCGGGTAATCTTCCAAAAATGTTCACTTTCTACTTGCTGACCGCTACACTGATGTCGTAGGTGTTGCGTACAATAAGCACCACACGACGCTATACACAACTTAAGGAGGCACTCTGGTCTTAAGACATTTTTTTGTTATTTCTTCAGTGATCTTAATCAAACTACGCAGGAGTATGTAGTTTTTTTCTGCTGATTGATATTTATATTTGTTTTCTTGTAACCCATCTACTTCCCGAGATAATTTAGGTTTACCCCCTATTGTTTAGGGCCACCATAGAAAAAAGTGCTTAATGCAGGTTTTTTTTTGTTTTTCGGCCATTCCTGGTTATTTTACAGCAAAATAAACTATCCATTTTCAAAAGCAGTTGGAATTGTGTTAAAATTTTGATGAGCAATGAATTGCAAAGGCGTGTGCTTTAAATTCTGCTCCCATACTTGCATTCTACACACACACAAGTTTCAATTGCAAAAAAAGGCACAACCCAGTCACACTCACTGTGGTATGCAAGAATTGCTGAACATCTCCCATGTTCCCACATGCTAAAGAGCGCAGTAGCAAAACTTATAATGGTGAACCCACCTGAACAGCACAGTAGCAAAACCTATGATGGTGACCGCACCTAAACAGCACAATAGCAGAACTTGGGATGGTAATCACAACATCACCATCCCACTTTCTGCTACTGCGTGGCACGTGACGTGACCGCAAGGTCTGTGGTCACCATCACATGCGGCCAACTCAAATGAGCAGTGCTGAAATGTAAGATGAGACATAGGCAGAGCAACACAGTAGTGATGCTGAGAGTAGCAATACCAATACTATATTAATAAAATAGAACGACATGCTGGCGAAATAGATATTTATGCCCCACTCAGGGAAGGACATTTATATTTAGGACTCACTTCATGTCTTCATTTAGGACTCACTTCATGTCTTCATTTAGGACTCACTTCACGAGTCTCAGATTACACTCCTTGGGTACTAAAATAGACCTCGCTCGCAAACACAAGCATGAATCACAACACGAATACACACACACACACACACACACACACACACACACACACACACACACACACACACACACACACACACACACACACACACACACACAACTACGTCCCTGTCAAAAGCGTGCCATAAAAGTGTGCTCTGAATGAATGCAAAGATGCCATTCAGAGTGGTAGCATAATTTCAACGATAGAAAACCACCACCATGGGGAACAAAAGAAAGCAAGAGTTGTACATGCATGTTTCAGTAAGTGTTCATCGCTCCAGTAACTGGAGGAACATGTTTGCCGCTCATGCTTTGCATATTACACTGGTGCTACATGCAGAGTGTTTGCACAAAGTGTGCTGTTACTGTTGTGTTTTTTCAGCACAACATTGCAAAGTGAGCCTAAGCTGACTAAGGGTGTGTGTATAGTGAATTTTGGAATATCTATGGAATAGCTATGACACCGAATCGAATATGCATTGAAAACTATTAAAATAGTTAAATAGTTTGAAAAGCAGCCCTAGAATGTTAATGTAATCATTCTCAAGGTAGGCTGTCACTTTCACAATTTATTTGAAACAGTTGTTCACAATCTTCTATAAAGAAACTTCATAACTATGACTAAATAAATTCACAATTGTGTTGACCAATGCATGTTTGCAGAACGAATTCAAAAATATTTTGTAACTGGAAGTTGAAATACAGAAGTGACCACAGTATACAAAGCGACTGTGTGTTGAAAGATCTTATTAAATATTCACGGGCTCACACAATGCATCTCATTATGACAACAGTGGATTCATTATTGTCGCCTCAAAGACATTGCAGTTTTACGCAACACGATCCTGCAACTAGTCTAGGGTCAATACTGTAAAAGTTTTAAATGCTTGCACGTTGCACGTCGACAATTACGGGGGCAGACTAGTCTTTTTTTTGCTCATTTCTTTAGAGATCTTGATCAAGCAGCACAGGATTATGCAGTTTTTTCTGCAGATTTCAAATAATAAGTTTTCCTGCAACTAGTCTTATTGCTGAGATTGCTGAGACCCCCTATTGTTCAAGGCCATCATAGAGAAAAAATGCTTAATTAAAAGCAATGTTTAAGATATGCCAACAAAGATTCATGACTATAGATTGAAAGTCTGCAAGAGTTTGTTTTTGGGCCTTTCTTGGTTATTTTACAGTATAATGAAGTATCCAGTTTCAAAAGCAGTTGGAATTGTGTTAAAATTTCGATGAGTAATTAATTGCAAAGGCATTTGCTATAAATTCTGCTCCCATACTTGCATTCTACACACACACAGGTTTCAATTGCAAAAGCAATTGTATCTGCCCTTGCTGCAGAGATATTGAGGCTTTAAAATTGAACAGGCTCTTCAAAAAGCAACAATCATGGCACACATGTTTTGCAATCCTCATAAAGGTGCTCATAAAATAGTAGCAGAGTTTCTAATACAGAAACTTCAAAGTCTGTTCCCCCCCCCCTTTTTTTTCAGGTTCTGCAGCACTAAGAATCTGACATTTAAGACATTTAATAATGACATTTAAGAAAAATTACCAGTTCCTGGTGTGTGAAAATTTGCAGTGAAAGAAAAATACTTGCAGAAATCAGATATGTCAATTTCAAAAAATGAATTTTGTCACTTTTTGGTCCCAAATACCAGTCTGCCCCCTTAAACAGGAAAAATCACGCCTCTCTGATCCAATATTTTGTTTCTGTGAGATTTTTCTACATTCGTTTCTCATGCAATCGTAAAGCCGACACAATGCTGATATGCCAGGCGTGTTATCACCAGGACATGCTGCAAGCAACAAAACATTCAGAGGTTATGGTACAGTGAAACTGCAAAATGAACTTCAGGAGAACTTCAAGATTGCAATTTGTTACCATCAGTTACTTTTAAAAGTGACTTCCACTAAGAAAGTCTGAACTGTTGAATGCAAGTTAACAATCCTTGCCATTCAGACTTAATTTGAAAATGCACTATTGACAAATGCACTATTGACAGTTGTAAAGCTTGACTAGTTGTAAAGTTTGACTAGTCTATTTAAGAGAAAATTTTGGGGCTTCCTAAGGAGATTTGAGGTGTTTGAAGTAGTGCAATCTTATTAACTTTTGAAAATTAAAATTGCAGTGTATGCAAATGTTAATCAAAGACAGTATAAAACACCAGGTACGCTGCAAATGTAAAATTTTAGCACACCTTATGATCTGGCAACATGAATCAGAACCCAGTGCAAGTGCTGCAATTCTCTCTTGAACAAAAGTTGTGTTTACTAAAAGATGACAGGGGTGCAGTACGAAAGCTATCATTGATTTCTTGAATTAATGTACGAGTTTAAGGTTTCACATTTAAGGTTTCATACCACATTTAAGGTTTCACATACCACATTTAAGGTTTCATACTTAAAATATTGCGTATCTTTCAAGCTTAGAAATGTCAATCAAACAGGCAGTTCAACAGAGTGGTTTCCCTCACAGTAAGCTAAAATAATATATTATTGGTTCCTTTAGCCATGCTTTCCAGCAGGTAGTTTCACTAAGCAAGCCATGGCTTTTTTCAGTTTACTTTTGTCGGCAAAAAATGTATTTATTGGTTTTGGAAATGCAATTTTTCTCGGTCACATTTTTATTTGCGGCTTCTCAGGATTTGAGCCGTATTTAGAGTTCATCTAACTGTTTCACTGTAGCATTTTAGCCATGCACATCGTGCAAACAAAGGTGTGCACACATTTATATGCCACCCCGTAGTTAGTGCGACTACAGAGGTCTCATTTTCGCGCACGTTTTCGAACCACCAAGGTGCACTGCCCGTCATAGGCTGCGGTGCAGATGCCACCCCAGGTGAAGCATGCAATGCTACCCAAGGGACAAGACAGTACAAAAATGTTCTGGCAGTGTTGTTTTTTTTATTTTCCTCCGTTTTTCCAGTGCGAGGAAAGTCAACAAGGGCCGCTCACCGGCGCAGTCTCGTCAGGGGTCGATTTGAGATCTTCGAGGACGTTCCTGCCCGTGACGGGGTCCTTGATCTCGATGATACACCGCGGCCGCGGCTGAAGCTGCGAGGCACCTTGCTGGTAGGCTTGCTGCCCTCTGGGTGCCTGCACCTGGGGCGGCCCACCACTAGCCGGTAGGGACACGGAAACCATACCTTGCGTGTTGTAGAACATCTGCGTGGCTGCACAAAGAGAAGCCATTCACAGCTCACACAAAAGGCAGCAATATATATTCAATATATATACATTCAATATTGATTCGCATGGCAAGCAGCGAGCAGGATTAGCATTAAAGGAAGAAGTGATTGGAAGTGTTTTAAACGGTGTTCAAAACAATACCTTGACAAGACTGACAGGTAAAGCTGATCCGCAATATTAAAATGAGGCTGTGTAGCACGGGAATGTGGACATGTGGAAAGTAGCGCGGGAAGAGCTGGATGGATTTTGATGCAGTTATTTTTTTTCCGAATCCCAAAACATTTTTTTTTGAGGGTCTGACAATTTTAGAATTCTTGTTTATGGCTCAGGTTTCTTTTTCTACAAGATGACTACATGACAGTGTTTCTGACTGTGTGTAGGCAGCCATGATGATCGCTATAAAAAGATTCTGAGATTGTCATACCCAATAGTCTTCTTTTGAGTAAAGATCAACACCATTTGCAGCTTTGTGGCATGTTTCGCTAGAGCACGTTGCTTCCCACGAGTAGGCCATATAAGTTGAACCACATAGCATGATGTAACTGATGCATCATGATGAAACTGCACATTTCCCTATTTAAGACACTTCTGATAATGCAGGTTCCCCCGTAACAGCATTTGTTTCCAACATTGGCAGCGTTCTGCATTGCCAATATTTGTCGAGCACAACCTAGGTGTACCTACCTGGTTGGGCTGGCAGATATGTCGGTTGGTGATATACGAACTGCGGTGCCGGACTGAACTGGCCAGGCCGCTGAGAGTACGGCTGCAAAAACACGACATCATAATAAATTCACTAGAAACGGTACACAATTGCGATGATAGATCAATTCACTCATCAGAGTCATTCAACATCAGCACTTTCTGAACTTGAAGGGGCCGAGAAAATGTGTTCCTTGTACCAGGTGTTCAAGTTCAGAAATGAACAAGGGTGGAAAATTGTTTTATTCAATATGGCACTATCATATGGCTGGGCTTTTCTGCGTTAGTATGGGTTATTCACATTCTTTGGTACCAAACTGTAGCTAAAAATGTTCTGTCCAATAGCACAAACGTTGCATATATATTTGTTACTACCCACATTAAGAAAAAAGTTTATAAAAGTTTATACATGAAAAATGAATTTAAAATGATTTACGATATACAATTTGAAGCTTCTTTTGTGGCAAAAAGGTTGTACAAGTTTCAAAACTTATTGAAACTTATTGCCAGAACCTGTCCAGAAAAAAGTAAGTGGGGGTGCAGCAGTATATCGGCTATCCTGTGGATCTTGCCATCGTGGCCGGGGCCTGGCTTTTGGGCATAATTTCAAATTGCTGTAGAGATGAAGGCAAGGCAATTCAACATGTTCCATGTAGATGAGCAGTCCAATGCAATTAATCACTTTATCGGGACTGAAGTTGCTCCACGAATAGTCCCTTTTCGCACATATCTGCCTCTCTAAAATATGCATTCACCCATATTTGTTGGTCAGCTGCAGCGCAGTGAAAAACAGCTGGAAGAAATCGACGGTCCGAACGAAGTGGCGTGCCCTAACCTGAAGCGTACCCCCAGGTTTCATCTAGAAAGAAACTGCACACACTTGATAGATGCCAATGTGTTCAATGCTCATTTCTCTCATTTCAGCCGACCTCTGCTCACATCCTATTTCTGTTGAACCCCGTCTGATCAGCAACTCCCATCCGTACTGGTACAATTTGTGGCTGTACAGTGAAATCTCATAGAAACTGGTAAATTCAATTCACTGCATTATTTTGAAAATCGACTTTCCATGCAAGGTCAAAACTTCTCGAGACGAAACACGAAATAGTTAACCCTAGAAAACGGTTACCACATTTACGATACGGCACATGGAGAGCCAAGATAATCTGCTGCAACCAACTGGTGTAATGAACGAAAGCGAAACTGCTCTTAGCTGGTAAAGAAATCAAACAGCCGCATTATGTGCTGCAGAAGCTTGCCGGCTGCAAAAGCTAAATATGGTAAAAGCACACAAAAGGTTGAATTGCTGCTACAGGGGATATTTTTTTCTATATCAAGACAAAGACAGAGCAATATATTTCATAAACAAGCCTTTCCTCACACAAACTGAGGTCACTCGCAAGATAAGCAAACTATGCTGCAGCAAAGAGTGCAAATACAATGTGCTAGGGTGTTAAATTGCTATACTTCACTCCACTAAAGCTGCAAGAAAGCCGTGCGGACGCAACCAGACCCTGGAAGCCTGTGCTGCGAATGCCCTCTCCGCACGTACTCCCACGCCAAAGGGAAGGCAGCCTTGTGATAATACGAGGGTACTTCTATCTCACATGGTTTGCACATGGAGGTGGCGGTTATACGCAGGGCAGGTTATGCAAGAGAAGATACATATTCAGACGGCCCTCCTAGGGTTCAGCATACGCAGCACCGTGAATGAACCTGCCCAAGCAACGCTACAAAGAACAAAGGTTTGAAGCACATGTAAAAACTGCATAGGACTACAAAGACAGTAAAAAGTGCTGCCAAAGCTCCACACTACCATGGCCATAGGCGAACGATAGGAAAGCAGCAACTCTTCATGCTGCTTGACGGCTTTATTGCCTTTAATCTTCAACTATATCAGCTGCATACTTTCAAAGCACACTCACTATCGATGTACGCATGATAGCAACCACGGTTTCCCGCTTAGTGATTGCAGCACATGGTAGTTCAGTTTTGTATCTGCGTGCCCTGGTCGTGCCCGTGCCCAGAGACCCGAGTCGTTGCCATCTGAAGACAGGTGGCAAGCAGCCATGGTTTGCGAGTGTTGGATACGTGCATACTTTCGTGGTCACCAATGATCGCGTCGACGCTACCGCATTTGTGTTCTCAGTGGTTGCAGCAGAACTGGGTGTACACTAGGTGTGCGTGTGCCTTAACGCTGTGGTTGTCTTTCTTGGTCGCAGAGCTAGTAACGAGAAGTGGCACTATCGTCTCGAATGTGACATCGAAAACATTGCAGGAGTTCCCGAGTACCGAACGTGCATCAAACCCACCTGCAGCGTCATGGTGTACGAGCGACCTGTCGCCGAGCGCTGACAGCGAAAAATTTACCGCAATGAGTTGTGGTGGAAGAAAATGTGCCTCCGATGAAAACAAGGGCGTTTAGATTGCAGCCACACCGCTCTGGAAGTCATGAGCAAACGTGAAATGACCCGGTTGGCAGCGGAATTTAGCGCAAATGTTAGGCAAGTTCTTTATGCTAATGTGGTGGAACTTTTATATATTTTCATGAAAAATTGCTCATTGTGGCAGAAATTTCATTCTATCGGCCTTCTGATAGGAGGATTCAGCTAGATATGCTAAATTCAAGGACTGGTGCACATGACAGCATCAGACTATGCAAGTACTTAGAGCGAAGCAATTAACAGCATATTCCATAACCAAGCTTCAAGGCTCTTCTGCTAGGCAACACAACGTAATGGGTTTTGTTGCTTTGAAGGGGGAGATGTGGGTTTTGTGTCGAAAAGTCTATTTTGTTTTTGTATACCTCCCAGCCTTCTCCTTACTATATTAAAAAAATCAAAGCGGAGAATCAACTAGATGTTATCAAAAACTACAATTAAAGCACTCGCAGGGGCTGGTGAAAGTGCAAAATCACTCGAGTTTCGCACACGCGGCACTTCGCTCTAACCCTCTTCTCTCGGGGCCCACTTCAGCAGAGCGGCATTCACGCTAAAAATACAACAAAAAAACAAAACAATTGTTTTCCCACTTCATTCTCCTGTGGCGAGTGGGCCTTCAAAGTCACGTGGTATGATCGGAGCCCTGCCATATGTTGCGAGCATTCCGCCGCGCAGTCGGATGCGAGCGCTTTCTTCATTCTCCTGCTTTTGCCGAGACATCGACGAACACAACCGCCCGGGTTATTTCCGCGCCATGGATGCCGGCGAGAAACGCTTTCGTTCACGGAAGTTCATTACGCGGAACCAGTACGAGGGAAGGCGCCCCAAACACAAGCAGTGAGCACCAAGGAGAGGTTCGCCTGCTGCTAGGCCTAGCCGCGACGGCAGCGACGCATCCAATTTGGATTGTTCGAGCTTCATTCCTAGCGTCAATGACTTTGTCAGTGCTCCAGAGTGAAAGATAAAGATGCTCAACTACTAAAGAAAGTGTCAGGACGAATGCGGGAGCACATTTATTTGCGAGACCGATGCGATGCCGAACCTGGTCAGCGGCGCAGTATGCTCCAACTGCGGACGGTGCGAGCTGTTCATTAGAGTAATGGCAAGTAGACGGTAAGGACAGGCATCGTTTTCGGAACTTTAGCACCAAAATTACGCATGCGTTGCAACTGTTGTTTCGTCCATGTACGCGTGAAGCCACGTGTATCAGTCATGCAGTGGAAGCGAGGAGACCTCTGCCAGCGGCAATGCACCGGACAGCTTCGCTGTGAGCTTTAAGCGGGTGGTTGCACGGCATGCAATCGGAGTCTGACAGGAGCAGCTCGTGCAGTTTTGTGCAATCATTGGTGTTCGAAAACCACAAGAACTGCCATTCGAAAAAAGTGTATACTGCCGCCGAAAACCTCGCACAGCCCGAAAGCAACGACCCATCGCTGTAGTACCGAAAAAAAAAGGCCCATCGAGAGGAGGCAGCTTAGCTTGCAGAGACTGTAAGGGTCCAATATATAAGGCTGAATTATTCTGAAACGTTTTCAAGATAGCTTTGCCGACATGTCCTGAATTCAAACTTTCAGAGGTCTCCAAAGCATATTCAGCTAGATTATTTCAGAAGCTGAAATAATCTTCAAGTATGATAAAACTCAAACTCAGCATAAAAAATTTTTTTCTAGGTCAGCACGAAAATGTTATACACAATGTTTCTTTGCTTTATTAAATTCTGCGATTCATTACGACTAACATTTGCCATTTCTTAAAGCTTTCTTGTGCTTACTATTGTAGCCTAAGCTTGCACAAAAATGCATTGTTTTTACAAATGCATGGTCTGTGAAAAATTAACTAAATGAGCCATGAAAAAAATAAAAGCAGATTTTAAAAAAGGAGCTCAAACTCTATAACTCGTAAATGTTTCATGGAGCATCTCAGCTTAAGCAGACTGAAAATATGAATCAGAGTCATGAATGCTGGGTTCTGTCTTTATATTTCATGGTCTTTTCCATTCTACTATAAACAATGACCAGCAGATCATTCTGCTGTAACTAGGAAGAAGCCGAGAGAATATTTTTTGCAAATACTTACCATCCATAGATTAGTATCTGTAATCTAAAGAAAAGTGGGGCAAACACAACAAATCAGCCATACAACAAGCTATGCTCGGCACAAGTGGATACACATTACTACTAGGGCCCTTTTTAAAAAATAGGGCTGCAGCTGGATTCCACACACATTCGAATGGCCAGACACTGCCACATTGAAATAAGAACCTGAAGTAAAGGGCCTATCCCTTTACTGCTTCACGGTGCCTGCTGCACAGTATAATCAGGATGGAAACACCCCGCAAACACGTGCAATTCCGAGACGCTTTTACTGCCGTTTGTTCAATGATTCTGTTCAATTCGTTTTTGTGAAGGGATAAATGGTATCTCACGCATTTCAGCGAACGAAGGGAGACGTAGATATGGGCGAAAATGAGGAACGTTGAGAAACCAGTTTTATGCAGAGCGTGTGGTTATGCTTTGAAACACAAGGGTAATTTTTCAGAATCGCCTCGATTTAGTATTTTCAAGTGCACCGAGAACACTTCAAATCACTCGAACATCTGTTCACATGCTGTCATATGCCAATATACGTACAATGTTTACATACGTACGTGCACTTTGCACAATCAAGTATGCCGATAGAGTATATTTCTATTGTAAAGTCTACATCGCTGTCTGTCAAATTAATTCTACATCGCTGTCTGTCAAATTAATTGAAACAGGCGAGGGAATAAAAAGCCCACAGAACAAAGGAGCCACCAAATAATATTGTGCGACTTGAAACTTTTCAAGCAACGAGTAGCATGGTTTGGCGTCTGTTGTGTCAGACTTGCAAGCGTGAAGTGCCGATAGGTCATGTTATACTCACTTATAGCCTTAAAGGCTATCTTGCACACCTGTACACTTAAAGGGCCACTCACCATGTTTGACAATTTTGAGCTGACAAGCACAATGCGTAGACGAGGCGTTCATAATCACGTCTGCCAAAATTCGCAATGCTAAGCGCCGCGGAAATGGGTTAAATTTCAAGATGAAAGCTGCTCCCCCTCCCATCTACCGGCGCAAGCGTAGAGAATGAGGGCATGACATGGGTGTAGGAATGGCCCTACGTACACGGCAATGCGGTAACGTTGGTCCTCTACGTAGATGACTCTGCTCTGACATTGTCAACAGTATACCACGTGGCATAGCAAAAATGATTTAACACAACATGCGTAGTTTATGTATTTGTTGCTTTAAGAGATGAATAAAAGTTGAAATAAATAATGAGACGCAACAAAAAATTGTGCGCGTTTTTTTTACATTTTTTTTCCCTCAAAATGCTACGAGTTGCGGGGCTAATGTGCCAGCGTTTCGCATACGTTCGGGTCCCCGCGGTCAGCGCATTAAGCAGGCGATCGCCATAGAGTGCTAAGCGTTCGCGCACTCATTGTGCTCATCTATTCTACCGCGACTAAGCCAGCGTTTCCAAACAATCCCGCAGAAACAGGCATAAGATCACAATATAACGCTGGTCAACAAAGCAACACCGCTCTGCAACAAAGCAACGCCGCACTGGGGCTGGGCTTGTTCGGGCACGTCCTGCGAACGTCATCTCTTGGTCGGGTGCCGGAGAGGGTGGGGAAGAGATTTGGCTTGCGAAGGCTACGGAACTGCAAAGGTTTCGAGCTCGCCTCCTCACCCTCGTTTCGCACTACTTCAAAAAACCTGTTTTCTCCGCTCGTAATGAACCGATTCGAAAAATTTTGTGGCAAAACGTTCCTCATCGGACACCCAACAACTTCCACTGTAACTAAAATTCGGTATGGGGCCTGGTGAGTGGCCCTTTAATGTGGATCATTTTGCATGCATTGAAAAACATTGTTCGAGCGTGTGAGGTACGACACCTTGTTTAGAGATATTTAGAGGCATAAAAAAACAATACGAGCATGTTTCATTTATAGCGTTCGACGCACATTACTACAGCCATTCGCTATGTCGAGCCCGGAATGGTATCTTTGCAACCCAAAAGTTGATAAATAATTTTAACGGTTGTGTGAGCAACATGACAACAAGTGAACGGATTTTTGTGATCCTATGATGTGCAGAAAATTTTTGTATGCAACTAAAATATGCGCGATATAAACATCTCTGCAAAACAACAGGCAGGCATGTGTCCGGAGAAGCCACTTCAATGAAAAAAATCACCACTCGTAGTGATTGCATTTCTATTCAATCATGCTGCATAGCACTCCAAAGTATTACGCAGCAATTTGTAAGAAAAGGGCACCATGAGTGGAACGTGGAACATGCGAAAAATTGGCGCCACTGGCAAGAATGCCCGCACAGCATCACGGCGCCTCGAATTGTAAGTCTGTGCAGAGGGGCGACGTGGCCTACAATTCACAGATTTTGCTATCCACCTATTGAGATTACAGCAGTCCTTTCGTATGTAAGGCCTAACTGAAGTCCGCAATTCAGATCGATGGATTCAGCGACAGATGAGTTACTTTTTCTTGTACTGTAGTCACGGTACGTTGGACTTATTGTACAAACCAACTGACGTACGTGCAAGAAAAATTATTGCATACTTCAAATATCTCCATAGGCTCCCCTTAAGCAGCCATTTAAAGTAGAGTTGTTAAATAGATCTGAAGGGGCCAGAAAATTTTTTTCAGCTTGACAGGAGTTTTGTGTACAGACAGAGATGAATAAGGGTGCAGAACTCTGGTACAATCAGCAGCTTATCAGCGGCTACTGTTCAATTTAAGCAAATTTATGGGATTACAGTTTACTTAGAGCCTACTGTAAACAGATATTGAAGGTATAGCGATTTGCGAACTGACCATGCAGTTGCCCAATATGATTGGTTGTTGGGACATGTGTTGTGGTGCCGGGTACCCCGCTGCCTGGTTGGCAAAGTTCGGCATCAGAGCACCAGGGTAGCCGGCTGCCGCCACGGGGGTCTGGGGGGGTGCACCAGGGGGCGTGCCTAGAGGGCTCAGGGCTAGCTGTGCCGCCTGCGCCAGGGGAGGCGGTCGGCCCATAGCAGGGGGCCCACCACCGCCAGGACCGCGTCCGCCCCCAGCGCCCACTTGCTGGGGCCCCACCTGTACCTGCGACAACCACCGCGTGCACCCTCACTTCACATGCTCCACAAGTGACATCAGCATATTAAAGCATGCTGCTCCACCGTGCCAGTGCATCACAACAATGGCGATCTGTGCATTGACTTAAACATCTAGAAGATCAGGACCGATATGGGCGAGTTGGTACATTGTTAGCTGGGGAAAACATCTCAAAGTAGAAGACTCAGAAATGCAGAACAACTGAAGGTGTACTCTGCACTCGTATATGTACCGTCTTTCTCGGTTAACTACAAGATCAGAGACACCATAGTGGAAGGCTATAGAAATTTCAACTATCGTAATTACTTTGCGTAATTAAGGTAGTTCTCACATAATTCTCGGAAACAAAGATACGATTTCTTTTTCTCCACGAGTAACTATCGCACCCCGAAAAATTGCCGCAATAATGTCGTCTGCTTGTTCCAGCTATTGATGATGACTGCGCACACCATCTGGTGCCAGATCTTAAGCATCAAGCGTGCTATTATTTCGCGCAGATTCAATCCAATTCAAGCATTGCGGCGTATTTTGTATGTTGTCAGTAATCTTGTCACATGGGGAGATACTGTAACTACACGGCTGCTTCCAAGTTGAAAGTGATTGATCATGCACTAAATAACGGCAACAGGGCCGCCGGTAGGCCCTTCGGAGTTGTGTTCCCTACTGGCAACGGCGGCTAAAAGCCACCAAGACGTGTTGGGCCTGCGGTGGCCTAAGACGCGGATTGATGGTAAACTTTATTTCGTCAGAAGGAAACTGCAAACGATTCTGTTAAAAAACCATCAGCCCAATACTGATGTCCTATGCTTACCGTTTCAGGGCCTCTGTTGAGTGACGAACGCTACCGCTACGCCTATAACTCCCACAAGCTTTGCGTATGGTATTCTAATTAGCTTGCCCTTTTTTTGTGCCTCAAAGAAATCTTTGTAGAAGTAAGTTATAATTAGTACTATAATTAGTTATAATTAGTAAGCATAATTAGTACGTTTGCATGAAATCGATTTTCCGCCAAAAAAAGTGCGAGAATTATGCGAGTAAATACGGTATATGAGAATCTTAAGTGCTCTTAAACAGCACGACAGCATCTACCTTTTTGCCTCTCCCGAAATGTGGCAGCTACAGCCTATGGGACAGCAGTAAAGTGCCAGAACTATCAGACCATTGGAAACGAAGGCAGATGTAGAGTTTAATCACTGATGCATAACAGTCTTCTTGAACGGGCGTGCACACACTGCTGATATTAAAATAGTGTAGTGTTTATAGCATGTTTAAATTGTGTTAAACACTGTATTCAACTGAATGTGGAATATGTTCCATTTGTGCATTTTCCTGTTAACTAATCATTAGAGTCCCAATACTACCATCAGTGATACATCAGAATGACTTGTTGCACGACAGCCCTCAAGCAAAGAGATCCTATGCAGCAATACATGAAACAACGAAGTTTAACATTAGCTGCCCGACAAGCACCCACAAACGTGCATGTCCCTTTTCAAGACAGTTGAAGCAACCCCGTGGTGCATGGCAAACCTTCAACAGTTGGCAGGCACAACTGTACACATCAACACTTAATGTGCTAACCTGAGGTACACATTCAATTTGGCTTCAAACTCAATCAATTCAAACTATTTTATAACACACCAAGTTTTGTCCACATCAGGTTGCGACGTTTCACAAGATTTTCGGTTCATGCAGTACTCATGGGAATACAATAAGAGTCAAGATGCACACCAATCAAATTTAAATTCTTTGACATCCTTAAAAATTTGGTGAGGGCTAAGCTCAATCGTGATTAAAAGCAACAGTCCACAGACACATTAAAGCAAGACCCCACAACAAGCTCACCATTACACAGAGGACTGTGCTCACCTGTGGTGGTGCTGCTTGTGGGTTAGGAGGCTGTGGAGGCCCCTGCTGAGGCTGCCTGGCCTGGTAGTAGGCCTGACCCACGTGCTGCCGGAGCAACAAAAGGAGTTGATTAAGCAGAAAGTCAGAAAGAGACCAAGCAGCTTAAAGGTATTCTTGCAGTTAACCTTATATGATTAACGTTTCATTTTCACGCTACTACAACCCACACATAATGGAAACACGATAATGCTCACCATGGCGCCGGGGTGCTGAGGCTGAGGAGGCTGCTGGGGGGGACCCTGTCCCAGGGGCGAGGGACCCTGGGCCAGGTACAGCCCACCTGGTGGGGGAGGCTGCGACCCCAGCGCCTGCTTATTCATCTCATGAGCCCCGCCAGCGCTACCCACGCCCCCTCTCTGTAGTGGCTGCACAAAGTGAAGTTATTGCACTCAAAACACAGCTTGATGACCACAGGATGCACAGGATCAAGTAAATGTAGAGCAGCAGAAGCAGCACAAAACCAAGCAGGAGTTTGCGAGAGTATACTTTAGGGCCCTGATGTGACCACCACAAATTTGTCCACACACAGCAGCACCCAGATCCAGAGACTATCAGTGAGAGGCTGTTTTGTCGCCAAAACATTTGCGCAAGGCACACATTCAGTGCAACACCTGCAAAATTTAGCATGTCGGCTCTGCTAACCTCAATGGAAGCCAATCAGCGTGCCAAACGAACAGAACAGCAATAACCTATTAAAATGCAACTGTGGTTTCTGCACTACACGCAAACTGCAGGGTCCCAGCAACTGCCAAGAGCACAGCCAATATTTCAGAGAGGCAGTAAAGACATTACTCAACATGCAAGGAGCAAACACTTACGTAGGCGTGCTGCAATCTGTAGTCTTCTGCACCCAGTCAGGAACACATAAAAAAGAGAAAGGAAGTGTCCTGTTTAGACAATGCTTGCCTCAACAATGCAGCGAATGCACACAGATAATTTCCCTTGCAATTCACAGGCCTGGTTTACAAGATTGTAAAATTAGCTTTCAAGTAAAAGCCTATTAACGGCCTTAGAAATGCAAGGGCATGCTGCACCGTAAGGAGCACCCACCACCAAGAAATCTGTAGCACGAAATTGAATCCCCATCTTTCAAAAACCATTTCAAAATCGAACAGTGCCATGTGCAAACAGAGACTGCACTGAAAGAAGAGTACTTACCTCGAGAAACCTGCACTGGGTTCTGCGTTCTGTGTTGTATACTGATCCAAAGAAGTCAAGGACAGTGTACAAAACATTGCAAAAAAAAAAAAAGACACGAGCATTGTTTTGAACACAAAGCCTTGCATTGTCAATTGTTCGCCGACAGATCGGTAGAAGACCCGAAATTAAAGACAGGTCGCGGAAGAAGGCTAGCTTAGCGTTGCTATGCGGCGTTGAGATACTGTTGCAAAGCACATTAAATACTTGTCCTCCCCCCCAATATTAGGTACGAACAAACACATTAGACGGCCACTAAAAGTCAGCGTTATTTAAAAACACTAGGTTTAGTGTTTCTAAAAATCTGCTAGCGCTATTCTAAAAGTCCCCACTGACAAACGCGCACAGTCACATTGCCGCCATATGTGAAGCCAGCAGGAGACGCTTCGCTACGCCAAACCAATAACACGAACCTGAACAGAAAAATGATTGATTGATATGTCGGGTTTAACGTCCCAAAACCACCATATGATTATGAGAGACGCCGTAGTGGAGGGCTCCGGAAATTTCGACCACCTGGGGCTGAACAGAAAAATGGAAACACGTCCTCCTACACCATGCTGGAAGGGAAAACAGATGGACTCGCCAGGAAACAGGCGAGTTCCGTAGCCCACTACTCGTACACTGCGGCGACCGTTATTGGACACATTAATACACACTACGGTATCCCAGCGCGGCGGAAACAAGAGCAGACATGGGAACACCGTTAGCCATCTATGAATCAGCTACTCATCACGGCGTTCAGAGCTGTTTACCTATACTGCGTAAACAAATCCAGATTAGAAAGAATTGGGCATTGAATGACACTTCAAATCTAAATGGTTCCACTTAATTAGTACAAATTCCCATTAAAGTAGTAATTAATCCCCATTAAAGTAGTAATTATTTCCAATTAAAGTAGTACAAATTAAAGTAGTACAAACGCACAAACCTTACACACGACCCCCACTGCCGGCGTTTCCTACCTACCAAAAAGACCCACCAGGACATAAGCGCGCCGTTTCTCCCCAAGTGAAATAACACCGCGAGTGGAAGACAGGGTTGGGCGGTTGCTCACGAGATAAGGTACGCGTATCCAAAGGATGCCTCCACCAAGTGGGATTGTCCGTCAGGATCAAGTAGGTGCCGCTGTTGCCGAAGTCCTCGACCACTTCTCCAACGCCACCACCTTCGACGGGCGCCGGCACGTAGCCGGCGTTAGCAGCGGCTGCTGCAGACGCCGCCGCCGCCGGCCCACGCCTCTTCCTAGCGTAGCGCATGGGCGCTGCCATTACGTCGGCCCGCCGCACGAAGCGACGACAAGGTAGCACCTCCGCTCGGAGGCCTCGCCGCACATGACGGGACGCCGCTGAGGGACACCGCCGGACGCGCTAAGCCCTGGACAGCGTCGACGACGAGCAATGCACAAGGCAGCGGACGTAGAGCGCGAAGACGACGAGGTGTTGCATTGCGCACCCGCACAGTGCAGCAAAACCAACCACACTAAATGAATTAAGAAAAAACGGAGCAGATCGGAAGACACGGCCCACGAACGGGCGCAGCACTACACTATCTGCGGCGCCGCTAGCAGTAGCGGCGGAGAGCAGCTACGATGCCTGGCGTGACGTAGCCGAGGAGCGATGACGTCAGGCGCCGACGTCGATGACGACGCTGTTTCTTCGACCGACCGCTCTTCTCCTCGCGGGAAGATGAAACAGTAATAATAATAGCAAGTATGTAAACGAGCCCGGAGTACCGGAGCGCGGATGGACCACCGCGTTTTCGGCGTTCGAGGAATGCCATCTTTACACGCTGCGCTATCCTTCCATTCCTCTCCCTCCCCCTCCCCCGCCCCTACCGACCGCTGAGTCTCTCCCCTTCCTCCTTCAACGTCAACCTACGTGGCAGGCGCGCTTCCCTCCGGCCGCAGTAGCCGATGCCGCGTACCACTGCTTGTTTCTTTTTTTTTTCTTTCATTTCAAGGGGTGACCCGTTTCGCAGCGAGAAAGAAGGGAGCGCCCGCGGCGCTACGTCACAGGCCGCTGCGCCACCTAGCCGGAAAAGCGTGCCCTACGGTTATTGAGGTTTTCGTGAAGAGAAAATTTGTTGCCGCTCCGAGCGAGGAGACGAAACGGTGTAAGCTGAACAGTGCAAATCGCCTAGGGATAAAGTACTCGTACAGGTAACGTCAGTTTAAAAAGGAAACTGAACCTAAATGAGCATTTCCGACAACGCGGCGTTAATAGGTCCCATTATTAGCCTCCCCCCCCCCTCCGTCACCCGCGAGACGAACAATAAATAATTTCCGCAAACACGGCGTATGGGTGGTCGTGTGTAAACGAGGGGGGCAGCAATTATGGAAGACTTCCTGGTTTTTTTCTCAAGTATGCGGACCAGCAGCCAGGTGGTCAGATCAAGACAAAACACACCTATCGAACATATTTTCTCAGTACGCGCGCGTGTGTTCCCTCTATCTGGTCTACAATCTGTTCAACAATCAGGAAGGCAGTCGGATATTACTAAAAGTTGTTTTTTTATGCCGGATCCCATTTTCTTGCTCAATCAACCTGCTCCCCGAAATAAATTAATAAAATTGGGTCAATTTCGAAGTAACTACGTTGCTCAGTGGCACTTTGTAGTTCACTATGAAATTAAGCGGCAGGCGTAGAGTCCCATTACGTTTGCAGAACAACATTAGTTTGTACACGTGGGCTATGTCGAAACACTCTTTTAAAAAGGCTGCTTTGTTTAAACACGCCAGCGGAAAACTCGCTGCCGAAACGCCAATTCTAGCAGTGAAGAGGAAACTGCTGTCGTTCAAAAAAAAAAAAAAAATGAACCGAGGGGGTAGGTTGGGTTGCATCGAGTACCGCTTTTGCCACACAACTCTCGGAGAGCGTCCGAGGCAAACTACGCAGCAGGAAGACGACAAAAAATGTAAACAAGCCGGCGCGCGGCAAAACACCGGGCCGTTGTCGTCAGCAACGGGTTAAACGACCGGGCGGCAACCAGCACGCGACCGGGCGAACCAGCACGCGGCGATGTGTCAATCGCTTCGCCGCGCTGTCAACACGCGATCCTGCCGACGCAAACAGACCAACCTCCCCTAACCTCCTCGAAAAACTATCCGCAACTTTCACGACCTATTGGTGGCGCTACTATACAGCCAACATGGCGGTTCTCTCTATCACCTCGATAGAGACTATACCGGAAAGGACACTGTTGGCGAAGACTGCAATTCTTCGCGCTTCGGCGGCCCTTGGATTTATGTTGAGAAAGTAGGGGCGCGCTAACATACATAAGTAACATAAGTAAATAAATGCAGAGGTAGCATGTTGAGAGTGCCCAAAATTGTATCGTAGCGAGCAGACGAATAAGCGCGATAACTGCAAACCTAAAAGTTGCTGTACTCGTGCAGAAAATGTGTGCTGCATACATTCATGGGACTAGGTTATTTGCCTGCTCAATTTAACCTCTTAACCCCTGACGACTTTTTGGGGCGCTAATTTGATGCTCGCAGTGAAATTTTCCCTTTAACTTCTGAAACTGAAAGGTTTACGGTAATATCGAGACCGTTCACAGCGTTGAAAAACGACCACAAACTTGTGAAAACAAGCAGCAGCGTCCGTGACGCAGGTTCAGAACTTCAAACGTCTCAACAGAGCTTCCGGACGCCACCGCTCAGCGGCGCCATAGTACCTGGAAGTTGCGAATTGCCTTCCCCATTAAGTTCCATATATGTACAGTAGAGGGAACTAGAGTGTATATATATATATATATATTTATATACGCCTGATCTTTGTACTTACGTGGCTTGAAACTGCGTTGTCACGAAACAACAATCAGCAAATTTTGTTTAGTTTGCAGATTCACATCTACAGTGAACCACTCATTGGCATTCATGACACCGTAGAGGCTTTTACACTGAAGTGTACTAATTAAAAATTTACACTATTCGAAAGACATTATTTACACTATTCGAAAGCCTACTCTCGAGCAGATAATAATGACGCTTCAATGCTAGTGAAGCACTTATATTTGACGGAAGTTGGCCCGACCGGCGTCGGGTGCTATTGGTTCTTCGATACTAAATAAAAATTTAAGGCCACAGCCACAGTACGCGCAGAAATGTAAAGCGAGGCACAGCTTTTTGTTTTTTTTTTACTTAGCGCACGGAACTTTCACAACGTCCGCCTGTCGCCGATAGGCCTAGAAAACACGCACTGGCTTCCACTCGCGCTACAGGAAACTACCTTGACGCGAGACGAAACGCAGTGCAGCTGAAGTATGGACCACGTGAGTTTTGCAGAGTGGATCCAGTAAAGACGAAGAGCTTCCAAGAAAGCAGGAGAAATAACCCACAAGTCTGCGCTTTTTTGGGTTGTTAAAGATACCGATGAAAGGCAAATTGGTGACGGATAATGGACAAGGTCATCCACTCCTGGCGTTTGCAGGGTTTTTTATTATTTATCGTTTATCATTTCTTTTGAGTTCACTGCAAGGAAGGGTTTCTGAACAATAAAGACTGCAGCATCCGCCGGAACGAGAACAGGTTGTGAAGTTGTGCTAAGATAAAATAAAAAAAACAATCTTGGGGGGTTTGGTTGTCGTGAAAGGTACCGCGAAACATCGCCAGAGACAAACGAGCCATTCGACCACAAGCCTTGCAGCATTGACAGCCGACTTCATACGTTGTAGGCGGCTACGGTTGCGTAACTTTTAAGCATCACTGTGCGCCAATGAGGGACATAGCAACGAAAGCACGACTGAATGTCCAGCATAGGCTGAATGTGTAGTGCTGAAAAGTGAAATTAAAAGCTTCCCCTTAACAAAGCTAATGACGCGAAACCTAAGAAAAAAAAGATGTACAGTTCACATTAAAACGCCAGCAGGGCACCTTTTCCTGCGTACGCTAAGGTCGTTTTCACGGTACTGAGAAGCTAAATATGAAGTTCACTTAGCATACGCTGTCTGTGTTCAACTGAAGCATACGCTGTCTGTGTTCAATATGAAGTTCAACTGAAACCGGGTTGAAATGGGAAAAAAAAACGTGGGTTTTGTTGCTCCGCGTACGCTAAGGTCACTTGCGTGGTACTAAAAATGAAGCCCCACATGAACTCGCTTCTCTTCGCAAGTTAAACATCATCTTTTAGCACAAATAAAATCTAGATTGAGAGGTTAATGCTCGGAAATAAATGCGAGAAAAAAAAGTGAAGCGAGGTTGTGGAAAAGCAGCGATAAAGAATTTTCGCGGCCTCGAAGAGCCGCGACGAATAGACCTGTCCTTCAACGGAATCGGCGAACGACCGCGCGGTAGCCGCCGCCGCCGCCTTGACAGTTCGTTCACACGTGCACCCCGCCGCCGCCGGCAGCGCCACCCCTCCGCCGTCTCGCTCGCCCACGAGAGCGAGGGCGCCGCCGCTGCGCAACACAGGGCAGCGCCCGAGTCCGAGGACGCTGCCTTTGCAACAGGCGCGCAGCAGCACCGCGGGTTTTATGCGAAATCCTGCCCGCGCAATACACGGATCGCGAACGATTCATTCCTTGCTTCTCTACTCGCGCCGATTTCGACAGGACGGTCAGCATCTATGCGTCGAAAAAGCTCACACCATTCAGGGCAATCACAACCGGGGGGGGGGGGGCACTTTCACATGGCCTTGAATAATGCAATTTTCATTAATTACTTCGTAAAGCACCCTCCCCCAGCCAAACTTCAGAAAGAGGAGGCCGCCGGGCGGCACCTAGACACCCCTCCCCCTCGTCTGGTTTACATAACACTACTTGTGTCACTCTGATGGGCAATTATTGATTGATTGATATATGGGGTTTAACGTCCCAAAACCACTATATGATTATGAGAGACGCCGTAGTGGAGGGCTCCGGAAATTTAGACCACCTGGGGTTCTTTAACGTGCACCCAAATCTGAGCACACGGGCCTACAACATTTCCGCCTCCATCGGAAATGCAGCCGCCGCAGCCGGGATACGAACCCGCGCCCTGTGGGTCAGTAGCCGAGTACCTTAGCCACTAGACCACCGCGGCGGGGCACTCTGATGGGCAAGCAGCCACATCAGAGAAAACGACATCGCTACAAAAAAAAAAAAACACGAAGCAGTCAAACCTTGAGAAATGAGGGGGACAGAACGGGGGCCCGAAATATCAGGTCCATCTTAACTGGCAGGAGCCATTTCATCGCCTAGAAAAAAAAAGTACGGTTCCATGAACTTGACATCAGCGGTGTCCACCACCAGTAGCCTTGGCACTCAACGAAGCCAGCGCTCGATCAGAGAGGGCGTACCAAGAAACGGCCGCAGAACAGAGGGTGAGGGAACAAACAACGCGTTCGCGGGAAGGGGATGGAAACGCACTTCGCAAGCGGCCGCACTCCGCAACAGCAGTTCGGTCAGTCGCGAGACGGGCACGTGCGTTGCACGAGCTAGTGGCCGCAGTGGCGAAAGCAACAGGGGGGAGGGAACAGCCTCGCCCGTCACACGGGCCACCGCTTCGATTGGGCGAAGCTAATGCGCCTGGCAACGAAACCACTACTCGGCGGCTTTTTGTGCGCAGTAGTGGGAAGGACTGCTTCGAAGCGGGAAAGAGCTCATTCGACGTGCAATGTTCAGAAGATCGCCACAAACCGGGCCGCCCGCATCACGGAACTACACGACCTCTTAGCCCAATTGATTGACTGATGATTGATATGTGGGGTTAAACGTCCCAAAACCACCATTTGATTGTGAGAGACGCCGTAGCGGAGGGCTCCGGAAATTTCGACCACCTGGGGTTCTTTAACGTGCACCCAAATCTGAGCACACGTGCCTTCAACATTTCCGCCTCCATCGGAAATGCAGCAGCCGCAGCCGAGATTCGAACCCGTGACCTGCGGGTCAGCAGCCGAGTACCTTAGCCACTAGACCACTGCGGCGGGGCTCTTAGCCCAATTGAGTCGTGCTCTGGGGAGTACTTGGGATAAAGGGTGACCAGAACTTTTTTTGACCAGAACTGTAAGAGCACAAATAATTTGGTCAAATAATGTTTTACCTCCTCCTCACCAAATAGCGACCGAAAACGAGAAGCAGTTTCATGTAAGTGAAAGGACCAAGTGATCAGCGATTTGGTGCTCGAGATTTTGTATTGCGATGGATACTCAATCGGAACACCAGCATGCTCCAACTTTATTCAGCGTACACTTTTAAATTAAAGAATCTCTTAACCAGCACGGGTCAACACAAGCCGCCACGGTTAAACGCCTGAATTCAGGGGATGGGGGGGGGGGGGGGGGGGCAAGAGTGAAATTTGATCTCGCGCAGCTAGCTCAGTTACTATCTAGTCCCCAGTTGAGCATTGCTCTATTCGCAGGCTGTGGCCTAGAGATAATCAGCACCGTAATCCCGTAACAATTAACACCGTAATCCCGCTTACCCACTGACTTTTGTCCCACCATTCGCGAGCTCCGTCGATACAAGCTGAAACAGTGCAGACTAAACAGCGCCGTCAGGTGCTTACCTTCCTCTACGCGGACGGTTCTCAAACGCGTCGACAATCGACAGCAAGAAAGATAGAAAAAAAATGAACGAAAAAAAAACTTCGCGACGACACTGAACCAGGCCATGCCCAGCCTCAACGGAAGTTCCCAGCACGCCCAGACATCCGGGGGAAAAAAATGGCATGACATCAGAGAAGCAGGGAGTGGAATCGCCGGAAATAGCGCGCGCGAACCATCGCCTGTTTAATAGGAGAGGAGGTGGTGCACACCACCAGGACAAGGGGGGAGGGGGCGTGTGCACACGAACGCGCCCGAAACACGCGAACAGTGGTGGTAAGCTACTCAGAGAGGGTTCGCCAGAGGGCTACGGGAGGCCACGATGCACCGCCGCGGCATGTGTTCCGTTTGTGTGTCCTTTCCCGCGCCCTGACGGACACACAGCAGCACCATCGTCGACCCCTCAACGGCATGCCTCACGGTGTACGCGCCTTCGGTCCCTCAAGGCAAGCAGAGCGACACCGCGATTCCACCAGAAAAAAAAGCACGTCGCACCACACGCTCGCTCAAAGGTCAACGCATTCCGACGCCGACCGCTTCCCTCTCTCCGGTCCCTTTCTGTCGAATGCATTGCGCCCACTACTGCGCAAAAGAGGAGCCGAGCTGTTGCTCCGCGAATGCGTCTCCTCGGACGGCGTACTGCGCCATCAACAACCTTCCCTTCCTTGAATATATGCTAATGCGACGCAGAGCACGAGAACACTACAGCAGTCAATGGAGGAACGTATGGGAAAGAGATGGGCAAAAGCAATAGTTACGTTGCCCGTGATGGGCGCCTGCCTACACAGCAGCGATGGTCGATCTGGTTTTAAGCGTGACAATCTCAATCTGACTTCACCCAGCCATGCGCCCAAACCAACACTACCAAAACGGCGTAGGGGAGTAACTGCCGATTTGGTAACATTTCGCTACCGCCAAACCCCTGTGTAAGAAAACTAGCCCTTAAATTTAAACTTTTCCTGTTGTAATCCCCTTTGTTTCTAGCGACATTAGTGCTATGCGGAAGATGTGCAGGTGTTAGTTGCCCCGGGAGATGGGGAGTCACGGAACCTTAGCGTTATTCTGTTCGCCCGAATCCCTGCCAGGTTTTTTTTTTCTTTCTACTGCCGATAATTCGAACGCGTCGGTATTGACGCGTCGGTATGTCCCCAGTGTTTCTCCCTTCTCGCAGAAGTCGGCCCACAGTGATAACCAAACCCAAGCCAAATTTACTAGAACTGCATTGATACGAATATCGAAATTCGGACGCTGCGCTACTACGCATCGGGAAGATGCAAACGATGTTCATGAAGTCGCAGCAAAATAAACGCAAGCGAATTAATATTACTCATTATAGTTAATGCCAATTGCAACAACTCTGCCACGTAAATAAGGAAACTGGCATTAAAGCATGAATAGCGCCATACATTTCACACTAAAAACGATCGCACGAATGCATGTCGTAGCTTCTCGCTGGCGTATCAGTGACGCAACGAAATGGCCTCCCACGAACGTGCATGAGCGCCTAATTGGACGATAAAGAGTCCAAAGGTGGATTATTTGCCAATAGTCCGCCATTCGCGCTGATCCTAGAAACCGCCTGCCAATTCGAACTCCACTTTATTCGAACTATTCTAGAGCGCCCGTCGGGTGTGAATTGTCAACGAGCTTTTACAGCGGCACGCCTCCACCGCACGACAATTCCAGCCACTACGTGTCCGCTATACGCGTGCGGCTGAACGCGCCCGCACAGCGACGCCGTAAAATGTATCGACTGCGCTCAGCTCGACCGTGCGTCGGGATCGAGAAAAGGGGGGGGGGGGGGGGGGCCTCGCATCAAGTTTCCTGCCGGTTTACCTTAGTGGGTCGGCAAAGGCGGAAGTAGCCCAAATACGGACACCAGAGTTTTTTTTTTTTTTTTCCAGCGCACGACCAAACTGAGTACCGCGCACAGAAACGCTCGAAATCTCTGCATTACGGCACTATAAAAATAAATATGTGGATGACTCGAGAAATGCAAAAGGCTACCAAGAAAACGGCATTAAAACTTCGCAAGACGTGCGCAGTCCACATACACCACATGTGCACCAAGAGACGAGGCAGGCCCCTGGTGAAATAAGGTGAAGCGCTTTACTGGAAGGGGTTGCACCAAGAACACAAGGCAATCCCGAATCGACGCAGGAAAACCAACGGCTCAATTCTTGAAGGGACGAGCAGCAAGTCTGTATCTCGGGTAGGGGGGGGGGGGGAGGGATTAAAGATTCGTGTCATGAAGTCCGTACCCACAGCATCTAACCAGGGCTACACCGGATACCGTAGCCGTACAGAACGCGAGGGGGCCGGATAGGTGGTGCCACCTAACGGTGACAAGGATGGACCAGGCAAGCGTACAAATGTTGCTGCAGGAACCTAGCGATAACTTGGATGGTTACTCGGTTACAAATCTTTTACGGTGCGTGCACAATAGGAGTAGTACGTACTAACGATCTCGTACATTTCACTAGCACTTTCATGTGATACAACGCTATATTGCCTTCAAAACCGTATTTCCATAGTGACACGCACAAAAAGGCGCGGCGAGGTACTCGTCTGACTGCCTGGATACTAAAGAATCGTGCCTGCCAATTAGCCGCTTCGGTAAGCTGTTCGCGTTACCGTAAACAGACACTGCTATTAAACACGTATACTAAGACGGGATGGGCCGCTCGTCCGACAACCACCCAGCCTGCCAGCCCGTCTAACCAAAGAAAATGTACCCATAAACGTCGGTCTAACCGTCGGCCGTAGGTGGTTCCATCTAACGTAGCCGATAGGGGTCCACCGATTTAACGCGTGACGCAAGGAGCGGGCGCGCGAACGCCCGTTGGCTCGAAGGGGAACGAGGAAAATAACTTGGCAGCAATATTCCCCCCCAGAAATATTTTCTTTCTTACTTCTTACTCTTTTCTGCCACCAACCGGACTGTCATCACCGCTAATGGCTCTTCCACCCAAACACGAAGAGGAAGCTAAGCCAAAGAAGCCCCGCGAGTCGCTTCGATCAGGCTCCATTACAGCTGTGAGCAAAACTGGTTTGAGAATCTGGCAGCTGTAGAATACAGTTGGCTGAAGGGTATAAGGCGCGCGAATTCACGAATGTACAAGGTTTACTCCGACCTCAAACAACTAGTACTAAGGATGTAACGCTGGACATCTCGCCACTACAGATGGCTTCGATTGAAGTCGCTGAAACCGCAGTGCTGAAACAGCCCTAACTACATAGAAGGCCAAATTCAACTTGATTATCAACATGACGTCACGTCGCGACGTAGCCGCTTCCATACGTGGCTGCTATCGCCCCCCTCCCATAAATAATCATAACAATATCTACCGCGATGATTATGAGAGACGCCGTAGGGGAGGGCTTCGGAAATGTGCACCACCTGGAGTTTAGACCTGGTCTTTGCTAGTGTACTCCGAGGACACTACATGCGTAGGGAGGGTGGAGCTCTCGTCTATGTTTTGTTTCTGCTGCATAACAAGGAGGAGAGGACGACGCATGGTGAAGCGCGAGTGCTTTTAATTAAATGGAGTATATTATTTGTAACGTAAAGTGAAATGAATTAAAGTGAGCGAAAAAACACCGTTTCCGTCAGTTGGATCCCAATCAACAGCAGTCGAATGCAGGTTCGGATCCTCCCACCTCACATTAATATCACTTTACGCCAAAGTACACGGAATTTAGACAACTGAAAACAATAGATTACAGCTCCCACGCTTTTCTCGACAAACTCCGAGCGAAATCCTCTTTCCACTCGTTTTTTTTTTTGTGGGGGGGGGGGGGAGTATTGTCGGGAACATGTCACTCTTTTTTGAAGCACACCCATCGCGTGTCATGTTCTGCGATATCAGCCACGCGTTAGGACGCAATCACAAGAGTTTCTGGTCAGTGGGCTACCCGAGTGTAAGATAAATATGTCAACAATCTTGTCAATATCTGGGCGCCGAATTTCGCTCTTAATCTCGCCTCCGGTCAGCACAGAGCGTCGTCAGGTTAAAAAGGCAACAACAGAAACGTCGACGTCGGACGGAAAGGGAACGATGACGGAAAGGAAATCTTATTTGCGCATAAAACTGAGGCAACAACGTCACTAACAAAACCAAATCGGCGGACGATCACTCCACGACACGATTGGGCACGCGAAAAGCTGACAAGACTTAGCTAGCAGACCCAAACCGTTGGTGGGGTGTTCCAACAAGAAAACCGGCGTGCAAACAGGAAATTCAAGAACGTAAAGAACGGAAATTAAAGGGACCCTGAAACACTTTTTCAAGTGACAATGGAATGTATTCAGTGAAAGATTGCCTCACGATTTCAACGACGCAAAATTTTTAGGAATCCGTTCAGTACGAGCAGAGTTACAAAGCTTTGTCGCACGCTGCAATTGCAATCTCTTCTCGTCCCGACAAAAGCACTAGAAGATAAGCAAGGATGGATGGCATGGGCACAGAAAATACTCTGTATTCAAATACGCGACATTTTTAGTGTGATTACGTGCGCGAGCGTGGACAAGTCGCGACCTCTCGCGGCGATCCCTGTAACAACCAAGCGCCATGTTCATATCAGCCAATGGCTGATAGATGGCCTTTGATAGACGAGCGATTTTTTAGCTTCCTCCATCATTTGTCGAGAGAAGAGAAAGCAATGTTTAGCTGACATTGATAATTTATTGTAAACTATAGGCCACGTGCTGCGCTATAACATTTGGCTCGCATGTTTTCGGGAGCCTGTTCAATCGATCGGCAGTTTCCTGGCCATGCCCACAAAGTGTTGCGGGGCCCCTTTAAGAGGCCAGAGCTTTCTTTCCATAACAACGTGAGGTCGACAGAACGAACACAAAAGGGGATAAAACGGCGTAAATGTAGTCATATTGTTTCTTTGTCAACCTGCCTTCGTTTTCATAGACAGCAAAACCAAATTGCTTGACGCCACCATTTTGACGAGAGAAGCAGGAAGCCTATTGTGCAAGAAGCTAGCGTTTGTGCGCTTCTTTTAACACATCGTACCCGCTCCTTAATAACGCTACACGACCACCAAAGCATTTAGCTAGCTTTTCCGAGCAATACATCTGTCACGCCTAAACAGAGCGAACAAATCCAATTCAACACCCCCTGCCTCGCGATTCTCTCCCTCTCAGCAGTCATGCACGTCTTTCCTCTCGGTCATTAGCTGTGCGTTACTACAGGAATTTGCCAGTGCGGTTGCTAAAGCTACAGGGTGCTGCGAGAAGTAGCCCCAGAGCTCAAAACATGCGACAAACAACGTGTCCCTACGCACCGCGTGCCTTTTGGCAGTCAGCCGGATTCCCGTTATTCTGTTTTTATTTTTTAAAACGCCAGTCACGCCGCACCACAACGAGCAAGATACGCGATGCCAAGCTTAATTAAACATGCACCTACTAAACATGCACCAACTGCCACAACAGCGAGTACTACAACTATTAAAGATTGCTTGACACTACTATGCGCGCGAGAAGCGCCGCACATTGGCCACGCGGCAATCGTTCCTGGTTGAAAACCTCGCCGTGCACTGCTGCAACAGACAACCGGACAGCGTACTCCTAACTAGTTCAGAGATATTAGCTAAGGCAAAGTTACTGTACAAATGACAGCGGGTCGAGCATAAGGCCGACACAGTATTCAACGGAGCTAGTTCGTACCGACGACTGATTTCTTCGAAGAGCGGTACAAAATAACAAAACGAGACAAAGGAAGGGTAGACAAGGACGTGCCCCTATTCTCGTCCAGTTCTCGCAACTCAAACCGGTGCCTGGCACAACGATTTAAGGCCTAACCACACGCATCCGTCGCAGCGCGGAGCTTTCAGACGCTGCGCCGCACCCTCTCCCTATGGACAGAGTTTCCGTGACCGCCATCTGCTCTCCCCCTTACCGCCTCCTTTCAGGCGCTTTATTTTTGCTTGCGACTGCGCCACAAGCTTGCAGTTTGCTTTCGAGCTGGAGAGAGGAGAAAGTGGCGCAGAACAAGAGAACGCGGTACTTTTCCGCAGGTACAGGGGCTTTACGTGTCCCGGGTCTTTATCGGGAGAGGGCACGACACCGCGTCAGAAAACACCGCACTGACGCGCTGCAACGGATACGTGTGGTCAGGCCCTTTGCGTCTGTGAACGGAGAGCGCACTACCAGACGCAACGTGCGTTCATTCAGCGCGATAACGACATCATTTAGCAATTAAACAGCCACACCAGCAACGTAGCGAGGCGTCGGTGACAGTGGAGCAGGCCTAAGCTCGCAAAACATAGCGGCAAGTTAACATTCGCTGGCGTGGCCCAAGGTTATGAAGTCAGCCTTTGTTAAGGCTGTGGAGTCAATCAACATGGCGGCCTGTGTAAGCAGTAGGCTTAGCAGCTGAAAAACGAGTGCGCACGCAAACATAGCCTACCATGGCGCAACATGGCGCTATAGTGGCATCACTTAACTAGCAATCAACTTAACATGAGCCGCTGAGGCGCAGCTTCGAGACGGAAATACCACCGGAGACAAAGAATGGAGTAGGCCTGACTAAGCAGGCACAAAATGGCGGCGCGCGGCCGCCATATTGTGCCTGCTTACAAACTCTCGCAAGACGCTACTAGGAACACGAAAAAAAAAGTTGTGCTTACGATAGTTTGGCGGGGCGAAGGACGTCGATGGGGCTGCGAAGGGCGGTATCTGTGCGGCCGACGATTGTGAAGTCCCGCTGGTCTGCCGGGACGCCTTGGAGCGTTTCTTCTTGTTACGCGCCATGTGCGGCGTTCGCTTCTGCACGGGGTTAATACTACTCTCGGCGAGTACGAGTACTGTATGTAGTTACACGGCGAGTGCGACGGTTTCGCACGCTGACGCTCTCTTCTGGATGGAACCTCGCCGGCCGCACGGAAACCGATGAAGCTCCTGGCCCGATGAGAGTCCCGAATGGGAAGAGGCTTTTTCGTCGGGAATCCGCGTTTTTTAAGGACCATAACACACAAGTGGCGCCACTGGCCACCACGGCAAACCAATGAACGCGCACGGGGGCGTGGTTCAACGACATCGAAACCACCAATATGAGGTTCGCTTTTTGTTTGCCTCCTCTCTCACAGAGGTCAGTAACGCGAGGTCACTGGAGATCTGTCACCAAAGCATCGATTACAGACAGACAGACTTGGAGGTTTCTTTGTGAAAGATATTGTCACCCCCTCGCTCCCCCCTTCCTTTCTTTCCACCATGTTTAGGATTGCTGTTAACCAACAAAGCACCGGGGAGTGACAAACAGAAGTGACTAGCCCAGCAAAAGTTCTTGATTATGACAACCATCCTAGCAAAGAAAAAAAAAGGAAAACAAACTTGATTGCAGTGACTCGGAGTATCTTATACGAAAAAAAAAACGGCGAGCATGACCGTCACCCAGATAGGGGCAAATAACCATATCTGCACGCCTTATAGTTCGGCCTCTGACTAAGGCCGGCATGTATGTAGGGCTGACGATCGGCCGCTGCGAAATACGACCAAACCAGGGTGGAACAAAGGGCACGCGGGCGCCGGGATGGAGACGCTGGAGGGAATCAATGCAGGAGTAGCAGACAGGTGTGTTCTAATGCGAGCCTCGAGGAAGTTGTTTTTTGGAGCGTAGTTTGCTGAACGTTTCTGAACAAGCGCAAAGCTATAAAGTTGAAAAACGGAGGAGAAAAGAGAGAGAGACCAGCGCGAAACGATTCCAAGTGTCATGGCATGGAAGCGCTGGTGTGTCTCTTTCCTACTCTTTTTCACGTTTCTCGCTTTGCGACAGTTGAAAAATGTTCAGAGTGAGAGATATGGTACGAAGAAAGGGACGGAGGCGAGAAATGTTCACGCTAAACGAGGAGCGTATAGGGGGGGGGGGTGGAAGTGTCCAGCCGAACCTACCAGGAACAAAGCGGCAAGGTTTGCTGGCGTGCCCTGGTTCACGCGAGGGCAAAGAGAACAGTGCAACAATGTCCGGTCACGCAGAGCACGGGAACACGTGTTAGCACAAAGAATTCGAAAAAAAAAAAAAAACGCCAAGGCATGGTCGGGAATGCGGGTTGCAATTGGTTATGCTACATGCAGCTAAAAGGTCCTCATATGCACCTCGTCAACGTACCCTCTCACCCCCCTCGCCGTTCTAATCAACGTCTCAACTTTTGCACTCCAGCGCAAAAGTAACAAAAGAAAAGTGGGAGGGTTATACCGGTCTTGGTTGAAAAAGTCTGCAGAGGTCACGAACAAGAAAAGAAAAAAAAACCTGGCATGCATTCGGACGAACAGAATAACGCAAAGGTTCCCTGACTCCCTATCTCCCGGGGCACCTAACACGTGCACACATTTCGCATAGCACCAATGTCGCCAGAAACCAAGGGGGAAGAATATCCACGGACTTCACACAGCACTGCTCAACGTCGTCAGAGGCGGCCAAAGAAGCCAACGGTTGCAGCAGGAAAGGTTTAAATTTAAGGGCTCGTTTTCTTCGATGGACACAACATTAATGAAAAAGCATAGCGATTGTACACTGGGAGTCACTGGGCTTCGGATCCAGGCCTGGCGCAATCGAATGCGTTTTTTTCCAATCTCTTCCCTTGCCAACGTTTCCCCTTCCCACCTTTTTCTGGTGCCACGTAAAGTGCTGTTCCAAAAGGAGGTCCTCCTCATTTTTGTTGCCTTCCTACAAACGTGGGGTCGGTGGGCGGTGTTCCTAGTGTGACATTTCAGGAATGTTGAAGCGTGCATCGCCTACGAGGCCCAGTGTGGAATTCACGGCTCACAGAGTCATCTCCTGAATCACCGAACACGTGGTGGTGGTGGTTAGAAGAGGAGAAAGGCACCTAATATCGGCAGCCCGGTCGAACACGTGCGCGCTGCATAACACAGTGCCTTCTTCCTTTCCTTCAACCACACAGTCACTCATTCACGCTTCTCGAAACGCCGCAGACACCTGCGGGCAGCAGAGTTGACCGGCGAGTAATGGCCGTCACAAAAGAAGCGGGCGCCACTTTCACCACGAAGCCTACAAGAAGCGGACATCCCATCATCTTTTTTTCCTCGATTTTTTTTAATTATAACAAAAAAATAAGAATGAAAGCATACGAATCAGAGTTCAGAAAATCAGTTTAATCGTTTTCCGCAGCGAAAGATACGCGCCAGTACGAACGAAAGCCCAGTTCGAGACCTGACGGCAATGTTCATCTCAAGCTGTCGATTGATGACTGGGATTTCAACGTCCCAAAACCACCATATGATTACGAGAGACGCCGTAGTGGAGGGCTCCGAAAATTTTGACCACCTGGGTTTCTATAACGTCATGTCATGCTGTATGCAGGGCACAATTTTCATTCGGCTGATTGTGCGTTTTACGGCACACGATTAATGTAAATCGCCGATTTAAACAGTGTGCGACTCAGTCATCAGCAAAAGCTTTATTGATGAACGCAATCACTAAATGTAACTATTTGCCGGGAAGATGCAAATGAGCCCGCAAAAAACATAACTATGCAAACAAAAAAAACGCCTCGATTCCCTATTACAAGGGGCGCGACTGGCAACTGTGCTGCAGAGCCATTTCATGACTCGTCTCATTTCCCAAGTTACGGGAACAAATAACACCGCCGACGACTGCCTCGATGCTGAGTACCTCAGTTCCTACTACGAGAAACACACCTCAGAAACACCGGGATTGCAGTTATCGCGCACAAAAATGGACAAACCACACAAAAAAGAAAATAAGCTAGAGAATCTGTAAATATTGAAACGCTGTTTAAAATTATCGCTATAGCAGTATATGCACGCCCACAGTTCAAAGTATAATTCAGGAGAGATAGACGGCATAGCTTTTTTTTCCACCGTTTTCTTTATCTTTTTTTTTTCGATATTAGAATATCCTTTTCCCAGTATTTCGTATAACCCTGATGTTTCCGATAATAAATTGCAGTTGGTGTTATAGTAAATGCATTGCGACCACCTCGTCGCAGTTTGGGGTTTATAACTTAACAGCTTGCACCGGTGTCGCCGACGCGAACTCAGCGACGTCGCGTTAGTGGTGTCAGTATAACGCATGCCGGTTCCCGCGTTAATCATGCGGAAAAACCGGATAACGTTCTATAGCGACGTCGTTATCACACTGAAGCCGGTCAATCGTCACGCGATTACACTGCCCCGTATTCATCTAACTCGTCACGTTGCAGACACGTCGCGCGTCCATGACCTAGCATGCAAGCCGTCTATCTAGTGAGTACTATCGGCGTCAAATGAACAGCGGCAAGCCTTCGCGATGGTATACAGCGTGTGCCGTCCACTTATCACTACGAACAGGCACGCATATATACGCGCAGAGCTGCCGAACAGTTTGCGCGCGCCTATCAACGGTGATAACTGGACGGCGTCCACTATACTGTAGCCAAGGCTTGCCGCTGATAGTACATTGCACGTTGGGGCAAATGGGCGAAGCTCTTCCATTCCTGTTCGTTAATTCAAACTACAAGATGACAGAGGGGGGGGGGGGGTTGTTCTAATTAAGCGGAGTTTGAAGTAGAGGACATGCGAAAAAATGAACGCACACACCGCGACACACTGCACGAGCAAAGAATGCCACCTCTGGAATTGTTATCGCGAATGAGGTTAAACCTTGATCTTAGCCAAGAGGACGAAAAGCGGGTTAAGCGCTGCTACAACACGCTTGTGACGGGTCACTCGCTCAAATCAAGAAGCCTTGACAGCGAGCAGAATTAACTGGTAAATCAGCGATACGCCGCAAACAAGCACAGACATGCATCCACGTGAGTATACACGCCTTGATTTCGAAACAAAAGACGCTCTTTATGCTCCGAAACGCGAGGGTTAACACGCGAGTTAAGGCAATCAAAATGAAAGGTAATCAGCATTTCGCTTGCGCTTCTTCCATCGAAACCCTAATAAGCATCGCTTGCAGCTTGCCCAAAAGCTGTAGCGCAGCGTCAGAATTCTCGTCTTTCGAGAAATACTGCGGTTTCGTTGTTTTGCAGCTACGTGAAATTTCGTTCCCACTTTGTTCTGCAACGCATTGTGATCCAACTCAGCCGACTGCAGCGAGCAGCGATGAAAACTAGTTCGAAATAACCACTGTCGATCGAATTACTTGGACTCTCGCCCACAGAAATACACACGACTGGGCCAGGGCGTCAGTTCGCATTAGCGGTAGGTTCAAACTAACGAGCCTTTACTGTAGAACACGTGGCAAAACGATTCGCAGCTTTCGTATCGGGACAGCTTCGCCGCAAAGGTGGCGTCACACGGGCAATTTCGAAAGGCCATCCAGTCGATGGCGATCGAAACACCACAACTTTAGCAACTCGACTGAGTGATAGCGCTACAACGAATCCAGCTTTTTTGCGGCCGTTGAGTGGTTCAGGTGTTTCTCGCTAAAAAACATTGTGTGCCACTGTATATGCTTGTTTTTCGTATTCATTTCACCAAAGTACAATATTATAAATCCCCTTAAAAGCGCAAAATATGTCCGTTGCGTTTACTCGAAGATTTTAAACTGTTGGGTAGTCAAACCGCACACGGCAAGACGACAAGCACGTTGCTTATGTCAGAGAATGCGCAGTTCGCTCATTACAAGTGGCTAAATAATCAATTTAAAAACAAGAATACCGTTTTCAATGCTTACGGGTAAAATTTTCGTCGTTGTTTACTCGCGACCACGAGCCCCACTGTGAACGATAGCCGGGCACCTTCGCACTGCTTCCGTTGCCCAATGGCTATCGAAGTTTCGACAGAGGTTTGCTCCTTTGAACGACTATCGAGTCGACGCTCGTCCCGTCTTTTTTTGCGCCGTTAACCTCAAGTATGCACAACCAACTAGCCCAGTCAGCCACTTTGTTATAGACTATCCGACTCGACGGCCTTCCAAACGTTGCGTGCCAGCGGATCGCGCCTGGCCGCCGAGTCAATCGCTTGGAAGGCCGTCCAAACCCGCCGAGTGACGCGCGTGTAAAAAGCAGCTCGAGGGCGCGGGTTCTGTACCCGAACCACGGCGGCCGCTTCCTGCGCCGATCTTTCCGGAGCCCTCCACTACGGGGCGTCTCTCATAATCATATGGTGGTTTTGGGACGTTAAACCCCACATATCTAACAATCCTGCGCCGGTCGGCAAAAGCATCGTTACTTATCCCATCTGTACGCCGCTTCCTTCTGCTATTAGTATCCAATTAGGGAGTTAACAAAGAGCGAGAATGAATTGGAATCTCCTGCACAATAAACTCGTCTTCATTTAACTTATTCTTGCAGTGTACTATTGTATGTGACAACCTTTCCCAAGGCACCACCTCGTTCGACGTGCAGCGCCCTCCCGAACCACGCGAACAGTAATAATTTTTGTTTGCTCAATACGGGCCTAACCAAAAAGCGCATCTTGTCACTATAGCCTGAAAATTCGTTCCCAATAAAGCCAAATCAGAGCGCCAATCATTAAAGGACGAGTACATATTCAATTGCAATTTCATCGGGATTTGTTAATATAACAACAATTATATGACATTAATTTGGTACCAATGGAATGCTGAGTACCTTGAAATGTTGAAAATAAATAAAATAAATAGCGTTGTGCAGAGTTGACACATTTGCGGACAGTTCTTCACAGGTGGCGATTGAGAGGGTTTCAAGACATATATCCCTGAGCGCGGCTTTTTCTTACTTTTTCTGTTTTGTTTGTTGTTTATGCGTAAGAAGTAGTAGTAGTTTGAGAAAACACGTTTATTTCTGCAACCCAAGATGGGAGTAGTGGGGGGAGGGGGAGGCACGGCAGAGGCATGCAGAGGTGACAAATGAGTGAGGGAGACAGAAGGCAAAGAAATACCAACCAAACGAGACACATGCCAAAAAAACGAAAAAAAAAAAGGAATTTCTCTTCACATCGAACCATGCGGGAACCTGCGGGTGCCAGGCAGCATTGGAAATGCAACTTCTCCAACAATCGCACGAACCTCTCTCTCTCTCTATGCCGTTTTTTTTAGTTTTTTTTAATCTTTTGAACGCGCATTCGCACCTTGGCTGGGGAACGTGGGTGTGATGGGAGGAACACTAAGAACGAGAAAATGCTCCCGTGAACGAGTTTTGGGTAGGAAAAAAAAAAATAAAAATCACTTCCGAGCAGGAAGTTTTCACTGAGCTTTGTCTGTCGTTTCACGGATCGCCGGTATTCGAAACGCGCAAAGCGGGAGACGAAATCAGAAGGGGACATCAACAACAACAAAAAAAGTGGGGGGGGGGGGGTGCATTCCGCAAAGAAAACCAGAGGCGATGGTCGCAAGTGTCCAGGCATTTTTGCTTGGGCACCCAGTAGTGCAACGCACGTTTCGAGCATGACGATTTCGTTAAGACCGAACCAGGCAGAAGAACACGGGAGCCGTCTTGCAACAGAATTTTCACAGAAAATCACGAGGAAATTCATGTAAACAGTGGTGAAAGCGATACTTTGATGTTGGGGACAGAAAAATGCAAGGCTGGAGCAGCTATTGATGTCTTCGGAGCAACAGCATTATTTTCTGAACGACTCCTGTTGCATCATTAGAGCGTCTTATACATATTATAGTTTATTGGTATTTTGCATTATTATTGCGCACACAATAATCACTGCAAATTTCAGAAAACAATTAGGCAGAGGAATGGTCATTGAACATCAATAAGTGTTACTTTCCTATTTCGAGGAAGTAGCCCGCATCGAAATTTCGAGAAATCAAGTTAAGTAAACGAACTCGCAAGGTGTATATATATATATATATATATATATATATATATATATATATATATATATATATATATATATATATATGTATATATATATAATGCGCGAAACATTGCCAATGTTCGAGTATCCAGCTACTATACGAATACGAGCTCCACGCAAGATGGCAATATACAGCTTGTTTTTTTGTTTTAATTTAGGCTCACTCGATGATCACAGTTTGATTTCATCGTTTTCAGTTTCTTCAACGCCATTTCGGAGGACAGCTACTAACAAATGCTGCATTCTGGAGCAGCAAAACGGGCCATTCCGCAAAATAAATGTTAATAAATGAAATTACATATTAACGAGTAAAAATAAATGTTAATGAGAAATAAGAATGCATTCCGAGAAATAAGTGTACCACCACTTAAAAGTACGATGCCAAGTCCAGAAAAGCCTACCGAGTGGTGAACTTGATCAGTGTGCGTGCGACATAGGTGCTTTCCGACATGGATAATCGTTGCGGTTTTATTAAAGGGCCAAAACCACGATACGATTAGGAGGGAGGACGCCGTAAGTAGCGGGCTCCGAAAATTTCGACCCCCTGCGGTGACGTGACAGAATCTGGGACAGCCGCTCGGCCACATAGTTGAACTTGCTCCGCTACTGCCGAAAACGGGCGTTCGTCCCGTTTTGGCAGCCCCATCCGATGTCTGCTGCGCGTGCTGACATCACTTTACCCCCCCACCCTCAAGAGTTGTCCCACGACACTGGCCTTCATTTCTTCTTTCCTGGTTAACCTAAAGGTGAAATTTGATATTCACGTGATTGAAATAACAATATTTCAACTGATCCAACGTGTCGCTTCACGACCCCTTTCAACTAAGCAGGCCCCACGTTTCGATAATCCATTCAGTCTACGCGTTTCTCATTTTCCGACTGTAGGCGCAAAGCTATTCGTCATAGGCATGCAGAGACTTTTCCAGCAAAGTGACCATTTGCAGAAATCTGCAAGGCTGCTTTCCTGCAAGGTTGTTTTCCTAGCAAAAATGAAAAAAAAAAAAAAAAAAAACTCATGCCCAGACTGCTTTTCTGGCTCACTGCGCTTTTCACCACTCCTATTCGCGTGAAGGCACGGGAGTGGGACAAAACGACTTTTCCCCCAAACAACTGCTGTGTGCCTGGTCCCACCTGGAACACAAACCCTCCTCAGATGGCATGGTGGTGAAATACCCTGTCGTTCCCGAAGGGAGTGGGTGGAAGGCAAAGAGGCAAGGTGGGAGAAACGCAGTCTGTGAAGGAGATTTTTCAATTTGAAAACAACTTTCCAAGAAAGCCACCTTGCAGATTTCTGCAAATGGTCAGTGGGCGGTGTGCAAGAATCTACAAGGCGGCTTTCCTGTAAGGTTTGTTCCAAATTCCAGCGAAGGCACGCGAGTACAACAAAACGTCAAGGCCCTGAACTGTGCTCTCGCCAGGGCTGCTGAAGATAGTGACACATCGAACAAAACGTCTTCCCCCCCCCCCCCCCCCAACTAATACAACGTGGTTGTGGGGCTTGCTAGGTAGCCTCAGCCATGGCATGGTGGACGATGCAGAACCTGTCGTTCCTGAGGAAAAGGGGAGAAAGGCAAAAACACGATCGGCGAGAAAAGCAGTGGTGTAGGTTGGAAAACGAACCTTATACAGTGTAAAAGCCACCCTGCCTATTTTTGCAAACTGTCCATTCCTCTGAAAATACTTCCGAGGCAAAAGGCAGGAAGACCATGTCAAACCAGAGAAAAGGCACGAAGACGATGTCAAACCAGAGAAAAGACGCAAATATTGCGGGTGTACCGAACCACTAATCCTCTCTTCATGGCAGCGAGCGCGCGTGCACACCTAGTTTTAGTAGCGCCTTTATCGAATACAGGCATCGCAGTACAACTTCCGAGATAGACAGTGCAGGCCTTTTTCATAGACAATAATAAAAAAAAAGAGTCTGTAGACTAACTCCCAGTTGCACTGCCTGAGAAACGTTTCGGCCCTGTCACCTGTTCATCGTTCGGGCATGTGATCACAACAAGTTGTGCCATGTGCTCTGTTCGTGAGTTTTCGACTAGATCGCGCAGGTCTGAAGGTTATTCTAGTGGATGTATCGAGAAGAAGAAAAAAAAAACAGGGGGGGGGGGGGGCAATTGACAGAGTGCGCTCACCCGCCTGTTTCCCTTCTTTGCGTCTGTGTGCTTGCGCACAAACCGTCAAGATGAAACCCCTCGCTCGATCGTTGAGCTTTTAAGTCGCTCCTCTTTCCAGCGAAGGTATGCTAGCGACAACAAATGCGTTTCTCCAAAAAGCTATCACAGGGACTGTAGTTACAGCGCGAGAAGAAAAACGACGATACAGAGACAACTTGTCTCTGTGTCGTCGTTTTTGTTCTCGCGCTATTACTACCATCATGCCATACCAACTAGACCAAGCTGCCACAGGGCTTACAGTCCTCACTGCTGCCTCTCGGCCCATAGGTGAACGAGGAGGTGGTCTGTCGTTCGGGAGGCGCAACATCACTCGAAGCGGTTTAACGCTCCGCGGTGCTTTGCGCGTCCAAAAACCACGATACGCTTTTAGAAGGGTCGCTGTAGCGGAGAGCTCCGGAAACATTTAGACCACCTGGCGCGCCCAAATCCAAGTACACGGGCAACCAGCATTTTCGCCTCAGTCGCAAATACGTCCCGCCGCAGCAGAAATGAGATTCGCGCCACATACAACATCATAACCTGCTAAAAAAAAAGTTTTTGAAGTTTTATCTGAATAAACGCGCTGTTTATATACAGATCAAGTAAATTTCACCATGAAACATAACGCAGCGAGACAGTAGCTGCGACCAGAAAGAGAGGGAGCTCTTTGTGGTGGGGAGGAGGAGAGGACCCAAGGTTGAGACCTCGTTGCGATGCGGAACTCGCGGCATCAGCGAGTCGCGCCGGCAACAACAGAAGCCAACAGGCGGCAGCACGTTTTTCTATTTTTTAACTTTTTTTTTTTGTTTTTCCGCGTGCCACCTGCATTCGTGACCGGCATCACTCCCTATCTACAGGGAAAAAAGAAACAGGTACCACACTTGATTCTGAGAAAGGGTGAAAAAGAGGAGGGAAAGGGTGGTTACAGCAGCTGCGATTATTATTACCCAAGTATCAGGCGGCGGCAGAGGAATAAGAAAACAAAAAAGTTCGTGCACAAAAAAAAAAAAGGTAAAAGAAGCCTACAAGGCGGGCGCGTGCTACGCTGTGTTGCGCGAGTCAATCCACCTCGTGCAAAAGTGGGGGCGGGGGAAATAAATACGACAGCTGCGCCGCAAAGGCAACTCTTGCAAGCCACGAGGTTTTCACACGAGGCAGAAATCGGCGGGAGACCGGGGGAGGGGGGGGGTATAGCGTATCACGTGACCACGTCGTCAAGGATTAGTGAGTGGGCTTTTCTGGGGCACTTGAGACCAAAGTTTGGGTCTCCCAACCCCCCCCCCCCCCCCAAAAAAAAGGCAAAAAACAACAAAATCGGACAGTAGACATTGTATCCTCGAGCTAAGCCTAACTATAAGCAGTATCAGCCAGCCCATCAGTCTGATTTATTCATCATCTTATCTCCCTATCGCGCCACATCATCGAGGTCACTGGTCGCCGTATCTCGCAGCTCCACTTTTTTTTTTTTTTTTGCGATATCAGCTGCGCGAGCTGTGACTCCTCATGCATCGCCACGTCACCAACGACCGCGTGCGTGGCTGTATTAAATAATAATAAATCACGCGACGAAGCAGAACGCGACTGGAAGACAACGTGGTCGCGTGACGCAACACCCACGTGCCACTCTCGCTCGCTGCGCGTCAACCAGCGCTGTCGTCACGAGGCGACGAACGAGAACGGCGCACTTCGAGCGAGCTTCTCGTTTCGCGTCAGAAGTTCACCGCTCGAAAGCCGCGCTTGTCGCCACACATCGTCGGATTCAGTCTCAACCACAAGCGCACGCAGGGATCCCGTGCAAGAAATAGGGAGGTTCGTCGCAGCATCCCCTTTCCCCAGAGTTATAGGGAGCTTGCATGAACGGCGGCGACGCTATGCACTCTAGATAGGCAGCCTTTTTTTTGTTTTTTTGTCAGAGGCGGCCGGGTAGTGCAACAAGCGCAGTCGTGTTTGCGAGCGTTGGCGTAGCTCGCAAGCGTGATCGAGTGCGAGCTCGACGCAAATTTAACTCCCAAGAAGTGTCGAGCAGGATGTCAGCCTCACCGGAAGACTACACCGCAGCGCTACGCCAGGAAGACCTCTAGCGATAGGAAGAAGAGACGAGAGTTTGCTCCGAGTGGACCCATTCACGCTTCGTGCGGCCACAAGTGACGTGTACTTGTGGCCACGCGTCGACAGCTCCGATATTCGTGAATTTCTCGTTCCGAGGAGGAGTTTGAAAACCCGGGAGCAGATAAAGTCCAGAAAGGCCCTCGAGGATCACAACTTTTTGAAGAGTGGCTGGTTGTGGGAGTCGTGAATGAAGAAATTCGCCGCCGACACCGTGGTCGTCGTCACTCAAGTAAGAGGTGTTAAATTACTTGGATTTTTCCATAGATGCTAGTGTTTGTTTCTGGTCCGATTAAATTCCCAGTGTGTCCACAAGGCCCCCGTCGACGTCTTGTTCATGGGCAAGAGTGATGGCGAGATGCTTTCCGCGCACTGCACATGCATGGCCGGGAACAGCGAAGCCTGCCACTGCGTTGTTATTCTACGTGGAGTACGACGCACGTGCACGAGAAGAGCGTTCTCAAAATTTTTAACACGTCGTACTTGAGTGACGACGATCATGGTGTCGGCGGCGGATTTCTTCGCCCACGGCTCCCACAACCAGCCACTCTTCGAAAAGTTGTGATCCTCCTCGAGGGCCTTTCTGGACTTCATCTGCTCCCGGGTTTTCAAACTCGTCCTCGGAACGAGAAATTCACGAATATCGGAGTTGTCGACGCGCGGCCACAACTCCACGTCACTTACACAGTCGCCCGTACGAAGCGTGAATCGATCCACTCGGAGCGAATTCTCGTGTCTTTTTCGTACCACACGAGGTCTTTCTGGCGTAGCGCTGCGGTGTAGTCTTCCGGTGAGACTGACATCGTGCTCGACACATCCTCCAGTAAAATTTCCGTCGCGCTCACACTCGATCACGCTTGCAAGCTACGCCAACGCTTGGAAACACGACTGCGCTGCTGCACTACCCGGCCGCCTCTGACGAAAAAAATGGCTGCCTACCCAGAGTGCATAGCGTCACCACCGTTCATGCAAGCTCCCTATACTCCTGTCACACTTGGCAACTTTGTGCGAGTGTACTTATGCTCACAGAGTGTCATTTTGGCGGTTTACTGCTACACGAGAAAACCAAGTGTACTTTGGAAATAACAGTGGCAATTTACGGGTTTGTAGTGCAACATATATTTGTTATTCTTGCGCCTGTGTCTCACCGTAGCAAGTTGTCATCGTGGAAGTAGCACCAGTGGCACACACCATCGCAAATGACAACAGAACGACTCATCTACACATGTGCAAGTGTGCCTGGAAGTAAACAGTGCGACGGACGCAGCCATTTGCACAGCATGTGCTGTCGCATCCCCCCAAGCGAATGTGGCCGCTAACTGTCCGAGGGTCGGAGTGCTAAGGTTTTTGTAGTATTATGACCTGTTCTAATAAATAGCAGTGTTCCTCAAAACAAACACAATGGTTTAAAAATAGTACGAGCACCGCTTTAGGCAACAGCGTATTTCTGTGCCAGCCAGTGGTACCACTACGCACTCCGTCGCAGCCAAGTGAGGTTCGGGAACCCACTTGCTAGCAAGTGTACTTCGCAGCAAGTGACACTAAACTTCCTCGTGTGACAGCGCGCAAACGACACTCGCGACATAGTGTACTCGCTCAAAGTGCACTTCAGTTGCCATGTGTGACAGGGGTATTACTGTATATCTATACACAGGAAGTCTACCCGTCCCTACCAAGTTAGGGTAGGCATCGCCCCCCTTCCCCCTTGAAGGTGACCGATCCCTTTAACACAAGCACTAAAAACGCAACTCGCTTATCTTTGATGCCACCGAATTAGCGCGCCCCTGTCTGCGTTGATTATCGTAGCCTCTCAAAGGTAGGCACCTCAATTGAGTAGAGAGAGCATGTCAACAGAGCTTGAAACGTCAGAAAGCAGTAAGGATTCATCTCAAAAGAAGGTAGGTCACGCGCACACAGACTGGGGCGTTACTCTAATTCGTATAAAAAGCAACTATGTACACTCACGGTATGCACTACAAAAAGCAACTATGTACACTCACGGTATGCACTACAACTGCTAGCAAGAAGCGACCACCGCCGTATACCTGAATTGCTAGATCCATTGGGCGCATTATCCAAAGGTTGCAAGTTTTTGTCCCTATCGACTACAAGTAGTAGTCTTTGTCCATTGCGATTCCTTTCCATTCACGTCATAATTCCTGCATTGCCCAGTAAAGACTACAAGTATTGCGTCTACCTTCCTTGCCTCTTGGTTGCATTAGGTAGTGTCTTCAGACAGGCCTTTCATCTATGCCCCTTTTTTTTCGTTGCTGCAACAGCGCCTCTAAACCAAGTTCAGCGCAGCACTACCCTTCGACAGTATGAGTGTTCCATTAGAACTTTTGTGAAGCAGCGACCACTTCTATCGAGAGGTGGCCGCTTTCAGAAGTCCAGAATACTGCTCGACTCATTGAGAGTGCCACAATATTTCCTTAACGACAACTACAGAAGGAGAGCATCTATGTCTAAGTATTGATTGGTAAGCAGCTGATATAAACTAGATGTTAAGAATTTGGTAAAGAATATCGGAATATCAGCAAACAATGTGTGTGAAGAGGGAAAAAATTTGATCAGGCTGCTTAACTGTAATATAACAAACATGCAACTACTGATCAATGATCACAACCCCATTTTACAGAACATACTGACAAAGTTCATCACCACCATCGTTTATTCGAAGCTAAGGTACGAGCATAGCGGTATTGCGGTTCAGGCATGCCACAGCAACTTTCATCTCTGCCTCCTAGTCTAACAGCACCAACGGCAAGTCGCAGAGAAGGTAGACTGATGGTTAGCCTTCGCACAACAAAAATCTAACAGATTCAGCTTTGAACGGATCACAATTCACATTTACATAATGCATGGAATGTGTTTATTAATGAAAGGGCCTACAATTACTGCGGGATGAAATTTTACCAAGAAAAGCGACAGCCATACCTAATGATCACATACAGAAAGCAGAATAGCATGCGGTCAAATACCAACATAGCCCGTGCAATATCTCAATCAAATTTTTAAAAAATTCCCAGCCAATAACATTACTTCCACTGTCAAGCTAGCCCTAATATAACGATAACACAAGTTTGTCGGAAATTCTGTAACTAGTCACCCTTATAACACCCGTATTGCCATACCATAATAAATAGAATCCAATATAAAACAATAGACATTCCTGTATGTAACGTAAGATTATTGGTACAAGTTTATAGGAATATGTGCACAAGTGTCATGGAACAACAGGCACTGAAATGCACACAACTATCACTTAGTCCGCAATTTCCCAGGACTTTTGTTGTGGTGCGAATTGCTTTCAGGAGAAGCAATGGCAGCAACAAAGTCTCAAACTCGATTCCAGGTCATACAGCTGGGATGAGAAAACACACAGCCCCAAGCTGAGCAGGCATGCGCAAATGCAGGTGAAAAATTTTTAAAATACAAAAGTAAAATCGCACAGACACGATGATTGTACAGATGGTCATTTGCCAGCGCACAGCCTTGAAATTGTCTGGCAGTCTCCGACCTCAGCCACATGATACAAGACCCATTCCTCCAACCATTTACATAGGACCACAAGCACTTGAAATATTTCCAGCTAAATGCCACACGCGAACTGAGGTGGGGGTATCGCCCCATGTAGGCTAAATATTTCGCACACTGAATGCTCCAATCGAAACGATTCTCAGGCGCCCAATGTAATTACAGAGTCGGAAAGGCAATGAAAGACAAAACCATTGCGACAATGACATGCAGTATATTATAGAAAAAGAAGCAGATGGCCTTTGCAGACTCTACCAATGTACTTTGCAACATCTATTGATGTGCCTTATATGCAAAGGGGGCCAGAAATAGCTTTTACATATCGAAGTTTCATGCAAGTGCTCACATTAAATGTAGTTCTTTGTGTGTGTCAGATTTCCTGCAACTTCCTTTTTGGTTTTTAAGAATGCGTACCACTCGCCACATACATTTACGATTTCTAATGTGTTCCAGATGGTTGCCAACGGCATGACTGCTGACCATCTACATCCACACTTACCAGTGACGACTTTTAACGAAACAGGGATGGAAAGACAAGCCTGTTTCACAGCTCAAACAAAAAAAAAAATTTACACTTTTATTAGCAGAGCTGTTTTGGCTTGGAGCAAGTCCGCATAGAGTAAACAAAAACGCGAGTGTCTTGTGTGCCACAAGTGCTGCGAATGCCCTACTACCAAGCACAACTACAGGTGCACTTTATACAGGTGCACACCATTATATGCATAGAGCGGGCTAAGAGTGCTGGCGAGCCGGGGGGGGGGGGGGGTAAATTTTAGTAAAACTAAAAACTAGTAGTGCTTAGCCAGATAGGAGGGAGGCAAGTGTTCGACAAAACACTACTCTGAAAAGTTGAGAGGAAAGAAGAGGAGATATGAAGTGGATGGGAGAAGCAAATGAAACAATGAAATTTTGAGGCAGTATTTAAAGCCATGGTCAAAGGCGAGCGCCGTAAACACTTGCCTATGAAGATGCAGTAGCTGAACAAGCATTTATGTTAACCACATGACTATGTTTTGCTGTGGGTGAGATAACTAGAAAAAGTTAAAGAGAAAGTGAGAAAAGTTGGCATGAATGACAGAAAGCAAGAAAGAGAGAGAGAGAGGGAGAGATAGACAAAGAAAGAAAACAGGTCATAGCGAGGATATGGGTGCAGTTGTCAGGTTTGCTGGCTGCGATTGTGTTCTTTCAGCCGAATGCGGGACTCAACAGCGTCCCACAAGCAGGTTGGCCAGACAGCGGGACCTCAGCTCCAAATGCAGAACATGTCTTGCTTTAATCGGGGCAATGCTAACTCTGATCTAAATGTTCTAAAAAAATTCCGTTGCAATGCGCAGTGACAGCCCTTAAACATTGCATTTGAAACCGCAACTACTATACATTTCCTGCCGCATGGATATCTGTAACTCATCTAAGTTTCATATTCCTCGCGAGAAATGTTGCGCTTACAACATCATGATTGATTGATATGTGGAGTTTAACGTCTCAAAACCGCCATATGATTATGAGAGACGCCGTAGTAGAGGGCCCCGGAAATTTCGACCACCTGGGGTTCTTTAAAGTGCACCCAAATCTGAGCACACGGGCCTACAACATTTCCGCCTCCATAGGAAATGCAGCCGCCGCAGTCGAGATTCGATCCGGCGACTTGCGGGTCAGCAGCCAAGTACCTTAGCCACTAGACCACCGTGGCGGGGGGCAACATCATGACTTCAGTGAACCTTGCCAGGTGTGATGCACTCATATTTGCACCTATTATTCAGCAAAATGCCCTGCAATTGTTTCCAATTAAGTTGTAGGTGTAATTGATGGACACTGAAGATGATGGCTAATATTATTCTTGCATTGGCAAATTATGAATATATAGCATTAATATTGCCACTCATGCAACAAGAAAACTTTCAGCAAAAAACAAAATGTGCAAATAGTAAAATATAGCTGCTGACACCAACAGCCTGAGATTTCTGCACCCATTTGCCACAAAGCCACAACCAATAAAATTACACCACATTTTAAAGGAAGTAAGGAGTACACCATTTCACATTCCAGAAAATTTTATCATGCCAATGTGGCCAAAGAAAGTTAAAAATACTTTGAAATCCATGAAGTCATACTGACATTCACCAGTCGAATTTTCAGCGCACAAATTCATGAATAAAAACGTAACTGATTTTTTTCTCTTATAATTATTATGGTCTCTTTTGCAAATGTGATGTTAATGACAATACCGTTACAATTTTTTTTTGTCTAAACCAAGTGATTCACTTTAATTTCGATGAATATTTGAAAACTGCACCGGCTTCTAATTATGTGGACATGAGCTTCTAATTATGTTTTCAATCCCTTGGATTGTGTCACGTGCAGGCAAAGAACACACAAGAACTAGGAATCTGTCCCAACTGGAATGCACCTGCCATGTCATCAAAATCTGAGCTCATCAGCATAGCCATGACCCATAAGTGTACTGCACAAAAAGCGGATGGAAACACAAAGTAGAACAAAAGTACAGACAAGTGCAGACTATCAACTGAAGCTTTATTACAAGACCGAGGCAATATATAAAGTAAAGAAAAACAAGGCAGGGCAAAGGGGGAGGAGAAAACGCAAGAGGGGCCACGACCACTGAACCGCTGCCGCAGGTTATACTCCTGAAGTGTCACCGGCTAGAATGTCGGCACATAAAGTTTTATTTTCACCTGCTAACTATAATTCCCTAAAGCGCAGGGCGCGTGTCACATAGGCTCTACAACATCCAAGACACTCGCACAGTACTAGCACCACTTGTCTGGGCACATATGCTCAAAGCTCAGGTAGTTTTTTCAACCTTAGTGACAAAACAAATCCAGCCAAAAGGGCCAAAATTGCGTAAAAGCTTCAACTGTTTTGTTAAAGCCCCAAGAAAATTATGGCAAAAGAGAATCTCATGACTTTGTCATGACAGAACTGCTTAGCCTCAGATCAGAAAGAAGGGGGAGGGGCTCACATTGGTTGGCTTCCAGCAGCGGGATCGACAAGTCTCGCATCGCTCAATTTCTTAACAAAACTTGCTCAACAAAAAACACAGGATATTATCCTCTTCAGCACTACCCTCACTAGGGATAACTAGCCAGAAGCTTTTGATTTGATCTATCGTGACATTGTCGGAAGTGTAAATGCATGTGAGATTAAGATGAATGTATGCTTTTGTACATGAACATGAATGAAGAAACACGCTTCATGATTGAGGTCTAGCATATCAATAATAGCAATTGTGCATGCATGAGCCAACCTCCGATAAACTTGTATAAAGAAGAAATCAAATACCTTAACTGCACCTTTTCAGTTCTTATTCGGTGTTTGTGGTGTCAGACCTCTCCAGCGTCCGTGTTTGCGCACCTTGTCTTTAAACATGAATACCAACCAACTCTGTCCGCTCCATTATTTTACCCTTCCTGCTGCCCTGAACGCAGCAACAGGACATCAAGCACAAATGTCATTATGACATGAGCAAGGCAGCTGTGCTTTTGTTTTCGTGTGAAGTGCAGTCAGTAAGGTCTACTCTTTTTCTTGAGTCTCATAGAATCGAACCAAACTGATGTTTACATAGTATCAGTCACCTTATCTTTGTGATGTAGCATGCACAAATGTAGGCAAGCTGTGAAATATATGAAAAGCGTATGCAACATCGAAGCAATGTTATTCCCCATATCTATGAGCCTTGTTTGATAAAAACAATTGCGAGATGTTGATCGCACACCACTACGAATAAAAATTAGCCGAATGCACCTCAACGACAATCAAACCCAATGCGATCAGCACGCAAGCAACGTACAGGAAATGCTGCGACAATGCCCACATTCTCAGCCCCTGTGACAATATGTTTTTGCCAATCTGCACACACCTGGGGCTGTATTCTGAAATAATCATTGCCTTTTTGTGATGTATAATTATCATTCTAAATGACTAAAGTGATTATTTGCCCACCTTTCCTTGAACATCTAATTAGCGTACGTTGAAAGTGTAATCCCCAAACAATAATAATCTTCGAATACAGTCCCTTTATCGGTGCTTGCACTTCGCAGTTCCCACTGTAGCAGATACATGAAGACTGAACCATTTGGTGGCGTTAAAAAGTAAAACTGAGTGGCTAGTTACGTGCTGCTGCGAACAGCTGGGCAAACAGAAAGTGGTCTCCATAAGACAAGACAGAAAACTTGAGAGAATGCTAGACACGCCAAAATGAAGCTGCTCTATCGCATGCACTGGAAATTGGCACCATCACGTTTCACAAATGAATGGAAATAATGCAAATTATGCCCCATCATTATGCCTTGACATTCTACAGCAACCAGAGCCGCTTGCCATTCAACTGTGAGTGCTTTACCATATGTTTTACGTGCACAGCTGAATGCATAGTTTTGATCCTAAAGCAACAGTTTGTTACTGCATGCAATAGGGCTTGTCAGAATACTCCAAACTGACTAAATATGTTTGCCATATTCGCACTTTCCAGCGGTTGTTGACCAGTTTACTCCAAACTGACCAAATATGTTTGCCATATTCACACTCTCCAGGGGTTGTTGACCAGTTTCACATGCCACTCGCACAAGTTAATGTCTCAAAGTTCAGCTACTGACATTACTGAAAAACAACAGGGTGAAGCTGCAAAAGCATGTCGATAGTGCTACATATAATTAGGCTGACAGCATATTATAAAGCAGTGCACAAGAGCTACATGCTATAAGTACGCCACCCTTATCGCCATATTGTCATGCACCGACTCGAACACCAAAGCGCCTAACTTTAGAACAAGCTACTAAACAATCTTTTATACGACTGCCAACACAAATCATTGCAAAGAGTTAGTCGAAGGCGACTAGAGGAGGTTATCGCAGATTTTAAGGACACAATCACACAGCATGCGAGAACTGGTCAAAATTGCTGCTGGCAATGGAACGCACCACGGGGAAGAGATGCTCTAGCCCTAAAATACCGACAACTGAAACGCCCAAGAACAAAGCAACAGGCGAGGGATGATTAGCCGATAAGCAAAATAAGCTATCTAAAAAAGAATGCTCAAGATACTGACCAGGACTCCATTGTTGAAAGTACACGATGTCATGTCTAAGTTGAAAGTAGGGGTTGAAATAGTTTTCCATTAGTCGGCAAGGTGTAGCATCAGTGCTTCCCAAGCAGCGACTACGTAGACCCCCTAAGACAAAGGGACCCCTCCCCTCGATTAAAGATAACAGAGGGAGGGTAGAAGAAAGACTTTCCAGCAGTGCTCAGTTTGCACAGCTTAACAAGAAATGATTTACGCCTGTCGAAGACAAAAGCGCCCCCCACAACCAAGATTAGGCGCACCCTTGTTGCAAAGTACAAAAAAGGAGGAGAGATTTTCCTCACTTCCGATAAGATTTGTAGACCAATCCTCCGCGAGAAATACCAGACCAAACGTCTCCAACGCCCCTAACGAGCACAAAATAGTGAGCATTCAAAATGAGGCGCAGAGGCCAGCATCGACGGACAGCGGGGATCCTCGCAGCTGTGATCCATCTCAAATGTCCATTCATGGAGCGAACAGCCGCAGACATCATGAATGACAGCAAGTGGCCAGGTAGGAATGACATCTTATCAAAGCAAGCCTTTTTTTTTTTTTTTCTTGGAATGAAGACACTTTTTTATCTCTGTCTCTGCAAGCTTTCATCCTCAAAAGTTTGAGTCGCACGCCAACTTATTGCAAGCTTGCATTTTTATTTTTCACCGTCCACATGCATAGATAAACAGGTGTCGTAGTTCTGCTACCTTTATCGGGCTCCAACCTGTGCAACGGGAACAAATAGAGAATGATGCTGGTACCGAGTACCTGTTTCATAGATGCGACAAAAGGGTGTTTCAGTGCCCTGCCTTGCGTAAGCACACCCACTGATCTGTTAAACATGTTAAACATTTTTCAGGCATGCAAGGCCACACTGACACTAATCTAATGGAAGCATAGATAACTAGGGGGGGGGGGGGGGGGGGGGCTATTTGCTTACATACTGCGACAAACCTACGACAGACTGCAGTACTGACAGCTGCTTCAGTAGAACCGCAGCTAGCTTTACGAGGACCAATCTACGCCAAAAAGGGCCTAATACAAGAACATATACAGGAAGCAGTACGTCATGTATCCTGTACTATCTGCATCAAATGAAACCCGAACAGCGGAGCGCGTGTTTCAAGCATTAGAAACAGTATAGTGTTGGCCGTCCAGTCATCACCATTGACAGGTGTGCACATCCCGTTTGGCAGCACTGCGCGATCCACCTAGAATGCGTTATCTCCGTTTCTGCTCTAGTTTTCATATGGTGACAACGTTGCAATTCGTGGGCCTGCCGAGCGCTTTTCATCGTATCACTCGCAATTCCTTGCTTTTACTGCAGCGTCGCTGAGAAATTGGTGTCTTGGCACGATAGAACGAAAAGAGAAATATAATCGAATTGCAGTTGATTTTCAAACGATTGTCATATCTCGTTCACCAGCGCTGCTTCACGTATACACCCTTCTTTCAAAGAACGACCCGTAAAGGCTTCATTTTACCTGTAAATGCCGAGTGTTTCTTCGGAAGAGAGTGCACAAATTGTTTCGCTTTACCGGCATGAAGTGAAACAGCGTGAAATTGCCAACATTATGAACTGACCTTTGTCTATTATATATAGAATTTGCCAGGCATTCCGTGATGATTGACTCTGTGATGACAAACCGTGCTACAATACTCTTCTTCGGCTGCTGTAGTTTAACCTCCGTATTTTTTTTTATTTGGTTCCTTTCAAATACCATACCTGGAACACAAGCAGAAATATTGCACTATAGAGGGATTGTGCAGTGCTGCCACACCGGATGTGCGGGCCTGTCTGTGTCAATGATTGGTGGACGGCGCGCACTATGCCATTGATAATGCTTGTGCCACGCACACGCGCTCCGCTGTTCGCGTTTCATTTGATGCTGATAGTACCTAACACTGCCAGTTCGAAATGAACAAACAAATGGGTCTTTTTGTGACAAATTGACAATCGGCCCCAAATGCAACCAGCTGGCAAAAATGCCCTTTCTGTAACGTGGAGAGTAAAATGTGGCTTGCAATACTAGCAGCAGAAAGCAGTAAAATAGCACGCATGCCATCAAGCCTTGCTCTGAGCTTTAGTCTGTGCAGTTCGACATAATGTTAACAGACATCTGGAGCTCAGAATTCAAAAATGACAAGCAGCCGGCCTTGTCGACATCATGCGAGTTCAAACCACAATCTGGAATGATGGCTGTCAGTCAATGACAGTCAACCAGCTGACACATCTCCATAGGGAGTCCATCGCAACTACAGTATGGAATTGATCTCCACAACAGTGTGCTGAACAGACGGCCATTAGTTGAGACCCTACTAGGAATGCCTGTTTCGACTAGTAGTATGTAATAAAAGTGCATGCACGCATTTTGTAAAATGGTACGGATGGAAGCTAGATGTGTCTGCACAAGGTGGCACAGTCGCATGAGAGCACGAGATTGTTTCCTTCGAAAAACACCCTACCGGATGGCAAGAGCGACCTGGAGCTCTCCTGAAGTTGCATGCACAACAAAAGTGAATGCGTTCTGTTAAGAGTGTGTGCCTGGAAACTCGAATGAATAAGGTGGCACATTCACAACTGGAAGGCATATTTTACAGGTTGCCAAAGCACAACGGACCATGTTACTATATTACCGTTTGTCGAGAACGAACCGAAACTCGGCTGCGACGAGTTTCGGCGCTCGGTGTGCCAGCTCCGAGACAACGCAGACATGCTCGCGAGACGATGGCGCAAGCATTGATGCAACAGTGTAGTCGGGGGTGCGGCCGGCGCTTGCCGGGTCCGATATTGTCAACCGCGGCTCCCACAGAGTTCTCAAGAAATCATGGTCGCAGGTGTTTTTCTTTGTTTTTTTTTAACGCCGCTGGCAACACGCCCCCCCCCCCCCCTTCTCTTCCGCGAGTTCTGCACGCGTGACGGTACCTCGTCTCCCGCGAGAGAGGCGTCCGCTGACCCAAATATTTGGGCCAGCGAAATCGCAGTCAGGGTCACCGTGCGTCCGCAAAAATTCCGATCACCGCCGGTCGCTCGCGTCGACCGGGAACCAGCGATTTCTTTTCCGAGGCACGACACCATACTCGACGTCTTCGAGACGTCTAGCGCGGGTTACACGCGAATGAAACAACTTTGAGAGGCGCCGCGCGGTTTTGGCGGCCCCGAGAAAGCAGCTGTTAAGGCACCGACGTTTGCAACGAAAACACTCGCCTGTGGGGTGTTTCGAAAGTGGCCGTCAAATATCGCCGGCACCTACACACCGTATTGTAAACGGACGCTCCGTCGGCACCGAGAGGATTAAACGTGCAAAGAAAAAAAAAAGTCACGCTCAAAGCGGCGACGTCGGGTCATGCGCCTAGGCCTAAAAAGTCGACGGCCCCTGAGAGCGGTCGCCGCCGAGCAAGGGGGAAAAATATCGCCCGAGTTCTAGGGTTAAAAAAAAAACAACTGAGCCACAGTCAAACCTTTGGTCGACTCCTCCACACACTGCTGGTAGATCCGGGTGCCAAATCCGCGAAAAGGATACGTGTGAGGTCCTCTTGACTGCTGCGCTATGTTTGGCGAAACCCCAGGGTATTTTGACTTCTGAGGTAGGCTCATTGCGAAGCGAGACAGCGATGAATTGGGGTCCTCATAGGTGGCGAGCGATGCCTCATACGGGTCGTTCCTGGTCACACACTCATAAAATAACCACTCTACGTCCTAGAGCAGACATCAGAGCTTCGACACAATATCCACAAAAGCTAGAATTAATTGTTTTAGCCCTTCGATTGGATGAGATTTTAAATCTGAGTGCGCAATATGGCTGCCATCGGCGCGTACCCACCGCAAGACGACGTATTTTTTCAACTTCCTGTGCGTGGACCAACTTCCGGTCTAAATGTCTAGCGGCCGCTTTTTTATGCGGCGAAACCGCAAGTAATGTGCCTATTTAAAAAAAACCAGCTAAATGGCATTTTTTATCGCCTCGCATAAAAATCTTTATGGAGTATAATATGAAGTTTAGTTCGGTTCTCTGACGCTGAGAACGAAAGCGTAGTACGTGGTCTTTCTTTTCTTTTATTTTTTTCTTCTCTAAACCGAGATAGGCCGTACCGCTTGTAAAACGTACGGCGTAGCAAGCTGGAAGCGATCAAACTCAACTCGACGCGTTTGCGCTAGCGCTAAAAGAAAGCTTGACGTACGCAATGCGCCAAACGTTGAAGCGAAACAATTCGTACTTCTCGAGCACCATTCGGAAGCCGGCCCGAAAAGTGCCACGAGACACGCAGGAATGACACGCGCGCCGCACATGTGCTGCGCCACCTCCTCACGCAGGTGCGCAACGTAGCCGTTTCACGCGATGAAGGTGTCAACGTATGGCCGAATGTGATCGGAAAAAAACTTGGTTTCGTTGGAGCCGTTAACGGAATCGGCAACGCGAACTTCAACAGAGGCACCACCAACTGCGCCATTGTCACACGTACTACAACGCAGAGCGCGCCAACGAAGGGAGTAGCTCCATACGGATAAAGCGAAACCCACAAAACGAGCGCGTAAACCGGCGATCGACACCGCATACTACGTAAATTTACCTGTTTCCCGCAAACGTGAAAGGATACTGAAGTCTTCTCCGGGCTTGTTCGACGCAGAAACACGCAGCCTTGGGATTCCCTGCGGTTGTAACGCCGGCGGATACGCGTAGTATTTGCGCACGCAGAGAACGACGCGACGAGCGACGTCTGCTAAACGCAACTCCAAAACTTCGCGTCTCTACGGACAGAGGACGCCACGTACCCGCGCGCTCGTGCCGTGTGTCGGAGTTGTTTTATGCTTTTGTTTCTTCTCGTTACGCACGCATCGGAGTGTGATGGCCCTTTTCTTTCTTCTTTATTCCTTCCTCTCCGGCCGCAATGAACTTGTCTCGAAAGCGGTGGAGAGAGCAGAACGCGAGGAAAAAGGCGAGCGCACGCAACGACGCGCGAGCATGGCTCGACGGAGTAGCCGAGCGCTCTTGGTCGCCGTGGTTTCTTTCGTCGTCTGCTATTGGCGCCATCCGTCAAACGCCGCGGCTACACCGGATAAGGATCTTCGGCCGCTGACGCAGGTGAGCGTTTCGACGCAAGGAGTAACCATTTCGCGACGTAGGCGCGATTCACCCATATCTTGTGGGTCGCGTGGCCGCGTGTGCGAATCGTAAGTTTTTCGCGTCTTTCTGCTCGATTGATCGCGCTATAGCGTAACTTCGATGTAGCGGGAACGACACTTTCACTACCACTTGGTCAGACGTTTCGTTAAGCTCTCAGCTTCACTGGCGATGTGTGCTCAGTTCACGTACACACTGACACGCAGACGTGCGTGCATCGTCCATACAGTGCGGTACACTGTAAAAGGGCAATGTGTGTGTTCGCGTTTGTGAACATGCGTGTCAAAATTTCGGGGGCGAAGTCGTTCGTGCCGCTCGCGCATTGTGCTGTGGTGGCTTTGCGTGTACCTCGCGCAATCCGCAACGAAGTAGTGGAAAACTCACGAACCACATCGTATCGGTGTGGACAGTCGAGCGCTGTTCTCCGTGTAATTTACTTATTCAATTATTTCAGAGATACTACACATCCTAAGGGCGATTTCAGCAGGAAAGACATGTATATAATAAAGCGTATTACGCCAAAAAAAGTAAATTAGTCTGAAACTTCACGCATATTCTAGGCTAACGTTTTTTTTTATTAATATTAATGGCGCGCACTCCGTCACACGCCATGATAAAAAACAAAACAAGAAAGCGTTAACCTATAATACAACGTAGGTAGTATAATAATGTGATGGAAGGCTATATACAAAGCAAACGGTAAGGTTAGGACACTACAAATGGGGAGAGTGTCGGTGTGGCTTGGATGGGAGGCGGGCAAGGGCCCCTTTTGCACATCCTTGTCGACGCCCGTGTTCTGAAGGATGTATTGTCTCGCGAAAAAAAAAATAATAAGTCACAGCATATCCACGAGGTGAATGATGAGTGGAGCGAAGCCGATAGACGGGCGGACACACGTACGCGCGGACGGATGCACGGACGGACGGACTCTTGACGGACACACGGAGGGACTGACATACTCTTCGTCCCATTGATCATCATTTACTCCGTGGATATTCTGTGACACCGTTTTCACTGGCATGCAATGCAATGCAACTGCCAACTACGCCGACACGGGACGTACAACCCACGGCGCAATAAGAAGCTTGGCCCTTATAAAAAGAAGATACAGAAATGAATATGGCCTCTTTCTTTCTTTCTTTCTTTCTTTCTTTCTTTCTTTCTTTCTTTCTTTCTTTCTTTCTTTCTTTCTTTCTTTCTTTCTTTCTTTCTTTCTTTCTTTCTTTCTTTCCTTCTCTCTCTCTATCTCTCTCTCCTCTCTCGCTGTTGTGTGTGTGCATCGCTACTGTTACTTCATCTTCCTTCCAAATCGAGCCCATCTGTCAGACAGATAAGCACGAGCCTTGTTCGTGCGAATCCTAAGAGTCGTTCTTATCTGCTCAGTGACCGTTGTTGTACAGCTCGACAGCCATTCGCGTGCTGAGTCGGCCTGTTTTATCAGGTCCCTCATCATGAGGATATCTCCGCAGTGTATTCGTATAACTCGACCTGGAAGTCTTCTCCGGGGCATCCGTTTTCACCCGTCGCCTCCCGTGGGGGTTGAACCAGCACCGTACAATATCTTGGTTTCGTAGATGCTTGTATGCAAATCACGCCTTTAGTTAAGTACTGATAACATAATAATAATAATAATAATAATAATAATAATAATAATAATAATAATAATAATAATAATATAATCCTGCAGTACTGTGCTTGCTGCACCGTTATTTCCCTGAAACTCTGCATCTCGCGCTCGCCTTCTCTTGGAATGCAGTCTGTAACTCTTAATTACCGGCGGTTACCCGGCCAAATAGTGCACGGATGCAAGTACCGGTAAACAGCGCTTCCGAACAAGGGATTCCCTGCCTCGTCTCAATTCACTTCCACTATTAAAATGCACGTATATAACCGATAAAGCCTACGGGAGGACCGACCGCTGCCGTATACCTCTATCGGTAAAGTATCGATTAATTGATTGATTGATATGGGGGGTTTAACGTCCCAAAACCACCATATGATTATGAGAGACGCCGTAGTGGAGGGCTCCGGAAATTTCGACCATCTGGGGTTCTTTAACGTGCACCCAAATCTGAGCACACGGGCCTACAACATTTCTGCCTCTATCGGAAATGCAGCCGCCGCAGCCGGGATTCGAACCCGCGTATCGGTAAAATATCGGACGCGTTATTCGAAGGTTGCAGGACTCGATCTCCGCAGGCCGGGTGAAGTTGTTTTTTTTTTTTTTGTCCACTTCAATTTATTGACATGCGTCTTATAATTACTGCTAATGAGCCGCGTTTGTCTAGTGGCTAAGGTACTCGGCTGCTGACCCGCAGGTCGCGGGATCAAATCCCGGATGCGGCGGCTGCATTTTCGATGGAGGTGAAAATGCTGCAGGCCCGTGTGCTCAGATTTGGGTGTACGTTTGCTCAGATTTGGGTGTAGATTGTGTGCTCAGATTTGGGTGCTTGGATTTGGTGCTCAGATTTGGGTGTAGATTTGGGTGTACGTAGTAAAACACTTTCCTTTCACGTTCTAATAAGGCAAACGAAAGTAAAATGAATCACGAATTCATACCAAAGCGCGAATCAATACCATTCTAAGTTACCCGTATTTAATTTTCTCAAAATTTAATTACAAATTTTCTGCGCACGCTCAGTGCTTTGGGTCATGAAAGTGAGCATGGTCTCAGAAGCAGCCCGTCATCGAGTCTGATATGCTGGCGATGATTTGTGAATGAATCTGCCTGTTCTCGTCTCTGTCCTGAATTACGCTGGTTTCTTTTCTTGGATCTGCGACGCCGCTGTTCTTATAAAACGAACTTCAGGGGCACTGAAGTCTACTTGCGCTACAGCGTTTTGGTTTCGTCTTTGTTCCGGCCATTTTTTTTTGTTCTTGGTTTTAGTTACGTTCCGACGCACTGGTTGAGGGCTTTGACTCCGCCAGAATGTTGCGAATAGTTGTTCATTGGTTAATTTGATGCAATTGCTATATAATACCGTGGACAGTGCAGGCTGTCTCTACCCGGAGCGTATACCCTCGCTCCACTTAATTTATTTTCCCCATTGATTGCTTCGCCAGCTTGTTGAGCCAAGTAACGCAGGCGCAATCATAGCCTTTACAGTGGAGCCCCGCGACTGTTGTTGGTAACGTAATTTAGTTACCGACAATAGTAGCGATATTGCGAACTTACGGGTGCTCAACTCTCCACCCCTTCCCCCGTAACTTTTAAATTTTGCCTGTGTATCTGCACACCAGGGGTACGCGTCATCAAAATCACCTCACTTTGCGGACCGGTGTCTCAAAATTTAGCCCGAGAAGGGCCAGAACATTGAAGAACCGAGTCAGAGCACGAACAAAAAAAAAAGGGGGGGGGGGGGGCATTTGAACAAAACCTCAGCTAACGTTGTCGTTTGAAAGAATGTCTTTCCCGCATCTCATAGGTAGGTCATGCGCGAAAGAGGATTTTACGTACGTAAATTCAGAGAGAGAGAGAAAGATGTCGGTACCGATTCGCAGAATGACTAAAATTAGTAATTAGAATTTCTGTGCGTTGAGTAAAAGTTGTTAACGATTTAGAGTACTGTGTTAAGAAAAAAGTGGTTAACGATTTCGAGTCCTTAGTACTCGACTATGGGAGAGCCTAAAGCCGTCCCTAAAGCAAGGCTTAGTCAGAAATGAATGCACCCAGGAGGTGCTTCTTGTTTAGAAAAAGTTTATTTACAGCATATACAGAACACAAAGCTTCATACCATTCCAGTAACAGGGCACATACACTTCGGCACATCTATATTTCACGACTAACATCACTACGTTACAGTGAAGACATTTGCTCTAATATACATGATTATGTGGCATACATGTACACAAAAATTCAATGTGATATCACGATACAAGGGTATAACGATACAATAGATCCAAATGAAACACAATTTGTAACAAATGAAATCATATATAACAACTCAACGGGCGCTGCTTAGCACCAAGTCGGTCGAAAAATGAGTTGTATCCTTTCGTGTTCCACCTTGACGAAAGGGCACGACCAATGCCGCAGAAACTCTTGCTCCCCGAGGAAGAAAAGCTCTTCGGAGAGGAACGCGAGGATCTCTCGTCTCATTCTCCCCAGTATCGGCCACAAGGCACGCCGGCGGCAATTGGCAGCTACGGCCTCACATCGGTTTCTCCAAAGGCTGAACAGCCCCGCAACTATTAAGAGAGCGGAGAAGCGGCTACGCGGAAATCGGCCGTTGGACACGAAAGTTCGCACACCCTGTCCCCGAAAACCAGCATTAACCGCACGCCAAAAAAGGCGGGAAACCACACATTCAAACGTCGCATGTCGATTGGTCTCTACCATGACGCAGTTGGGGCAAGTGGAGGTGCGAACTACCTGCCATCGCTGCAATCAATCTCGCGTGGGGAGCAAGCCCCAGCCCAACCTCCAGACAAAGTCTCTGAGATGCCCTGGCAACACCGCGGCAGTTATTGGTTTCCAAGCGCGGTTCAATACAGATTGACGATGCTGGGGCACCAAGGGCCGTAGAAGGGCGGCCATTGTGTCCACCACTTTAGAATCGGCCACCTCTATCTCTGGGCACGTAGTTTCCAAACGTCGGTGAAATGCCAGAAGGGCTCGATACAAAGATGGTAATTCAGTTGATTGGGGACCTTTGTTTATTTGGCTATCCGGCAAGAAGACACGTAGTGATGGCCCCAGATGGTAGCGAGCCAGTGTCTGAGCGGGCATGTCATCATTGCTTAGTATTCGCAATAGAGTGCGGAGGCACAATGTAGAAGCCGCGACGGAAACGTCAGGGAATGCAAAACCGCCTTGATCTCGCGGTTGAGCTAACGCTGGACGCGATAACAATTCTGTGCCACCAGACCAAAAAAATGAACTGATGCAGCTTTGCACTTTCCTGCAGACGTGGAGCGGTGGTTTAACAGAATGGCAAAGGTACCAAAATTTTCCTAGGTACACCGTTTGAGTTAAGTATCGGCGTTCCAAGAGGGGGAATTCGAAGTGCCTGGCTGCTTTGATATCATTTAGAAGAGTTTGTACAACGGATGACCAGATGCTATCCTCTATACCAAATACAGTGAAAGTAACTCCGAGTATTGAAATCTCAGGAGACCACTGTAAAGGCGACGTGATGTTGATACGACCACTGGGGTTGCCAATGAAAAAATACTGGCTTTTAGAAAAGTTTAACTTTGCACCGGAGATAATACCGAAATCATGGAATGTATCAAGAGCATGCTGCAGCGGCTGTTCATTATGTACATATAGAGTGATATCATCTGCATATGCAGCGACCTTTACTTGAGTGTTACCGGGTAGGGGTAAGCCACGAATCTGCGGGTGATGTTCAACGGCCCTTAAGAAGGGCTCTAATGCAAGGATAAATAACACTGGGGAGAGGGGACACCATTGATGGACCCCACGCGTGACTCTAAATGCGTGACTCTCACGGGAATCTAAGTAAAGGGTACTTTCTAAATTAGTGTACATCGCATTGATAAGGTTAATGAACTTATCCGGGAATCCGTATGCATGTAAAACATTTAGTATGTAGCCATGTTCTATGAAATCAAAAGCTTTCTCTTGATCTAATGAAACCAACAGTCCTTGCGCACATCGGCTAATGGTGTATTGAATGATGTCCCGCGTTAACCACGTATGGGTGTGTATTTCTTGGCCCGGAACAGAACAGACCTGGTGGGGAGCGATTAATGTTGCAAGAAATGGACTGATTCGGCGCACCAAAATGTTAGCCAAGAGCTTGTAATCTACATTGAGCAGGGTAATAGGGCGCCAATCTTCTGGTCGCGTGGACATTTGGTCTTTATTGGGAACTAGTGTTATACGGCCTTTGTGGAAAGAAGTTGGAAGTGTAATATCTTGGAAACACTTGCGAATGACGCATGACATAGTTGGACCAATGATAGGCCAGAACTGTACATAAAACTCTGCAGGGAGTCCGTCAGGCCCTGGGGCCGATCCCTTTTTCATTGCGTCTAATGCGCCTTTGATTTCGTCATCGGATGGCGGTGATAGGAGGACGTCATTTGACATGTTGGAATCATGAGGTAAATCTGCCAGCAGAGGATGCGAAGAAACGGATCCTGGGTAACAGACATTAGCACCAGATTTAGCCATTGACTCAAAGTGTTGAGTGAATTCCTGAAAGTCGCGCGTACCCGCAGCAGCTGGGGTGATGGAGTTCAGCGAGTGGGCAGGCGAGCCTGGTGGACAAAGCAGAGCTCTGCGTGCATACCTTAGCACCTCAGGGTGCGCACACGGTGCACGTCTACAGCGCCAAGCTGCAGCCGAGAGTGAAGAAGCACGCATAATACGCTGGTACCGTTCAACGAGCTCCTCTTGCCATGCCCGCATTACAGTGGAAGGACTGGGATCTCGATTGGCAATGCGTATTTTTTGGATTAACAATGACGCATCTTTCGACATACGGGTGCAAAGTCCTCTGCCCGACGCACTGCAATGATGCCGCCACTGTTCTTTGAGGCGATCCCAATCAGCCACATCGGCCCCAATGAGCGATGCGCGTAACGCTCGGGATAATTTCTCCGTAGCCTGAGAGTCCTGGAGGACGCGGCAATCGAGACGCCATGGTCTGTGAATCGTGGGCGTCCCCGCTGGCAGGCGGAGAGAGAACATAACCGGCCGATGGTCGCTAATGTATACTGGTGTCGGTGGCAATGACATTACCCCGGTGTCGTGAACGTAGGTAATGAGACTGGGGGATGCATACACGCGATCAATTCAGCTGCTCGACGCTGCTCGACGCCAAGTATAGGCATAATTATTGCCATGCACACTTTGATGAATGTCACTCAATGCCAATTGCTGCACTAGACGTTCGAGTTCTCGGGCATTCCAGTTTGACCGGCCGCGACCCGGACCTCGAACGTCTGCGTGTGAGTCTAAGACACAATTGAAATCCCCTAAAAGTACCACATGTCGGGAATTTAAAAGAAACGCATCAAGAGATTGGAAGAACGCGTTTGAGTTCTCGCGTGCTGCTGGGGCATACACGGCAACAAATCTTATTCTTAACGAGAAAAAGGTGCAGTCGAACGCCAGCACGCGTCCGAAGGCATCGAAGGAAACATGATGGTCACGTAAAAGACCTCGGTTAAAAATAACGACTCCGACGCCAGTCGAATGCGTGCTGGCGTACGAAAAGAAACAATCAATATTGAACGCGCGCTTAAAAGCGAGTACATCAGAAAGCTTGAAAAAATTTGTTTCTTGCACGAACAGCAAATCACAGTGCACTGAACGTGCAAAAGCCAATACCTCAGCCTGTTTTTGTGGATTTCGGAAACCTTGAACGTTAAAAGTAATAACTTTTAGAGTAAGAGCCATGGGGAAAATGAAAACCTAGTATAGGATCACGCAAATGCAGGGGTACCTTTATCAGGTGCGGGAGCCAATGCCCCGCAAGTGGCTGAGTCATTTTTTCCGGCCAGGCGATCCACCGGAGGCTCGGGGCCTCCGGGATCGCGTCGAAGTCCACAGGGGACTTCTGTCTCTGGTGGGGGCTTCTAAGTCACGAGTAGTTATCCGGTGGCGTTTGGTGTCCGGGTTTTTGAGCGAGGATGGTACAAAGACGTCTCCACTGTCCTGGCTTAAGTCACTGGGGCTGGTGTCTTCGTCAATTTGTAGGGGCGCCTCACTCGCGGTGCTGTTGGAGTCCTCGTTAATGCAGGCGTCGTCGTCTTGAGATGTAGACTCCTCGATGACACCTGAACTTGTTGTCGACAGAGCAGCAACGCGAGGAGCCTCAGATGCAATATTCCCATCCGAGACGCCGTCCTCACGAGGCGCTTCGTCTGACGAGGGCTTGGCCTGCGATTCCTCAGAAATGGCCACGGGACGCGGGGAACTTAAGTTTTCAGTACCTGGAGGGAGTACCAGGCCCGGAATCGTTGGGGACGCAGTGGGCGTCTGGTGCAGCGTCGCGATTGGCACACCTTGGTCGTGGTCGGTTACCACGGCTCGCGTTGACGAATCGTCGCACTTGTTCTTAGATGGCGTTCCTGGTTTAAGTGGAGGGAAATCCTTGGATGCCGCCTCGGAATACGATGGCCTGATGGTGCAGGCCACGGTGGCATGCGGGTCCCCACAACGGCGACAGGGTAGCGAGCAGCCTTTCCCGTCGTGGCCATAAACGCCGCACCTTCCACAAAACGGAGCTGTGCAGTTCATGCGGAAGTTCCCACTGTCTCCACATCGACGGCACACTCGTTGGATGCCTTTGTAGTCACAGGTTACTCGATGGCCCGCGACCTTGAGGTAGTTGGGCACCGGTGACGAAGCCTTCATTTCCATGCGGACGTATCGCGTCCCAGTGGTCACGGTTGGGCGCGATCCCATGAGTCCTCTGGTGATGTGCAGCACCTTCCCGTAGGGAGAGAGTGCTTGTGCGAGGACTTCGCTGGGTACGCGGCACGGCAGGAACAGGACGGTCACTTGGGGTCCCAGGGGTACGATGGCGACGCGCTCTCCTCGGATGATAAGGTGCGACGCGTCTACGATTTGGGCCAGTGCGGCCTCACTGTTGACGGTAACTTGGTAGTTCCGGCCTCCAAAGTGCTGAACGCAGTATACTTCTTCGATTCCTACTATTGAAGACGTCGCGTCAACGACGTCTTCGGGACTAGTCCCCTCGAGGACGACTACGTCGAAGGCTAACGCCTTCTTCGGGGGCTGGCTTGCCATGACGGGCGTCCGCCAGCCCAGGGACGCCGTGAGACGCTAACGACGACGTGAGACGCTCCTTATGGCGTGGCTTGTGTTTAGAAAAAATTTATTGCCACAAACGTCAATAACACTCAACAGAACATTTCCGTCTTAGACATACTCTAACGATGATGACAAGACAGACGTCATTTACATGAACATCGATATGAGATGACGTTGAAAAAACATGTACATTCGATGGTTCACTCAAACACAACCACAAAATACTTCAAGGTAAACAAGAGACAAATAAAACATAAATATGTACATTTTGCATATTTACATGTTGGCATGCCATTTCTGCCGGCGCATCGACAGATCAGCCTACCAATACCAGGCCGGCCGAAAGACAAGTTTCACTCGTCCGTCATAGACCGACACTTGTGCGTCCTTCGTGGAACGGAACCTCGCAGAGAATGTGGTGTTTCAACACAAAGTGACCGCATGAGGTGCTTCAGGACAAAATAGAGCCGTCTTTGTAGCTCTCCGAGACAAAGTGTTGCTCATCGCGTTCCTCGTGGCTCTATAAGCATTCCATCTCTGCAAATACGTGACGGGGAAGCCATTTTCGTCAAATCAAAAGCTTCTTAAAATAAAATTTCGTTATGTCAAGATTGTTTCCTCAAAACAATTTCTTTTCCACTCACAATGAGCATTATCGCGTTACTCCAGCAGCTTGCGAATGACGGCCGGTACAGGGCTGGACGTCTGACTCGGAGTTCGTTGGTTCGATTGAACTGTGCCAACGGTCCATGTGCTGTCCTGTCCATGTACTCTCCACGTACTAGCTGTGCGAACGGTCAATGTTTCCGGAGCCCTACACTACGGCACTCTTCATAATCATATATCGGTGTTTCGGCGCGTATGCGTAAGACCCCAGATACGATTATCATTAATAGGGAGCTTTAGAATAGCGCACCGCAATCTCTTGATGTTTGGTCGCTGCCACTGCGCATGCGTCGTAACGCGAGCCACCGTTCGCGCTTGCGGTCCGCCCGCCCCGCGGGAAATCCGAAACAGCGTGCGGCCCGCAAGGCCCGCAAAGCGCGGGTGTCGAGGCTATGGTGTAGCTGCAATCGCTCACTTGGGTTTGCGAGGAGGCCACACGCTATTCTAAAGCTCATTTGGCGTCCGTTACGCCTGCGAAGCCTGCCAACGCTACTCTAAATCTCCCTAATGACGGAATTTACAAATTTAAAGCTTTATCACAGATAGCAATCGACCACAAACCGACGTGCGCTGCTTCACATCGGCTCGTTCAGTTGCCACTCGATCGGAAAGCGCTGCTGACCACAAGAAAGGAGGTCGCTTATACATGACGACTAGAGCGGTTTCGTTCGTGTATGTAAGTTGTTACACGTTCGCTGCGACACCCGTATACTGTATACCGCGACTTATGTATTCCTCCGCCTTGTTGGTTGAAATAGAGAGGGTTACAAAAAGAAGGACTCGAAGAAACAGCGGTCTGGGTAAAAATAACGTAGAAAAAAGAGGGGGATGGGAAAGGTTAGGTAAATAAAGTAGAGTTACTGTATGTGCTACCTTCAGGTCACATACAGTAACGTTTCACAAACAACGTAACACCGCCGTTACAAGCTGGCACAGCATTACCACGTGACCCGCGTCTTGTTTATTCCGTGCAGTGCAGGAAAAGTCAGGGGCGGCTCGCGTCGGACAGCCGGTATGGAGCAAGAACCGTGTTACGGAGCACAATTGTTCTGGAGACGAGTTCATCTATTGTATCTAGAATAATAATAATAAACAAACCTCCTTGAAACTTCCATTCAGTCGTCGTCACGTCGGTTTTCAATAGACAAATGAGTCCCGTATGTCCTAAATATTTTTCCTGCCCCCCCCCTACCCCCCCCTTATTTTTTTGTTTGTTTCAGGACTCGTGCAATCTATGGCCCGCATGTTGTGCGTACATCTGTAAAGGAGGTCATTTGCGAATAACAGGCTTCGCCTGATGCCGCTTGCAGTTTGTTAACAACCCATTTCACGCGGTGTGGCTCGGAAAGCTGTGCGAAGGATTGCGTCAACAAACGAGGAAACGATGACTAGAAGACCTTGAAAAGGCGTTTCTAGATCCTCCCATGACTGGTCTCTGATCACAATGGGCGAGCGGCACCAGCTAAACTAAAAGAGAGAGAGAATGAAGCAAAAGAGGCCAACCCACCTTTTTTTACAGGAGAGAAGCTTCTCCGGCATGGCGTTCAGTGTTGTGGTACTCGCATCCCGAGATGGTGGCTTCTCCTTTCCTCTCTCTGCTTTCACTCCTCCTCCTGGGTCCTGAGTTCGAATCCCTCCTCCCCTCCTACAACTACCCTGATATCCCCACCCCCCCTCATGAGCCGCATAAATATGCATCATCTTCATATCCTCAAACCAATACACCTGAGGTTTGAAGCGAAATGCACTAAAAAGGTTGTCGTCCAATAGTTTGTGTCGTGCGGCAACAATCACATGTCTATGAATTTCTCAGGAAAAAAAGTGATGCGCTTAATTACCCAACTAGCAAACACCGCCACGCTTTTATTATCAGTTGGGAAAGTGGTCCTTTGCAGGAATCGAAGTCGGGACCACCGCCTATCCGAGGACGTCACTCCTTTCCCATCTGAATCCATAACTGGGAGCTTGTACAGCGAGAGCTTGCAAAAGGGAGGGCAACTCTTTTAAAGACAACTCGAAGCTCAAACACTGACACCGAATATTGGTAAAATCACCTCTTCGTAACCTTGCAAAGTTTCAGGGAGCTTCGTTAAATAAAACAAAAACAAATAATAAGTACAACAAATTTTCTTAGCTATAGACACACTATAAGGAAGCGAACGGACAACAAAGTCGAGGAAAGCAGAGGACACATGATTTGCGATATTTAACTGTAATGTCGTAAATATCGTGTAATAGAACAACAAGCTGACGAAAAAGAAACAGCGAAACAGGCTGAACTTGGGAGCTTCACGCGGACGATAGTTATAGCGCGAGAACAAAACGACGACACAGAGACAAGAAGGACACGTGTCCTTCTTCTCTCTGTGTCGTCGTTTTGTTCTCGCGCTATAACTTGTCTCTGTGTCGTCGTTTTGTTCTCGCGCTATAACTATCGTCATGCCATATACCAACTAGCCCAAGCTGCCACACTTCACGCGGACGTCTTGGCTGGTGCGAGAACTTTCCTTGGAGTAGACACAGTATAGTCAACCACAGTCCGTCACAGACCGCGCAAGAATGTTTGAGCTCTAGTGCCACAGACTAGCGTGCAAAACTGGCCATGGAACCTCGGGTGGAAGCGCAGCCTTTTCGTCGCTCATACTCGGCTGGCGCGACGGGCAAACTCGGCGCGCGGACTCACTCCGCCGGTAGCCACGGGTAGTAAGCAAGGGCGCCTGACTATGGCCTCCGGGACGGCAAGCGCGCTCGGAGGCCATGGTGTGATTTACAACGGCGCGGAGGGTTTTTTGCCGACACCTGACATGTCCCTCGAGCTTTTGAGAGCTTCGCTCTTTGAAAAAACAAAACAAAAAACACTTGCCGTCGATGGGTACAGAACCGAAAACCTTCTTATAGCATTATCTTGGTAAAAGCTCACGACATTTTTTGTTGCTCGTGCTTTCACTTATCCATCTGAAGAACATTATAAAGAGTTTGCTGTCCAACACGTATACGTGCACAAGTGCAGGTACGCCACACCGTATACTTATGCGCGATCTAAACGCTTGTTCTATCTATCTATCTATCTATCTATCTATCTATCTATCTATCTATCTATCTATCTATCTATCTATCTATCTATCTATCTATCTATCTATCTATCTATCTATCTATCTATCTATCTATCTATCTATCTATCTATCTATCTATCTATCTATCTATCTATCTATCTATCGCTACTGCCACCACATTCCTTGCCGAAAGCGTTACAAGGTAGTATTTGGTAAACAGACCGCAATGATGGAGCCCTTTTTTCCAGAACGCGGCGGCTGCCGTCTTCCATTTCGCTCATTAGCTGACGCGAAGACCAAAGTACAGCCTTTCGTATCGCTGCACGGAATTGGGGAGAGAGCGTCTGCGTGGCGCACAGCGCTGGCTCGGAACTCTTTCGCTTCGCCCCGCTTGTGTTTTGACTCCGATGATGGGCGAAGAGTTAACGTAAGACAAATAAACTATTGCGTGCGCGCCACTATCGCTCGTAGACCGCGAGAAAATTTTCTTGTTTCTCTTAGTTTCGTTCCCTCAGCTAGACGAAATAAACCAGAGCTGCTGCGCTGGCCCTCAGCTCGCCTCCTCCTGAGACGTCCGCGTGTGTGTGCGTTCTCGCGTGAGTATGTGTGTGTATATATATAGTATATTACTGCAGCGCGCGTCATATTTAGGGATTCCCTCGTTTAGAGTTACTCGGCCAATTCATGCTGGGGTCGATGGCAGCGCACTCATCTATGACCGCATTGATGAATATATATCGTGCCACCTTGGCCGTCGCGGGACAGTGAAACGCAGCGAGCGTTTTCCAGATATCACGTGTCTGCGTGTTCATGAAACAGACAGACAGACAGACAGACAGACAGACAGACAGACAGACAGACAGACAGACAGACGGACGGACGGACAGACGGACGGACACACGGACTGACAGACAGACAGATGGAGATACGGACGGACAGACGGACAGACGGAGAGACGGACAGACAGACGGAGAGACGGACAGACGGACGGACGGACGGACGGACGGACAGACAGACAGGCGGACAGACAGACAGACGGACGGAGAGACAGACGGAGAGACAGACGGACAGACAGACAGACGGACGGACAGACAGACAGACAGACAGACGGACGGACGGACAGACAGACAGACAGACAGACAGACAGACAGACAGACAGATAGATAGATAGATAGATAGATAGATAGATAGATAGATAGATAGATAGATAGATAGATAGATAGATAGATAGATAGATAGATAGATAGATAGATAGATAGTACCGCTGCTTTACCGCAGCGTAACGCCCCCCCCCCCTTCCCCTCCCGCGCTCCCCTTCTGCGACCCATCAACTTGGCGACCGAGCCTTCAGTCTGAGTCCGGATCAGTAAGATTTTGTTAGGTTCAAGGCAGAGTGAGGGTGGTTGAGACGAAATTGGTCAAGCATGTCTTCGAGTGAGCCTTATTGAGGAGAGAGAGAGAAAACATTTTATTAAGTACATATAAACAAAGCATGTGGGAAGGAACCGTAAAACTTCGGTGAGTGCATGCGGATGAGTTCTAAATGACAAACATCCGCGCATTTCTACGAAGGGAAACATGACGAGTTGGGGAAGCTCTGGGTATGAGTGACTGTACATTGCCTGAGAATTGTCCCATGTAATGTGACATAAAGTGGTCCAATGTTGCATAAAGCGGCATAAAGAGTCGACGACGAAGCTAGGTCCTGTAGAAGTCCATCTTGTACGTTGATGTCGCCGGCCAGTATAAAAGGTTTGTGCGTTTAGGTGCTTCATATTGTTCTGTCGCAATTGTGACTGAGCTTAGCTCTATTGCTAGGCCTTTGGGTGTGTGTGTTTGTGTGTATCTCATATCACAGTGTGTCAGAGTTGCCAGTTGGTACGGACTTAAAGCAAATAAGCATCACAAATGCAAAAAAAAAAGGAAGCGGTGCGACTTCCGTGAAGGAGGTCAAAAGAAGCGGAGACAATTTAATGAATTTTTTTATTCTCAAAATTATTTCTAATTATACTAAAAATGACACTCATTACAAACAGGAGCTGAGAAAACCGTTTCGATTACGTTGTATAACAAGGCGCGACTATGAAAGAAAGCTCACAATTACTTTTTAACAGTCTACAGGGTAGTCTACTTTCGGTCGAATGCACGTTTGCCGGTATGTTATTAAGGTTACTTGTTGATTCCCCCGAACGTATGTTTCATTTTATTACTCAACTACACAAAATCATTAGTTAATAGCGAACGACAAAACGCTATTGGTGACCGCGACTCTCACTAACATAACTACATTTGCTGGAAAAACAGAAATAATCCCCCCCCCCCCCCGTCGCCTCGGAAAAAAAGAAAGGTGGCGGTGGCCGCAAAATTCTCCAAGCAACTCGGCGAAAAAAAAAAAAAAGAAGCCCGAATCTGTTCGTTATAAGCGGAACTGGCAACTCTGCCGTACGTTACTTGAGCGTTTGCCCCATATAATCCAGTCCTGACAAACACACCAGCCTCGCCCTCCAAGGAGATTCGCCCCTAAAATAAATTTGTTGAGTGAGCCATAATTTTTCTCTCTTTTTTTTTTTTTGCCAGCTTATGGCTAGTGCTACTAAATAGCCGTTGACGATTCGCGAAAGAAGGAGAGTTTTCGTCTATATGTAACATGCACATAACCGAACAAGAATACGTTAAAAATCTGTCTTTCCTTTAGAACGGAAAACGACAAGGGGATAGACATGGAGGGAGGTTGCTTCCTCCTCAACTTTCTCTGCGCAACCCAGAATCCATGGCCTCCTGGACGTCGTTTTTCAAGCCACTGCTCCTCAATACATTTCGGAGGGACGGGAAGGGGAGTGTTTAAGGCACACCGACATGATATGATTAAGATTTGCTTTCCTTGCGGAAAAAAATATTCACAGGGGAGTACGGGTAAAGATAGGGAAAGGTGCGGGGGAAAGGTGCCACACTACACTCCGCGCCTTCGCAAGGATTTCGTTATTAGCGGCGGTTAGGTTAAAGTTCGGCGGTATACACGGTTGCAGACGTCGTGAAATGTTAGTATGCGATCCCGCTCGGCACACGGCAAATGTTTAGAACAAATGTTAGTAGTTGATTTATAGTGCGAAACGCTCTGCTATCGGAGAGCAATGAAAATGTCTCTGTTTACAAAAAAAAAATGTTTAACGATTTGTATTGGGTACTCTACTACGGGAGAGCAGAAAGCCGTCCCAGTTACGAAGCCTTCACCGGAAGTACAGTGCACTATAGCCGGAAGAAGGCTACGTACAGACGACAAAACTGCGTTTAGAAAAAAAAAACGTGTTTAACGATTTCGAGTTCGTCGTACTCAACAATGGGAGAGCAATCAGCCGTCCCTTCGTGGACATAAGAGGCACATGCGCGATATTCAACTGGCCTTTGCTTAGGAAAACGGGGTAATGATTTATACAGTATTAGGCACTCTATAGTACGGGAGGGCAGGCCGTCCTTCGGGCCTCACGCTTCATGAGGCCAGTTTAGAAAAAGTCGCTAACGGTTTGGAGTACTTGGTACTCTACCATAGAGAAAGGAAAAGACTCTACTATGGGAGAGCTTAGAGCCGTCCCGTAGGCCTTAATGCCACACTAGGAAGTAGAAGAGAGGAGGATAAAAGTGTTACAACGCTTTCATCGTGGATATTCTTTCGAAAGTGTTTCAACGTACAGGTGATAAACAATTTCAAACTAGGGCACTTGTGCAAAAACGTCGTTTATGCATGCTCAAGTGTGCATTGCTCCCTTTGCTGTAACATTTAATTGCCGAGTGAATGAAAGCACCCATATTTACGCCGTAACAACACTTTTTATCTTCAGTACATTCGATTTTTATATAAACGTACCATCCGTGCTAATTATTTTGAGGGAACCACGTGTACGGTTTCTTCAAAATCAAGACAACCTCGAAAGGCGTGCCCACGACTACATACAGGATTCAGCCTCGGTGCCACGTACATAGAGTAGTGTTTACTATGTTACTCTATGCCACGTACACGACGCACTTTCCATTGTGATCGAGCACCATGAACGAAGGAAGGAAAGGGCACCACCGTGTTTGGCTCCCTTCCGAATACTCGAATGTCTTCCACTCGGGATAAAAAAAAAATTAGTACCCCACCCCCAAGCAAGCTCGATCGCGGTAGAAAGTTCCTTTTTTGGTTATATGGCGTCACACGGCCATTTTCAATCGCAATTAAGCCAGATCGTACCCTCGATCATTCCTCGATTGGATCCCTTTCGCGTGTGACGCGAATGAGGCGATTGACAAACTCGATACCAATCGGCTTCGATCGCGATCCAAATTTTCTTCCGTGTCACAGGGGTATATCATACCTGTGTCACACGGGCGCGCAAAAAGTCTTTTAAGTAAGCGGTCTTTTACGAAGTTGAAAGACTTGACAAAGAGGTGTTTGCGGCGCAGACACACGGCAGCAACGATCTCCTTTTAGTGTTTTCGTTCGAAGACGCTAGCGAAAGCGTGGCGCTAGCAGTTAAAAGAGAAGCAATGAAAATTAAACGATGTATCACGATGTACAAATTGAAGACTTGTTGCACTGCTCGTTTCTTCAAATAAATTTAAGAATAAGAGAGGAAGAAACACCAATGTGAAAGTTTTTTACACAAGATAAGGAAGCATTCCCATAACTAGCGACGTGCACAAGTCCGTCTGGCACCACTGGGCTTTTATTTACCGTATTTGTCTTTCGCTGCTCTCGACTGCTCTCGACACGTTATGGGCGACCGTACGGGAGAAAAAGCGAAGATCGCAAGCCTCACGGCCTGCCTTCTCGCTCTGGAAAGCGAGGCAGACGCTGCAAAAGCCGCCAAGGAGAGGATAAAGCAGCACAAGACCGAGCGTCACCACGTGATATTGCCGACGCGTTGTAGCTGCTTACGAGAGTAGAAAAGGAAATAACCATTAAAAGAGTTCATTACACCTTCTGCAGGATATGAAATTTGTTTTTACGAAAAGTTTTGGTGACAGAAAAATAAGCATTCGCTCTTTTTTTCCTACCACTCGAAAATTGCTGGCGCCCACTGGTTTCGAGGCTACTCATTCAGAGCCGTAAAAGAGATTGACGAACGCCGTTTACGAAAAAGACCGCTTCTGAAAAGGAGTTCGCTCTGTGCCGTGTGTCTACTGTCAGGAACTCCTTTTCGGAAAAAGACCGCTTACTTAAAAGACTTTTAAGTGCCCGTGTGACAGGGGTATCAGTGTCTGAACGAAAGACCTTTGAAACGCGGCCTGCAGTAGCCATAAGCGTCAAGCAGCCGTCATAACACGACGTTCGTTCAGTGTCGGGTGTACGTTTCAAAGCGCGTGTAATACATCAGGCTTAAAACAGCTCGCGCTGGCTGCCACGTCTGTGACAGCTTCCTGCTATAAGGCGAGACCAGACGTTTGTTTACATTTTGCCTTCTGTTTGCTCGGAGTCTGCTGCGCGCCACTGCGTTGCAGACGACGCGAAAGCAGACAATATTGCGTCCCTCTGTCACTCTATACGCACAAACGGTATACGTCCGTGAATCGAAGTTGCGTTGCTGTCATACGGAACAGTGACTTTCACGACTCATTTCTCCTCTCGTACATGTATGTATACGTGCACGCGATCAATCCATCTTCTCAATCGAATTCGATCCGTTAACATTGCAAAGATGGAGAAAGTTAACGAAGCCCGAGAATAATTACTCGACCTTCAAACGGCGTCACATTTACATCTGTGATATCTGTAGAAAACTCTATATATGGCCTTCACCGCGTACAAGTCTTTTTTTTTTTTTTTAACATATACCACGGCTCGTTAGGGCATGTCAGGAGTGGAATTACATGCATGTAAGAATAAACAAATACGTATAGAAGCATCAACAGTGAAATACCTACAATGTATATGGCACTTAATGATTTAGGCAATAAATAAATTCCAGTTCTCTATTTAAGAAAAAGATGGTATTTTAAAGTGCTAGCACGTGGAAGGAATGGGGCGATGTTTATGCTCTATAGCCGATTTCAATCAAGCAGGCGTTACAACAGTGACATCGTTTGTCGTCGAGCGGTCATCGTCTCATGGAAGCTGTACGCGAATAACGCCCAATAAACGAATGCGGTTGAAAAACGCCGCCTGTCACACAGACTCGTGAATAGGGGCGGTTCTGACACCCACCGAATGTTTTTCATTTTCAACTTTTCGTGTGATACTAAGGTATTTAAACAACGTATTAACATTGACCACCAGTGGCCAAAGCTAGCCGTTCTACACCCCCCCCCCCCCCCGAAGAAATTTCATTGGTCCGGTCCTGGATCCTCATGTACGTTTGGCAAAATCCACCAACTGGAACAGCCGTGAATTGTGCGCTATAAGTGATTTGGCGTGCTTTTCAACGTTCTCGTATAAATATTTTTTATTTGTCATAAGCATTATGTCGTGATAGCATTTCTTTGTTTTACAACTTTCTATAACACATGGGCGAATTCATCTCTAGTTTTCGCTTGCTCATGGATGCGAGTATCGACTGCATATAAGGCGCGTAGGTTACTTTTCTGTGACGCTGAGATTGAATGTCTGGTTGCTGTAATAGACAGGCGCTTGTAATACTTGCGCCGGGAAGTTTGTAGGTTAGAATTCAATCCTGGCCGGTTGCGATGGGCTAACAATGAAATGCTCAGATGATTCGCCGAGGCGGGATGTCCACCACTAGTCATACAGGCGTGCGCGAAGGGCGCTACCCCCTCCCCCCATCTACTTGTAAGGGGGGGGGGGGGAGGGTCGTGCACGGTCAGCCTTATATATTGACATAATAGAAAGGGGGCGCTGTGACTCTGGGGGGGGGGGGGACGCAAATTCGGCCCCATAAATTGACGTAATAGGGAAAGGGGGCTTTGCCACAACCCTTCCCCATGGTCTTTTTCAGTGTCGTTGGACAGATCCCCGACACCCACAATCGCAGGTAAAATGTTCAGTAGGTTTGGTTTCCAATACTGCTAAGGAATGCGCCCTTTAAGCAAGGATGTCTGTCTCATAATCGTCTGAATCAATGGCATCATGGCGCCAGCCGCGCGCGACTAGTCGTCCCCGTCGGAAGCGGTGATGGCATGCCGTGATTTCCGGTCTCCCCGCATCGCATGATGGGTTCAGCGGAGCGCCAAGCCTAAATGGTGTGGTTGGCCACAAAAGCGTGATGCGCGGGTCGTTCGTCACGCGTGCCTTTAAAGGTCGAGAAAGCGACCGGTAAACGTGGAACGCTTCACTAGGCGAACTACGTAGTAAAAGCAGCAACAGTCTTAATCCAGCGGAAAAGGCAAACACAGATGTCGGCACCTCATCGTCGGCGAAATGCATGGTATCTTACACACAAACCACGGCCTCCGAGATTGGCGTGCAGCAATGACCATTCCGGCGTTATCGGCGGGGTTGCGTTAGCTCCGGAATAAACTCGGCTACTCTAAAGCTTAGCGCGCCATCTATCGGAGTACTCTGGAGAAATCGAGACAGTGACAGTGGCAAGAACTTTTTATTGAAACGTCCCGAGGAAAATGATTACGCTGAGCCGGAGGCTCCCCAATCAAGTTGTCAAGTCGGTGGCTCCGCCCACGACGGAACCAGGAGATGATGACTTTCAGTGACGTCACGGGCCTCTGGACAGCCTGCAACTGATGTTGTAAATTACGATGTGTAATCGAGAAGTTCCTAAAACATTGCGGCAGTATTTTATAGCTGAATAACGTAGAGAAAAATGGGGACAGAGAAAAAATGGACGCTTTCCTCCTGAATTTCATCGCTCTGTTCTACATCGGCCGTGTTTCTACACAGACCAACCCAGACCAACTAGACGAAGCTTCCACACTGGTAAAAAACATTGCGGCTACATTTATGTGACCATGGCGCACGCAACCTTTACAACGAAGTTGCCAGTGTAGCGAAATACTCTGACGGTCTCGAGACCTTGGTTAATAAATGCGTTTCACTTCAGCATTATAGACTAAATAGGCTCTAGAAGCGAAAGTCGGGCTAGTTGGTGGTTAATGCTCGGGATGTAAAAACAGCGCAAAAATAGAGACAAGGACAAAGACGACAAGGCACCTTGTCACCTCCGCTTCAGCCATTGTCTGTTTTGGGGCTGTTTTTACGTGCCAAGTCAGATAGGCCGCTCATTTAGCTTCATTTGATTTTTTTTTTTGGCTGTCTTAGCTTTGATAGTAAGGAAGAAGGCTTATGTCTTCCAGTAGCCTTAGGCGAATGACTAAGAGTCTTATAAGCTTTTTTTTTTTAATTTATTCTGGTTGTCCATTCCACTCAGCTTGAACAACGCTGCGCGGTATTACACACTTCTCGCGAAGCCTTTGCGTGTCTATCCCCGCAGCATTCGGGTATGGAGCGTAGCGGGCATTGAAGGAGATTCCGGGCAGCTGAGAAGTCTATTGCTCACGCGGCAAGGGGCTCGCCCAAGGCTGTACCCGAGCGACGTGTGCGATCGTCGCTTGCCACCACCGTACTCGGTAAAACGCCGCGGCGGATTCCGCTGCGCTTTCTTCCAAGGACCCCTCCTCGCCGGCGAATGACACACGCACGCATTGTGCGGCTCTCCCCCTTTCCCCCTGACTCCCCCCATCACCTATTCATATTGCTGCAGCACATTGCGCTTCCACACTGGTTGATGGTCCAGCCCGGGAGGAGGGGTAGCACGGTGATTTTGTGCCTCCAAGGTATGCGAGGGGAAGGGATGAGGGGGGGGGTAATAGTTCCCTAGGCCCCCTTTTGGGGGGGGGGGTGGCCCGGGGGTCATGATAGTGCTTTGATCTTTCCTTCCCGAGCGTCGTGAGCTTTAACAGCGCGCGGTGCATTATCGAAACTCGTGCTCGAGAAACCGAGAACCATTTTCTGCAGACGCGAGTAGGCTTGAAAGAAGCTGCGAGGTCTGTTGTGGCTGTAAAATGACGGAGGTCTGTACAGGCAGAGCGATCGCACAGTGTAGTCCAGTCGCTGAGGACCCTTGAAGTGTACTGGTGGAGCGAACGATTCTTCCTAAAACGTCCCTCAACGTTGCTTTTTCGAATATACGCTTTCTTTTCCTTCGCTTATATCCAAGAGTTTCTCTTTCCTTTCGAAAGTCAAGCAACGTATACTTCCAGCAAACACGTACAAATATGTGTCCCCGGGCAATGCGAATCCAACAGTACTTGAAAAGCGAAACTCGTCTAGGACGTCCCATTGAGCTCTCGTTACCGGGATGATATCGGTCGTATATGCGGTACAGTTACAATTCAGAGCACATGTCCAGAGGAGTACATTACTGGGAACAAGAATGGGGAGAGGGGAGATGGTGCGGATGATGGTTTATTACGACCAGAAAAAAAAAGAAAAAACTGTCAGTCCCGTATGCATTCGTCAAAGACGAATGCAAGGCGAAAACCTCCTTCTGCTTCTTCTTGGCCGATTGAATTCATTCAGCTGCAAGCAAGTACACTCTAAAACGAAAATCGAGTATTTGGGGAGTGTTTCTCCTACACTACAATAATCGTTATTTACTTCGCGCCACTTTCATCGCGTTATCACCACGGTTCCGCTAGTTCACGATAGATAGATAGATAGATAGATAGATAGATAGATAGATAGATAGATAGATAGATAGATAGATAGATAGATAGATAGATAGATAGATAGATAGATAGATAGATAGATAGATAGATAGATAGATAGATAGATAGATAGATAGATAGATAGATAGATAGATAGATAGATAGACGTCAAAACCACCATTGATTATGCTCCGGAAATTTCGACCACCCGGGGTTCTTTAACGTGCCCAAATCTGAGCACAGTGCCCTACAACATTTTCGCGTCCATCGGAAAATGCAGCCGCCGCCGCCGCCGGGATTCGATCCCACGACCTGCGGGTCAGCAGCCGAGTACCTTCGCCGCTAGGCCACCACGGCGGGTCAAGTTCGCGGTCACAAACGACGCGCGCGTCATCAGGAGTCACACAGCATTTTCGACAGAAATATGCCAGCGCCGGGTTTTCAAGAAATCTAGCGAGAGATAGTGAAGCCGTCTCAGTGAAGCTTTTACTCCCGCCATCTTTAATGCAGTATCAAACACGAAAATAAAGATTCAATTCAGTTTAATTCAATTCAAAGTCAGATGACGATTATTTTTGTGAAGCAGAATCACTCTCCAAGTACTCGACTCTTTATTTTTTATTTTTAGTGATACAGAGGTTGGTGTCGCTGCTTCGTCAATGCATTTTCGGGAGATCATTGCATGGTTGCAGTAGTTAAGATGACATTCTGACGACGCCCACGAAACATATGCTGCAGAAAGGTGCTTTCGCCCCAAGCAAACTTCCCGCTCGTCGTCGCACATCTGTCGCCGAGTGATGGAATGCCGTGCGGTACGGCGCGACAGATAGCCGAAAATAGTTGGCAAGGTGTTCGACGTCTTCCGCGTTGATATACCAACAAACCGTGGCCGGCAGAAATAGTTGAAACGAAAGTTGGCTTATGCCACGGCGAATACGGCGAAAACGATGCCGACCATGCGTCACCTTTCTCGTCGCGTCCTTCGTGACAACTTCGTGCATTTTCGGAGGTGAAAGGCACCCCGACGACGACAGACACGAGGAGGAAGAGATACAAGGTGCGCGCGTCGATCACGTGCCATGCGAGCTGTAGGCACGTGAGCCCAGCTTTCTTCATCACGTGGAAACGAGGAACGCGCGTCGCCGTCGTCAGACACAAAGGAACTGAATACAGTCAGGTACAGCGTCAACGGGGTGAGTGTGTGTGTGTGGAGGGGGGGGCATGGTAAGAGATTTTTCTTCCCACACGTTTTCGCTTGCCACGATATCCCGGGGTGTCAATTTGAGGTGCCCTTCACTTTAACAAATGCGCTGTATAACGACGGGGCAACGATAAACGTACGGTGGGACTTTTTTTGAAGGCGTAGCCAGAATTTTTTTAGGGGCGAAGCTCCTTAATCTGTGCGTCGTGCGTTTGCGATGTAAATAGTAGCCCCCACGCCATCTCCTGACGTCTACAAGAGCTCTCGCAAGTATTGCCCCGTCCTCGGACTCCTGTGACCATGTTTCCATCTTTCCTATCTCTCCTATCCCCTCGATATGTCCTCGCTCGCTGCCCCAGAGCATCTCTTTCTATACCTTTAATCATATATCCTTTTAATCCCTCCTGACCCCATCCCTTGTGAGCTACTGTAGAGGTGTCGCACCCTGATGCACACAGTTACGGGGCTCACTTTTCTCTTCTTTTCCATCCTGTAACCACTTCAGTAGGTAGTAATAGCAGTAGTCGTAGTAGTAGTAGGTAGCCACCTCCACGGCCGGACTAGAGGAGCGGCACGTGCGCACCCTTTTCAGTTCAGTAGGAAACCTGCGCACATTAATTGTAAATAAAAAGCTAGTTGTTTCTGATGAAATGACCTACAGAGACGAGTATCGGTGACTTATTTTCCAATAAAATTTGCCTTGAATTTGACGCTGACTATACAAAACTAGTATCAGAAGGACGCACTTGGAGCACTATCTGAGCAGAAAGGGTTGCCACGTTATACCCCTGTCATACGTGGCAACACAAGTGCACTTTCAGCGACACGCATCTTTGCTTCGGCCGCTTGGGACGGCTTTAGGATCTCCCATAGTAGAGTACCAAGTACTCTAAATCGTTACCCACTTCTTTTACTCCCCCCCCCCCTACACGTACCAAGTACTCTAAATCGTTACCCACTTCTACTCCCCCCCCCCCCTACACGTACCAAGTACTCTAAATCGTTACCCACTTCTTCTACTCCCCCCCCCCCCTACACGTACCAAGTACTCTAAATCGTTACCCACTTTCTCTACCCCCCCCCCCCCGCAACACGAAGTGTCATTTTGGTGGTTCGCTGCTACACGAGAAAGAGAAGTGTACTATGGAAATGATGGCAGTGGCGATTAACGGATGTGTAGCACAACGTATATTTGTTCTTTTTCCGCTTGTATCTCATCTTCGGACCACGTTGTCTTCGTGAAAGTAGAACCTGTTGCACATGCCATCTTAAATGACTAGAGAACAACCCACTTACGCATGTGCAAGTGTACCTGGAAGTAAACAACGCAACGGACGCAGCCATTGCCGAGCATGTGCTGCCGCATCCCCCTATTGGACTTGGCCGTAAACAGCCCGACGGTGAAGGAGCGAGGTTATTGTTGTATTTTAGGGCTTGTTTTATACATAACAATATTCATTATAACAAAAGAATGGTTTAAATATATTATGAGCACCGCTTTAAGCAACAGCGTCTTTCTGTACAAGCCACTGGCACCGAGGCTACACACTTCATCGCAGTCGTCGCAAAGAAGTGAGCTTAGGGAACGCACTTGCCAGCAAGTGTACTTTGCATCGAGTGACACTAAACTTGCTCGTGTGACAGCGCGCAAATGAAACTTGAGGCTAAGTATACTCGCTCAAAGTGAACTTACGTTGCTACGTGTGACAGGGGTATGACACTCGCTGGGCGTAGCCTCCTTGGTTTTAGCAAGGTTTAGCGGGTGTTGGGCCACAGTGCCATGGACTAGAGGCGGTGGAAGGTGTGAAACAAATCGCAGGCCGTAAGAAAGTGCGCGCGCGCCGCTCCTCTAGTCCGACCGTGCCACCTCTCGCTTAGTCCTTGGAATGTCCGCTGGATGGCGGTACTTATATATGATGAATGTATAATGAAAAGATGCGAGATGGCGGTACTTGTAGTGTTCACTAGATGGACGGACGAATGTACAGACGTACGGACGGGGAGACAGACAGTTGCACGGATGGACCGACGGACGCACGAACGGACGGATTCACGGATGGACAGATGGAAGGACGCACGAACGGACGCACGGAAGCAAGAACGAACAGACAGAAGCGCGCACGTACTGACGTATCCTTCGCCCCCACTCATCAGCATGCAATCCGTAAATATATGCCATGATATTTTTTTTTTCAGGCGAGTTGGGGTGGAGGGTATTCGACCATACTTCATGTATGTGCGCTCGTAAGAGTACGTATATATACTGGGCGTCCCAATTATCACGCAGCTCGATTAAATAAAACCGGAACGAATCACGCGAAGCAAAGCTAGTACATATATTGTTCTTAGTGTACTGTACTATATTACTATATTTTGTAAATGAAAATTAATTAATTAGTCATGATCGTATTCGTAACTCATAAAAGTACTCGCCCAATTACGAATATGTCAATGAGGCAAATGTGCGCACGTTGAAACGGCATCTGTCTGAGCCACTTTCAGCAACTGTCCCGACGGAGATGGCGCGGGACGCGCTGCATGAAAAGTCGGGACAATGGCACAAAATCTGGGAAGGATATATGACTGGAGGGTCTCGCAAGTTTCACATACCGCGCAAGCAAACGTTCCTTTCTCCTGTCTCCTTCCTGCGTGTCCCATATCTAAGGAATGAGTATTGGCCTCGAGCACATACCGTAGCGCCACCTACGTGATGACGTCACTCATAGGATGCCGGGTGGTGTTGTCTGCGAAAACACCGCATTTCCCGCGCTTTTTCAGTGGACACCGTGCGTGATTCCTTTTGTTTTGAAGCTCAGTGCTTAAAGAAGTAGTAAGACCTGATAATACGGGCAAGCAAACTACGAATCGACGCCCCGGTGGCACTCTCGTGTCTAATTTGCGTCGTAAAATGGCGACGAAGAAGCGGTGCAGCCATGGAGTACGATGCAAGTGGTGTCCCGAAAGCAAAGCTGCCGCGTTCCACAACTACGCATCCTATCTGTGACGTCAAAACGATCGCAGCGCTGGCCTCTCTAGTGGAGGCCCTCGCAGTCAATACGCTCGCGAGACGGAATAAGCACAGACACGCAGATACCGGCACGCAATTTGTGTATGCGGGAGCAAATGAGGCGCTGAATCAGTGATAAATTAGAGCAAGCGCACCAAAATCATAACACTGTGCGTATGAGCGCACGGCCCATCCCCGCGCGATACGGTTTTGATGGATGCGTGTGTTCCAGGTCGGTGTCGTGTGTACATTATACTAGACTTCTTTCCGCTCTTGTTTGAAGGTTCGCTTCGGGGGTACAGCGCTCGGGGTGATCGGCTCATGACCCGGGTTCGATCCTGGCGGCGGTCGCGTTTAGATGGCGGCGAAATGTTAGAGATCCGCGAAGCTTGCGAAGCCAGTTCACGTTAAAGAACACCTAGTGGTCGAAATTTCCGGAGCCCCGCCTGCACTACGCAATGCCTCGTAACCAAATCGTGTTTATGGCGAGTGAAAACCGCCAGATTGTTGTTGTTATTTTCTGAATGATATACATAGTATAGGTACTTTAATTCACAACTGCACCTTTTCATACTACGCAAAACTAACGAAAGAAAAGAAATAGAGAAAAATGACGGACCATCTCCCCGAAGGGAACCCTGATGGAATGCGAAGCAGCAGTGGTGTGCACGGCATTGACCCGGTTGAAACGGGCGTTGACGCGGGTGCTGGAAAAATGGTTTGAAGCGAACGTCGGTGTAGCTGATTGATTGATTTGTGGGGTTTAACGTCCCAAAACCACCATTTGATTATGAGAGACGCCGTAGTGGAGGGCTCCGTAAATTTTGACCTCCTGGGGTTCTTTAACGTGCACCCAAATCTGAGTACACGGGCCTACAACATTTCCGCCTCCATCGGAAATGCAGCCGCCGCAGCCGGGAACCGAACCCGCGACCTGCGGGTCAGCAGCCGAGTACCTTAGCCACTAGACCACCGCGGCGGGTCCAAACGTCGGTGTAGCGTTTACTCGAGTTTGTTTGAAACGCAAAGACATGGGAGGCGGGTCGGGTTTCCTGTGTGTCTCATCGCAGAAAGACTGTTCGATCGATGTGCGCTCGAACGTTGCGAGCGGTGGAGAGCGTGAAGCGAGAGGGATGACACGCGGCAACAGGCTAGGGAGAGAGTGACGTCAACGCGCGCGCACTGCTAGGGAAGGCGTGACCTACTTGGCACCGCCCCAATATCTGCGGCCATGGGAGTACGGTGCGGACAGAGGGACAGCGTTACACACCAGTCAAAGAGCTGCTTCGCATCTAAAAAAAAAAAGAACAAAAGGAAAGCGGTGTGTTTTGAGTTTGATTACCAGTGGCGCCGGGCAGTGCACCGACTCGGTACAACGCGTGAGCGCCTGGGCACGGCGATGTTTTCTAGGGAAAAGGAGGGCCTGACCACACGTATCCGTCGCAGCGCGTCTGCGCGTGGCTATTTGACGCGGCGCAATACCATTTCCCTATCGAGAAGGAAGAAGCGCGGCTTCGTGAAACTGCGCGCCATCTCTTTCTCTCCATATAGAGAGAGAAGGCAGGGCAGAGATAAAGAGACCATGAGCGCGTACGGCGTCATATATTCTAATGTCATCGCAGTGCCATGTGTGCTCTCTCTCCCGCATTCTGCGGGACAGCGCTATAACTGCAAAAGTAAGCGTCTATTTTTCAACCCTTCCCCATCTCTCTTTCTCTCTCACACACACACGCGCGGGCGAGTTATGTAATTGCGTAAACCAACGTTACTAGAACCAGGTCCTGGTTCTAGTAAGGTCGGCGTAAACCACCCCAACCGTGGAGAACCGAAACCGACCGTGAGAGCCAAGGGTTACCGCGCCGTGTGGTAACAGGAAGTCTCAGATAACATCGTTATGAATTAAGCGCACGCGTCAGGAGAACTCTGCAGGGTGCCGCTGCTGCTAAGAGGGAGCAGTGGACGCGACGATAAGCCCGCGTTCAAGCTGAGCCTTTCTGCTTCTTCCCATCTTAACCGAGAGTCGTAATGTTCTGATTTTATTTCTTTCTTTCCGCTTCCGTTTCGTCGCGTACAGAGAGCGACTAGATCGTGCATGCGTGTGCGACTTTGCCGACGGCAGCGGCGCGCGCTGAATTCGTAACGAGCGAAAACCAATCCGATCCTGTCGAGTGATAACAATCTTTCTCTCCCCGACTTTCACGTTCTTTGCACGTCCCTCCGCTGGCGTGATACGCGCCTGATTTGCGTTGGCGAAGGCGCAACCACAACGGTGTATACCCACCTCATCTGTAGTAATCCCTCGCATCAATTACCTCTGTTAAAAAAGAAAGAAAAGAAAACGCGGACAATAGATTCAAATGAACGAAAAGTGGGTGTAACGACAACTGCCTCTATTAAACCACACCTTCTTTTTGAGGAGAGTTTCTTTCGGTGGGTATCCACCGAAACAGCGCCCCTTTTCTGAAAAAGGAGGCTGTGGCCGAATACAGCCATTTTGTTCACTTCTACGTAAAAATCATGATGTCCCAATCCCTTTACAAAGAACGTTAATTCATTGATTGACGAACGTCCGAAAACCACCATATGATTATATGAGAGACACCGTATAGTGGAGGGCTCCGGAAATTTCGATCGCCTGGGGTTCTTTAACGTGCACTCAAATCTGAGCTCACGGGCCTACAACATTTCCGCCTCCATCGAAAATGCAGCCGCCACAGCTGGAATTCGATCCCCCGACCTGCGGGTCAGCAGCCGAGTACCTTAGCCACTAGACCATTGCGGCAGGCCTGCAAAGAATGTACACACGATTAAGGTGACGGTTTCATAACACTGAGACGTTCAGGTGTGCGCGCAACTACTGCTAGTTCTCTCGGCTGGCCCGAAGGTCACGTGATCGAATCCCGACCATGGTGGCCGAAATTTCGATGAACGCGGAAATGCCTGAGGCCCGTATGCTTAGATTTAGGTGCACGCTAAAGGACCCCAGGTAGTCGAACTTTCCGAAGTCCTCCACTACGGCGTCTCTCATAATGATATGGTGTTTTTCGGACGTCAAAACACAACAATTATTATTAATAGTAGTAAAAAAAACAGAATTTCTTGGAAATCTTTCAAGAAATAATAAGAAACTGAGAAGATTACTATATATTAACACCGCCCCGCCGCGGTGGTCTAGTGGCTAAGGTACTCGGCTGCTGACCCGCAGGTCGCGGGTTCGATTCCCGGCTGCGGCGGCTGCATTTCCGATGGAGGCGGGAATGTTGTAGGCCCGTGTACTCAGATTCTGGTGCACGTTAAAGAACCCCAGGTGGTCAAAATTTCCGGAGCCCTCCACTACGGCGTCTCTCATAATCAATTGGTGGTTTTGGACGTTAAACCCTACAAATCAATCAAATATTAACACCGCCGTAAAGCTCGAAACCCATAAAAGTGTAGAACTTGATGGTCAGTAAAAATCAACTTGCCCAAGAAGTACTTATGCAGAAAAGTAGGAAGTCTAAATCCGTTAAACCCCACAAATCAATCAAATATTAACACCGCCGTAAAGCTCAAAACCCATAAAAGTGTAGAACTTGATGGTCAGTAAAAATCAACTTGCCCAAGAAGTACTTATGCAGAAAAGTAGGAAGTCTAAATCCGTTTGTAATACCCCTTGTTACCACTAAACGATCGCGTTACCAGGATTCCCTGTATGTATGGGGAATAACTTAGTGCTTTTGGTGTACTATAGAGAAATCTCGCGACCTCCTGTTTACTTCGTTACACGAGCCAGCTTGGGGCACAGCCGTGGGGCGAGAGAAATCGTTTCGTTTCATTGAAGCAAGTGCTGCCAGTCCTGCAGGACAGGCCGGGGCTTTATGATGAGCACGCCTGTGCCTCCAAAGGTTAATGGTATATTGACGTCGGTTGGTTGAAGATGCGCCAGGATGAACATTTCTGGGTACTCGAAAGGCATATCGTTGACGACGCACGTGGACAGGGAAGGCCAGACAGCTGACACCTGCACGGCGTCAACGAGTCGACACCACCGGTGCGCTGTTGTGTGTCCCATGCACCCTGCTCTGGAATGTTGCTCTCGACTGCCGAGACCTGGGGTGCTGAGACTTTCTAGAATAGAAGCTTGGGCATGTTGGTATGTGGTTGGGCGTGGTGGTGGTAGTGGTTAGAAGATGAGAAAAGGCACCTAATTTCTGCAACCCGGTCGGGAGCACGGCGCAGTGCCTACTTGGGCATTGGGAAGAGCACACACTACAGTGCTCTTCCCGTCCACTCTTTCACGCGCTGAAAACAAGTTGCCGAGAAGGGCTCCGCGAACGACAACTGACGTCAATAGAAGGAGCCCATAAGGTGAAAACTCCACGATGTTATGCCAGCGAGTCCTCGTCAAACGACCGTGCCTCTGAAAAAGGCAATCTGGGTCAAGGCCAGCCCGCCGTCTGCCCGACGCGAACATCTCAACGGCGTGAACATGCGCGGCGCCTCTCTCGCCCACGTGCATTGAGTCATCGGCGCACGTGACAGCGAGCCGGCGTTCTCGTGCCGGGTGGTCTGACGCATGGCGCGGCGACCCCCATTGGCGGAATCTGCCCGGACGACCCGCGGCGCTTCTGATTGGACACCTTGGTTGGACCCGGTGTAAATAAAAGAAGCCCTGCGGCGCGTCGCGATCGGCGGTCCTATGTGAGAGGCGTCCCCGTGTCGGAGTGCCGACATGTGTGTGAGTCAGCGGTCTTAGGCGAAAGGCTGAACTATGTGTTAGAGAGAAGAGCTCGGCTCTTCGAGTCTCTGTCGGCCCCAGTGCCGAAATTGTAACGCCTCTGTATATATGCTGTACATAAACCTTGTTTGACTCACCGTCGTCTCGTCCGCTCGTCTGATCAGCTCTGCGCAGAAGCAGTCGCGAGCTGAGAAACATACGCTACCAAACGGCTGGTGACCTTCCCGGCGGAGTCGGAAGCAGTGGCGCCTTCGGCACCGTGTTGGCGTCGCCGTCTTTCGCAACAGTGGTGGCTTCGGCGGGATCGGTCCGTCGTTCTCAACAGTGGAGGTCAGCGGCGGGATAGGCCCGGCGCTACGCAACAGTGGTGGCAGCGGTGGGATAGGCCCGGCGCTACTCAACAGTGGTTGGCAGCTGCGGGATCGGCCGGCGTCAGCGACATCGATGCGGTGAGTGCCTGATGTTTTCCCCTCAGTTCACCAGACTACTCTAGCTCAGGTTGTAGTAGTTTAGAGAAGGGCTGTGTGAAGCATTAAAGTAAGCTTTGATCGTTTCAAGCCAAGTCGAAGCGCTTTGAAACCAAAGTTAATGCAGAGGGGGTAAACACGGCAGTGTTAAAATTGCTTGCGCGTCTTGCTAGTAGGCTTATAGTGGGTACGGCAAGTAGATTCTTAACAGGGGCAAACAGCAAGAGGCTAGTGTGAACGATGGAGAACCTTAAAGTGAAGGAACTCATCGAAATTTGTGAGGAACTCGGCATTACTTTGGGCCGTGCGAAACGAAAGCAAGCGATCCTTGAGATCATGAAGGATGAGGGAGTGTCGGCTGAGGAAGTCGATGAGGCCTGGGTGGATATTAAAGCACGCCGTGAGGAGGCTGAAAGGCGAGAAGTAGAAGCTCGCGAACGTGAGGAGGCTGAAAGGCGAGAAGCTCGTGAAGAGGCTGAAAGGCGCGAAGCTCGCGAACGTGAAGAAAGGCGCGAAGCTCGCGAACGTGAAGAAAGGCGAGAAGCTCGCCAACGTGAAGAGGCTGAAAGGCGAGAAGCTCGCGAACGTGAAGAAGCTGAAAGGCGCGAACGTCGCGAGCGCGAGGAGGCCGAGAGACAAGAGCGCCTAGAGTTGAAACGACTAGAATTGGCAATCCTACAGTGTTCGCAGGCGCCTAGTGTAGCTTCTCCGACGATTCAGGTCAGCGGTTTTAGAATTCGGGACCAACTGCCACCGTTCGTAGTAGGCGAGGACATGGCGAAGTATCTCGTCAAGTTTGAACACGTCTGTGAGCGAAACGCTTTGGAGCGGCCTCTTTGGGCGCGGAACCTGCTAGCTCTTCTTCCCGGCGAAGTGTCCGACGCGATAACTTGCTTGTCTAGGGAAGCGTTTGAGAGCTATGACGAGGTTAAGGAAGTGCTCTTGAGACGTTATAAGTTGTCACCCGAGGCTTTCAGGCAAAGGTTCCGGTATGCTGAAAAGGGGAATGAGTCACACGTTGACTTCGCGTTTCGTCTTAAAGCCGATTTAATTGAATGGCTCAAGGGCGAAGGTGTTTATGACGACCGCGATAAAGTGGTGGAATGCGTTGCATTGGAGCAATTCTACCGCTGCATCGAGGAGGATGTTAAACTTTGGCTGCAGGACAGACTTGGGGAAGTACAGTTAAATAAGGCAGCAGAGTTAGCTGAGGAGTATTATACTCGCCGAAAGTTGCATAGCAGGGCAGCGCGCGTTGAAAAGGATGAAAAGAAAGAGGGCTTTTCAAGGAAACCTGATCAACGGAAACCCGTTCCGCACCGTAATTTCAAAAAGGACCCGTCTCTTACGAAGGACAGTGTAGGGGAAGGGCAAACAGAAGCGGAGAGATCGAGTGAGGTTTCTACCACACAGGCATTTGAATCGGAAAACAAACGGAAGCCGCTAATCTGCTACAACTGTAAAAAGGAAGGGCACATCGCGAGAAACTGTCAGGAAAAGTTTGCCTTCGCAACGATCCGAGAATCAGAAAAAAACATGCGGTTGTTGGAGCCGTATCTCCAAGAAATTAGGGTCAATGAGAAAACGTGCCGAGCACTTAGAGACTCAGCGGCAACCATGGACGTTGTCCATCCTTCATTGGTGTCTCCGGATGACTTCACAGGAGAATGCGCGTGGATCAGGCAAGTCGCCGAGGTGCAGAGTGTTCGCTTACCAATCGCCACCGTTGTCATTGAAGGCCCGTTCGGTAAGCTTTGCACCGAAGCGGCTGTGTCTGCCGCGCTGAATGGTCGTTTTTCTTATCTTTTCTCCAACAACTCGGAGCAGCTTCTCAAAGAGCAGGGCAAATCGTTCTTCCCCAACTTAGCGTGCATGGCTCCCACGCGATCGCAAGCGCGAAGGCTTTCGCGGAAGCTTGACTTGGTTCCATGCGGTGAACTCTCAAGTGACCTTGTCGGCGGGTCGACGGAACCCCAGAAAGGAAATTTTCCGCATGAGTCATGTGAGCAGTCACGCGAGCGGCCCGTCGCGGGAGCGGCCGGCGCGGTATGCGCTGGGGGAGACGACGTGGCGCCATTGAGTCAGAGCGAGAGGGTTGCAACGCTCTCGCCTGTAGCGGAAAGTTGGAGCGAGCTGCCGAGAGTTGATCGAGAGACGCTCATTCGAGGGCAGCGTGAGGATCTCTCGATTGAAGCGCTAGTGGAAAGCCAAATTGAAGCGCGAGTGGAAAGCCAGAAAAACGCGGCAAAAGTGCTGTCGAAGGAGCACTACGAGAAATCGGGGAAGAAGCGCGCTTTTGAAGTTGATAATCAGGTAATGCGGCTGCAGCCACCAAAAAGGAACAAGCTTGAGGTTGATTGGGAAGGGCCCGCCAAAGTATTATCGAAGCCTTGCGATACAACTTATGAGGTGCAAGTAGGAAGGCGGCAGAACAAAATTTACAACTTGATAAAACCCAATGTTCAACATCAAGCGGTCGTAAATCAGCTGTTGAAGGCTTCAGAGGAAGAGGAAGCAGAAAATTTGAGTTCTAGTGAGGTGATCGAAGGGGGATCGAAAGTAATCCGGGAGCAGATAAACCTAGAGCCTATCTTAAGTGAAGGAGGACCTGAGAAAGAGGACCTGAGAAAGATTGTTTCCGAGTTTGGGTATGTGTTGTCGGACCGTCCCGGAGACACGACGGTGATCGAACACGATATCGAGCTAAGCGGTGAGGAGTCAATCAGTAGCAAGCCGTATCGTTGTTCCCCTGTGCAACGTCGCAAGTGTGAGCCGCTCTTGGTGCCGCATAGGTATCGTCGCCTAAAAGTGGCCGGTTACTGAGGTGGAGCATGTTGCTCCACAGCGCAACTTTGACGTTCGCTAAAGAAAAAAAAGGAAAGGTAAACGCTAATGCAGGTGCATTGAGCAGTGCGTTCCAGCTAGTAACTTCTCAACCTTTCGGTTTCTCGCTGGCGATTCGGGGCAAAATTTTGACCTCATCACGACCTGGGCTGAGCGCTCTCGTTCAGAGTGATCTCAAGGGGCCAACTTTGTGGTATTCTAATTCGTTACGTTGTTGTACGTGGAAACAAAAAAAAATTGAGTTGTCATTTTAAGGGTCTTTTGTCCCACATGTGCCTCTTGATGTAGAGGGAACAAAATTCCGATAGACACGTAGATAGGTATATGTTGTACTATACTTTGTCTGGTGTTCTGTCGGGTGACCGAAGGCACTTGCTTGTGTCGTGTGTTGTCTGTTGTCGAACCGTTCTTAGCAAGTTGCAGAACCATCGACAAGTGCTGAAACCGAAAATGGTCAGAAGAGACGAGCGAAGTTGGCCAGCAAGTTGTGGCGACAAGCCAGTGGAGCGGGGATCCGTCGTCAATGATGGGATGTGTTCCCGGAACAGTCTGGAGCTGTATTCTCCCCATGGCCCTGGAGGCGAACCTGGAGGGACCTGGCGAACGAGCGCACCTGACATCCGAGCCCCGTGGAAGCAGCTCGTCTTTCCGGTGCATTGTCTGGCGGCGGGGGTGCTGTTATGCCAGCGAGTCCTCGTCAAACGACCGTGCCTCTGAAAAAGGCAATCTGGGTCAAGGCCAGCCCGCCGTCTGCCCGACGCGAACATCTCAACGGCGTGAACATGCGCGGCGCCTCTCTCGCCCACGTGCATTGAGTCATCGGCGCACGTGACAGCGAGCCGGCGTTCTCGTGCCGGGTGGTCTGACGCATGGCGCGGCGACCCCCATTGGCGGAATCTGCCCGGACGACCCGCGGCGCTTCTGATTGGACACCTTGGTTGGACCCGGTGTAAATAAAAGAAGCCCTGCGGCGCGTCGCGATCGGCGGTCCTATGTGAGAGGCGTCCCCGTGTCGGAGTGCCGACATGTGTGTGAGTCAGCGGTCTTAGGCGAAAGGCTGAACTATGTGTTAGAGAGAAGAGCTCGGCTCTTCGAGTCTCTGTCGGCCCCAGTGCCGAAATTGTAACGCCTCTGTATATATGCTGTACATAAACCTTGTTTGACTCACCGTCGTCTCGTCCGCTCGTCTGATCAGCTCTGCGCAGAAGCAGTCGCGAGCTGAGAAACATACGCTACCAAACGGCTGGTGACCTTCCCGGCGGAGTCGGAAGCAGTGGCGCCTTCGGCACCGTGTTGGCGTCGCCGTCTTTCGCAACAGTGGTGGCTTCGGCGGGATCGGTCCGTCGTTCTCAACAGTGGAGGTCAGCGGCGGGATAGGCCCGGCGCTACGCAACAACGATTATCCGAATCCACCACCGTCCGAAGGATGATGACACCCTGGTGCCTGAGTGAGGCACAACAGGGCGAAGACTGAAACATTTTTCTTGAGGAAGGGGGCTGGGGAGGGGGGTTACGTTTGTGCGTCTTTTTGTATGTGTTCGTGCTATACACATGCAGCATGAAAAAATTTCGGGGGGTGGGGGAAGGTTCAACCCCTTCATCCCGGCCCTGGGATGGAGGGGTTGACCCTTTCCGGGAGCAATGTAGTATTTTTCTGCATAAAATGCCTGTGGGTGTGCGAGTAGTGAAATTCCATCTCGCCGCGAATCCAAATCGAAAGCAAAATATCTTATTGAAAATTAAAATTAAGAACAAACAAATAAAATCTGCCTATGTCCTCGAGCACATTGATAGACGTAGGCAGACTCTTGCAACGTGGAAACGATCCATGTTGCAAGTGTTGCAACATGGATAATGTTGCAACACAGATAATGTGTTGCAAGGCCACACATTATCGTGCAGAAACGCAAGCTGTCTTGGCAATGGGTGCATAAAGTGTAGCTCCATGCTCTGCGGTGCGGCACCGGTGGCGACTGCATAGCGTGAAGTAATTTTCCTGTATGAAGCCAGTTAGCGAGGCTATCACGGGCCAAAGCAGGGACGTGTCACGACGCCTGCCGAGCTACGCAAGAAGTCAGTGCCTTCATTTCGGAAGCGAGGTTATGAAGGCATCGACGGTATTCTCACGTGTTGTTTTTTTTTCTTTCTTCATTTCTTACGTGCAGAAAAATGTTTTTTTTTCTAATATAAGCGTGCCTTCACTTTTCAACTATTATGTGGCCTATGTCCAAATATCCATAGGCCACACAAATTTCTATGCTCAATATTGTCATACCCAATGCATTTACGGCCTTCGACTCCACACTCTTGCAACATGGCTCGTTTCACCGGCAGCAGAAACGATCAATGCTGGACACAGGGCGGGGCAAAGACGATAACGGTTCGAGTACCGCGGGAGCGTCGTCAAATATGCATAGATACGTGCTGAACGAAGCATGATGATGATTTGCTGGGTTTAACGTCCCAAAAGCACCAAATGATTATGAGAGACGCCGTAAGTGGAGGGCTCCGTAAATTTCGACCACATGGGGGTTCTTCAACGTGCACCCAAATCTGAGCACACGGGCCTACGACATTTCCGCCTCCATCGGAAATGCAACCGCCACAGCCGGGATTCGAGCCCGCGACCTTCGGGTCAGCGGCCGAGTACCTTAGCCACCACACCACCGCGGCGGGACGTGCTGAACGAAGCAGAGAGAGAGAGAGAGAGAGAGCGGGAGAGAGTCACAATCGCTGCGAGCAACGAGCACAACAGCGTCTTGCTCGCCGACGGAGCCGGGCTACGAGCGGATTTTGCAGCACGCCGTGTCCCAGAAACCGAGAGGCGAACGAAGCCGCGAACTACGTGTTGGTGGTGGCATTCGCGGATGGAGGTGGTTGTTGTGCGCTCCTCGAGCTGTTCGAAAGAGAGACACACACAGTCGAGACGAAGAGAGCCTGCAGTGAGTTTCGGAATGGGAACGGACGGAGAGCCGATCACACTTGCCTCCCGGCGAAATGGGAGGGGGGGGGGGGGGGCGGCCTCGCAGCAGTTGGCAGCACCAGCGGGAAATGTCTCTGGCCCGCTTCGGTGCCACTTTCGCGCTCGGTCGGCGAATGATAAGTGCGCAATAACGAAATGTGCCGCTGTGCGCGTGAATGATTGTGCGCGTGCGTACGTGTGCCTCCTCCTTTTCCATCGTATACGTGGTGTAGTGCGTGTGTACCTGCGTGGGTACAGAAAGATAGATAGAGAAGCAATTTAATACGATTGAAATGCAGTATGACGAAAACATGTATGTATGTATGTATGTATGTATGTATGTATGTATGTATGTATGTATGTATGTATGTATGTATGTATGTATGTATGTGCAGAGCGCGTGCGCGGAATGAGTGTAGTAGTAGCAAACTCGTGGCGGGGGTGTGGCGCAGTCTGGGTGTCACTCGGAAGCGCTTGGAAGGCGTTTATAAAATTATGCAAATTATGCCTAGGAGTAGAAAGGGGTGGGGGAGAAAACACGCGCTGTGTCGTTGCACGCTCGGAACCGGCTGGACGAGCGTGTCAAATTGATAATAACTGCGCGGGAGAGTCGCATATTGTGTCCCTTGATTGCTTTTTTTTTTTCTATTTTCCCCCGGCCTTCGCCGTTTCTCATTCGCGGCGCGCGTGGGTGTTTATTTTGTGCGAGACGGTTCCCCGCGTTTTACGTTCGGCGGCGACCGTCTCCGAAGTTGTCAAGAACGCCGCGTGTGGCGGGAAAATGAATGGTAGAGAAGGCACGTGGCTTTGTGCCTTTGCTCCGCCAGGAAACGAATGACGCACGCCCAAACACCAATGGCAGTCGGCGTAATTCTGTTATTCGCCACACCCAGGGGCTTCGTGCATAACGGTTTTGGAAATAGGAAAAGAGGTATTATAACAATCCATTGTGAACGAAACGGCTTTCACCTTCAGGTAGTCTTAGGCAAACGCACGAGAAACCGTGTGAGCTTTTTTTTTTTTTTTTCTCGTGCGTATGGCGCAGCGGAGAGCATGAACGCACCAGGAAACACGAAGTTCTACAAAGCAAACCCAGATAGAAATGATAGTAAGCGTGCTTGTGGTCCCTTGGCGAGCCCCTCCGAGTCATCGATAAAGCCCTAACCACACGTACGCGTTACAACGCGTCAGCGCATTGCATGCATACCCTCTCTCTCTCAAAGCACGCCCTCTCTGGAGGGAGGGGGCACGCATGCAGAGAGAACACGTCGCCCTTCATGTAGGTAGAGGGCGCGCAAAGAGAGAGGGGCACGCCTCGCGCTGTAACGCGTACGTGACGTAGAGGTATAATAGGCAGTTCTAGTTTACGGTTAACGTGATAGCGGAGGATAAGGGAATGTCCTTACCGTGCAGCAAACGTTCGTTGTGGAAAGCGTCTTATAGTTTAGCGGTATAGCGTTTACGTGGCCTAGCTAGGACGGCGGCGTCACCTATTGGATGGTTAATAAGTTAAAGACGGTAGGCGGCACGGGTACCGTACGTATCTGCGCATGCGCACTTCGATTCCGTTATCACAGTACGCCCGGTATCCCGGTATTCCGGTATACTATAACTGTCTATTGTCTAGAACATACGCACTGTAGTACAGGGCTTCACTCGTTAATAAAAGGACCCCGACTGGCAACGAACGAGCAAACAACGTTTTACGAAAGGTCCACTCGTAAAGGCCGAATCAGTGGGGTGGAAAACCGTTTATATGTGCCATTGTTAAAGGTGACGTCCTTAAAAAGCTAATGAACCGTAAGATGGACGACTCGCTGCCACACGTAGCCGAGTGCCGCGCAGAATGTGCACGAGCCAAAGGCGCCTAAACATCGTTCACGACGCGTGAAAAGAGACGCGTTTCGCGTGGTCCGTAGCTATATCGGGCGACAGCTAGCGCGTGGCGGGCGGCTGCAGTCCAAAAGGATGGAGGAGGAAGACGACTTCTGGGTCGTGTCGGGGCACTTTTGCCTTTCGCGATTCTCTCTTTCTCTTCCTTTTCGAGTTCGAGCTGCAGGCTTCACGATGGTATTCAGACGCGCAAGAACACCAGGAACGCGCGGATGGAGAACCAGACAGGACGTACGACCGCTCTTCTTTCTCCTCGTTCTCCTTTCTTATTGCTACGTAGCTATCGCATGAAGGGTGAACCATTCTCTGGGCGACGACGAAGAGGACTGGTTTGCTCGCTCTGTGTGCTGCGCTCCGATTGTATCGGTGTAAATACGCTGGCAAATAGTCGCGTCCCGTCTCATTTTACGTAACATAATGCTTACGCGTCTTGTGTATTTTTTTCTTGCACGCGTTTTTGCTCTTCTAAATCCCATCTTGTATCCTTAGTAACTGGCCTAAGCGTCTGTTCTCCTAAACCTAATTGTTAGTCGTTTCTAAACGTTTTGCCTCTATTCTCTGACCCAGGAGAGCACTCGTCTGGTTCTCATTTTTTAGCGTTTCTGGCGTTCTTGCGCTTCTAAACGTCATCGCCAATTCTTACAAGCTTGCCCAAGTATCTGAGGGTTAGTCGCTTGTCTCGAGCGGGCGCTGCTTTTTCGGCGATCCCGGAATTGAGGACGTTAGCCCGCTCCTAGGCAAATGCCTGTCGCGCTCTCTTTTCTCTTCGCGCAACGGGTAGCAGACGGCACGCCGCGGAGGGAACAGACGATTTTTCATCGCGGCAGACGACGGCTCATTCCGGCGCGAATAGTGAGACGCCTCGGGCCATGCGCTCCACTTGTATTAACGGTTATTTGCTTACTCTTGCCTGTTTGTTTCACTTTGCTTGGTCTATTCTCAACCACCACTCGCCAACTGTGCGAGCGAAAGAGATTTCGCGCCAATCCCGTTGTCGGTCTCGTATATAAGTGGCGAAAGAAAGCACCGCGGCAGCAGTTCTCGCAATTGAACGGCGCAAGCTGCGTGTGGTTGTTGGTTTTATGCACGCATTTGAAGCGGTTCCGGTCTAGTGAACACGGATCGAGGGATTGGAGGGGGAAAGGGGGTTGGTGATTGCATTTACACTGCATGCTCGCAGAAAGGTTTGCGGCGGAACCTATAGATGGGTGTTGTGGCAACAGAAAAAAAAAGAAAAAAAAAGGCTCTAGCGAGTCGGCTCGTGTAATAAATATATGCATTGCGAATGGCGCAAGCAGACGCATGTGTGCAGCGTGCATGGAACCGCTCATGATCACTGCAGTGCACAGGACCTCAAAAAGTTCTGATTTTGTAGAAGCCTGTGGCGACGTCTTGCAAGGAGAGGAGAGGGATGGAGGATGTTCACCGGAACAGACGCTCATTCAATCCGCCACACAGACATAATTATTCAAATTATGAGTTGGGGTTTTCATTAGTGGGCGGTGTGGATCGAGGAGGAACTTGTGTTTTGACAGTGTTTGTTCCTTGGAGTCAAGGGGAGGCAAGCTGGACTCTAGTGGGGAGCCCAGGGCGCCGCCAACTGTCCTTATAATCTATCTATCTATCTATCTATCTATCTATCTATCTATCTATCTATCTATCTATCTATCTATCTATCTATCTATCTATCTATCTATCTATCTATCTATCTATCTATCTATCTATCTATCTATCTATCCATCTGTCTGTCTGTCTGTCTATCTATCTATCTATCTATCTATCTATCAGTCTGTCTCTGTATGTATGTATGTATGTATGTATGTATGTATGTATGTATGTATGTATGTATGTATGTATGTATGTATGTATGTATGTATGTATGTATGTATCCGTTTGCTTCTCTTATGGTGTCGCATGCGTCGCGTTCAGCGCACGAGACAGAAGTATAGTCGCAGAAGAGGTTCGTCTGCGAGCTCCGCCGCTTATAGGAGCGTGGCAGCTTGGGCTAGTTGGTACGACATGACGTTCTGTTCTCGCGCTATAACTGCCGCCGCTCAGGAATTCTTCCAACTCGGTCGCTTTTTCTCCATCTCGCCATCTTACTCGGGACTCAGTCGGTTTAACACGCGGCGTGTAAATGACGCGTGCCGTTTACCGCTTAGCGGAGTGTGCTCCCCCCCCCCCCCCCTTTTTTTTTTTTTTCTCTCTTCTCTGATATATGTAGAGGGAGCGGAAGAGGACGTACTTTCACGTGCTGCGAAGCATAAACCACCTCGCCGGGGCGCGCGCGTTCGTTGGACCCAGACTTTCTTCGCAGAGTGAGACGCACGCCCCCAAAAGAAGCCGCGGTTCGCTTCGCTCGCGCCAAAGTGAACTCTCGGAGAGAGAGCATCGACCGCTGGAGCCCTCCGTGTCGGCGCTCTTTCTCTGCGATGCTCTTGCTTTCGTGCGCCTCTCATTTATTGGACTCTCTCCCTCCGAAGTGCTCTCTCCTCCGCACGCACTTCCTTGCAGCGGATGCCTCTTTGCTGTTGTGCACGCATGTACGCGTGCCTCACTGAACGTACATGCAGTGTTACCGGAGTTGCGCGCTGTAAACCGGTCACTAATGTACAAGGGCGCGGGAAAATGCACAGCCGCAATTTGTAAGCTGGAAGTATTTTGGAAGTTGTGCCCGTGCGGACGCGGGAGTTTTCGTCGAGTTCAGTTTTCATCAAGTCAGCCAGCAGAGTATGTGATTACGTTATTTGACCCCAAACACACATTCTTACTAATTCACTCAGCACTGTCATATTTAGTATTGTCGCGATGGTAAACTCTCACAAGTGCACTCGCGTGTCTATACCCTCTTTTGCTCAGTTTATCCGACTTCTGCCGAACTGCACGGTTTTACGGAGACGAAGCGACAATGCCGTCTGATTCTGTCGACAGGCGGACTTCTGTTTATTCAAGAAAAGGCAGCTAACAGAGTCTGCATAATTACGTTCATTGAATTCAAGCATACATTCTCACAAATTTCCGCCACTCTCATACTTTCACTATCACGGTGGCTCTCTCTCCTCAGATTATGTGACTTCCGCTGCACTGAACGGTTTTACAGAGGCCGCAAACAAAAATGTCGTCTGCTTCTGTCTAGAAGCTCTGCTTCTCTATTGAAGAACAGCCAGCTGGCAGAGTCTGTAATTACGTTGATGGACCTCAAGAGGATCTGCTCACAAATTTACCCTTGCTGTCGTACCTTTTGCTGTCACGGTGGTGCTCCCCTCTGAGAGCGTGCGACTTCCGCTGTACTGCACGCTTTTACGGAGGCGCAAACGATGTCGTCTGCTGCTCTTCTGTCGAGAGGCGCGCGCTCCTGTCCGCGATGCCGCGTGCGGGACCTGGCGCCAGATCCGCGTCGCTGCTGTCACGGAATATCTAACGCAGGCGACCGAGAACACGCGTCCTCTTCACTCCTCCTAGATGTAGCGCACACGCGCGGCATCTCCGCTCCCTTCCCGCCCAATGGGTTGACATCCCGCCGCCACCGCTGACGCGTGCAATCTTGTACGTACATACGGCGTAGGCGCACGGCGAGCAAGCGCGCACTGCACCGTGTCGTCTGGTTTCACGGAGGAGCAGACGAATCGACGCGTCTCGCACGCTTGCAGACGATGGCGGTGCATAGGTTTGCGATCGCACGCGGGTTAATAGTTGAATTCGTTAACGCCAAGTCAATGTTATCATAGGCGTGCACACAGGAGAGCAGGGGTATGTGGGTGGGCTCCCCTTTTTTCCTCAATCATCGAAGGGAGTGCCAAGACTGCCCCGCACCTTCACTGTTCTACCATTTCAAGCACGTCATTGACTATAATGGTGGCCGGGGATCTCTGGTATTGCATTTCAGCAATTGCTTACTTCCCAACGTGATGGCAGGACGTTGTGAGAAGCATGTTATCACTTCATTTCGATTTTTGAATTATTGCGAACATTGTTTTCTTAGGGGTGTGTGTGTGTTTGGGGGGGGGGGGGGGTGGTTGCTGCGATTACACTTGATCCTTCCCCCAATAGAGAACCAGCTTCGTAAGCCTATGTTGCATTTTAAGGCGAACGCCTTCGACACCTCATCATACGCGAAAACTACCGTCGGCGACAATGAAGGCCGCCACATAGAAAAACAACAACAACTAAGCACATGAGCGCTGCAAACATCATTATGTGATGACGTCATATGACGTCACATATGGTCAAAATTAGTGATGTGACGCCTGATGACGTCATCACATGGCATCGTCGCTTGGACAAAGGATGGGTTATGACGGAGGCTGTCCCAAAGCAGGTGACGCGCACAAACCTTGCGAAGTCTCCGATCCAAGAAGCAGTGCGAAACGATGTATATGATTCCACGTTAGCTGTACCTTATAGGGTACAGCTAACGTGGTTGCTTGGGCGAGTTGGTACGACATGATTGACATAAAGAAAAAACAGCGCCAATAACGAGGGGCAAGAAAGGAAGGGTACAGGACGCTGTCGGAGGGTGGGGGGACGATCAATACATAAAATAAAAAGACGAAAAATTTGTCTTCGAGTCGTCTTGGAGGCGAATGCGTATGTACGGAACCCTGCGAGTTTTTCGTTTGCTTGATCGAGCCGGATGAATGACCCGCGTAGGTTGGTGCCCTTGCATGCGTCTTCCTGAAGCGTGCGTGTACCATTCGCAACGTGGCATTCGCTGCTCGAGATCTTCGTATACCTATCTGCCGTGGCTCCCGCCCACAGTATTATGCAGCGGAAATGCAAAACAGCGCGCGGAGGCAGCCTCCTGCAGGTGTCGACGTCGTGCCGGCCGAGATAGCACCCGCGGACGACGCGAGCGACTTTGCGTGGGGATCGCGTTCTGAATGCCTAAGTGCGACCGCACATAGCGCGAGCTTTCTTTTAGGACAGCACTACTTTGCTTGCGTGCGTGCATTTTATTTAGTTATCTAAGCGGAACGAGACATTTATAATGCCACTTGCGGAAACGTATCTGGCCTGCTACGCAAACGCGAGTCTTGCTTCTCAAATTCGGGGCTCGATGAATCAATCGCAACAACAGAATTCGGGGACGCACGTTCGCATTGTCTAAATTTTGTCATACGCTTGCAATGTCCAAACTTTACAAACGACGGAATAACAATATACCGAAACTGCAATGCTAATTGCAGCAAGACTGCGCCCTTGCTCATGTCCATGCGCTCAAAAACTTCCTTCTTAATGCACACGCGCACAGACCAATACCGAAAGAAGTTCGCGATACCGAGAGAAGGAAGCCTTCATTTGACTGCTTTGACGTGACGGGTGTCAGAATCGGTCGGTTTGTAACGTGAGACATTGGCTCGCAAACCTGAAAGGCGTGTCACACGGACATGCGCGTCATGAATGCGCATGGTGGTAAATCACGAATGCGAATAGTGGTAAAACTTTTTTTCTCTGAAAAGAGGTCCTGAAGCGCGCTCGGTTATATAAAAGATAGGTGGAGAGGGCACGCTGGGTTCGAGAGCCTTTCTCTCCGCCACCTCACGGGCCTTCTGTACTATGGGCCGTCCGGAAGGCCCATGAGGTGGCGGAGAGAAAGGCTCTCGGACCCAGCGTGCCCTGGTGGGCCTTCTGGACTATGGGTAGTCCGAAGTCCGATCTTGGGGCACGTCATATTTGAGCATCCTGTCCCATTGGCCATTGTTCCTCGGGAAAGTGTCGCATGGTGCACAGCCACATAGCACGCGGCCTAAGTCAGCGTGCCCAGCGCACTTATCACACACGAAAACGCCACCGGAGCTTGGGTTATGAGGACTAGGTTATAAGCACACTTGTAGCATGCACAAGGACACCGACTGTCCTGAGCTTCTTGTCCGGGAGAGGATGCCATCTTCGACTTAGGTACAAGTCAGATTTTATAGCGATCAGCTGCTAACTTACAACGAACTTACTGATTGAGCTTTGTATATAGCTTATTGCTAGCGCATAAAAACATATTCGAAACTCCAGGGTATAGGGGAAGGCACCCGCTTGCCCCCCCCCCCCCCACACACACATTTTGGATGCCCATGCATAAATGTATTTACTGTATCATCATCTTCTTCATCATCATCATCAGCCTGACTACGTCCACTGCAGGACAAAGGCCTCTCCTATGTTCCGCCAGTTAACCCGGTCCTGTGCTTGCTGCTGCCAATTTATACCCGCAAACGTCTTAATCTAATCTGCCCACCTAACCTTCTGTCTCCCCCTAACTCGCTTGCCTTCTCTGGGAATCCAGTTAGTTGCCCTTAATGACCAGCGGTTATCCTGTCTACGCGCTACATGCCCGACCCATGTCCATTTTTTCTTCTTGATTTCAACTATGATATCCTTAACACCCGTTTGTTCCCTAATCCACTCTGCTATTTTCTTTACTGTATAAGCTTTACCAAACATCTGGTGGCATTTATAGTAACTATATACTTTCATGATCATGAATACCAGTAAGTCTCAGAAACACGAGAATAGATATGAGCCTTGGTGTGTAACTATGCGGTTGCGAACCTGTAGAACACGAGGACATGACAGACACGGACGAGCGCCAACTCACAACTCTGCAGGGCCTTCTGCGTGGAGTAAACAGAGTCTTGGAACTTATAGCTGGAACGTATAGAGGGCGAGTTTGCACAGTCGATCCGCAACTGCGCGCGTCGTCCTGCCACTCGGCAGGGTAAAATTGAAGCGCTGGCGGAGTCCCGAAGACGGCGATGCCTTCGCGTTCTCTTCGGTCTATAGCCAAGGCTTTTCGCTGTGCGTGGACGGCCTTGAAACCGCCGGTCTCCTGCAAATAAGCCAGAATTATGGTCCCTTGGCGTCACCCTTAGAAAATGAAAGAAAGAGAGAGAGAAAGACAGAAAGAAAGAAGGCGAGGGTGGAGTAAGAAAAGACACTAATGCCCCCTATATAAGCGCGCACATACGAAGAGGCGTGGGTTCCTTAATCTCCCGCGCGCACGAGAGGGCAGCACTGCGGCATCGGCGACCCGCGACATCCGTGCAACGAAATAAAATATTAATAATACTAATAATAAAACCACGTTAAGCGAAAGTGATCAGAGGAAAGAGGGATGCTCATTCATCATCCTGAGCTATCCATATACCTTCACGGGCACGTCTGGCGACGGTTATGAAATCTGGCTACTGCAACCTGCATCGATTTATGCAGCGCGGAGAGTAGAAACGGACTGTCCGCTATATCAGGATGGTCTGTTATAGGCGGATTCACTGCGAACCGCTATATGTCCGCCGCGGCGTTAGACTGCTTACAACGCTCGGCTGCCAACCTGAAAGTCCAGGGTTCGACGCCGGCCGTCGCGGTCGCATAATCGAGCCTATGTCACCAAAATATATGAAGACACCTCGAAATCCGTGACGTTCCGGGCGGTGATTTAGGCGCGAAATTTAGGAATCATACCGTGACCTCGATTTTCAGCTTTATAAACAAACCCGTGGTGGTGAAATTAACGACATTAGAGTGCTCAGAATAGAATTTATCAATCTAAGCCGATTCATTGTTCCACTTTGCTGTTGCTAAATGGATGCCCCCCCCCCCCACTTTCAAATTAGTTTTTTTTTTTTTTACAGTTCTGCATCTGAATATGTACACGCACGCAGACATATATACACCAAGAACATGAATAATGGTTGGTTGACCATCCCCCAACCCTCACCCAATGAAAAATATCTGGCTATACTGCGCCCCTGGTGGGGGCGTTCCTCATTACAGAAATCATCTGGCCGCGATCTCCTCCCGGGCTCTACGCGACGAGTCTTCCGTTAATCGTGCAGAAAATAACGAACCGTACATAAACTAGGGCGCGTTCCTTGCACCGGCACTGCGCGTCTCTGAGGCGCCGTATCGTTGTCCTTTGGTCCTTTACTGCACATATTTCGGCCGCCGCCGTGCGCCGAGTAGTTGCGGTACTGTTCCGAAAAACGTGCGTTTCGATCCCGGCCCCGGCGGTCGAATATCTACGGAAGCGAATGAACGCTCGAGGTCCAACTAGAGGGCACTCTGGCGCTGCGATCGTTCAGCGACCATGGGGATGATGGGTAGTACACACATTTTCGCCTGTAATCTTCGTACTTGCGGGCGGCGAATCGTACTTGCGGCTTTGTTTATTACTGGTCACGGTTTTGTTTTGAAAGAAAGAACGAACCCTTTTGAACTTAGTGACTTGATTCGAAATAGTAAGTTTAAAAGAATAAGGTTGTGAAGCGCAAACGGTGAACATTTGCTAATTTATGTTTTCGTGAAAAAAGAAACAACTCCAAGCCACACGAACACACACGGAGCCAGAAGCAGGCCAGAAGTACGAATATTAGACAAATGTGTGTACTACCCATCATTCCGATGCTCGCTGAAGCGCTGTGTGTTGCAACTCCCATAGACACTAGCGCCAGAGTTCCCTCTAGTAAGTATTGTGGGAAACTCTATGCCGCGTACTTACCGATATCAGCGCACGTTAAAGAACACAAGGTGGGCGAAATCGTTGGAATCCCTTCCCTACGGTGTCTCTTATTAGCCTTATAGTCTCGTCAGAATGTTATATACCCCCATAAACCTAATCTTTACGGCAAGCACAGTGATATCGTTCGATCTGTATTAGTAAGCTTTATGATGCCAATCAGAGGCGTCGCCGGAATACCCCCTTTTATGTACTCTCGTGCGTGCGTGTATTTTTATGTTCGCGCGTACATATATGCACATAAAGATGTGAAACTTTCGAAAGGAGAGGGGGTGTTCGAACACACCAAATTACACCCCTGGCCACACCAATGCTTCCAAAAGACGGCAATCGAGAATGCTACAGCTGCTCCATAACCCAACATTGCTATAATATACGAGGTCATATACAATAACCTTGCGAACTGCATGGCGTTCTATAACTACCGCATGTGGTAGCGTGGTAGCGGTATACATGTAAGGAAAGTACCACTACACACGTGACCACCGGCAGCGTCGGGGACGAGCGATTGCAAACATCTTTGTCGCGTGATGACTTCACAATTTGGCGTCACGATGACGTTACAGACTCTGAGTTTCTGACGTTATAATAACGTAACGTGACACGATGAAGTCATCGCATGGCAACCTAGCTTGGTCAAAGGTATTCATACCACGAAGACAACGCGAAACCAGGTCAGGTAGCCTACAGTCTCGGAGGCAATGCTAACCACGTGAGGCACTGCCTCCAATTTTGGAGGCAGTGCAAAACGACGTTAGGTGGAACAAGCTTTCGATGGGTGGCTGGGCACGATCAATACATGCATTCAGAAGAAAAAGAACGCGTCTTTGGCCTTCGAGTCCTCTTGGTTGAATGCACAAGAGAGCCTGCGAGCATTTTCATATGTGTGTCGCGTCTGCAGATATATGAATACTATAACCGGATTGTTCCCGTAAACGCACTATACCTAACGCGGTGGCATGTCGTACACGGTCGATGCATTATGGCCATTCCCCTACCACGTGGCGTCGCCTTTCTCCATAACGTCAGCGGACTCCTCATAGCCTGGTCCAACCAGAAAGCCGCCGGTCATCAATCACGGCCGTCCGACGTTTCGCCGGCGCGATTTAATCCTCGCTGCGTCGAGTTCACGTGCGCTGTACAGACAAGCAGTAGAGTACATACGTACAGGAGGAACTCGGGTCATGAAGGGGTGTGCATGCGCACACGTCCACTCCATCTTACGATCTGCCACCCTCTCACCGCATGTACAAGCGTAGACGACGCTGGCGGGCAAAGGGAACGCCCGTGGCGATTGAGTCGAGGACTAGTCCACGTTCGGGTTGGCGGCACAGCGTTGCGTCACAAAAGGCAGCGCGTCGATAAACACCTCCTGTCACACGCACGCACGTTTTAAAGGGTCGCTAAACCACTCCACGTTCAAGGACGATAATGAATGAGTGGTTCTTGAGAAGGCACCTATAGTTTTTGTCTGACTCTTGGGCGACACGGCGCAGTGCCTTGTAGGGAAGGGGAGGAAGGAGGGGATAAAAAAGAACAGTGGAAAGATGTGGAGAAATAAATAGGGCAGGCAAGCGACCGAAAAAGAAGGAGGTCGGAAAGTTGGGAGCCGGTCGAAGAAGCCCGAGGACGGGGCACAACACGGCGAGAGCTGCACGGCGTCAAGAGGTCGTCGAACCAGTCGGCGAGAGCTACGCTGCATGGCATCGGAGGTCGCGGGTGGCACAACCCTTAAGCTTTCAATACCCTTCCTACCCGAGGCACTGTCTTCTCTTCGCCGCCACTTATTTCTTCATAAAACGCGTACAAAATGTCAGCAGTAAGCGTGCGGCCTATAAGGATTTCGCGCTCTTCGACTACACGGGGCTACATTGGCGTGCGCTCCTCGAAAACGCACAAAACGAAGTGAAATCAGTTCATCGCGCCGGACGGTCATTCGAGACATGACAGAACGGGTGCGTGGAGAAGCAGGCTATGACACAATCCGCAACTGATATGCCTCGCACGTGAACCAATGAGAGCTTATTTTTTCGCGACGTCACTGTGAACACTGCCTGCGTCACATATTATACCCAAATAATGGAAACGCCAAAAGAAAATAACACGTCCGTTTTTTTTAGTTTTCTTCTCTCTTTCTTTTTTCAGACGGCGCATAGGGACCGTTTAGAGGACCCCTTAACCATCCTGAGGTAAAAATTCAGTTGCGGTTGTGCAAGAGTCCAGAGCGAACACGCGGCCACGACAACTTTTCCAAATGGTGCCGTGATAGCGGAGTTTTCTGATGATCGCAATTCTGCCCTTTGTGGTTGCGCTCTTTCCTTGGCCACGCTTCGTTCGATGGCACGTCCCTCCTCCCGGCCGGGTTTTCCTTCTAGCCGGGCGATAATGATAGCCAGGAAGCGAGCGTATTTGCAGGTAGACAAACATGGTCTTTCTGCTGCTGACATGACTGGTGTCTACCAACTCTGCAGAATACCGAAAGGCTCGAAAAGATGTGCGGGACGGTTTTATTTTGAGGCGCGCCGGCGGCGTCTAGCACTGCCGTGCTAGGCACTGCTGATCGTGACGGCAGGCTGAACTTCATGCACATGTTCAGTTGAAATGCTAAAAAAAAATAAAGGTGGTTTATGGACCCTTTATGTAACCTGCAGGTGGCTAAAACGAATCCAGCAATGCCATTCTTCGAAGTTCTGGACGTTCCCCTCCGGCTATGTGCCAGACCTGGCTGCAATGCATCGTTTGAGTTCGTTTGGCAGCATTTTCAAGAAACCGTATCTGGAAATACGGCCGAGTTTTAACCAGCTTCAGTTGAAAACGTCCAGAGCGCATACCGCCAAATGCATGCATCTTGCGAGCCGTCAAAGCAGGAGCTTTCAATGTCGCGAGAGAAAGGAACCCCTAGTACGCAGGAACGTCGTAAAAGGCGCGGGGCACTTAGTATGCGTATGCAAATGGTGAAAATTTTCGCGCGCTTAAAGATGGAACTAGCCGCACCACGACTGACCATGCGCTACGTGTCTCGACGCTCAAGACGTTACGTAACGGTTTTGCGTGAGCTTGTGCCAACAGGACAGCGAAGGCCACCGCGACCATAAAAGAAAGAAAGAAAGAAAGAAAGAAAGAAAGAAAGAAAGAAAGAAAGCAAGAAAGAAAGAAAGAAAGAAAGGAAGAAGGAAAGATAGAAGGAAAGAAAGAAAGAAAGAAAGAGAGAAAGAAAAGCTTTTTATCTTGGCGCTGATTACAAGCGCAGCTCGGTCTGTAAAAGCGTGTTATAGGCGCGCAGCGCTCGACCATTGCCGCTGCCGCTAAGCGAATTTATCGTCGACCCCAGAGAAGCTGAGGGAGCATGGATTAACGAGGCAATGCAGCAATATGAATCCCCCGCTTTGTGCGCGTCTTGAGTAATGTGCCCGTCTTTCGTTTTGCTTCGTCGGATGACACGACTCATTAATAAGAGGGGGAAGCGATAAGGAAAGCAAACAACGCGTTCCCTGTCTCGGCAACTTGATCAGCAACTCCTAGCCCCCCTCTATCTCTCCCCCTCAAGGGAGGAGAAAATAACACTAAACAAGTTCATCTGTTCACGGTTTTACAGTTGCGATTGTAAGCACTTGCGCTACTGTATGTTTGATTGATTTGTGGGGTTTAACGTCCCAAAACCACCATATGATTATGAGAGACGCCGTAGTGGAGGGCTCCGGAAATTTCGACCACCTGGGGTTCTTTAACGTGCGCGCTACTGTATGTGCAAGCTTTGAATGCCACGTGGTTCAATATAACTGCGTTCATAAGTGTGCGCACAGGAGAGGAGGGTCGCTAAGTCTGCTCATACCTCTATTCAGTCAGGCTCGTCATGTCATAGGTTGAAGTGCCAGAATACGTGTGGCAGCTTGGGCTAATTGGTATGGCATGACGATAGTTATAACAGAATAGAACGATAGTTATAGCGCGAGAACAAAAACGACGACACAGAGACAAGAAGGACACGAAGGACACGAGCGCTCGTGTCCTTCGTGTCCTTCTTGTCTCTGTGTCGTTGTTTTTGTTCTCGCGCCAGAATACGGCCATGCAGATTTACTACTATAATGGCGGCTAAGGTCCCCGGATTCGGATGTTTAGATAAGTGGCGCAGCGCTAACCACACGGACGCGAAATACACTAGTCTTTTCATGTCTTTCTCGTCCGTGTGTGTTAGCGCTATGCCACTTTTCGAAAGCAAATAAGCAACTACCCGGAAAAAAAATCATATCCCAGATGTTGCTTTCCAAGAACCGCTGACGTCCCACATTTTTTATCGCCGGAAAGCCGTGGATCAAACGCAGGTTGTTGTGGGAAGCTTGTCGCGACGTTTTAGAAGCGATGGAGCCTTTTTACTATCCTCTGTAACGCTGTCCCTCCGTACAAACACGTCGCGCGCCGCAGGTGTCGGCGCGGTGCCAAGTAGGTCATCGCCCTCTCCCTCGCCGTTGACGTCCACCTCTCCCTCACGTGCCACGCGCTCGCCGCGGCACCCGCAGCTGTCGCTTTGTCCGTTCGCCCACAACACCTCCGCTACCGCCGTCCGCTACACAGCCGGCTCATCGAATCACGCGCAATAAACCTGACGCGCGCCTAACGTACGCGTTGAAACATGTCTGTACGTGCCATCTACAAGACCTACGCCAGCCATCGCTTCAAACGAATCTTCCAGCGGTCACCGCAGCACCCGCGTTAGCGCCGTTCAACCCGTGCGCAACGCTGCTGCTTCGCATCCCATCGGGGTTCCCTTCGGGGAGATGATCGAAGTAATTTTAGGGGCGAAGCTCTTCTTAGTCTAACCTCGTGCTACGTGTGGTTTAACTGAGAGAAGAAGATACGAGAACCCGAAAAAAGAGGCGGGAAGGAAAGGAAGGCGGTATTTCTTGAACAGTATAATAGACGGCGCTGTCTCATAGAACAACATACAAACTGCGGTTGAGTGAGGATATTCTAGATGACGCTGCACCGCTACTCTTCGATTGGCTGCTGCGCGGGTTGTACCTAGGTGGGCGAGGAAGGAGTGCCTCCCTCAGTCTCCTGGATAGTCGCCGAACTTGGCGGATCGCTTGGCGGATCGTTAGTGGGGATTCGCTCGCAGGATTTCAAGCTGGACGGTTGTGCCCTCGCGATCTCCGACATCAGCGTAGCTCCCACTGACTGGTTCGCCCTCCGCGGTCTCCTGACGCCGTGCAGCTCTCGCATTGTGGCGCCCCGCCCATGGACTGCTTCTACCGGATCCCCACTTTCCTATCTCCTTCGTTTTTCCGTCGCTTGCCTGTCTTCTTCTCCGTCTATTTTCCTTCTATTCTTTTTATCCCTCATTCCCCCAACCCCTATAAGGCACTGCGCCGTGTCGCCTGAAGGCAGACAGAAATTAGGTGCCTTTTTCCTCTTCATTCTAACCACTACCACCACCACCGTTAGTGGGGCATGGACGAAGCAGAGCGGGAGACGCGTTGAAGACGCTTGCGCTCGGCTTCCTTGGTTCGCGTCTCGTCGGTGTTACCCGCGCACCGTGTGCTTTGTCGAACGCGATCGGACGCATGTATGGAGAGACGGACGCACGGACAGACAGACATAGACGGACGGACGGGCGCATAGACCAACCCACGGACGGACGCGTGGACGGACGGACAGAAGCACTGATGGACGTACCAACACTTCGCCTCACTCATCATCATTCCCTCCGTGTATATGCTGTGATTTTTTTTCTTATTTTCGTATCTTTTGCGAAGGTTCCATTTTTTCGGACTCGACCAAGAAGTAAGAGGGGTCGTGCTCCAGTGAATCCTTAAATAAAGTTATTCGTACCGTATGAAGAAAAAGAAGTGAGTGTAAATTTATGGGCTCATTTTCTTCGTTAGACACAGTATTAATGAGAACCAACACACAATGATGCATGCCTAATAAGTACAGACAACTATGTGTGCCTATAAATAAGTTTTTTTTTGGTCTTACTAATCGCTTGAACTGAGAGACGTTTTATGAACGCGTGCACAAGCAGCGCCCCCGCATTTCACAGAGCGAAGGCACCGTTGAACATTGTTGTACGATGGCCAGATTAAGGCGTATACTTCAGTTCGCCGAGTGTTGAAAGAAGTGTTCCGCGTGCGTTTTGTATCTGTCGTGCATGGTTTGTGTGGATTCATTCATTGCCATACCCGTCCCTGGTTGCGTACTGCAGTCTGACATTCCGTACACAATTAGGAACCCATTCTCCCCCTCCCCCCTTCCCATTTTTTTCTTCCGTCACTCCCTCCAGATGTCTCAACTGACAGGAATGCGTCTTTCTGAAGTGTGTATGCACTGCAAGAGTTATTTTCCCGCTCCGCCGCGCTAGTCTAGTGGCTAAGGTACTCGGTTGCTGACCCGCAGGTCGCGGGCTCGAATCCCGGCAGCGGCGGCTGCATTTCCGATGGGGGCGGAAATGTTGTAGGCCCGTGTGCTCAGATTTGGGTGCACGTTAAAGAACCCCAGGTGGTCGAAATTTCCGGAGCCCTCCACTACGGCGTCTCTCACAATCGTTTGGTGGTTTTGGGGCGTTAAACCCCACATATCAATCAATCAAAACGTTGTTATCTCGTGCCGCTCTCAATGAAAGGCACTCCTTACAGTTGCACCTACTCCGGAGGTTATATACGGTAGGCGGATACCAAAATAAAAAAAAGAAAGAAATTGTTCTTGTTGAAACATTACTAGCCTCTCTTCGGGAACTTTCCGCATCTTTGATAATTCAAGGCGAGTGATAGATGAACTCTTCTGTCAATTTTTTTTTTCAAAAGAAGCTTTGTCGTTTGTATAAATATTTATTTATTCATACTGTGAGCCTTTGCACAGGCCCACACAGGAAGTGGACAGTAAAGATACGCATGATCATGAAAGTGTCAAAATTTAATTTAAAAAAGTGGTATAAAGAGCAAAACAACAACCGAAATTGACAAACAAGCACACTGGCAATCAACATAGGAAGAAGGTTCGTACAGGTTTCCAAAGCGAAAATTCAAGACTATTCAAAGACTTTGCAGGGTCCTGTTGCAGGTTATTCTAGGTCTGCAGAGCGGCAAGCAAAACTTGGAATTTTTTTCCTCTAAAACCTTCAAATATGGCTCGTTTTATTGTACTTACGTAAATGGACATCACAATTATAACAAAAAAAAACATGTAGTAGTCTTGATAGGTGAAGAACACAACACGCACTGAATGCTTACAAAAGTGGTTGATATTATAGGAATGATTGAGATAGCATTCATTGCTATAAACCACACCGACAGACAAACTGATTTTTCCCAGCTTAATTCTGCAAAAGAGAAGCATGTGCGCTCACGTTACATTACTGTTTATGAATTGGGGAGTTTGTCAGGTCTACAGTGATCTACGACATTAAAGGGGTTGAAATGTCAATATGGCAGTGGACTGCTCAGGAAATTCGAAGATTTTCAAAGACGACAAAAAAATTCCAAAACTTTCAAGGGCCTTTAAAACCCGTTTTTCAAGGACCCCGTCTAACTGTACGCATTCTGTAAGAAACTTCCGTAGCATGTGTTTAGAAAAAAATGTTTTTAATCGAGTACTTCGTACTCAACTATGGGAGAGCACTGAGCCGCCCCGCTGAAAGATAAAACAAATGAGACTCACATTTGCTACAATAATGAATTCAATTTTGGATTTCGGTAGCATGTGATTAGAAAAAAAGTTTAACGATTTCGAATGCTTCGTACTCAACTATGGGAGAGCACTGAGCCGTCCCACTAAACGATAAAACAAATGACTCACATTTTTGGAAATTCGACGATGGTGCACGCACCCGTCCCACTAAACGATAAAACAAATGAAACACGTTTTTTGGAAATTCGGCGGCGATTTTGGATTTCGGTAGCATGTGACTAGAAAAAAAGATGTTTAACGATTTTGAGTACTTTGTACTCAACTATGGGAGAGCCCTGAGCCATCCCACTAAAACGTAAAACAAATGAAAGACATTTTGGAAGATTTGACGGCGGTGCACGCACGAAACTCGGCGCCGAAAAGCCCAAAGAAACGCGACCCTCAAATATGCACCGGTGCGCGTGCGTATCTGAAAGCGCCGTTCTCCAATAATCGATGCTTTTTCGATCGTGGGTTTGTCGGCTATCGACAGTTTCTCGCATGAAAATGTGATCTCTTATCGAGGTCACTTGTCACTCTGTGTTGCCACTTTTCATTGCTGCCTGAATGTGAACGCAAGACCGTAGTTGTTACGTGAAGTCGCTGAAGTGTTGCGCTGTGGCTGAACACGTGGATCGGATTCCCAACTGAGCACACTAGCCACTGCGCCACGCCGACAGTACACGTCGATGAACGTCTGATTTACGGTTATGGAGGAAGAAAAAAAAAATTGCCCGCAGCTTCCCTCGGGGGAACACTGAGGAGGATGCGGACCATATAATTGGTTAACTTGGGTCGATGGCTAAATTGGTTAACGTGGTTGTGAAATGGGGTGTTAAATTGCGACTTACTTGGGTCGATGGCTAAATTGGTTAACGTGGTTGTAGGAGGGGGTGTTAAATGAGTGAACACGTACACACGTATGCGAAAGGGCGGCGCTGGTCGAAGGGACGTCGATCATTGTGTTTGTGGATTCGTTGGAATTCATTTCACCGCGACCTTGGACGTCGACGCGCCGTACAAACCAACCGACGAGCGGCAACTGAGCGAGCGAGCGAGCGCCGACCTTGAGTATATATACAGCACGACGGCGCATGCACTGTCAGCTGTTGAATGTTCTCGAAGCGCGACGCCACATGCGCGTCCACTGGAGAATCAGGAGAATTGTAGATGTCGAACGCGGTGTGTAGAGGAGGAAGGGTGCACAGATGGTGGAGGAGTGAAGCGCGCGCGGTGTGTAGAGGAGGAAGGGATGCACAGATGGTGGAAGAGTGGGCGACGGCGCGACGGCGCATGCGCGCGCGTCAGCTGTCGAATGTTCGAGAAGCGGTGCGAACGGCGCGGACGGCGCACTACAAGGCGCGAGTATAAGATGCTCCGCATCTAAAAAGCTAGGAGGCTGCATTGCGCAATGCGATTGAAGGGGAAAAAAGAAAGCGAAAAGAAAAAGAGAGATAGATCGAAAGAGAAAGGAAGAAAGAAAGAAATGACAGCATATTCACGAAGTGAATGATGACGAGTAAGCGAAGCTTAGGGGGATTATTAACCTCCGTACATTGCCCACTCGATCGTGCAAAGACGTGACAATACGTGTGTATATAGTATATACGAAGTTGCTTATTGCTCACAATGCGCATATGATGTTGAGATGTTTATATGGATATCCATATGAATACTCATACGGATAGTTCATTTCCACATAGACATCCATATCATATCCATATGATATCCATATGATGTCCATATGATATCCATATCGTGTCACGCCGACGGACAGGGGACATATATGGCTCGACCATAAGGAGCTCCGCTCCTGAAAGACAAAAATAAGTGCGTACAGTGCGCGCACGCCTTGTTTCGGTTACACCGATTTCCCCGATATGGCAAGAGCTCGTAGCGGAATTTTTTAGCTGCGAAGAAGCAGTCGCCCATCTTCTGTTCGAGTGTACCCGTTTCAACGCGCCAAGACAAGAACTTACCGAACATATAGCTTGACTAGATGGTCACCCTTTGTCGGGACAAAGAGTTGTGGGTCATTCACCGAGTTCATTCTCAGTCCAAAAGGCATTGAAAGCCTTATTAAGTTTTTCTTTTTTTTTGGAGGGGGGGGGCAGCTGGCTTTAGAGACAGGCTTTAGTGTCGCATTATCTTTAATCTTGCTTTTCCCCTTTCGCTATTTTTTTCTTTTCTCTTTCTCTCTATGTAACATCTCTTTTCTATCAACATTATTCTCCTTATTCCCTTCCCCAGCACAGGGTAGCCAGTAGGTCTATATAAACTGGCTAACCTCGCTGTCCTTCCGCTTATTTCTTTCCTCCCACACCTTCTCTTGTTGTTTCCCCGGCATGCATAGCAGCCTGATCTGACATCACAACTAATACGTTTACAATTTCTACGGGTCTTCCTACACCGATCATCGTTCTAATTGAACGACTGCCTTCGACAGTCAATCTGTCACTGCATCGCGTTCGCGCGGCTACAAACCTCTTATAGGTGGACACCTCCTGCAAGCTTGGGGACGTAAGGCCGGTCTCACCGCCGAAGCGATATTTTTATTCGGCACTCCTACTGGTACACGTCAGCGTTCCCGGGGGAAAAAGGGTACAAAAGCAAACAAAACGGCAATAAACTCTGGCACAAAGAAAGCGGAGGACGTCGTGACGACGCACATCTGGATCATAAAAAAAAGTGGGGGGGGGGGGGGGGTAGCTGCAACGTAGAGTATACGTGACCCAGACTCACACACGCAACTACGCTCGAAAATAGGACGCGATGCGAGCCCGCGAGTCTTTTCGAAGGCTCTGTCATCGGAATGTGACGCAATCGAACGTCATCGCTAAAGGAATGCACATAGTTCGAGCGCCTCAGCCTCCTTACCATCACACCCTCGCCACCTTCAGCAATTGGGTCGTTCGTTCCGGAAACGGTCCACACGGTTGACCAGGCGTCGAGCCGCGCCTCTCCATTCTCAAGTTTATTTTCTGCCTCGCGTAGCAGCGGCGAGCCGAAAGGAGCAACGCAAACAAAAACAAGGCCGTAATGAACGACGCCGTGCGTTGTGTGTCGAAACCGGCAGTTTCGAAGCGCAAGCCTTATTTACAACCTCTCGGGGAGATAGAGAGAAAGCGAGGATATGGAAGAATGAGCGGGAGAAAGAGAGGCTATAACACGGTCGGTTCGCCTTCCACGAGCCTCTCTTTCACCGCTGCTTCGCTTCCAATTAGCGGGCATTGCGTTTGTACTGTGGTTATACTTCGCTTCACCACGTCTGCGCAATGCGGAGAAACGTACCGGTTGCGTCGAAACAACCGCAGAAGCCATTTCACACGTTCTGACCGCCCTTTCATCTGCCTCCGCGCGACTCCATCCTAGCAAATAAACCTCGCATTACAAATATCAGCGGGGTATACAGAAATTCATTATGGAGGGGGGGGGGGCACCCTTTTAATCTGAACTGGGGTCAGGGCGGGCAAATAGTCATTCAGTGCTCTGTATGGCACGACGAAATAAAGGGAGAAAAAGATGAAAAAAGAGGAAGAAAGAAAATGAAGACCGAAGAGAAACAAAGGAGGCTGCTCAGCTCTGCACATCCTTCAGACTTGGCACCCCTACTGGAAAGCTACCTTTTTTTTAACAATGTACACCTCGATATAACGAACACAGATATAACAAAAGATCGGTTATAACGATGTAAATAAAAATGGTCTTGCAGTAAATAAGAGTGCTAGAGATAATCCTTATAATAAAGTTTTGAGTATAGCGAACTTTTTTCTTGCAAGATGCAATTTCGCTATAATTAGGTCTGAGTGGGACACTTTAACGCAAAAAGTTTGGTCTCTCTGTCTATCTGTCTGTCTCTCTGTTGGTCTTTCCCGCTCAACGATTCAGCCACATGGCGAAAGTTTAACCTCTTGTTCAACGCACACCCATCTTGATCAGGTGGCTGCGTTCATACTTTTTGTAAACGTTGTCAATCCAAAATCAAATGTTACGCATATTTGAGGTTATACATCAATACACGAATGTTATTTTTTTCATTAAAGTTATGTGACTCTCTAAAATCACGAGTGAATCTCCCGAGTCACACGCAAGCCACTTTTTATTTTGTAGTAAGGCGAACATCGCGAGGTTATGTGAACACTCAGATCGCGCTCCTCGAGCCATGCTTGAGTGGTCACGTGACACTGCACATTTTCGTGCTGACGCTGCCGTTTAATTCAGGGCCACATTCGCATGAGACATAATGCTTTCGCCTGAATGATGCGGACACAAAGAGATATATGTCACGAGGAAAATGCAGGAGTTAAGGCGAGCTCCCGCAGGTGACTCCCACCTGCAGAATTTCTATCTGCAGATGATAGCGTCGTGCCCTCATGCGCAACAGAGTTAATTACGTTAACCAGGAAGGCCTAAGCTAGCTACTTTGTTTTTTTTTTGGAAAGTAAAGAAAAGAAGGGGCAGACGAAATCACACCATGGATGGACACGCGCGCGTAGTCAGAACACTGTTAATCAAAGTTCAGTAGAGGGGCGTTCATGAAGTTCGGATTATCAGTGTGATATGTTAATATCACACTGATATTGAGGACGCGACGCAGCGAGCAATGGAAAGAAAAAATGGTAGGTGCAACCTTAAGAGACAGGAAGAGAGCAGAGTGTATTAGGGAACGAACGGGGGTTAAGGATATCATAGTTGAAATCAAGAAGAGGAAATGGACATGGGCCGGGCATGTAGCGCGCAGACAGGATAACCGCTGGTCGTTAAGGGTAACTAACTGGATTCCCAGAGAAGGCAAGCGGGCTAGGGGGAGACAAAAGGTTAGGTGGGCAGATGAGATTAAGAAGCTTGCGGGTAGTAAATTGGCAGCAGCAAGCACAGGACCGGGTTAACTGGCGGAACATGGGAGAGGCCTTTGTCCTGCAGTGGACGTAGTCAGGCTGATGATGATATCAGATGTACAATGTAGACATCAACATAAGCCTGCGTGTGTCTATATATAGTAGCATGTTCTTTGCAATATACCGTGCAAACACCACTGTGGCATCAAAACGGAAACGGCAGCGTGCGCCCATCGGGAACGTCCGGCTGAACGTCCAGCGCAGGCGACGGCGACGACGTACGCAGCCTCCTCGGGCTAAGTAATATCGCCTCATGCGGCGTATTTACCTAACCTTACACTAAGTGCATGACATATCTTCCTGTTCGTTCTCACGAAGAGCGCAACTCGCGCCTATTGTGGACCAACTTGTTTCACCTACTCGCGCCTATTGTGGACCAACTTGTTTCACTAACTCACTCACTCACTAACTCACTCACCCACTGCTTACTAATAGTTTCCGGGACGACGAAGAAATCATCGCTCAGGTCAATCTCTTTCTGAACTCCCAAATTTAAGAGTTCAACACGGACACCATCTAGCGGCTATAGCACTCGACTGCTGACTTGCAGGTCGTGGGATCGAATTCCAACCGCGGTGGCCGCATTTTAGATGGGAGCTAAAATGCTTGAGCCCCGAGTACTTAGATTTAGGCGAACGTCAGAGAACGCCAGGTGGTCGAAATTTTCGGAGCCCCCTGCTACGGCGTCTCTCATAATCATATGGTGGTTTTGGGACGTTAGAACCCAACAATTATTAATAATTATGAAGAGATCGATAGCGATGTCCTGAGACAGCTCATGCATCGTTAGCAGACGTGCGTGTCTTTGCAAGGATATCATGTGGGGAAAGCATAAAAATATATACTCTGATTTCATTGATTTTTTTGTTGTCTCTCTTCATGGCAATAATACTGACTTTATAAACGGTCCTAAAGCGCGCAAGTGGACGAGTAGGTGATTTACAATCGTGCCATGTAGGCAAAGCAGGCCACAGCACAAAGGCTTCTAAGAAAGGAGTACAAAACACAACACTTTTAGAGGCGAAAGCCTGATATAATAATAATAATAATAATAATAATAATAATAATAATAATAATAATAATAATAATAATAATAATAATAATAATAATAATAATAATATAATAATAATAATAATAATAATAATAATAATATAATAAACATCGTCGTCATCATCATCATCAGCCTGACTACGTCCACTGCAGGACAAAGGCCTCTCCCATGTTCCGCCAGTTAACCCTGTCCTGTGCTTGCTGCTGCCAATTTACTACCCGCAACCTTCTTAATCTCATCTGCCCACCTAACCTTCTGTCTCCCCTTAACCCACTCGCCTTCTCTGGAATATGACTCGTCAAACACGAAAAGCGATCGTCGGCGGCGTGAACAACTGCGAGGCAAAAAATCACAGTTGTATATATATAACGACGTCACCACGACACCATATTTCACCAAAATGTGTGATATCTCACTACACCACAATTTACCAGCATGCGTGACGTCAACGTGCACATGACGTCACATGTGCTAACGTCAACGCTGGAAAACCTCACTTTGTCAAGCCGATGCACAAGGAAGTGTTTGTCTTTTCTTAGTTCTATTTCTTCGCGCTGCTTCACCTATACACGGCACGATGGCCAATCACCATGGCCCACCCTTTACAGTGAATACTTGCTCAGCAAAAGTCGTATGCAACAAGCTGGTGCCGACCAGTGAAGCACACCTCTGCGCATATAGAAGAGCCGGCACGCGAGCTACGTGGTCCCAAAATCTATTTTTTTTTTAATGACCTATATACGCATATACGTTTCTGCAACCTGCTGAGTTGCTTGTTTCACCTCGTTGCAGCAATTATGTGTCGCTTGCCACAGGTACATAGATGCTATACTGGGGCGACAGAGCGATATTGCCAAACGCGCTCCTTAGCGCGGGTAGTCGCGCGTGAGAAAGGAGAAGCAAAAATTGATATATTTCTTCTTTTTTTTTTCTTGTGCTATCGCATAACGAGTTAGCGCGGCGGAAGTATGCAACATAAACACTTAGTCGCGAGTATGTTCTCCCTTGGCGAGTGTCCATGTGTGTGCTCGTTATGCACCACAGTTCGGGGTTTTCCCTTTTCTCTTTTTTTTTCTTCTAAATCTTTCTCTCTTTTTTGCCGAGTCATGTCATCTTGCACGAGTGCTGTGCGGACGTGACTCAAGTGTTTGTGTACGCGATCCACCTCTATAGCTAGCACGCGTCTTGAGTCGCGAACGTAAACGTCACGATGCTGTATATTTAAGTTAGGTTACAGCTTTTCCTAGGGCGTTTACAGAACGCGCCCTCCCGCAGTGCTTGTCCGTCATTCGGGGTGACGACTTAAGGCGCACACGTGTATACAGTCAGGGTCGAATGTTTCGAGACCACAAGACGCAGGAGGAAGGCGATATATTTCGTGCGTTCCGGCAGACAGCCTTGAATTTAGGTTTATATGGCCTGTTCTAAAACGCACTATAGTATGTGCTCCGCAGTTCGGCAGAATACAGCCATAAATTGCCGAGAAGTTCAGTTTTCTCGAAGCTTGCGGTCTTTAAACTTGTGACGCCGACTGTAGCCCTGGGTGGGGTAGGAGGGGTGTTGTTAGGGGGTCGAAAACCCTCCGAAAACTTTCAAATTCACGAGTACATTTATACGCGCACACGTACAAACGCACCAACGAACATACAAACATTGATAACGTGTAATTAACCTGCTTTTCTCCTTTATTGAAAAAAAATTTTGCGTGCACCTCTCATACACGGTTTATATAGCATAAATATAACTCCAGATGGTACGAAAATGAGCGGGACACTACGTTCTAGCTCGCTTTACTGGACATCCGTGAGTTGGCTGGTCTTCCAAGACTTAAGGAACACAGGATGTAATCTCGCCGGAGCAACGAGCTTTGAAACCGCCACGCAGCTCAATCGCAAAGAAAACGTGCCCTTTATTCGAGTGGCATCTGTGTTCGTCCAGTTCGTCAGGGGGCTGGACATGCCACAACCCACACGCGCGCCCTCGTCGCTTTCATAGTAACCAGAAAAATGGCGCACCAACAAGGTTGTATTGCGACTTCAGTTATCACGGCCCTCTTTGCCGTTGAACAGCAATAGCACGGCGAGCACGCGTATTTATTGCTGCTCTCTTTTCAGCATTATATTTATGAATTCGTTGGCGTTTTTTCTTACACTATACTTGTTGTAAGACATCTGAACGCCGACACTTTGGGCTGTTAATCTCTTCTCTTTCTTCGTTTTGTTGTTTTTGTATATCGCGACGTGAAATAATAGGGTCATTGGACATTGTATGCACCAACCCAAACGTTTTCATACGTATGCGCCTACCGTAACACTGTTCTTTTAGTTGTTAAAGATACAAAACACAAAGGCCCTTGATGGCGGCACTCAAACCCACCGTGATATAGTCAACACGAGTGACGGATGTAGTCATTTTCAAGACAACATAAACGCATAAAACAAAAGAGTACCGGCGCAAGACGGCAGGAGTGTTTGCAAACACGCATGCAGGAACCAATCGTAAAGAAGGAATATACGCAAGTTACGAGGGTTGCTGACAGCTGACACCACGCGCAAGAAGAGCACAACAAAGGGTTTTCGTACAACCTGAACAGGGAAGAACGCCACCCGCTCTACGCACGCAGAAACAAGATGGAGTGATGAACGAAGGCGAGCGAGGGGAGGAAACAGATAGCACAGTGATAAGAACATCCTTCAATATCTGTCTATCGAGTGTACGCAAGAATAGAAACGACACAAGTGTCCGTAAGGCAAGCAACGTGTGCGTGTATACGAAGCATCGACACACCGTGTGTACCTATACGTTTGCGCGTGCAACGCGAGAGTTCTGAAGAGTATTGATATACGAGGTTTTGCCGCCAGCTCATCCACTCGCTCACGAAGCGAGCTATAAACTTTATCATTGCAGCTTGTCGAAACGTACGCGTCTATACTTTATCGAGTACGAGTCCTCCGGAGAACGTCGGCCCCCACGCGGTGCGCAACCTCATGCATGTCAGCGGGAACAAAGCAAAAAGAAGAAACACTTCAAGTGTCAGAAGAGCTCGCCGTCTGATGTCGAAATGAGTGTTTACAGCTGAACGGTTTACAGCTCGCGCTCTCGACTGGTCTTCTTTTTCTTTTTGGTATAGCGTCTACCTGAAAGTATCTCCTATCGGCACTATACGCACGAAATAGCGGGCACGCGTACTTGAAGACGCGTTTGTGTTCCAATTTTAGTATATGTACTTTAGAAGTACGTGTTCTCAGATTTGGGTGCACGTTGAAGAACCCCAGGTGGTCAAAATTTCCGGAGCCCTCCACTACGGCGTCTCTCATAATCATATGGTGGTTTTGGGACGTTAAACCCCACAAATCAATCAGCGTTTGTGTTCCGATTGGCCAACGTGTGAGCATCAATCAGCTGGCGTTTCGCGGTCATTGCGCCCCTCTTGGGGCGTTAACTAGCGAATTAAGTCGCCAAAAGTTAAAGCTCCGCGTTGCAACCCGTCTAGGAACACACTGAGGTAAAAAAAAAAAATGGCCGCGTATCTGCGTGCTTCGCTGCAAATGTCATCAAAAAGGCGGTAGTCTTCTGCCGGCCAAACAGCCATTTATGTTTTGACCTGCCTCGGACAGCGCCTCCTCTGCGTTGAATCGGACACATCTAACTGGCATGATAAAAATAGGGGAGACGCTGCGTGAAACGTGGACGTCATCTGGCAGTGCCCTTGGGAAACATGAGCTTGTACACAACCCAGGGCCACTGCCAGGTGGCAGCACCATATCGTCGGCAGAGCGCTTTTTCGTGCATAGCGTCGCATATTCAGCGGACTGTATAATGGCATTTTCGGTAAAGCGCGCCGGTTAGCACCAACCGTCTTCGGTAACCAGGGCGCACCCTGTCGGGGCACTTTTTTTTTTTTTGTTGCTCCGAGGTGCTCTGAAAAAATCGGCGGAGCGACGCTGTGCAATCCCCGCATTAATTCGTAGCGTGCCGCGACTGCTTCTGGGCACAATTCCCGAAGATGCTATAAGAAACACTAGGGACTTTAGAATTACGTATTCAGGTATATTCTAGTAAGGAAACATAACTAATACGTGGTATTGAAATGAGCCTAAGATAAGCGTAATATTTGTTTTTTTTTTTTTTGAATGAGACGTACGAACGCAGCAACCAGATCAAGATGGCTGGGCGTTAGGGAAGTGCTTTAACCGCCGGGAGGCTGAATCGTGTGACAGACAGACAGACAGACAGACAGACAGACAGACAGACAGACAGACAGACAGACAGACAGACAGACAGACAGACAGACAGACAGACTGATAGATAGATAGATAGATAGATAGATAGATAGATAGATAGATAGATAGATAGATAGATAGATAGATAGATAGATAGATAGATAGATAGATAGATAGATAGATAGATAGATAGATAGATAGATAGATAGATAGATAGATAGATAGGCAGACAGACAGACAGACAGACAGACAGACAGACGGACGGACGAACGGACGACAGAAACTTCTGAGTTCGTGTATCCGAGGAAATGCTATAGTCTTTAATGAAACAAATATGGAACGTACTGAAGTTACTCGGGCTATGGGAGACGGTGTAGTGGGGGTTTTCAGAAAAGTTCGATTTTAACTAGCATACTGACATCGCGCGATTACAGTGTTCTAGAAGGTTTTCTAGTTCACTATAGCACGAATACGTGAGCCAGTAAAGCATTCCGCCTCAATCGAAATGCGACCTCTGCTGCCCGGATCAAAGAAAGAAAGAAATAATTTAATGAAATTATGAAAAAGAGAAGGCAGGGATGTCAACCAAATAAGCGCAAATTTATTCCCAGGATGAGAGAGAGAGAGAGTGAGAAAACGTTTATTAGATTTTCTGCGCGAGTAGATCAGTGAGTGAGATCCCCAGTCCAGGTCACAAACTTTGGCGATCTCTGACGTCATTGCTACGACAAATGGTGACTTCATCCTGTCATGATGATATTTTGCATCACTTGTACCCGACGCCACGAGCGCCCACGGTCAAATTTCGCGTTAGATGAGGCCTGTAACGATACAGTCTTAATAAATGTCACTGAAAGGAAACGTTACTAGCCAAAGTTCGGATTCAATTCACTATAACCGATAATTCTCTATAACAGAGTTCGCTTAACGATGTTCGAATATATCTAAAAAGGAATATATACGGGCGCAGTCCGATATAACACCGTTATACAGATCACATGTACAAAACACAGGCAAAAAATATATGCATAAATATAGGCCGCAGACACAGAGGATACGGTTATATGTAGGGCGCAACCGCAAGTGTGCCGCGCTTATTGACGACACCGGTCGGGAGAGAGCTAGCCTTGAAGTAAAGTCGGCCACTGCGTCCCCCGAAAGAAGAAAGAGTACACAAACTACGGGTAAAAAAATGAACAAAGAAAAAAATAAACAGCGACACACCGGAGCTCACACTATCGGAGCGACCAAAGCCTGCCCCTTGCTCCCGTTCCAATCCTGGACCGCAACTCTTCCTTGACACCCAACGCTTTCGCTTTTTTTTTTCTTTTTGTCAGTGTCTCTGTCACCGTTCCTTTCTGTCACAGTCAGATACGTCAATACCTCAAAGCGTGTGCGCGACACGGAGAGAGAGAGAGAAAGCTATAGTTGGTGCTAGGATATGTTGGTAAAACAATCTTGAAAGTAAAGGCTCTGCGCCGTGCTCCCTACAGGGCTGCAGAATTAGGCGCCTTCTTCTTCTAACCACTACCACTAGAATAAAAAAAAAACAGCTCGAAAGACGTAGGACCGGTAAAAGAAAGACGCGGCAGACAAGAGCGACGAGAGAGAAGGTGAGACAGGACAGCTTTATCACGAGGCAAAAAGTGGAAGCGGTCGTTGCTTGCGCGTCCGTGACATCTTCTCTCGTCGCCGCGCTCGTCGAACGTGTCCTGCAAGCTTCGCGAAGAAGTAGACTCGACGGGAGCTTCTTCCAGTTAGTATAATAACTCTATGCTTCTTCCTCGCGAATGGGGAAAAAGATGGGAAAAAAGGTGTGTGCTTTCCGTTCAGGAACGAATATATATATATATATATATATATATATATATATATATATATATATATATATATATATATATATATATATATATATATATATATATATATATATATATATATATATATATATATATATACTTTTCCCCTTAGTCGGCTGAAATAACCTTAGCCAAGGTGTGTGCTCTCCGTTCTGGAACGAATATAGTTTTCCCACTTAACCGGCTAAAATAGCCTTGTGTGTGTGTGGGGGGGGGGGGGTGGTTGACAACGCACTGCAAGAGGAGCAATCGATACATCAATAAGGGCAATACATTTTCGCCGCGAAATATTACCAACAATGGCAGCGGCACGCCCCCAGCAAGGAACGCTCCCCCCATAGTGCTGTTTGAAAAATGAACATTGTCTTGTTTAAACGCTGTCATATCGGACAATAAATAGGCATGTAAGCCTTACAGAAGATCCCAGGTGACCGGTTGGGGGGGGGGGGGTGCACCCCTCCTGCCCTGCTCGTCTATATGGTGGCGTGCGTCAAAACTGCGCAGTTTCGTGCTAAACTCGCAGGCGAATAGAATCAATCCAAGCTTTCAAAGGTGTCTCTACAGACGCTGTCCAGGAGGCTCATCGCAACAGCAGCGCACACACGAGTAGTCAGTAGTGAATCCCATTTTTCGCTTCCACTTCTTGCCTCGTGATACAGTTCTTGCCTCTCTCTCAGATCGCTTGTCTGTGTCCTTTAGCGGTCGAAATGGTTCAGGCCCGTGTACCGTGCAGTGTCGGTGCTCCTTAAAGAAGACCAGCAGATGCTCGAAATTTACGTATATCCGTATACTACGGCGTCTTTCATAATGATATCGTGGTTTTGGGACGTTAAATCCCAGATTATTATTATTTTATTTATTTATTTATTTATTTATTTAAGTATACTGCAGACCTTCTCGGTCCAAGCAGGAGTGGTACATAGGATATACAAACAATGATGTCACGTACAGAAAGGCACCGACACAATCCAAGAAAAGAGAAAAAAAACTATTGAATTCCAAGTAGCCAAAACAACAGTGTCATAATGCAACGTTCAGAGTCATGCTAATAGGACAAACCAGTCAAAGGGAAAGAAACTGCTCACAATAAATCCCTATTCGTACATTTGCGTCTATTGTTCAAAACTTATAGTTTTAATATTTTCAATAAAGGATTCTACGGTGTCACAGTTCACAGCTATTAATGGAAGTTGATTCCAATATGCAATTGATGACGGAAAAACAGAATTATTATTATTATTATTATTATTATTATTATTATTATTATTATTATTATTATTATTATTATTATTATTATTATTATTATTATTAATTTACTGGTCTTCCGCATTTCACGCTGTTATACTTCCGCTGCCTTCATCATTTTTCAGCTCTTCTCAAGGTAGCCAAACCACCGTAGTGTTAGGGTTCACCCCCGATATACCATAAATGTTGACCTATTCAACCCACTCTCTCTCTCTGTCTCCTCGTCCCCTCCCTTCCTGCGCCTGTTTCCTCCTCTCCGTCCACATGTGTATGAGGGCGTTTCCGTAACTCTACATGCACTGCATGAGCCCCCCCATCCTGAACAAAGGTGCTCGCCACGCTTTTCTCGGAAGAAGAGCCTTCGCGGAAGGCGCACGCTGGGAAAAGCCAGCCGTGAGAAACTCGCCAACCGCTTTGTCTATCGCTGCTTTAATACTCACTGCGCCCTCGACGCTTATACGCGGTCGCATTGGAGCGCACTCCCAGATAAAGAAAGGCCCTGTCAATCAGCTCGAGCCAGTCGATCGACCCGTCAATCAACGAGCTCGATTGCAGGGTTCATACGCGGCGTGCATCGCGAGGCTTCGCGCTTCTATACACGGGCACGCCTGCGATGATTCATCAACTAGAGCGGCATCCGCACGAACAAGGTATACAGAAACAGCGATAACAGCTAATATACGCTTGTATAAGTGAACAAGGCTCGAAATGTATCAGCATTCCATCTATGTATCATTACTGGACAAAGAAGTGTCATTATTGATCGATCATTTTCCCGTTGTATTACACTGTCTTACGGAAGATTATGAACATCAGACAAAATCTTGTCCGGTTGTGGTCGGAACAGAGTAATCAACACCAACTTCTGTACTGAGAACACAAGCCATTTTTTTTACTGTAAAGTAAACAACTCGCGTCTATTATAGACCTAAATTGTTTCACTCACTCACTCTTTCAATCGACATCTTGGTTGGAGTCGTTCTGTTTCAATGAAAATATTGTGAGCATGCACATGTAACAGCTCTTGATGTTATGGTGTTAACGGTGGTTCGCAAGTTCCGACGGCGTGGTTGCTTGACCATGATTTTATTCAGTAACGAATAAAACGAGTTAATTCCCGTCCTATTCACAGTATTCTTTGTCCTAGTCTGCCTCGCGCACAGATGTTTCCATAAGAAAAAAAAAAGGCTTCAGCGAAAACACGTGTACCGCAGTGAACGCGAGCACAAAACGAGAAGTTGAACGATGAGCGGCCAGGTATGGCGAGTCCAGGTTGAAAGGATTGCGCTGCGCTACTCCGTACAAAGTGCCATAGCGATTTCATCGTCATTTCGAGTGCTGACGTTCGCGCTGCGGTTCTTCGAAGAATAACTCTTGCTCCCGTCGCGACGGCCTCCACCATCGGCTCTCGGTATGTGTTGCGCGTGGAAATGTAGCTCGTACCCTCCTGCCCCCTTCCCTTCCTCAGTGCTTCTCATCGTATCTATAGCGTCTGCGCCGATGAGATCTGGTTGTCAGATATCGCTCGGCAATCGCTGTAGAGTGCATCATCGATAGAAACCATGCAAGGCATCTGGGTCTCAACACCTTCCACGATTTGTTATAGATACGACCCGAAAAGAAAAAAAAAAATGGCCCCGTTTCTGCATGTTTCACTGCAAATGTCGTCGAAAGACGATAGTCTTGTGTGTGGAGAAAGTGAACAAAACGTTTATTTGATGTCCTGCGCGAGAAAATCGGTGAATTGTATTCTGGAAGCGCTGCGTTAGAGAGTCGTGATCCGTGCTGCGAAGGCGAACGAGCGCACCGAGGCACGTTAGACACGAGCGCCATCTGGCAGTTATCTTCGAAAACGAAGGAAGGCGTGCGCGCCCGCGGAGAATAATGCGCGCCTGTCTCGGAGGCGATGAAGTGTAGAACGCAAAGCGACGGGCAGCTAGCTGCCACCACACTGGCGCCTTAGCAAAGCGTTGGAAACACTTGCCTTTTTTTTTTTTGAGCATCGCGTTGCACTGTCAGTGTAGCGTGATTAACGCTACGGTCCTTAGAAGTGTGTGCCTTCTCTAGTAAAAAGACACACGTACAAAACATTGACGTATTGTTATGGTGCCTCAGATATGCGAAATGATTACTTTTTAATTGACAATTGTATAGTGCGTGTTCACAAAAACACGCAACACCATATACCGTGCACTGGTCCGTAAGCACGTCATTCTTTACTGTACCAGTCAGAAGACCAGTATAGGATGCGAAAGGTCCCCCAACACAGTCGACTGAGGAAAATTGGGCAAGTCGGTTGGTATTCATCTTAACAGCGCAACAACGCGAGGACGAAGAAGGAAGAAACAACCGGACAGGCACTGCCTGTTCTTTTATTCTTTCTTCGTCCTCGTGTTGTAGCGCTGTTTTCTTGATTACCTATAAGGACCTATGTAATTTTTTTTTTCAGATTGCACTCATATTACAACCAATATTTCTGGCGCGCCAATGAAAAATGTATTGATTTCCACAGATTTATGCGTGGAATAGGCAAGACACGACAGTATTTCAGAGATTGAGGATTACTCTTGACAAAGCTCGGAGTTCTTTTAGCCAGCCCTCAAAGTATTACATATGTACTACACGGCTGTTTTCGCAGTTAGGCCCATGGAGGCCACCGAGTGCGTGAAAAGAGCTCATGCGTTTTCGAGCTTAAGCAACGCACACATCTATACCCGCTGAACTATTCCGCGGTTCGTGGTTTAATGCTCATGCCAAGCTGCGGCGTCAACTTAAAAATAAAAAGACAATCATATGGTCTCTTATGCATTCACATAGGACCACTCGAAGGCGACAGCCACCCTTTTGTGCTTCCAAGCCGATGCATTGATCCTCCGCCGCTCCGATACGAAAACTTTCTGCAGATAACATGGTTTTATAGTGCCTCTGATATCGAAAGCATTGCTGCAGCTTATTGCGCCTCCCCTAGATTTGCATTGTCTCGGGGATCAGCTCACATGATTTGACCAAGCGACATCATCACGCGACTATTTTTTTTTTTTTTTTTGCGCCACTCGTGCCAACGCCGCAGACGGACAACTTTAGAGTTTGATGAGACGTCTAAGGCCGTTTGCATTAACAGGCCCTGCAACAATTTTTTCAAGTAACCACTGAATGGCTAAAATATACAAGTTTATTAGCTCACGAATCGATCACCGCAAAAAAGTATCTAGAATCCATCAAGTACGAGCGGTGTTACACATATATTTGACGCACACTGTAATTACTTTCTCTCTTCCCTACTAGCGCGCTGGAAGCTAAGCAGGGAGTTGCGGCGCGAGAGAAATAAATTGCGTTACGCCGCGTCCCGACCTTTCGTTCTGTTTTCTCTTTTTTTTTTCGAACGTGCGACTTGCTTTCAGTGTAATCACGAGCGGCCTCCTGCGAACGTGGCGGCCTCCTGCGGCGGCCTCGGCAATTATGAAGCCCGCGATGCTCAAATCAGCAAATGACCGTGATTTTGGGTATGTGACATCATCTGAAGAAAGGAACAACTTCTAGCTGGCTGAGAATGAATGCTGGATTCCAGGCCGCGTGCTGCGCTGTAATGTTCGGCTCGCGTGTTGTCGGGAGGCTCGACCACCCATCGGCGCAGTGTTTTCTGACCACGCCGAAAAAGTGTTGCAGAGTCCCTTTATAGCTGCACGAATTTAACGACGCACGACGACAACGATACGGTCAAACCTGTTTCAATCGTCGACCACTGCTTTTAGCGGTCGTATACCATTACGCGTTCGTATTTTGTGGTGCTCGATGTTGTCGAGTCTCGTCCCTCTTCAAGCGTCAGCAGGTATATCAGTACTTCCACGAACTGTGTACGGAAAGATTAAAATAGGAATCGGAATACAGGTACAAGAGTGGACACGGTAAAGAGTTCGGGTTGGTGTCGGGAGCTTCGGTGCGAAGCCGATAACAGAGTCGAGAAACCGAAAACATTTACATAACTTATAATAGTGGACACTCCACTCACTCTAACACACACACACACACACACACACACACACACACACATATATATATATATATATATATATATATATATATATATATATATATGCATACACGCATGTACATACGTCACCCTTATCAGGTCTTAAGTCAGTGCCGAAGTCGGTACGCGTTTTCATTTTGCAATTCTTTTCATTTGCGGCGTATCGATTCCAGTCTGTCGAATGCCTTCGTAAATAGTTTTGCATGTTTATCACCTTCTGAACTTTCGCTTGACCTCAAGCTCGAGCCTTCTCTTTTTACCAAACCTCTTAACAGGAGGCCACGAAAAACCTGTTTTGAGTAGATGGCTCCTATATGCATCTCGCGTCATGCATTTCGCACCTTATCGAGATCAGCTGTCGTGAGTAATTTACACCCTCCCACACACAGATTCAATCACTCTCCCGCAACGCTGAATATCTTTTTTTTCTGCGTCGCATAATAAATGTACTTTAAAAGCTGTCCATTCAAATGTATAGTTGAGAGTATTTTTTTTACCTCTAGTACGAAAGACAATGAAATTTTAATGAAGCCCCGAGGAAACAGCGGGGAAGGACCGGCGGGGGCCCTCAACTCGCCGCTGGCTGCTTCCATGCCGGAATCTACTGCTGTGACATTCAGCTTTTACCATGTGTGTTGGATTTTGTAACACTGCACAGTTACGCATTATTGTCTGACATTAGGACCCCTTACAAAAAAACTCGTGTGGTCATAAAATAAACACTCGTGGCCACGTTTCAAGGAGACGTTAAACCCCAGATGTTATTATTATTATTATTATTATTATTATTATTATTACTATTATTATTATTATTATTATTATTATTATTATTATTATTATTATTATTATTATTATTATTATTATTATTATTATTATTATTACGTTTCATAGAAGAATTTATGTGGTCATGTTTAGGAATAACGATTCGAACCCACGACTTTCCCAGGGAGCGATGCATATTCGGAAAAGGGATTATATTATCATCAGGGGAAGATCGAGCCACTCATTTCAAGGGGGGGGGGGGGGTCACCTGAAGTAACACCTGAGAGGGGGCGTGGTCATGACCTTTTGTATTTACTAGCAGGAAATCCCCTTAACAGCATAAATGTTGTTAATGTGTGCTCACAGTGGCTTCACTCGTTCGTACTAATTGGTGATATGAGGCGGACTACAAGCACTGAAATGAGGAGGGGGGATGCTGACAAGGACTTGGGGGGGGGGGGAGAGGGGCGATAGTTCCTACCGCCCCTTCTCTGGATCCGCCCATGGTTATCATACATTTCTGACAATATCTGCAGAACTTTGTATTTTGACTAGCGATGATCGAGGATGACTAAGATCATACACATACACGTCTTGATTGCAGTCCGAGCTGTCCAAGCTGCTGGCCGACCTGCTGGCCCTGAACCCGGACACGGCCGACTGTCCGGCGCCTCGGGTTCCCGTGCCTCGCACCCGGTGCCGCGCCCAGCCCTGTTCGAGCGACGACGACTGCCGCTGGAACAGCCACCGCTGCTGCTTCAACGGGTGCGTGTTCACCTGCCTGCCCAAGCTGGCGCCGCCACCAGGTGGGTGGGTGGGTGCTCGGATACGGCCCGTACTTATCGTACGAACGTGTGCTTGGTCTATGCATACGCGTTTAGAATACACATTCACGTGTTTAGAGTCGAACGTCGTTTTAATGAACGCGGACATAGAGCCCCGCCGCGGTGGTCTAGTGGCTAAGGTACTCGGCTGCTGACCCGCAGGTCGCCGGTTCAAATCCCGGCTGCGGCGGCTGCATTTCCAATGGAGGCGGAAATGTTGTAGGCCCGTGTGCTCAGATTTGGGCGCACGTTAAAGAACCCCAGGTGGCCAAAATTTCCGGAGCCCTCCACTACGGCGTCTCTCATAATCATATGGTGGTTTTGGGACGTTAAACCCAACAAATCAATCAATCAACGCGGACATAGGGAATTATGAGTTATAGCCAACTAAACACGAACTCTTGTCGGTCACGCTCCATTTCAGTGACACTTATTCTTCTTATCAAAAACGCGAGAGCCGCCGAATTATTGGTTGCAACGAAAAAAAAAAAAAAACCTTTGGTTCGCGCACAGTGTAAAACTCGAAATGTAGCACAAAAAAAATACTGAAAATGTTTCTTTAGGATGTACTTAAAAAGGCTGTGGAAATCTCGTTCAAGCTGGGGACACCGCTGACTTGGCCAAGAGACTGAAAAGCTACTTGACGAAGCTTTTGACGATTGAAGCTGCTGAAGTAAAAAAAAAAAAAATAGGGGCTATGGTGCACGGAAACTAGAAATGCTCATTGCACGCAGTACGTGCATTTTTGTATCTAGAATTTTCGCCCGAGTCAGATAGTCAACTCGTCAGGGTCCATCTTTATATCTACTGTTACAATGACTGTCGTATATGACGAGCTATAATTTATCATATCGACGGTATGTCCTTATAACGTGTTCCAGTTGTATACAAGTTCATCTATACATGCGATTGTATAGTTACTCTAAAAATGGAGCTTCAAGCCTCTAACGTCCAAACTGAAAATTACCCAGACGCGGTCATCTCTTGAGCTGAAAAACGTTCTTGGACCTATACTTGGACCCCATCTCCTATGTAGGTTGTATGACACTGAAAATAAATAGCCTAATAATGTTCTATAGCCCACTCATGTTATATAACCTAGTTTTACAGCCTGATGGGTGAGATACATATAGACTTATACAGGAAAGTTCAGTCGGACGGAATCGAGTTATACTCAGTGTGATTGCGCACAATTGGAGTGGACGCATACGCCTTCATAAATGGAGTTGAACATGGGTCCAACGATTACAGTTCTCGCACAAAGGATTTGACAACCATTCCGCTTTTTTTTTTTCTTTTTGCCCCCAAGGATTATTCAGAGACTCGGTCGCACCCAATAGCTCGATACGCGGCCTCACGCGTGTATATTGCAGAGGTGGCGCTATAGGGCAGCACGATAAACGAGGAGGGCGGCAGCGCCCCCCTCATTTTCACCTGCTCCCGCCCTCCTCCAAAAGCCCCCCAAAGAACGAACAATGTCAAAACACAACGACTAAGTTTTTCACATCTCCCCGCACTTATTTCATAGCTCTATAGCTGAAGCCGGGGGTACCTTTCAAGGACTGGGACGAGCAAGGAATGGCAGTAAACTTAATGAGACTCTGAGGCGAACATGACATCACCTCAGCTGGGTCCATTAGGTCGACCCAAGTGTCGTATACGTCTCTTGTGTTTGTGCTCACTCATGGGAAAATGGATATTTTATAGCCATACCCACGAAGGGAACGCTGTGCCCGTGTTGGCCGACGGGAATGTCCTGGTCGCGATGAGCCTTCGCCCAACAGGATTTGTGCTCCGCCATTCATACAATCTCGGTGGCCAGAAATTACCACTTGTTCCCCTATCATGCGCTTGCCTGTCACAAAACAAAAGTCCAGCAGAAAATGGAGAGCCGAAGAGATGAAAAACATTTTGAACAGGGTGTATATAGCTGTATAGCCAACGTTTCGACAAGTGGTCTTCTCATCATTTGCTGCCTCGAAGGAGAGGAGACCACATGCCTCTTCAGACGCGAAAAGCGACAGTCGGCGTCGGCGGCGCGTAAACAAGAGTGATGCAAAAAGATTATCATCAATGATGACGTAGCACGCCGAAATTTGTGACGTAGTCATAACGTCATTCTATCGTCATATCAGGCCATATGAGGACGTCATCGCATCACATCGTACCTTGGTCAAAAGTGGCCCGATCACGGAGGCAGCGCAAAAGCACGTTGGACTATTTTTTCTTTTCTGGGTGAGCACCGACGACAATTGTATTCCTCCAGGGGTGCAGGAAGGCACAGAACTAGCGTGTTGTGTTGTTACTACACTTGCTCTTGGGGAGGGGAGAGGCAAGGGGGGGGGGGGAGGCGAGAATTTTGGGGAACGCCAGCCCGCCCGTGCCCCCCACTTGCGCCGCTCCTGCCGTCAGGCGCGATCAATACGACTCGAAACAAGCATAAGTTGGCTTTCGCCATACGGTCGTCTTGAAAATTCATTAGGGTCCTTGCGACATTTTTCCAGGCTTCGCGAGTGTCAGGTGATGCTCCACTCTAAATCTCTCTCCTTCCTATGTGGCCTAGCACGAGCCGCGGCGCGGTCGGGACAGAATTTGCTACCAGCGAAAGCGGTAGCAAGATATGGGCCCGCTATTTCGAGAAGGGGGTTGGTCTCGGATCACGCAGTCGACGAGGCGGGGACGTGCCATCTCCGAGGGGCCATCTGCCACCTTCCCGACATCCACCGGTGCTTGCGGTAGTAGCAGTACAGTGTACTTCGTAGTAGCAGCAGGGGAGTGGCACGCGTGTGCAGCATCCGCGGTTGCGCGCATGTGGTACGTCGCGGTGGCCCTCGTGCGTTCCTGCACACCCGCCATGCTTGCTGAAGGCGTGCACGACGGACGGCCGTGCGCAATTAAGTGCGGCGACGCGCGCAATTAGCGACGCATGCGGCGGTGTGAGGTTACCCTATGGTGGAGCGGTAGATAGGCGTGGAGCGGGGAAAGGGGGGGGGGGGTTAAGATAAATAGACAGATATAGGAGGGGAGAGCGCGTGTCATCGTCCTGAGGTCTCCGCACCCATATTTTGGGGGGAGCGGCGGCGCCATCTATCCACTACACGCTATATGTTTCATTCATCTCATTTGTTTACTTGTACTATTTTTTTTGTTGTTTCCTGAACACACAACCCCGGATAAAGGGGCGGGGGGTTAGTAGGCTCAAAGCTGTTATCAAGGAGCTTGGCAACTGGGCGACCTATAGTTGCTGCTCGGAAACTCTTTTCTCTCCGAAGAACGCGATGCGAAGTTAAACGGACCCTGAAACGGTTTTGGCGATTCTTTAGGAACACATTGGGCCGGTAGACCAAGTCTCAAGGGTAATTTAGAGACCGATTTCAGCTCTCTGCGTAAACTGGGTAATTCATTAGAACGCTTTAAAGCAGCGAGTCAGTCCAGATCGCTGTGACTCGGCCAAACGTGTTTTCAACCGCCCATACACCAAGCGACACGCTCTGCCCCACTGACGTGATCGTTTCCAGCTGATCTGATTGGCTGTGGAACGCGCAGCACAGACTGCTGGTATTGGATCGGCAGCGGGATTTATGCGTATGAGGTCTCACGCCACAACGTGACGAAGGCGCCTTGAAGGCGGAGCTTAGCTCCGAGCGCTCGAAGGAAGAGTTGAGGGCGAAAGACGGAGCGGAGGAGGATACTTCTGTAGTACTCGTAGCTCTGTTAATAATGGGTGTTTTGATTCGACTCTGGCGCCAATGATTTGCCCCAGTAGTCGTCTAATCAAAAACGGAATGAGAAAAAAAAAATGGCCCCGTATCTGCATGTAATCTGCAAATGTCGTCGAAAGTCTTGCGTGTGGAGAGAGTGAACAAGACATTTATTTGATGTTCTGCGCAAGAAAATCGGTGAATGGTATTCTGGAGGCACTGCGTTAGAGTGCCTCGAGCGTGCAGCGGAGGCGAACGAGAGCATCAAGTCACGTCACACGTGAGACATAAGCGCCATCTGGCAGTTGTCTTAGAAAACAAAACGCGTGGCTCTGAGACGGGTGTGCGCGCCCATCTCAGAAGTGATAAGGTGTAGAACGCAAGGCGACGGGTAGGTGCCACCACCGTATCGTTTTAGCAAAGCGTTGGAAACACTCGCCTCTCCATGCAAGCGTTGCATGGTCAGCGCAGCGTGATAAGCGCTACGGTCCTTAAAGTTACATATGTATGCCTTTTCTAGTAAGAGGCGCACATTCAGAATATATACGTGTTGTTATGGTGCCCCAGACATGCGTAATAATTGCTTTTTAATTGACAATTGCACAAGCATGAACGCTCAACCTTGAGCAACATAGGTGGGCGCTGCGGATGGGGTCGGCCGTTTCAAGTACGCGATGTCATTAAGAGTGGACAAACAGACAGACAGATAGACAGACAGACAGGCAGGCAGGCAGGCAGGCCAAAATTTTTGCGTCGAAGGTCTCCAAGAAAGACTATCGTCTTTAAAAACCGTTTAAGGAACCATTTACGTGCTCCTAAACCAATCGGCGCGTGCGTACAGACGTACTGTAAAGGCACTACATGACAAGACGCCGAGGGAGGAGCGCAATGGGTCGAGAAAAAAACGTTGAATTCTCGCCGCGTCACAATGTTTTTTGTAAGACGATAGTTTTTCTTGGAGACCTTCGACGTAAAAATTTTTGTCTGTCTGTACATTTCTCTTTGTCCGCTCTTAACGGTACCCTTAAACACACACGACGATAGCCCAAACGGCCGACCTCATCAGCAGCGCCCACCAATATTAATCAAGATTCAGCGTTCATACTTGTGCGACTGTCAATTAAAAAAAAATTATTGCGCATTTCTGAGGCACCATAACAACACGTTAATATTCTGAGTGCCTTTTACTAGAAAAAGCATACATAAGTAATTCTAAGGACCGTAGTGTTTATCACGCTGCGCTGACCATGCAACGCTTGCACGAAAAGGCAAGTGTTAATTTCCAAAGCTTTGATAAGACGACACGGTGGTGGCACCTACCCGTCGCCTTGCGTTCTGCACGTTATTACCTCCGAGACGGGCGCGCACGCCCCGTTTTCTAGAAAAACTGCCAGATAGCGCTCATGTCTCACGTGTGACGTGACTCGATGCGCTCGTTCGCCTCCGCTGCACGCTCGAGGCACTCCAACGCAGCGCCTACGGAATACCATTCACCGATTTTCTTGCGCATAACATCAAATAAACGCTTTGTTCACTCTCTCCAGACGTAAGACTATCGTCTTTCAACGACATTTACAGTGTTACATGCAGATACGGGGCCAATTTTCTTGTATATGGCTTGAAACGGGCAAGCATAAATTGAGAGGAAAGTATAACTGGCGTATATAGCTATGGGAGAAGGAGAGTTACGGATGTTTGACAGAAGCGGACGAGAGCACAAGCTTAATATTTTTTTTTTCCCAAGCGCCACATAATGTATGCGCAAATACGTATACACTACGTTCACGGAAGTTGAAGTTATTGCGGGCTCGCTTGCTGATAGCTTGAGGAATCGGGAAGCTACGCATCATTATATTGCGAAGCTTCTTCACACACACACACACACACACACACACACACACACACACACACACACACACACACACACACACACACACACACACACACACACACACACACACACACACACACACACACACACACACACACACACACACACACACACACACACACACACACACACACACACACACACACACACACACACACACACACGCACGCACGCACGCACGCACGCACGCACGCACGAACACACAGCGTTCATTTCCGAAACCTGTAGGCTTCGCAAATGAGCGCAATATTTAATTGCAATAGCCGTCACGCCTCTTTAATTGGAAAGCCACTTAATGCTGCATATTCGCCATTCGTTTCTCCCGTACGTGTAATGGCCCTGGCCATTTCCATACCGATTTTGTTTTCATACATGGTCACTCACTGGTCGGGGGTTATTACATATGCACTCGGCAAAGGACCGAGCAAGAAAAAAAAAACAGCCGCCAGCAAAATTTATTTCGGCCGCGACTGAGCACAGCAATCAGCAATGATATCTAATATTCGTACATACACGCGTAATGTATAACGTTTTTTCTTTCTTTTTTTTTTTACCCTTTCAGTTATTGACTGGACGAAAGAAGCTCGCCCGAGCAACACAAGCAAGGCGCTGAAGCACTTCACCGGTAAGCCATGGTGCTTGTCGTTGCTTTACGTGGAACTGGTATGTTGCGCTGCTCGGGCATTTTAATCTGCGACTTTCGTCTGTTTTTTTTTTTTCCTTTTGCGTGTTGCGTTGCCCCATCGAGAGGCTAGTTAAGCTTGCCTAGCCTGACGTATTTTTCGTTCTTTCGCATTGCATAATACTCCCCCCTAATTGTTTTTTTCATCAATGCCGGGAACCGGACCTGCTCCCGCGTGCGTAGCAACACAACGCTTCGTTTGCTACGGACAACAACGACGGTAATGCACTCATATCCAGGCAGCAACGAAACATGGCAACGCGAAATGACAAGACCTCGATAAAAGATCAGACTGGCATATCAAGAACGGCTGATCGCCCACAAGCGCACGATTCCGAGAGCATCAGTTACAGGAGAGCGGCGCTTAGAAAACGCATCCACACCTGTGCACCTCAGAAGGTCGCGTTTCTGTAAGGTCGTCATCGCCGCTATCGGCGCGCCAGCTGTTTGCAAGAATGCATCCCTCGCCTTTGTCACATACATGCCGCCATAACAGAAAGGCATGAGGCCCACGGGACGGCTTTAAGCTCTCCCATAGTAGAGTATCCTGTACTCTAAAACGTTACCCACTTTTCCTACCCCCCCCCCCCCCCCCCTTTGCTGTGAATTTTCGGAAACGGCTTAAAGCTCTCCCATAGAAGAGTACCTGGTACTCTAAATCGTTACCCACTTTTTCTAACCCCCCCTCCCCCTTTCTTGCACTCTGGTTTCCTCTAGTTGAGGCCCACGGGACGGCTTTAAGCTCTTGTACTCTATATCTCTTGTACTCTTATACCTTGTACTCTATATCGTTACCCACTTCGTCTCACCCCCCCCCCCCCCCTCCCCTTGCCACAGGCGTGAAATGGTTGGGACGCCTTTCTGATCTCCCATAGTGGAGTCGTAATCGTTCAACACTTTTTCTAAGCACACAGCGGACGACAACGCGAGCACACATCTGGCGCGTCCGGTGTCTTTCGCCAACACCGAGCTGACCGGAATTGTCCAGGAAGGGGAAACCGATTTTTTATTGCCATATCAGTCACTTACGCTTCCAACGCTCCGGAAATCGCCGCACTTGCCACGAGAAAACGCATGGTAAGAAAGATAAGGCGCGAAAAAAAAACGCGGGTGACCTCGAAGTTCCCGCACAGAGTAACATGTTACCCTATGGTTCCCGCACCTAACGCCGTGGCGTCACAGATTTTGACGGTGCACATACTAGGTCTTACGCAGTTCCCAATCAGCAAAAACGAAATACATTGTCCATCGGGAGGGCCACAGGTTTGACACACAAAGCTTCAGGATAGTTGGCTGAGCACATGACGAAATACGAAGAGTATGCTATGACGTCACCGGCGGATATTTCAGCGCGATATTCAAAAACGAACTGCTGACCTCTATTTTTCGCTGTATTAACCCACCCGTTGTAGTGAAATCAACGACATTAGAGTCGTCAGGGCACACCAATCTAAACTGATCCAGTGTTTCTGTCAAGTGTACTTAAACAGCTCTGAAAGTGTGCACCGAGTACAGCGTGTAGGGTGTTTGACGTGCGCAGGCATTGCATGCAGCACGGCGCCAGTGTACGCGCCCGCAGCGCCGCTGCAGTGCCCCGAGGGCATGGTGTGCGTCACCAAGGACGTCGGAGACCCGCTCACCGGACAGCCCAGCATGGGCGAGTGCATCGTCGACCCGCACGCCATGACCAGTGAGTTTTGTGCACCGCGCACACCTCAAGGACAGCGAGTAGTAAAAGATTAATGGCCACACTTCACGACTTGAAAGAACAGCCGAGGTCACGAGAGACATTACACTGGTGCTGCCATGGGTTAACACTATAATTGTCGAAGGCCACTCGGCCTCCGCCGGTGGCTCCTTCCGGTACAGTTATTCCTAATGTCAACGCCAACGAGAGACTGACCAATAAGTACTGCTTGACGAAACAGTATATCGGCGTTGATACAACAGCTGTACTGGAACCAGTATATCTGTGCACTGTGCTATTTGCTTGTTGTGTTCTACAAGTCTAAAAGCTTGGCCAGTACAGATAAAAGCATAATAATGCATGTTAACCACAACCCCTTCCCATCCTCCCTAAAAAAAAATATATCCACTGCTATAGTTCCTGAGTAGTTATAAATCCTGCACATAATGCAGCTCCAGTACCATGAAACAAGACGAAGGGCAACACAGCGCCTGCCACTGCCTTTCTGGCCAAGGCTGTGGTACGGGCACTAGCCAGAGTATTCAGAAGCGCTTATCGCTACGTTGGGTGAATGGAGACGTGTTCAACAACACTTAATGTTTATGCTTGCATTTGTATGTGCAAGTGTACAATATGCAAGCAATATTGAAAAATTCCAGAGGGGGGTTTGAACCCTCCACCCCCTCCCTTGGCTACACCTATGGTATTGACCACCGTGCGACCACAGGACATGAGAGAGTGGACAAGCTGGACCCTTTAAGTACTATGCACTTACACAAAGAAGCACAATCAACAGTTGATCATTTCAGTTCAAGTCCATCAATGATGAGCATATCATGTTAGTCCCCGTTACTGCAGCACTTATGCCTCACCCTCATGTGGTGCATTGATGTCCTTTAGGTAAAATATTACCTATAGTAATAATAAAGCATGGCAAACTCGAGCATGCATATGTCTCAGTGCAAACTTTTACAAAATTAACAGCAAGATTTCGTGGCCTAGAAAGTGGCACTTGTGGTTTCATAATGTAATAGTAATGATAAATTATTTATCATCACCTGCTTGTGCTGATTTACACTCCAATGCAACACACTGGTTTGCGCTTGGTACACCCGTCTCCAGCAAGGACTACAACTAGTTGCCTTATGCCAAGCATGAGAGCGTCAAGGTTTGAGCGACCGTGTGCCGTACGTCAAACTATGGGCTCCAATTACTGCGTTCTGTGGATGTCCTGTAGTTTCCTAACCATAATGAAGACTTGGTGGGAAGAATACAGTGCCCGCCAATGCAGTTTCACATGTTCTTCTGGCTTTTGGTGAACATGAAGTTCGCTAGTTTCTTTTGTGCACAAGATCAATGTATAAAGCATGACAGAGAGTACTATGGACGAAAAAGCACCATTATGTTAGGATGTGCTGCTAAATTAGTGCTTGCAAAACTGTCTTTGGTTCTGAGGCAGCAAATGATGAATTACTAGAAGAGTGAAACAAGACAAATGTTTTGTTTCTCAAAAGTGGCACCTAAAATACAGCAATGGCACATCAGCATTTTGTCAGAATTGTCACTGAACGTCAATATACACACCATTCTAGCACGAAAAAAATTGATGTAAAAAGGAACCAGGCTGTGGGGTGTTTGATCGCAATGCAATCATAATTTATTGACGGCTTATTAAGGAGGCCAGAGAACATACCGGCAACATCAAGGATGTTACACAGAGCTAGTGGGTAAAGTGTCAGCCTCTTGCCCTTCGTTTTTGTATCTATTCTGACTAAAGAAGATTATCATGGCAAGGGTGGGCATTTTGCTGTGTTATGCAGCGAAAGTTACATAAGGCAAGTTGACATTTATTTGCGTTGTCTTGCTGGCCATGCTTGTCATCCCTGATAAAACATTAAAATAGATGCTAAGGCATGCAAACATGACAGTAGAAGACATGTGAGAGGAGGAAAAGACAACTCAAGTATTTGTATTGTCTTGTTCTCTTCCTTGCTTGCAGGTATCATCCCATTTTACAATGAATCCTGACCTACTATCTCCACTATCTGTAGTTCTAATCAACATCCCTGACCTGTTCCTTGCAGCACTATCTTCTGGTGATGGCAGCCAATCACAACTTGAGAGCTTGGGCAGTGAAACAGGTGAGCCGTACGACCATCGTTAAGCTCTGGCTCTTGATACATTGTCTAAAGTAAATAGGCTAAATGCATATGCAAACATTTCTTGTAGTCTCTCTCTCTCTCTCTCTCTCTCTCTCTCACACACACACACACACACACACACACACACACACATGCGCGAGCATGCGTGCCGACACGCACACACACAAAAAAGAGTAGACTCTCAGTAAACAGAAATCTGTTAAACGGAACTATTGCCTCTGTAATGTTTGGTTTTGGCCTTGTATTCTGTACCCATGTTCACCTGTTCACCTCTCAGTTAAATGGAACACAATTTCCAGGTCCCTTCAGGTTCAGTTTACTGAGAGTCTACTGTATATATCTTTTTTCTTTTGTGACTACAGTCAACCTTGGCTATATCAAACTTTGATAAATTGAATCATCCTTCATATTGAACAATTTTCAAACAAGAAAATGCTTCAACGACAGTGCATGGAAATGTTTACGGCTACACTGAATAGAAATACATAGCTGCAACACTTAATATATCGAATGTTGGGCAGTGCGACATGCCCCAAGATCTTAGCTTTTGCTCATGAAAAAGCCTTTCCCCGCACGCATTTAGGAGAGTGGGTGGTGTGATTAGGAAGATGCCCCACGAATCATTCTCATCGTGGCCATTGTGCGGGGTCGCTGTTCGCTTCTATACTACCCTCTGCTAATGCAATGACTGCTGTGAAACGGAAGAACCTGACCATTTTCCTCGAAGCTGGGGATAATCAACACAGATGAACATACAGAAGAAAAAAGTGTGACATCACCACTGCATACAGCATCTAAAAAAGAATCTTTTGTATCATATCAAAAAACAATGGCAACATTACAATTACGACCAAGGCACTTGAGGCTTCTGGCGCCTGACGAGTATGCAAAGCTACGTTTGAAGATGTTGAGTCTTACATATATACTGTATTTTCTTGCCAACAACCGAAACTGCATATAACTCGCACCCTATACTAAAACAGTGAAAAAAATAAGAACTAGAAAATATCCCCGTGTATCACTGTAAGCCGCCTTTCTTGCAGTATAGCGAACCAGTTCCATGACACCAACTTGCGCACTGAAATTCACACTCAAGATACGGTGAATTTTTAACAGCTTCACATTCAATTATATGATACATTGAACTAATTTCCATTTTTTTAGCGAGTTCAATATGTCCAGGTTTGACTGCACCAGCAAAACAGTGGCTGCCTATAATCGATGACCAGGTGATGCCTGCTTATGACGACACCACTCATACCACTCAAAACTACAACTTTCCAACTCAGTAAGCTCTGCCAGCTACACTGTATGATTGACGATGCATAAGACTGACATGCATAGGACATGACTATAACTCAACTGCATTTTATTCACTTGCTTTGTGAGAGTGAGTACGTCTTGTCTACGGTGAGATGAGCGAGTGAGTATGAACTTTGTCGAGGACCAAACTTCAAGAGGCTGTGCTGTTTCCTCCCCAAGGGTGGATGAATATGAGCATGCACCGATGGGAGCACACTTCAGACTGATGTACGATCCGTGACTGCTCCAGTCATCACACGAACGTGACCATTTCTTTAGTCGTGCAGGCAATCGATGGTCACGGTTCAGTCGTCTGGGAGGGGCCTCTCCCAGCAATGGTTATTCTTGTTTTCAATTCAACTCCAACTGTCTTGCCAAGAAAAAAAGCTTCTGGAAAAATTCTTCGACTATGAGCTGTTACAGACAGCATGACTAAGCTGACGACCACTTTACAAGACAATTGATAAAAACATTGACAGCTACTGCATATCGAAATGTATACAGGTGCTCTCCAAGACCTTCAGTTGAGATTGAATGAAGCAAGCAAATGAGTTAATCAGTCACACAAAGTCAATTCTAATGAAAGTCTTGCGTGCAAGTATGTAAACGAAAACCGGGTCTCAAGGCTTCCTTGCATTCAGCTCCTTCGTGCACGTTCCAGAAAATATTCCCACAACTGTTGCAGTTATAGAGAAAAGCAGTCACTGCGGACAGTGATAAAAGCAATAGTTTTAAGAAGTGTGCAGAAATTGCACAGCAAAAAAGAGATGCAGTCAAACGCGGTTACAAAAGAAAGTGGGGACCTTCATTATACATTGAAATGGAAGTCACTTTCTTTAACAGGATGCAAAACATGATGTTTGTCACATAGCATAGAAGTAAATACTTTGTCACGGAGTTAGTTACATTGTAAAGGTGCGTAACAGCAGAAGCCATGCTCCATGCATTTCTTTTTCTCCTCTCATTTTAGTGCCATCTATTCTAATCAGACTAGTTAATACTCGGCAACAAACCCATACTTGTATTTTATAACAATAGAAGACAATTTCTTTCCTCTGAGATCGCCTTTGTCTTTGCACTGATCAGAACTTCGGACCCATAAAACATATTCCAGAGTGTGCTTACACATAATTTTGTCCCCTTTATCACGCAGTATTCCTTCCTGGTGGATGCATCCTAACCAAGGAGCAGTACAAGAGCATGGAAGAGTTCAAGCAGAAGCCGTACATCACTGGATGGTAAGGCAGTGCCATCGAACCTACCCCACAAATACGTCAGAAACACCGTGTTCATTTTCTTATAGTTTGCATTGTGCACCAAGAACCCACTAGGCTCACAACACAAAGCACTTGCACAATAGCAGCCAGCTACATGTGTGACAATCTCATACTGTCAAGGCTCATGTCAATCTCATTATCAGCAGTACACATTAAATAAGCCTGGTGTAATTTTAGCTTTCTGCAAAAAACTACAAAATTTTGCTTTAATCATGATCCTAGTGCATGTTATTAACACATTTTATGTTTGTTATACCTTCCTTTGAAGTTCATCAATGAAATGCCAAACTTTTATAAAACAAAGTTGAGAATAATTGGCATGGATAGGCCAGTTTATGCTGCTCAGTGTAGAATGTATGATTTTATACTTCACGTTTTCTGTGTACTGGAACTGTTACATATGATCATACTATTGTGATTGAGAGCGGAAGCTGCTAAGACAAGCAGCTAAACAAAGAAAGGAACATCTTACGTCAGCATCGTCTATGTAAGCAAAACGTACGAAAGCTGCGGATAGCTCACATCAAATGAAAACAACATTGCTTTAAGACCACTCTCGACCATCACATAAGCGTGGTTGCAACAAAAACCATGCCGGGATATGGCTATTTTTTCTTCTGAAGTATGATTGCTGAAAGGCTGCACAACGTGGTAAAAAATATGATGAGCTTAAATGACAGATTCATTATATAATAAATAATGGCATTTAACATCCCAAAACCACCACATGATTATGAGAGACACCATAGTGGACGGCTTTGGAAATTTCTACCACCTGGGGTCCTTTGAGGTGCACCTAAATTTATGTACATGGGCTTCAAGCACTTTCGCCTTCGTCGATAATGTGGCTGCCACGGCCAAGATTCGATTTCTGTGACCCACGGGTCAGCAGTCGAGTACCATTACCACTAAACCGCTTTCTTCTTTTGCTGTTTTCAAAGTTTTTTGTTAGTATAAATACGCAACTTTCAGAGAAATAGCGATAGTCATCTCAGGATAGACTGGTCATAGCAAAGAGCTTTGAGTGCTTACATATGGCTTCTCTTGTTTCTTTAGTACGTGCAAGCAAGGCTCCGTGGAATGCAAGATCTCAACAGAAAAGAGCTTCGAACGCAGTGAGTATGCGTTGTCTTGCTCCACACTAAATATTTTTTCCACACCCGAGTCATTAATGGTATGCTAAAGATTTGTTACAGGTTAGAGGTCGATGATTTTTAAACACATTAGTCTCAATATGATTTGAGGCGTGGTGCTCCAAGAGTGCTTCGTAATAACATTGGCATGAATTTCTTCTGCTTGAAAGATAGAAATTCCAGACAGTACAAAAGGCATAAGCTCTAAATGCTTGTGTCTACAAAATGAGTAATGCAGTAAGCAGGCATGAGGAGAGGCCTTCAAATTGGACCCATTGCATTGTGTGATGATACAAACACCGTGCTTAGCCATAAACCAAACAGTGAACGTACACAGGCAATTAAAACAGGAGAGAAACCTAGGATTGAAGACGGAACCTTCACAACCCCTTATCTGTCCTTTTTGTTTCATGATCATCTATGCATGGCTTAAGCTAGGTTTTTCCTAGTATAAGAACCCAAAGGCTGTTGCTCCAGCTTACAGCGGCCGTTTAGTCCCCTTATAACTGCTACTACATCAACCCCAAAACGATGATGCTGCTCTTGTGAATCTTCGGCTGAGGTTAGTCCGCATACAAAGGGCAACAGATTTCTTTACTGCTTTTAAAGATCCCTGAAATGGCCTTTTGAAATTATGTAAGTGGTTAGGCTACAGCTATCCTCTAACAAGCTGTTTGTAGCACAATGGAAGCTATGGAGCTGCTTAGCCAATGGGAAGAGCAAACACAGCTTACGGTCTATTCATCTGCGCCACGTGGTCATGTGGTCTCCTCGGCATGCCTGCAGCATCTGCGCTCATGCGTTGAGCAAGTAGAGCAAGCAAATGGTAGCAACAAAGACTCAGTATTGCGCAGCAGCGGCAGCGCCACTGCTGCCCAACACAACATGCATTGGGTGAGAGAAGGGAGCATTTGGTAGCATCCTACGCTCTTAGCCGCTGGTCATTAAGGGTAACTAACTGGATTCCCAGAGAAGGCAAGCGGGTTAGGGGGAGACAGAAGGTTAGGTGGGCAGATGAGATTAAGAAGTTTGCGGGTATAAATTGGCAGCAGCAAGCACAGGGCCGGTTTAACTGGCGGAACATGGGAGAGGCCTTTGTCCTGCGGTGGACGTAGTCAGGCTGATGATGATAATAATGGTGATGACTTCGACAGCAGTGTATTTGTGTCTATACTGCGCGGTTTCAAGATTTATTCTTAAATTTTGGGGCACAAGACTTGAAATGTGTGGCTGAACAAACAGCTTATCTTAATAACAAGGACAAAATATCCTGACACTTTGTCCTCGACATGAGATGACATGAAGCAAGAGCTCATTCCGCCATTTATTTGTTGCTGTCAGGGCACTGGTCAAGTAGCAAGCACGAGGTCAGATCAGAGCGGCGGTTGCATATGGATGGGCACTGCCGCATTGGTTCGCCACCAAATTATAAGCACCTCCTGATACAATAATTAAATACTGATAACGTATGCATGAATCGCGACTAACGTATCATGTATTGCTGTGACTTAGGATATTCCAAACAAATACAGTTGACTCAACCTTTTCCCACTACCACACATTTACCAACAGAAATATGTTTCGCTGTGTAAGCATGTGGTTTACATATGCCTGGTGCTTTACATATGCCACTATGCTGCAACCAGCTTTTGAGATAGAGTGTAGAGTAAGTAATTCACACCGTAATTTAAGAGGTAGGGGCAGTTATACTCAGTTATAGCCTAAGAAAAACGTCACCTCCACGCGCTTTCTAAACGCGCTACGTCGATCAACTATGTCTTACCAACATGCCCAACTTTATACTCTAGTCACCTCCACCAATAGCCATTGCCGTTCCTCCCACAGACAGAACTTGCATAAATGCTTCATCCAATAGTACTTTCTCATTTGTCATGACACCAAGCACTTATCCAGTGCTTCAGATATAGTCGACTTTCTCATACAGATACGCATCTGTGTGGCCGGTTTTAGGTCAGAAACTGTGAGGTCCCAGTGAACTTGGTTAAGAATTCTGCCATCACTGTTGAGCCAAACATTATGTTTCAGGTAGTAACAACGAACCGTTAGCTCCTATATGAGTAGTACTTCTTCTTCTTCATCATCATCATCATCATCATCATCATCATCATCATCATCATCATCATCATCATTCTGACTACGTCCACTGCAGGACAAAGACCTCTCCCACGTTCCGCCAGTTAACCCAGTCCTGTGCTTGCTGCTGCCAATTCATACCCACAAACTTCTTAATCTCATCTGCCCACCTAACCTTGTGTCTCCCCCTAACCCGGTTCCCTTCTCTGGGAATCAAATTTGTTACCCTGAGTAGTACTTAGGTCAGCTTATAAAAAGCACTTGCCGTTCGAACGAAAATCGGCTAGCATGGCTGTATTCCGCAGGTGAAACGCAGGTGCGCTGTAGTTCTTTAAGCGATGCTGCAATTTTTAAAGCGCCACTCTTAGGCACCCGTTCCTGCATTGAGCAGCGTCAGCATCGTTGTAACTGGCAGAGAATGAGCACAAACGAGAACAAGAGAGAGCAAACGCGGAGCGCAGTGGAGGATGAACGACAATGACAGCGAGAGGAGTGGGAGGAGGGAACGTCGGTGGCTAAACGACCGGTTCCACAGCGGCTTCTACGTAGTGGCGTAGCAAGGGGTTGGCACACTGGGCCTATGCTCCCCCCTACCCCGAATTTTTTGCCATGGCATACATAGTACAAGATAATAGCTGGTCATTAAGGATCACAGACTGAATTATTGCAAAAGAAGGCAAGCAGGTGAAGGGGAGACAGAAAATTAGGTGGGCAGATGAGATTAGGAAGTTTGCGGGTATAAAGCGGCAGAAAAAAGCATAGGCCCGAGTTGACTGGCGGAACATGGGAGAGGCCTTTGTCCAGCAGTGGACGTAGTCTGGCTAACAATGACGATGACAAAGTGCAAAAAGACCATTTGCCTGCCCCCCCCCCCCCCCCCCCAAATAAATCTTAAATCTTACCTACACCCCTGCTTCCACATCACTAAATTATGTGGTCGGAATGTCCACTGATACCATATACGGAAATAAAGCTCTGCATAAATGGAGGCCTGCCTGCAGTGGCTGTTGTGGAACATGTCCACGCGCTGCTTTCTGCAGTATCCCGATTATCGAGGCAGCTGCGCTACGCTCAGGCTGCGGCAATTGATGCGAAATGGGCTGCATGGAGTTGTCGGCGCCAGTCAAGCCATTCGCAACTTCTCTTCTTAATGTAAATCGTACACCTACACACAAAATGGTCTCAGTCAATTTTTTCTGAATGGTGAAAAATGCAACTGGTGATAGTGTGTTGTTTTCTGCTGATGATAAATGAGGTGCCCGTGCAAAGGCTCCATGCCATCAATGCCAAAATCCGGAGAAGCGTGCTTCTGAAAGCAGAGAAATTTGCCTCAACTTACTGTAAAATCAAGACACTTATACAGCAGCACTCACAATTTGCTTTAGGCAGCATCATAAGCATTGCTGAATTTTTCTCTCACATTTTTGACCAAGTATAGAAGTTACTCCCCTCCCAAGGCGTGATTTTTGCTCTCAACATCCTTACCGAGAGCACATGTTAAAAAACGTATAAGTTACACACTTAATACAGAGCACTTAGCACAATTAATGAGCAGAAGACCCAGCATTAGTGCTTTGTATGTTTGTGAACAAACATCAAACTCACTTTGGGATTCGCTTAGAGAACTGTAGTTTGTAAAGTAGCTTTGGTAGACAAAGCCACATCAATTAATCCTGGCCGCAAAAAAAGTTTCTTCCACAAGTGAGTGGAAGCTTTTATTTCAATACATGGAATGTGATGACAGTGCTGCTACATCTTCGTGGCATCGTGACTGGCCTGTTTATTTCAGCAGTCTAAACCGTAATCAGCATTTTTAATAATCGAGTGTTCTTTGTTCTTTCTAGCAGTTCCAAGATTTCTCTCAGCTAAAGGTATAATTTCTCCAGAAGTCACTGTTTACTCTTAATATAGGCACAATCATAATTCTGCACACCAGGTAAAAAGAAAGCACACTATACAAGGTACTGAAATACGCGTACATGCAAGCCTGTACCCAAGGAGGGGGTAGTCCTAGGCCCCCCCCCCCCACACCTAAATTGCAGTAAAAGGGGTGTCCTACAGAAGACAATAAAAAAGGCGTTTTTCAAGGCATTCAACACAACTGACCCCCCCCCTCTCCCAAGAATATTTCTGGCTACGGGCCTAGATACATATATTACAAAGTAAAATAAATTACTTCGAACATTCTTCATCACCTTGTACGAAATCTCTTTGCAATCAATAGGAGAGACATGAAAAAAACATTGCATATATGTTACCCAGCCCATAGCACAGACATACAACGATCATTATGACGACACTGGTGTAAAAGCGTGCATGGTTTAAAAATAATTGCACTACTGTTAGCAGTTAGTGAACACACTCCGCAACCGCAGCAACACATTCATGGTGAAAGCCAGCTCACTGCAACATTCTTTTTCTCTGCAGAACGACCAAAGAAGCGGTGATGATCAGCGGTGTTCCCAAGCACATCGTCTAGGAATCCATCATCTGTATATAGTGTACATAGCGTGTAGAAAGGAGGTTGGCGACGTGTTGATATTGGTGACACTGCCTCGACAACAGCTCGGAGAGCAGCGTCAACCTGCACGAGAGGCCAGACATGACGATTTGTGACATCGGTGTTGAGAAGCCTGTATGAGTGTGTGTCGAGGCTGGAACAATGCCCTGATTCTTTGTTTAATTGTATGTGGTAATGCGTTCTCGTTAGTGTTGGCACTTGGTCCGCTCTGTGGCGAATATAATGGTGGTACAACATGACTTACGGCCTCCAGAAAAGAAGTCACCAGAGTTCTAGTGCAATGGAAAAAGAACCTAGTGAAAGATTTTTTCAAATGCTGGCGCATGGGGCTTTGCAGAGTGATGAGATGAAGATAATACACAGCGAGAATCGTAAAATGCACAGTGCCAGACAAGAAATGAATTTTAAAATTTTAATCTTGTTCCTTCCAGAAGAGATAAAGAAGGTGAATAAAAATTAAACAGTAAAGAAAACAAAATAATCAAACGAAGGAAGCAGAGCGTCAGTAGTGAGCTTCTGGTGCACTACCTCCTTTCCTGGGTGTGACAAGGCAACGAGTGGTAACTAATTTCGTGTGATCTTCTGCTCATCTCTGTTTGTCTCCCAATCCATTTTATTCTACAGATGACATTGTTTTTGAGTCAGGGGCACTGCCATTCTGGGCTTTTAGTACACGATTTATTTCGCACAGTTCCTGACGTCAAACGAACAAGGTCACAAAATGCCACACACGTTCGTACGGCTCTTTTCGTGCGTCTGAGCTCGCTATAGTACCATTCATCAAGTTGGTACGGATAAAATACGGCAACATTTACAGCCCAAGATGGCAATGCTCGAACACATTTATAACAGTCTTACCTCAATCTTATTACCATTTCCTTATCGTGTGTTAATGCTAATGTTAATTGAAGCCACGTTTCACTGTAGTGTTTGGTTTCCGGATACACTTGCACTTCAAGTGTGTCTTAACAGACCACAAAGAACCATGTTTGGAAAGATTAAATGCTTAGAAACGAGGTACGAAGCTGCTATACATGTACTACTATGTGTGGGTTAATTTTTCAACCACGTACCCGTGTGCAGGGAACAGAATCACTGCATCATTTCAGCCCGAAAAAATTGGAAAGGCAGGCACTGAATGTGCTAGCCTTGGCGTATGTCTGACACGAGAGAAAAAAATGTTTGCGTGGTTTTCACGTCAGCGAATCAAGTGTGGTTGGTTGTGATAGATAGGAAAAACAACAGGGGCAATGCACCTTTTTCTTTTTCCATGCTTTATGATAACAAAGTGCCTTGTGTGGTGGTTGTGATCAATGTTGTACTTTGTAAAAATACAACCATTCATCCGTGAAATTAGCCATATTTTGTAGAAGTGTTGTCGAAATTAGATGAAATTTAACCTTCTCACGAGATTAGCTTCTGAGCCAACTTTTATAGAATATGCAGCAATTTGTGTTTTAGGCATTACGAGTGAGCCTGACACCGTCAAGCTCATTTAGTATATCGAGGGACACGTACTTCGACATTTGGTTGGATCACTACCAATGGTGGAAAATAGAGCAGCCCTTGTTCGAATTGTAGCAAGAGTCACTAAGAAATTTGTACCATCTCTCATCAGTGGATAAGTTCGAGTTAAGCCAGAAGAGGTCACGTGTTGTCTTCCACTAATCCTCCCATTCAAGGAATATGCAGAGTGAAATCGTGCAGGAGTCGCACGAGTAGCTATGAGAGCATTTTGCTAAGGCGCGCAGTAGCCAGCTGCCATACTTACCCGGCCGCAGAGAAGTGCAGGTTTTGCTGGAAAGTATGTAATTACTGCAACAAAGTAGTGTGTACTAGCACATATATATATCTTAACCGCTCTATACGAGATCACAGCTCTGGCTGCCATTACCTCTAAAACACAAGAATCGATTCAGACCAAGATAATCGATATACAATCATAGTACTAATGTAATGCTGACAAAATACTCCACTTTTCCGACATCTGTCGACCAAGTTCTCCAAACGAGGAAAAAAAAAAAAAGAAGCCAAACCGCACCCCTGCACTGTCCTGCAGAACATAACTAGTTTCAGAGAAAAAGAATAAGCTCCACAACAACTTTCTGTGCATTTGTGATGCTGTATAGAAAGCGTGCGTGATTTGTTTATGATTGTGCGTGTGTTGTAAAGTTTTCAGTCCAATAAAAGTGAGACGTGAATAAATGAGTTTGTTAAAAAAAAAAGCAACAACAGAGAGCTTGCCTGAATTTATGCTTCGACGAATCAATTCTCTCCTCTTCATCAGCTCGTGGCGAAAGGGAGTGCCGCTTTCCTGACGTTCTCCAGTCCCAGGGCCGGACAATTACAGAGTGGACAGGAGTACCTCGCATCGGCTGTAACTTGGCTCTGCGAGAAAAAAAAAAAGGAGGCGTAAGGTGTTAATAGAATGTCTAGCTGTATATGTATCTAGGTAGACCTCTGACATTGCTGTAGCCAGACGCAAATTCGGAAAAATTCAGGAGCCCTTGGCCTATTGGGGGAACGGAAACGGAAGCAAGTGAAGCTTGGCGTGTGCGTGCCTGACGTGCTACTTCTCTTCCTTTCTTTCTACAGCATTATAGAATGCTCCCTCCTAACTGTTTCCTCCCTACTTGCTCGGAATTAGACCTTCACGCTCCTACATAGCAACGTAACACTTCAGTTTCTACAGGCAGCAACACCGGTCGTGCATTCATATCCAAGCAGCAGTGAAATGTCGCAACACAAAATGACAAGTCACTTTGATAAAGGATCGGATTGCAGTATCGAAAACGAATAACCGCCAACAAGCCCACAATTAAGAGAGCACCACTCATTGAGAAATGGCCTACGCAATTACGCATGTGACCGGCACACTTTTACAGGCCGTGTTTCTGTAGTCGCCGGCACTGGGTTTCTCATGAGTGATGACGAAACCTGCAAATTATAAAAGCTTCAGTTGATTAATATAAGGTCAACCCACAAAAACGTAGCGTGCCTTTACTTCACCCTATTGAAAGAGCGCTGCTTTTCATTTGAAGTTCAAGTACAACCTACCATGTTTAAGTAGCACGCACGAGCAGAGACTTTTCTGTGCATCGGCACCATATGATGGAGCTAAGTTGCAAGCAGGGTGAGGGTAAGCACATGCCCACAAAATTTACTCAGCTGGGGCCATCATCTGATAGGCTATTGGTCTGGAAGGATGTCACACTATATCAGTGCAATTCACACAAGCAGGCACCATAGATAGGCAAATGGTTCTGCTCAAATTTCATGTTCCAAAGATAAGCATTGGAGCAAGCAATCAGTAAATGAAATACAATAATATTCCACAGGCCACCACTTATGATATAAGCCAAAGAACAGTTTTTCTCAAGTGCACCAATATGGGTTGATGTCAAAGTTTTGAGGGTCGATGTTTTTTTGCAAAATCTGTCCCTGAAATGAGTATCATTTTATTGCTGCAACAAATTCTTCAGATTGATCCAGTTAAGAAAAAGAATTTCTAAAATTTTTCTGCTGACCGTGACAAAGTGTTCAAGGTGGCAAATAAGTGCACAAGGTGGTAAAATAAGTGCACAAGGTGGCATTAGTGGAAACACGAGGAGGGGGGGGGGGGGGGGGTTGGAGGCAGAAGCCACTTTCGATCTAGTCAGCATTGTCTCGCCACGCTTGCTTTTGAGATCTTAGTCAACAACATCAGAGTCTTAACTCGAAAGTCACTCCTCATATGCCAAGCTGGCATTTACTGAATCAGATCATGATTTGGTAATGAGCGGCATTTTAGAGGAATAGTCACTAGACTTACTTATGGCAGAGAAACCAGCGAGTACTTTCACAGTGAAAGCAAACTTTGCGGGTAAAGGCATTGAAGAAAACCGTGTAGTTGTGAGCGCGCCCGGAAAATTAAAACAAGTCCGAAACCTATAATTTTTCGTCTTACTACCGTGACCAAAGTAGTTTTTGTGAGTCCCCAAAACTAGAAACACAACCACATGAGCATCGTTTGTTTCAGTCAGTGCCTGAACGGAAGCAGGTATAATTGCACACCGGAGAGCATTAAACGAGAGAGTAACAAGTCTGTCACTTTTTAAAAGATCCTGAACAGGACAGCCATCAGTCTTACGGGGGCAACAAGTGGAAACCGGCCAAAGAACAAAACCGGAAGGAGCCTGCGCACCACTGTGCTAAGGCATACCAAAAACCAGAGAAACATGGATGCAAGTAAAAAATTCCATATATTCCCACAGTTTGGCAGCACGTGCCAAACAATAGAAATGATCGAAAAAGGCATGCATTTTAAACATACCGGAAAGGACATGGATGCAAGCCTTCGACTGACTTGTGGCTTCTGACAGATGATGTACATGTTCGCTTTTGACCCTCAAATGTTAAAAAGGAGTATCAGCACAAAATGGGCCCAGCTAAGCGCACACTTTGAGCATGCGCTTACTATCCTCGCCCTGCTTACAACATGACTCCGCCATATGGCACTGATGTCCACAAAAGTCGGCCACTTGCACTCGCTAGGTAAAGATTTGGGCAGCTGTAGCATATGTACTAGCTTTCTTTCAATAATAAGTACGTAGGAAAACAAATGCTTGCTATCTGTGAATAAAATGCTATATTTTACTGAGCACTCATAAAAGAATCCCTGATAACATTTTTCGCGACATTAAAGTTTTCTAGTTAAAACTAGGGACAAGAATGTAAACACATATGGCAGAATTAAGCTATGCTAAGCCTGCAAAAGTGCTTGTCATCACAAAAATATGCTAACACCAACGAATGGAGCATAGACATTTTGTGTGAAATTGACATGGCTAAAGGTAAAGCTTATACTTATTCTTAGATTGTAACCGACTACAACGGGGTACGCAAATTGTAGTTGTTGAGGTTGGAACAAATACAAATCAAATAGCATCAGAAGCACATAAGCAAAATACAATACAGACTGACTAACCTAATCTGATTGTGGAGCAAGGTAAGGGGGCAGGCTAGTTGGTATTCCATGTTTTTTACAGCTGAAGCAGAAAAAAGTATACAATGGACGAAGGGTCTGTGGACCCAGCCATTTCTCACACTGAGAAGTACAAGGACTTGGGTTTGATTGACAACTGTGGTGGTCCCAAATTTCGATGGCAAATAAATGCATAATTGCCTGTATGCTTAGACTTAGGTGCATGTTGAAGAACTCCACGTGGTTCCAAGATGTACCTCATTTTCATACAATAACTGCTTCGTCGTGTCAATCACCAGAATTAAGATTTTTTAACGATTCGTTTCACACTATGAGTGCAAATGCGAAATCATCTAGTGCAGGTGTCGACAATCTGCGGCTTGCAAGCAGCATGCAGCCCGCGAGGCATTATGACGTTGCCCCCGGCAGAACGTGACACCCTCTCTCCTTGCCACTTCCTATCTGAAAGCCGACATGACAATTTTGACCTCAAATGGTGTTAGCAGGAACAAAAAAAAAAAAAGATTTCTTTCAGCTGGCATTGTCTCCTATGGTTACATTGGCCAGCTAACGTCTTCACTTCATTTCTTCACACAAGACTGAAAATTGGGGAATAAAGATTCTTTATGGAAGCATTAGATCAGAGAAGGCCCTTCATTCACAGAAAAAGGAAGCTGGTACACAACATGCTCGCAGACTTTAAGGTTTTTGAGCTCAAACTCAATCTTTTCCAACAGCAGGCTAGTGAGTATAACCTTGATGCAGAACTGCTGGGGGAGAAATGAGCACACCGATTCCCACAAAAATACTCCGATTTTTAAAACATTTGAGTAGCGTTCAATCCTTTCAGAATCTTGTTAAGGTAGGAATATGTACCAGTTAGAACTTGAAGATTTGCAGACAGATGGTGAGCTCAAAGACGCATTAGAAACTTGTTTGAAGCTTGCACAGTAAAGTTTTACACTGGCCTCATAGACTCAAGTGTTCGATAAGAACTTGTTGCTGGTTGAGTTGGTGATTACATAACATGGTGATTTTAGTGCTACAAAAGATGTACACAAGTGAGAGAGAGAACAGACACCTGTCTGTGCCTGTCTAGCACCTTTCTGTCCTTTGTTTATCACATGTGTGCATCTTTTGTCACACTAAAATTGCCATGTTAAGGTATTCGAGTTTGAAGAAAATAGCAGTAGCCATGATGACAGTGTTTGGCAGTCCATATGCCTGCAAACGTATTTTCTTGAGAATGAAGTTTGCCAAATTGAATGTTTGTTTCAGACTAAACAATGAAAATATCTAAAATTTTGTGCCTGTCTGTGAGGAACCTTGCTGTAGATATTTGTGAGTTGGGTAGGAATATTCAACGCCAAAAGTCGCATTAAAAATGTTGTTTTTTGCTTGTAACTTAATGTTTGTAAGTTGCAACTTAGTGACAAATGTGCTGAAAATAAACGTGATTTCTATTGCTGTTTTGTACATTATTGTCAATGTTTAGAATATGTTATTCAATGCTTGTCACCAATAATCGGTCAGAAATATACTCGCATGCCAGACTCTCAAACAACACAAGCATCTCAAGTTTCCAAATTTGGTGCCAGGGGTCCTTTAACGTAATGGTGCTCAGACATGGTGGCGTTGATGACATTAAGGCAGTATATAATCACATAGCAGTCAACCTGTTTCGCTGTGATAATGATACCTCTGGAATGTTTTCAGCATCTTGCCCATTAAGGAGGAAACAATGTGACATCACAAACATTGCATCCTACCAGGTTGGTACTTCTAATGTAGCGGAGTTTGGTGTGAAATTCAAGAATAAAACTTAATAGTATCATCACTGTCTCCTCTGACAGTGAACCTATCATCGTAATATTACTTCCAATAGGAGTCTTAAGGAATAGCTTATTACCGTGTTTTCTTGAATGTAACGCCAGTCTCTTTTTCTGTAACACTTTGCCATCTCAAGTCGAGCCTCGCATTACAATCGAATAAAGAAATTCACAAAATTCAAGTAGTCTAAAAAATACCGTGATGCACCCAAATTCTTCATTTTTGTTATATTTTTTTTCTTCCTGTACGCAGTGAAAAGACACCCCTCGCGTTACAATCCTGGTCGCGTTACACGCGAATAAATGCAGTAGTCTAAATTTATACATTGTTTAATATAATAGTTGGCTACTAGGTACTTTAGAAGGTCAGAAGGCTGCAGCATTCTAACCTCAAAGGCGGATGTACACAAGCCTACACAAATGGGTGTGCAATTTAGATTGATGTCATATTCCGCATGGTTAATGACCCTGCTGTCGGAGAACATAGCTGAATACAAGAGTTGGACCATTTCTCTGGCTACGGGTGCAATATCACCTGCCACACTTTGGTACTCTGAGTGGGGTTTCTTCAGGCTTAAGCTGTATCCAACTACTGTACCTTACCGATGATGTGTTGGAGATGTTAATCTTGCTTATTAGCTCGCATACTACTGCAGCTGCTGGTTGATATCAAAGTCGTACCCAATGTGCACACCTTGCTGTGCACATTGCTACGACCGTTTATAACGTAGCACATTTACACCAACAAGGCAGTAGCATTCCGTGTTGTAGTTGAGTGACTTACCGCAATGCAGTAATAGCAGAAGACGTGCCTGCAGCCGATCTCGTGCGGTTGCGTCGGGCAGCCACCGCAGATGCCACACTCGGCCATGTCTCCTCGTGTCCGCTCGTTCGGATGAGTCGGACGCAACTTACGGCGCAACAACTGCCGACTCACAAAGTTCTTGGCTGGGTATACGTTGACCAGAGGTAGAAGAAAGCCAATGAACTCCTGCGGAAACATTTTACCTACAAAATTGAAATCAAGGTCTAAAGAAAAATGAGGTAGTTGAATGGCTCCAACTATGTTTAAATGGGACATTGTAAAAAAAAATACAAGCTGTTTTTAGACCCAACCAAAAAATATATATTGTTCGTAGGGCTCACTCGAACAAATTCACAAACATTTTTCTCAGGCAGACTTACTGGGACTTGCAGCCTGATCCGAGTCCAAGTTAGCTGACCGAGGAGTGCATTAGTGTATAATTACATTTTTCAATTATGGTGCCGATGCTCTTTAACGCCGCCATCTCACATATTCGGTGCTCAATGTGGCACATTTTGATCTTGTACTTTCAAGTACAACTTATCAACGATTCCGATTCAGTAAGAAAATTTTTATGAAACATTGGACTCGCATGAGATAATTTTGTCAGGAATTCCACAAAAGAGTTTGGGGGGGGGGGGGGGGGGGGGTGAAGAAGGCACCCAGAAACACCCTCTCCATAATTAATTCACACCTCTGATCAATAAACAGTCATGCGCCATATGAATGTTACTAGTGTGTTGCAGTATGTGTGAGTAGACATGAGTGTAAACACGAGCAAACATAAGGCTGATGGCTATGTTGAAGTCGAATAGAGAGAACCATAGGTCGGCAAGACGTCGAGCTCACTCAGATTCACTAAAAATTATATATCCTGCCCGAGGCTCACTTTGACTCAGGCTAACCAAAAATTCCTAACACTGAATTCACTGGGGCTCAGACTCACTAAAATTTTCTCGACCTGACTTACTCGGGCTCAAGCTCAGCCAAATATTACTCACCCGAACTTACGCGCAGCCCGATCTGAGACCGAGCGAGTATGTCAGCCTCTGTGGCCCACAGCTCTACCACAGAAGAACTTACAAGTCAGTTTGACGCAGCCGAAGTAACCCATCCAACGTACAATTAGGCCAAGAAGATCGTAAACAGTAATTACACCATAATTACAACCAATAATTAATGTCACCTATGATTTCATTGGCCTCATGGTACGTGGGACCCATTTAGTCGAGTCTAACAAAGAAACGAGCCTCACTGAAAAAAATTATTTTTTTTTCATTTACCTACCAGTTAAAGAATTCCTTAATGAAATTCTGGCATTGCTTTCACGTATCTGCTAAAACGAAACTCTTTTCAAGCCCTTGAATGAACTTGCGGTAGAACACTTGGCCAAACTTATTGGTGTACTACCGCATCAAATTTAGTACAGGGACTGTTTTGCAACCTATCAGGCAGGAACATAGAGAGAACGATGTGTGAAGACGAGATGATAATACTCAGGTGTCCATAGGTTTCTCGCTGGGACACGACACAAGAAGTGTTACTGTATGTATATAGGCAAGAATAGACACACCTAACCATGTCAAATCTGAACGACATTGCAGCAAGGTACGACTGCTTTCAATAAGAGTAAACATCATCGCATTACTTTTGGTTTGCTTCAGGCTGCAGTTGTCTCCTAATGATCTCCTAATGAGCCTTTATAATTATTTGCTGCAAAACAGCCCACTCTGTTATCAGGGTAGTGTGCCGTAACAACCACAATGCAGCTTGGTCAGAAAAAAATGTTCTTTGTTATACACTCATACCTAACTATAACAAAGTTACATTTTACACAAATATAGGGTCATTGTAACCGATAATTCCTTATAAAGGTGTACTCCTAACACTTCATCTATTGCAAGACTGTTCTTCGCTACTTTGTTATAACCGATATTTCATTATACCTGGGTTTGTTAAATCAAGGTTTGGGTGTACAGGTGATTTCAGCACAGAGGCATTAGAGTGCACTTCGGTCTATCCTGCCTCTGTCACCTTGTGCTAGTGTCCAGTGGATGATAACTTCTTGTTTTGTTTCTTTTTACTAGAGCACCCTACAATTCATATGTTTCTTAAGAACTGATTCTTTACTGCTGGCGCCCAGATGTGCCATGCCATTCCAGTGCATCCTTTAAGAACGACACAAACAAAACACAGTCTAGAAAAGGGGCAATACGGTATACCAACTTGCTGTATGCCATTTCGCCAGTCATGTCCTATACGAGCTGTTCTCGAGCGATTTGATATGGCACGTGCGCAAGCCTCTAATCTCGTACACTTTTTCTTACACTTCTTAGCTAAGCCTCAGCTTGTATTCATAACAGTGCTTAATCCTCAGGCCTTATACTGATGCTAAAATCACCAATACCATCTTGTACAAATTTTCCTTCCCAAAGCAAGAATGTGATTAGGGCACGCTGCATTGGTTGCCCATGTTTTCATCTCGTTACAGCTCAATCATTTCACCAGCGTTGTTGTTCTTCTACTTGTCAAAGCATAAACATTAGCACACCTATAGTGTAGCAACTCTTCATAGAGTATTATTACAGGAGTACCGACACAAAAATTTTTTTATCTGCATATTTTTTTTTTTCAGTGTCCATGAGTAGCTGATGACCAAATTACAATAATGGGAGACCTTGTTTGCACGCGTATGTGATGGTTAATTATATTTGAAGACATTCTTGTAGCGCCCCATCAGTTTCCCGTTTCAGAGAGCACCGAGAGAGGGATCAGGGTGGTTCTCTTTTAGTGAACACAGCTGACCATGCGACCACACAACAGTGTTAAAGCACGCTCTGTGCATTGTATTGCCTGCAGGTAAGTACTGCACTGACAACTGCAGCAGAGAGAACATGTGACGAGCATGACATCCAACAAAAACTCATGACACAGGTGGCTGCTGGTTGTTTACATTAAAGCCAAGTTGACGTCAAAACCGTGAAGAGCTCCGTCTTGCACTCACTTTCACAACATACACATCGACAACAATTTTAAATGTTCCAAGACACACTAGCTATTGATACCTTGTAGCTTAGTAAGACTGCAAAACCCCGACTCATGCCAATATCTGTGCTTTGCTGATATCCTTCGCAGCAATCTGCGGAGTGATAGAAAATACCGATAGCAAAAATGTGTGCGTCCTTTTGCATTTTCCAAGCAGGAGAGGCTTGCTCCCTGCACAGGCTCAATAGAGCACTGATATCAACCATAGCACTTGAGGTCAAAAAAGCTGTGTGCTTGTATCTTTACTTACAGACTTACCCCACACCGCAAGTGTTATTAAACCAAAAGATATTGAGCAACAAGCTCCAACTTACCGCAAAGCCATGCCACAGAAGTTCCCGATTCATGAAGTCAAACTGAACCTGCAATGAGCAAGCATAACAGACATGCCACTATTGCTCAGATTCACTTATCTTCCATATAAGTATCTATGCATTCATGCTAGATTTATCAACGAACTCGCCAGGCTGGAGAGAAAGGAATGAAAAAGTATGTGCAAGGTGAAAAAATATATATACACACTTCAAGAAAAATGGTGGTCAGATAACGAAATGCTTCGCAAGTCGCAAAAGCCAAAAAAGGACAATGCAGGTGTTTTTCAATGCACACATGTACACGCGATTCTAAAAACCTGCCTAGAATACCCAAAATGTATTCGAAAAACCGAAATGAGGGGCCCTTCGCAGAGCCCCTCGATGGGTCCAGTTGCATATTTTGGTTAAACACTGGAATACGTAAGGCACTGTCTAGGTCGAATGGAAGAATTTCTTAAGCTGATTTGTTACTGGAAAATCTAATTATTATCCCACCTCCAGGAGTAGTGGCAGTTGTCCAAGAAAAGGAAAGACACTCCTTTCTGCAACCCATCCAGGAGCACAGTGCAGGGCAGAGTGGCCAGAAGGAGAGTAATAAGGAGTGAAAGAAGAGAGTGGGAACGAGAGGCCACCCTCTCGAGATAGTGAGCACCCACGGCACAGTGCACCACGCCGATGTACCTCCCACCCCATGAGAAAAACCAGCGAATGCCTGGCAACCCCGGGTATTGAACCGAGTGCTTCTTGCAAAGGAGGCAGACGCTCTGTGATTGAATCTTGGAATAACAAACACTGACAAAGCGAATGAGTGGTTACAGCGAACTAAATGCGAACTTTGCTTGGCGATGCATGATCCACAGGGTCATGAGACAGTGCAGAGTTGTGAGAGGTGGGTAACAGTACGAGGAAAAAGACAAATAGAGTGAGGCAGGCAAAGCACTGTCTATCAGGTACCGTCTATTAGGTTCACAGACAGTAATACAGTGCGCGAATGAATAAATTCTGGTTAAAAGTCGGCGCTTGGTCTATCTCAGCCTGTCTGTCCCAGTCTTGCACCACTATTACCCAATTTTCCTAGTATGCAACAAACAGTGCAGGTTAATACAACACTGCATAGCAGAAAACTCTCCATTATTTTCAACTTACTGTTTCTTTGTTGTGCACTTAGATGCGTGGACACAGGCCCTTTCACATTTTGCTCCTGTTGGCACGTGGCCATCATGAGGAAGAATCAGAACCACCTTTCGCGCAAGTGGGTAGCTTCTTTTCAAAAAGCCTAAGCTACCCATCAAGACCAGGTGTGTGGTTGGTAGCTTACGCTTTCCTAAATAAATCTAATGCTTTTCAACTGGCTTCATTTGCCTTCCTCGTATGACGAGACGCGGCTTTCACTCGTGATGTGGCTTACCTCGCGTAACATAGGTCGTGCTGAATGGCCGTTGACAACACCGACGATCCTGTTGCTCAGCGAGCAGTAGCTCCCTCGAACCAGAAACAAGACGAAGTTGGCCACGGAAGCCACGCGAACAGCTGTTTCCAAGTGTCGAATTCCATGCTCAACCTGTATAGAGACAAGAAGATTGCATAAAAAAAGGTACAGATGAATAAAGGGAACACTTTCATGAATAGCATGTGTGAATTTCACTCCCTTGTAAAAGCACAGCGGCGTAGATTTGCATAAGACTGCAGGAGGTTGACATTTCTGACTCGTTCTGACAGATTTGTGCAGTATACGACTAATGTTTCGACGTCCGGAAGCAGATTGGCGAAACAATATGAAAGGTGCACGTTCGGGTGCTCCCGTTGGCAATTGAATGTGCACCTTTCATACTGCACACTGTAAACTGTGTTGTTCACCCAATTAACTGAAGTAGTGTTTCATGTATACTATGAAATTTTGAGCAGGAACGTCATGCTAAAGCTATTATCAAATTCTGACATCATTCTAGTATGTCCCCCCCCCCTTTCTTTCTGGACCCTGATCATGCACCATGTCTATGCAACACTGACAAGGTTGGAGGCTTGGGCTTGCTCCAAATCCAACAGTAAACTGATAGCATGACGGCACAGAAACATGAAAGAAGATGGCACAGTGCCAACAGTGCACTATGACGTCTTCTTTCTGTCTTCGCGTTGCTAGTCTACTGCCATGCAACATCGGCCTGCTTAAATTTCATCCATATCCTGCTGCTTAGCAGCCTCATCTTCAAGCGCCTGCACGCGAGATTTTTAGTCAAAATTAAGATATTTTTTTTTCCTGAATAGCGGTAGCACCTTAAACTTTGCTACCACAAGACAAGCACGATTTGCAGTCTTGCAAGCAAAAACATGGCCTTCAACATTGGTATTTTAAGAAGGTACTTATGACAACATAATCAGCAAAAGTAGGGGCTCCGAGATTAGTGTTTCTTACTTGGTGTTATTGGATTTGCTTATTATCAGAGCTGTTTCTATTCCATGCTTTCTACATTCTTACAGCATTGTCATTGCGTTACTTGTGTTTGTAAACAGCTATTGTAATTGACCACGACATGAGTGAGTATGAGGCTTCTGAAGAAGTCCATATGCCCTCTTTCTGTCTTTTTCATGGTGAAAAAAAATTTTTTTTCACCATCATCTCGAAGTTTGGTGCGCTGTTATAAAAAGCCCCCATGTGCTCCCCTCTCTCTTTCCACACCTTCTCTTGTTTGCTGGTAATATTGACTTGTCGAAGGGTGGAGGGGGCGCTTGCTCGGAATTTTGAGTACAGCATCCCGTGATACAAAGCACTTGCGAAGTGAAAGCATGTTTGTTGACATTATTTCTTAGAAAATGAAGCACATACACAACATATTTAAACATACATTTGTTTTGTCAAATCCTCATTATCTTCAGTAGTCTTTCGCTGCCTTCTCTAACATCAGCAACTGCGCTAGATGCCCCTAAACTTTGGGCCATTGATTCCAACAGGTAGTCAAATCTTATTGGACACCAACACTCATGAAAGCCTTTGGTTGGCGAGCGACCCCCCGTGATGCGACAAAGCACAGAAGAAGCTCTTCGGCATGCGAGTTCTCCTAACATACTGCTACGAAGCGCTGTCGAAGATGAAGAGGAAGACAGCAAAGAGAAAGACAACGCTCGCTGATATCCACGTGGATTTGGCTCTGCCTTGTATGTTTGGCATTACGTGTTTAGACACACCTTGTAAATATACTCTACGACGCCTTTTTTCCCCGTAACATTTTGGTGGAGGTGCGGGTTCTCCCTTTCACCATCACGGCGATTCTCCCTAGCGGACGTTCCTTGGCTGCCTTTGCTATGTCTGCTCAAGAGGAATACGAGGATGCATCGGAAATGTCTCCAACCGTGTCTTGGCCAGCCGGGCCTGCCACGCCACAACAAACTGCCGCTAACCGCACCATCGTCCTGACCCAACCACGCGACCCGGGCACCTTTTCCGGCATTGACAACTAAGTTGTCGAGGATTGGCTTCAGCTATAAGAACGGGTGAGCGCACTATACAACTCGGACCCAACGCTCACATTGGCCAATGTTCTATTTTACCTTGAGGGCACGGCCAAAGTTTCGTTTTCCAACTACGAGGAAGTGATCACCAGTTGGAACCTATGCAAACGCAAATTCATCAACGTCTTCAGCAAGACCATTGAGCGTCGTCGTTCGGCGCAGAAAGGATTCGCATGCCGACTGCAGTCCTGCACCGAATCATACGTGACTTACATTCAGGATGTGCTCGCCCTCTGGCGCACGGTTAACGAAAAGATGCCGGAATCCGAAAAGGTTGCGCACATCCTTAAGGGAATCACGGATGATGCCTTCATTCTACTGGTGTTCCGCAACTCGTCGACAGTCGACGACGTTATTAGCAAATGTCGGCGCTATGAAGAAGCCAAAAATTGTCGCATTGCTCCTAGTTTTTCACGCCTTCCCAACACAGCGGCAACGTCTAATTGCGAGGATATCTATCCGCCACCTGCTTCTGCTGCAGGCGAGCACATTGTACGCCTTGTACACCGCGAAATCGAGGCTGCAGCTTCAGTCCTCATGCAAAGTTGTGGCCACGACGATTCCCACATGATTTCTTTAAAGGGGCCCAGAAACACTTCTTTCAGTAACCATAGAATTAATTCTCTAGAAAAGCATATTGCCTCACAAATTCAAAGCCGCAAGTATTTTAAGAATCCGTTTAGTATAAGCGGAGTTACAAAGATTTGTCACACGCTGCAATCGCATTCTCCCTTCTCTCGTCCCGACGAATGCGCTGGAAGCTAAGCAAGAAGAGATGAGAGGGGCAAATAAAACACGTCATGGGTGCCTCGTGACCTGGAGTACTTTTTTCTTTCTTCGAATGCGTGGCATTTTCAGTGCGATCGCGTGGACAAGTGACGGCCTCCCGCGGCGATCTCTGTAATGACCGAGCGTGCCATGTTCAAATCATCCAATGGCTGATAGATGGGCTTGCTACGAGTGTTCTTGGGCTTATTGCGTGATTTGTCGAGAAAAGAGAAAGTAATTTTTAGCGGACTTTGATAATTTACTGTGAATTCCACGCCGCGTGCTGCGCTATAATATTTGGCTCGCTTGTTGCCATGAGCCTCTACTACCAATTGGCAGCATTTTCTGACCATGCTCAAAAATGTTGCAGGGCTCCTTCAATGCAGCCCGTTGTACGCCAGGAGCTTGCTAACATCGGACTCTAGACGCTCTGCCCCATGAACAGATCAGACTACCGTCCACCCTGTCCTCCTGTCTGCCCAGAAACACTTCCCCCCGTCCCCAGTACCAGAACCCGGCGGAATGGCAAACTCCTGACGACAGGCCCATTTGCTTCAATTGTGGATGCGTCGGCCACATTTCCTGCCCCTGCCGTAGTCCCTGGAACTCGCAACTCTGGTACAACTATTCCAACAATCAGCGTTCTCCTGTTCTCGACTACCCACCCATGAAGACAATGCTGCTACACCATCGACGCCTCCCTGACTGTACCGCTCTCCTTCGCCGTCAAGTCACCTGTATTGCTCTCAGCATCTTCGTTTGGACTATGCTCACAAGTTCTGTCCCAGGGTATTTCCCTTGCGTCCCTTGCCCCGGCCTGTGACCACCACATTTCCGCCTTTACAGTGGATAACCCATCACCCACGAGTATTGATTTGGGTCAAACTGCTTTCGAAAAGATCCCAAAAATGATCATATCAGACCTTTCGGCTGAACATGTGCACGCTCTTCGTGTCCTTGCTTCATACCGAGACGTATTTGACCTTAATGACCAAAAACTTGGACAGACAACCATTGTGAAGCATCGGATCAATACCGGCGATGCCAAATCGATACACCGGCGACCCTATCGCGTTTCTTCGACTGAGTGTCAAATCATACAAAAAGAAGTCGACAAAATGCTTGCCCGGGACATTATAGAACCTTCTTCAAGCCCTTGGGCTTCCCCTGTTGGGCTCATCAGAAAGAAGGACAACAGCCGGCGCTTTTGTTTCGATTATCGAAACCTCAATAAGGTAACAAAAAAAGACGTGTACCCTCTACCACGCATGGATGACGCCCTTGACTGTCTCAGTGATGCAAAATATTTCTCTTTGATAGACCTTCGTTCGGGGTACTGGCAGATTGCAGTTGATGACATGGACCATCAAAAAACTGTATTTATTACACCTGATGGCTTTTATCAGTTTAAAGTGATGCCAATCAGGTTATGCAACGCCCCAGCTAGGTTCTAACGAATGATGGATGCTCTACTACACGGTTTCAAGTGGTCAATATGCTTATGTTACCTTGATGACGTCATTGTCTTTTCGCCGACCTTTGCGACACACCTCGAGTGCCTCTCGACAATTCTTTTCATTTTCTGAAAGGAAGGCCTTCAGCTCAACTCCTCGAAGTGTCACTTCGGCCGTCGGCAGCTTACTGTGCTCGGACATCTTGTTGATTCTTCAGGTGTTCGTCCTGATCCCGACAAAGTGTGCGCAGTCAAAGATCTTCCTGTGCCAACCTGTGCGAATGACGTTCGAAGCTTTGTAGGCCTCTGCTTTTAATTTCGAAGATTTGTGCGCAATTTCGCCATCATTGCAAGCCGTCTAACAGACCTATTGAATAAGGATGTGGTTTTTGTCTGGGGTCCTGAACAAGCCACTGCATTTGCTGAACTGACCATGCGCATCACTTCGCCACCGATTCTTGGCCACTTCGCTATATCCGCTCCAACAAAAGTGCCAACCGACACCAGCGGCCATGGTGTTGGCGCTGTTTTGGCACAGCAACAGCATGGTAGTGACTGCATCATTGCATACGCTAGCCGTCTTTTATCAACAGCGGAGCGCAGTTATTCCATCACTGAAAGCGAATATCTTGCGCCCGTTTGGGCCATAGACAAATTTCACCCATATTAGTATGGACGGTCATTCACCGTAGTCACGAACCACCACGCCTTATGCTGGCTGTCATCATTGAAAGACCCTACCGGACGTCTGGGACCGTGGGCGTTGAGTCTACAAGAGTACTCATTTACCGTCGTCTATAAAACGGGCCCACAACACGAGGACGCTGATTGATTGTCTCGTCACCCAGTAGATCCACCAGATCTTCCCGAGAGTGGAGAGTCCATGTGCGTTCTGACGCTTTTCGCATTGGCAAACATCGGAGAGGAGCAACGACGTGATCCTCACTTGAGAGGAATCATCAACCAACTGAGTGACCCCACTACGCCTCCATAGCTTCGTGTGTTTGTGCTCCATGATGGTGTTCTCTTACAACATGCATACCCTTACAACGTGCATCCTGACGCTCCTCACTTGCTGCTGGTCATACCTACACATATGCGTCAGATTGTTCTCGTGCAGTTGCATGACATTCCTACTGCAGGTCACGTGGGCATCTCAAGAACTTACGACCATGTTCGACACCGCTTCTTATGGCCCGGTATTTACCGCTCTGTTTGTCGTTACGTAGCTTCATGCAAATCGTGTCAGCAATGCAGAACACACGCCACCCTTCCAGCAGAACACCTTCAACCCATAGAGATACCATCTCAACCATTTTAGAGTTGGTGTTAACCTCCCCAACCCTTTTCCTCTATCCATCAGAGGAAACAAGTGGATAGCTGTTGCCACCGACTACAAGACTCGGTATGTGATCACCCGGGCTATCCTCACCAGTTGAGCAACCGACGTCATCCACTTTCTCCTCGAGGACATCATACTTCGCCATGGCGCACCTCGACAGCTCATTACAGACTGGTGTCGATACTTTCTATCAAAGGTGGTCCAAGACATTCTGTACGCTTGCGATACAAAACACAAGTTCACCACTGCGTATCACCTGCAGACCAATGGCCTAACGGAGCTGTTCAACAGAACGCTTACGGACGTGCTCGCAATGTATGTTTCGCCGGATCATCGTGACAGGGATGAAGCTTTGGCGTTCGTAACATTTGCGTACATTACGTCTCGGCATGACCCGACAGGTTTTTCTCCATTTTTTCTCTTCTACGGACGAGAGCCCACGCTGCCTTTCGACACGCTCCTTCCACCCGTTCTTGATACATCAAAATACGCTCGTGATGCAATCGCTAGACCTGAGGAGGCACGCGAAGTTGCCCGCTTTCAGCTTAAGACTTCGCAAGAGAAGCAACGACAAATCTACGACATTCACCACCGGGATGTCCACTTCAATCCTGGTGACATGATCCTTCTTTGGACATCGTCACAACGAGTTGGTCTTTGCGAAAAGTTGACTTTTCCATACTCTGGTTCATTGCGAGCCTTGCGCCAAGTCACCGATGTCACGTACAAAATCGAACCTCTGGAGACCACCACAGCGCGATCATATGACATCATTCACGTCATGCAACTAAAGCCGTTCCACTCCGACCGATCGAGCACCGGGTCGGTGCTTTCGCTGCCGGGGGTGATGCTATGAAGCGCTGTCGGAGATGAAGAGGAAGACAGCAAAGAGGAAGACAACGCTCGCTGATATTCGCGTGGACTTGGCTCTGCCATGTATGTCTGGCGTTACGTGTTTAGACACACATTGTAAATACACTGGACGACGCCTTTTCTCCCCGTAACAATACATTCATGAAAAAAGTATCCCGAGACAAACTGGGTTAAGCCTAAAGAAGAAAGAGAGCAACCTAAGTTTTTTACAACACATCAATAAAAATGTGCATAGTGCCATCATAGTACGAGCCCTATGTAACTATTTAAGTCAATTAGATTACATACATTGTGCTTTACATGTACAGACATATCTTTGTGACATATGTGCCTTTTTTTAAGCCATTCCCTTTCATCTGTTTTCAAACATCTTTCTATCACTAGCCTAGCTGACTAAGGATCCAGATACATGATCATGATATCACTGTACTATTTCTGTTTGCCATTAACTATTTCTTATTTCTATTTGTAGATGTATCTCTTTGTGATCAAAGAAGTCATAGTAATTTTTTTGTTTTAAAATCAGTCCTTATGCCAGAAATGAAGAAATTGTAATTATTATTATAGTTATCTAGATGACAGCATCACCTAACCAAATAAGGTGATGACTCACTTTTGTGAGATCTGCTGCAAAACTGCTATAGATAGTTTCAAGTGTATTATTTCTAATAAAACACAATTCATAACTGGTACAGGCTGTCGCTACGAGGAGAAATGAGGTGCTTTTTGAAACCGTGCTTACCACCTGTGCAAAAGACGACTGAATGTGCGCGACGTACACACAATGACGGATCCAGAAGGAGGGGGGGGGGGGGGGCAGGGGCGATCGTCCACCTCAAAGCAGCATCCCCTCCCCCTCTCTTCAGTGCTTGCCGTCCACCTGCTTTCACCAGTTAGGACAAATGAGTGGGACCACTGTGAGCACACATTAACAGTAGTTACGCCATTACATGGTTTTTTTGCTAGTAAAAACAAAGAACTAAAGGTCATGCCCCCCCCCCCCCCCCCACTTTCCAGTGTTAATTCAAGCGGCTGCCCTTCTAAAGTGGGTGGCTGTATCCGCCCCTGCGTACACAGCTACATGCACCAGGCAGAGGTAATCACCTCCAATGGCCAATTAACGGACCTTGTTACGCTGCATTTTAGGAAGAAACCGAAGAAGAAGGTTCAGGCCTCGTTCCCGAATCCACGGCAAGCCAATGCTGAGAAGTATGAGAGCCAATGTCTGGCGCCTGGTAATGCGGCTGAGGCTTGTCCCGTTTGCAAAGAACTCCAGCCCCAGAAGTCTCTGGCCCACCGTGGCCCCACACTCGTACACAGTGAACTGAAAATGAAAACAGAAGTTTTCGTGAGCACCGAATGAACTCTCAAGGAATCGTTTACTTTTTTGAAAGAATAAAGGAGAAATAAAGAAATAATGGAAAGAATAAAGAAATAAGCTAATAAAGAATGTTGTTGCATGAATGAAAGAAAATCCTATGTCCATGCACAAAAACAAACAGTTTTTTTCTTTGGCGGTGGCCCATCAAATTCCGTTTAAGCCTAGTAGCTCAATCTCTCAGGACAACCAAAAGGATACTCCAGACACACGTTTTTGTTTACTGACCACCATAATGCAACAAACATTAAAACATGCAATCCTCGTTCGCTGCCTTGTGGAAGCTTAAGAAAGGGACTAAATGGAACTTGTAGATTTTGATGCTTGGTCTGAATGGTTGTTACACTGAGCGTTTGGCATCTGTATATAACTTGTTCTGCAATGTCCATTCACTCGGCACAATAAAGAATATGGAAGGACTGTTTGTCAAGTGAAGTCACTCGTATCTCTTTACGTGGTTTCCTTAGCAAAGTTTTAAACTCGTAGGCATTGTAGTTAAAATGCACTTCCAAGGCAACACTTTATCCCAGGAACCAATGAGGCGTCGCTAAAACTCAAGTTCTTTGTCAGCTGAGGAGCCATGCTGTGCTCACCAGTGGTGTCGAATAAAAACTCGAGTGAGGCGGTTCTTTGTGAGCACTGAGGTAATTACGTGTAATCATTGCATTCCGTGAGCTCATTAAATGAAGCAAGCTGAAATATGATACTTTGTCACACACAAACCAGAGTTACTAAACAGTGGGCACACACAGTCAGATAGATTCAATAAACGAAGGCAATGGAGGAGAGGTAGGAAAATAAATGCCAAATTTTAATGTTCCTGTACATCAAATGCAATGCACATGTGCTCACTCTCGGCTCTGTTTGGCACACTTAATATGGTATTTGCAGCTGAAGTTGGCTTCACGAATGTGCTGAATTAATCAAGGTTCGTCAATATCCATAGCATCCACTGCTGAGACACACTACGTCTACTGCTACTAATACTACCGATAATAATAATAATAATTAATAAAAGGCCCCCTTTACGCACTGCTCGTTGAGCTGGGGCTTCAAACAGTGTGCACCACAGTTACGCATTTGGGACGCGGACGGGTTTCGTCATGCGGAAAACAAATGACCGTTTGAAACACACCTTCAGCATTATTATACACTTACCCCATAGAGAACTGCTTTCAGGATGGCTTTGATCTCAGGCTCGAAGGTAGGGTAGAAGCTACCCTGAAGAGACAAGTGCGTTCAAGCATGTGTGTAAACTCTCTGCTAAACACACGACAGGTTACGTCCCGAAACACACGACGGCACACGATGAAACACAAAGCAGGCTACTTACGCCCGCATGCCTGAACACGTCGCCGAGCTTGCTCCGGAACAACGCGAATAATTCATCGTCGAGTTCAACAGCATCGAGCTGAAAATAGAACACAAAAATATGGACGTGAATGCGTGCCTGCCAATAAGTTCGAGCAAAGTTGGAGTACGGCGGAGTGACGCTTTCCAAATGAATGCACGGCCAGTAAGTAACCTTTGGCGGTCGTCTCAAATCACAGAAGGCAATTTCTCACAGCAGCGTGATTATAACAGTAGAAGTAAGTTCACTGAGTTGTAGACACACATAAACGAGTAAACGTTAGTGCGCGAAGAAACTAACGCAAATAAACGGAACGATTTTGTGTAGCCTTGCACACAGAGGGCTACGCAGAGTCGTGCAAGCGCTACAACGGCAGAATACAGTTGCACCGTACCTGGTTGACTCGAGAGCCGACGACTGGTTTCTCCGTGGTCATGTGGCACTGACCAGCGAAGTGTGCCTGCAAAAATTGACGCGTAGAGCACGTTAAAGGAAGCAGCGAATGGTGTAGGAAGTACAGCACGGGAAGGTGTAACCAAAACTACCCAAGAAAAAGCGCAAGTTAAGGAAAGGTGACATGAGAACTTTCTCAGGTACTGAGTCTTTAGCAGGTTACTTACTCCGAACCAAATATTAGAGAAGGCACGCACGACACAGCGAGCAAAGAGGAAAAGTTTTGCTAAAACTTGCAGAAGCAAAAGCAGAGTGCCGCCATACTGGTGATGGTGATGCCGATGGGAATAACAAAGATGGGACAAAGCTAGGCGTTTTTGAATCCGGGACAATCCACTTCTAAGTCAGTTCTTGTTTCGCCCACGTTGGTTTTAGTTTGCCATTGGTAGAGTAACTGTTACTCCAGCCGTTGGTATGTACGAAATTTCTCTATATTTGCGCTTGTATGTCGTTAATATGACAGTATTCCAACGGCATAAAGATGACCTATGTCAGCTTTTCAGGGGCGTTGAGGCTACTCATGGAACCCTATTCAGGAGTTGTACTAGGTATTTACAGCTGTTAAATTACTCCTAACACTAGACCTCACACACGCGCGACCGAGAAAAGGCGAAAAAAAAAAAAAACTTCGGTTGGTGATTGAAACCAGAGACCCGTAAATGTGGTTTCAGCTGCCCGTCTCCTTTTCAGAAAATTTCAGCGCGTGCGACCAACGTTTCTAGAAATAGGTTCTAGAACGTTTCTAGAACCAAGTTCCAGAAACGTTGCGTGCGAAAGCCGCAGTCCCACGCACTTTCTATTTAGATACTCGTCAATTTTATGTCAAGGTTGGTTTCAGCTAGCCTTTACCATATTGTTAACCGGTTTTCGTTCGGTTGAGAATCTCTTGTGCTTCATTTTTTTTTTTTACTGTCACCAATGTGTCATTTTTTTTTTCAAAGCAATAGTGATTGTACCCATACATTAATAATTTTCCGTTATGTGCCGTTATGTAATAATGACTAGCTTCTAGCTGGCTAAGGTGTCTAGACGGTTGCATTATCACATGCTTTTATTGCTTGTTTGAAAGATGCTGAAAGTCTGTTTTTTTTTTTTACCAGGCTGTAAACATAATTTCAGAAACCAAGTAAAAATGAACCAGTACTCAGACAAAGGTCTCATTTCAATCCCGAAAGTATGTACTGAAACTCAGGAGTAAAGGCTGCGATGCGCCCGGCCGGGCACCATTTTTTAGGTTCTACACAGCAGACGACCTACGATTGCCACTGTATCTTCGGTGTTTGAATGGTATTGTGCGGTGTTCTCTTTTTGTCCCCGTCTGTTGTATTTAAGCAACTGCGGCGTCAGAAGATTCCTCAACTACAGCGTGATGCATGGACTGGAACAAATGCCCCGGTAGCAACGCAATGTTGCGCGTCAAGTTGCATCAAACCAACTGTGGTCAACAGCACGGTTTACGGTTGCTCCAACCGCACAAGAAACAAGTTCAACGACGAGAACGTTGAACGAGTAGGCTTCTGTGTCATGCCGAAACTCAAACTCGGACAGTGTGCGAAGACAGTTAACGGAGTTGTCGACGCGCAGAGCTTTATCGCTGAGCAGAATCTTGTCACGGAGACCCGGACGAATCGGCGTGCGCGCGCAGAACTCCGTCAGACAGCCACGGTAAGATAAATCACGACAGTATAAGATAAACAAGTGTTTACCTTACACGATTAGATACTATGAGAATGACCCCCGGCGCGAAAAAACAAGGACAACACCAAAAATGGGCAAAATTGTGGAGAGCTGGGCTTCTTGGTTTTAGATTAATAGGAAACAGCACAAAAAATCACAAGACACAAAGAAAGGGAACGCACACAGCGCTCTGTGCATTCTTCGTTGAAATTGTTGAGTCAGCGCTGTGTGCGTTTCCTTTCTGTGTGTCCACGCTGTGGTTTTTCGCGCTGTTTTCTAACCAAAAGTGGCGCCGGCTGGCCAGGAGCACCACAGCACCACATTGCGGCTTCGTTTCATTGCATGCTGCCAATACATAAATATTATTTACCATAATGAACAAGAACAGCAAATGATTAATTATCTCCATTGATCTATATGACACTGTTATTATTATTATTATTATTATTATTATTATTATTGTTATTATTATTATCATTATTATTATTATTATTATCATCATCATCATCATCATCGAACTGTGATGTGAGAGTAATTGGCGAGCAAATAAGCTACCGACCACCACTGACCTCTCGAAGGTACTGAGCATACAAAACACGAAACAGTACCAAGGAGCAACAGCACATGCGTGCGATCCAAAACTATCACTCGCCGTTCTAAATTACAATGTGCAGTTAGAACCATTAGTTGGAACTGCCCGCAGCGCACTCAATCGCACCAATTACGGAAACACACATTCGCATCTAACTGCAGTCTCATATTAATAGTGTAGTGCCATCATCACCATCATCATTTTTTCCATCACCGCGCCGCGTCTCTCGCGCAGCTGGCGCGAGCTCGAGCTGCGCGAGAATTAGAACGAGCTGACACGCCTGGCGTGGCGGACGCTGGTAGCCGACGTGGCTCCGCTTCAGGCCTGCAATAAAGTGGCGAGATCAGCACGGCCCCATCGGCCGCCTTCGACGTCTTCTCACGTCTCTCCTTCTCTCGCCGCTACAATAGCAATATTGATATTAATAAGGCACCAATTTCATCATCATCATCATCATCATATCATCAGTGTGACTACGTCCACTGCAGGACAAAGGCCTCTCCTATGTTCCGCCAGTTAACTCGGTTCTGTGCTTGCTGCTGCCAATTTACTACCCGCAAACTTCTTAACCTCATCTGCCCACCTAACCTTCTGGCTTGCCTTCTCTAGGAATCCAGTTACTTACCCTTAATAACCAGCGGTTATCCTGTCCACGTTCTACATGCCCGGCACATGTCCGTTTCCTCTTCTTGATTTCAACTATGGTATCCTTAACCCCCGTTTGTTCCCTAATCCACTCTGTTCTCTTTTTGTCTCTTAAGGTTGCACTTACCATTTTTCTTTCCGTTGCTCGCTGCGTCGTCCTCAATTTAAGCTGAGCCCTCTTTGTAAGTCTCCAGGTTTCTGTTCCGTAGCTAAGTACCGGCAAGATACAGCTGTTATATACCTTCCTCTTGAGGGATAGTGGCAATCTACCTGTCATAATTTGAGAGTGCTTGCCGAATGTGCTCCACCCCATTCTTATTCTTCTCGTTACTTCAATCTCGTGGTTAGGCTCTGCGGTTATTACCTGCCCTAAGTAGACATAGTCTTTTACAACTTCAAGTGCACTATTACCTATCTCGAAGCGCTGCTCCTTTCCGAGGTTGTTGTACATTACTTTCGTTTACTGCAGATTAATTTTAAGACCCACCTTTCTGCTCTCCTTGTCTCCGTAATCATGAGTCAACTCAATCAACTCCGTAATCATGAGTTGGAATTCGTCCCCTGAGTTACTCAGTAATGCAATGTCATCGGCGAAGCGCAGGTTACTAAGGTACTCTCCATTAACTCTTATCCCAAACTGTTCCCATTCTAGGCCTCTGGTAATCTCCTGTAAGCACGCGGTAAATATCATTGGGGAGATTGTACACTCCTGCCTTACGCCTTTCTTGATTGGTATTCTGTTGCTTTCTTTATGAAGCACTATGGTAGCAGTTGATCCCCTGTAGATTTCTTCCAAGATGTTTATGCTTCATCGACGCCCTGCATGATTCCGCAGTGTCTGCAATAAATCAGTGCAAAGCACCGATTCATTTCGATTTAAGTAAAAAAACACCACAGTTCCAAAGCACATAAACGCCTTGTATTCTTGTAGCCTGAGTCTAAGTGTAAATTCAGGTCGGCAAAAACTATAAATAAACTGCTTGATTTATGTTGAATACCCAGCGTTATCTGCGGTCCAGCCTTACATAAGCTATTAGGGAACAAATACTTATTTCGAAACTAAGGCACCCATTTCAAACAGTGCCGCGGCTCCTTCCAAGCGAGTGACCTGCTGCTGTTCCTCTATGCAGTCCTCAACAATTATCAAGGCCATCTAACGACAAAACACGCGTGCACTTCATCCTAAATTGCTACTCTGCGTTCCTACCACACATATTATCGCAAACTCGGTGACCATGGTACCCATGGTTAGCGCCCACAATAGCGAGAGCACGCCTAGCGTGAAGGACTGCAGCTCCACCTCACGACGGCGTGCGGTGTACACGAGCGTTTAACGTCGCGAGGAGAAAATGACAGGCAGCTGGTGCTGATCAGAAGTGGTCCGCGGCCTCGACGGTCTGCGACCTTCCCAAGCAAGGCTGCTTCCGCTCAGAGCACGTCCGTCAAAGCTTCTTCGGTCGATCCGTCACGTCTCGTACTAAGTGGACGGACTACGACGCATCGAAATAAGTACAGAGCAAAATGCGTCCGTCATGTACAGCGTGCAGCTCTCAGCTTGTGTACACGAGCTAGGATCGCGCGTAACCGACTTGCAGGCCGAGAAAACGTGACAAGAGTACCAAGGTTCGGGTCACCGCGTGACTGCTAAATGCCACGTACTGATCGTCAAAAGCGCGGTTTCTTTGTCTCAAAGCCTTCTCAGAGCCGTCTTTCGCCTTCACTGCAAACGGGTTTGGTGCGTATGCAGCAATGGAGGAAGCATATGCGGCGCAGAATATGCGAGACGTTGTTCGCGTCACCGTTTGTTGTGTCATCCGAACAGTCGCACCCTGCGTAGCGAACAATTGAAGGAACGGCCGTATCCGCGTGGTTAGTATTTGGTAAGCATGCAAGGCTTCCCCACCGAACATCTATATACTACCATTTGGTTTCCCTCTGTAACTAGTATAGTCTTGTCAGAGAGATTCGCAAACTGTGACATGTCTTCTAGCTACTTTTCCTTCTACGCTCCATTCACTTTTTTGCTCGTTACGGTAGTTGAGCTATACACGTCGTCTGCGGAGAGCTTCGTCAGGTTGTTTCCCCGCATCAGACACAACAACGGAGGCGCTGGAGAAGCGCCGGTAGGAGGGCCATATGCTTGGAGAGACGGTGACGCCTTCTATTGCGTGTTTCCGAAGCATTTTTAGTGATTATTAGTTGATTATTGTAATCGCTTCTTGGTCGTGTCTGTAAATTATATTATTTTAGATTATGTTTGTTCATTTTAACCCCATTTTAGGCATTTTATGTCTTGTTGTGGCCTCTATTGAGCGCTATACTGCGAGCGTGATCATGACCGCAAGAAGCGTACAGACGGACGACAAGCAAGTCCCCTAAAACGCTCCGCAATGAACAATAAGGTCTGAAACGAAATCTCTCGCGATGCCTCGCCGACAGTGTGAAGCCAGTATTTGCAACTCGTGAATCTCGAGATGAACTTATCGAGATGAGTATCGATGACTTGATCTCCAGCAAATTTCCCAAGACTTCGTATACCAAACAAGCCCCGCCGCGGTGGTCTAGTGGCTAAAAGGTACTCGGCTGCTGACCCGCAGGTCGCGGGATCGAATCCCGGCGGCAACGGGCTGCATTTCCGATGGAGGCGGAAATGTTGTAGGCCCGTGTGCTCAGATTTGGGTGCACGTTAAAGAAGCCCAGGAGGTCGAAATTTCCGGAGCCCTCCACTACGGCGACTCTCATAATCATATGGTGGTTTTGGGACGTTAAACCCCGCAAATCAAATCAGCATACCAAGCAAACCAGTTGCACATGCACAAGTACGCGCAATATCTGACCGTAAAAATAGGTCGTATAAACGCAGTGGCGTGGCAGAAATACAACAACAAAACGTTTTTTTTTTTTTTGTCAAAGCTCATGTTGTGTCTCCCACTAACCAAACATTTTTTTTTAAGTCAACTTGACCACAACTAAGATGTGTTTAGTGGCACGGCCTCACCCTATCGGAATAGTTTCCGTTCCATCGATTTTTTCTCTCAACCTTATTGATTACTGCCTCACACGTATATGCCTGACACGCAGGCTAGCGCCGTCTATATAAAGACAAAGGCGTCGTAAATATGGGTCGGCAGCGCCGGACAGGCCAGACGCGTATACTGTACGTTTTCCGTAATACCACAACCTCACAGCAGTCGTGGCCGCGAAGGTTTTTCTTTATTTCGTTCACAGAACTGCACGGCCGACGCCACACATCCACTACGCATTGCGTCGCTTTCTTTCTCCACGCACCAAAAAGGCGTGCGCGTGCGTGAGCGTACGCGCAAGGACATTCGCCGCGCGATTTCCAATCGGACGCCGAAGACGTTCTTCTCGCGGGGGCCCACAGCTGCGTGGAACGTCGTGCGTGAGTGTGTTTAGCCGAAGAGTCGCCCCCGGTTTCCCCTGCGGGACCTTGGCCGGCAAAGCTGGCAACTCTCTCCGTTGCCGGCCGCGCAGCACGGAGGCGAGGTGTGCCGAAGAAGTCGTGGGTTTACGCTGTACGCACGTGGTCGTGAAAAGCGGCGCGTTCGCCAAAGACGTGTGTGCGCGCGCAGGTGTAATACGTGTGCGTGCATGCCCGCGGCGGTTACGTACAAGTCTAGAAGGCCTTGCTGACGTCACACTGACCACATGCTGCTGCTGTCACCAACGGAAACGTACGCTTGTTGCGACCAGCACAGCCGCCGCCTTTTAATGAAGAATGGAAAGTTACATGCGGGAGGTCAGTCAGGCTGCTGCTGCAGTTGATGATGATGATGATGATGATGATGATGATGATAGAAAGTTACATATTTTCAAAAATGAAAGGCATTCTTCAGTGTGCTGTTTGAGAACTGTCTAGGTGAACACCGCGTCTAGGGTTGAGTTGAGTTGAGTTTTAGTTTATTTAACCACGTGACAAGTACACCAAAATACACTGTTTGCGCGGTTTGGTGCGAAGGGAAAAAAGCTGCATTTCACATTGAGAAAAAAAATTTAAACTACAAATTTACAAAAAGTTACAAAAGTTACAGGCAGCGGAAAGCGACATTGCAAAAAGGGTCTGGTCCAGATCTAGACTAGACTAAATCTAGAGTCTAGTCTAGGGTCTAGATGGCAGGACCATGTCGGGGTTTGAAGACTATGCCTTCAAAACCTTGTGTTGTATCTTTCGACCTTTTGCCCTTCACGAACGCTCACTAGCAGGTCAGAAAATGTCATTCAAGTGAACATCTGAGCCTAAGCTATTCTGAAAATATAAACATCTCCCCCTCTTTCTCTCTCCAAACAGCCACCTCATAGCTACGCACCATCGTGACGTCGTGCATACATGGTTCGCAGAGTTAACGAAACAATCCAAATTTTATGGGACACCACGTTTTGATATCGGGCCCACCCTCTTTAAGGCGCACGTGCTTACGGGACAACTTCAAACATAAATCAAAAGGTACCGCTTCCTTCTTAGATCTCCGTGTCAGAGTGCATGTACTTCAATGCTTTATTATAGCATGTTCCGGCAGGCAGGCGATAGACCTCGACCAATCATTTGCTTTAATTGTCGCTTCGCGCGGTCGATTGGTCAATCTTAAGCTCTCGCTAACGTTGGTTGAATTCTGTAAGACTCGAAGGCAATTCAGCGAGGTATGCAGAACTGCTGTTCCTGGAGTGGACGAAATGCTCCGACGGAATTCGCTGGCTAGAGTGCAATAATTCATCGACAAGGACAAATACGAAACGGCTTTTCAAATCGCGATGGTGCCCCCCCTCACCCCTCCCAATCTTTGAACAGCGCTGTCTCCAGAAAACCACGGGTGGGTATGCGTGTTACAGGAGTTGGGCGATCCCCACTACCGAGTACACCAGGCGCTCCTCCTGCTATCTCAGGAGAGCACTCTAAAAGCGCTACAAAACGGCTATAGCCAGAGATGACAATAGTCGTCAGCGACAGCATCAACGTAATGTACACGAGGCCTAACAAATGCGTAACCGGTTCCACGCTTTTCCGAAAAATGACGAATAATGGCATAGTAGACGCTCCCCCACTACAGAAAGATTACAATGATTAACTGCGTAGTGGGTACCATGCCCGTTGTTTGTAGTAGTTGCCCCAATAGTGTTTAACTATATATTATATTTCAAGAAATAAAGAAGAGGAAATGGACATGGGCCGGGCATGTAGCGCGTAGACAGGATAACCGCTGGTCATTAAGGGTAGCTAACTGGATTCCCAGAGAAGGGAAGTGGGTTAGGGGGAGGCAGAAGGTTAGGTGGGCAGATGAGATTAAGAAGTTTGCGGGTATAAATTGGCAGCAGCAAGCACAGGACCGGGTTAACTGGCGGAACATGGGAGAGGCCTTTGTCCTGCAGTGGACGTAGTCAGGATGATGATGATGATGATGATGATGATGATGATGATGATGATGATGATGATGATGATGATATATTATATAGGAAGACCGCTCTTCCAGCATTCGCTGTGACTGGTGCTACGCATTCTGCGTAGGCCTGGCGGCTTTTCACAGAACTTGTCCAGCTCATCCAATGCAAAGGCCACAACTGTACGAAGCGCAGTGAATCAGACGAGGGTTCCCGTTTTCTCTGCGTGATGCCTTCACAATGCTAATTCCTCGTTTTTACAGCGGTGTGAAAGAAAAATAGGCGCCTTGTTGGGAGACAGGCTGACGCGTGATAAGGTTTTTTTTTCTGCTATAGTTGGCTTCTCTGCTTCTATACGGGCATTGCGGGAAGGCGACCAAACAATGGAGCACTGCTGGAAAGTCAAACCAAGGTACGTCGCTGTTCGTCAATATTCAACAACACCAGCACAGCCACCATCTACCGACAGAGGGCACTGTATACGTAGCTCTCATAAGACAGCCCAGTGTCGCCAGTAACAGCCGCTATGATGTCTTCGTCGAACGAAATGGAATGGAAAAACATTTATTACAGAGAAAAAAAAAAACAAGAGGTAATTAAGGGTTATAGGCTGGTGGGTGAGGCGCTGGTGGGGCCCTTAGTCCAGGACTCCACTGGCCTCAGCAGCCCGCCGCACCTGGTCCAGGTCGCCACTAGGGCCTCCTTTTCCTCGCCAGCGAGGAAGGTCTCCCACTGCTCCGTCTTGAATTTTCGCGCCAGAATCTGAGGCGTGGTAATTTTGGCTGTCCTCCATATCAGGGGCAAGGACCGGCGTATTCGGTAGGGTGGATCGCGTGTTTTAAACGAAGGTGCGGATATGTATTTACTTTTCACGTAGAAAGCATCGTATGCAGTGGTGACACGAAGGGACGACAGTTGCATAATTATGTGATACATGTTTTGCACTTAGCAGGGCCGCTGTGATAGCTCAGTGGTTAGAGCATCGAACGCGTTATCGCACTTTGCAGCGTTCACATTTCGCGGGAGACGCTCAGCGGATTTCGTGCCTGACGGTTGTCCCGTCCACTCACCGATCGAGACTTCTCAATCGCCTCCCAATATTTTGCTTTCCTTTCAATCTTGACTTCTATCTCTTTTAATCCACCCTAATCGCCTCCCTCGTGAACCACTGCTGAGGTGTCGCACTTTGCTGCAGACAGTCGCGGGATTGACTTTTCATCTTTTCCCCTCATATAAAATCGCTTCCCTCCACATTTCGGGATGACCCGTACTGCCGATGAGGTGTGCGCATCGTCTCGCAAGCGTAGATGTGATGCAACGGTGTAGACCCTTTGCATCGTAACAAAGCACCTCTTTTCGAGAGTGTCGCCATGGAGTAACTCTAACCCCCGTATTCTAGAACGCCCCTTCACTCAACGCTCCACCTTCACTTGAGAAAGCAGATTAGAGCACCGTCTGTGGGCACGGCATGTCACTGCATATCAGCAATATTCTGTGATTCTCGAGCAGCGCAGCGTCATTTTCAGCTAAGCGGTGGCGCAGTGCTCAGCTCTGTCAGGTGAAGGGAGAATCTCGAGTCGAGGAGCGTTCGTCAATACGGGGATAAGGCTGATGTCAATCCCTCGGCAGTAAGTATTTTGGAGGAGTCATGCATATGCCACATTCCTTCTCCAAGTTTTGTTATCGCCCCGTTACAGTGTCAGTAATTCACAGCGCAAACCGCGCCTTCAGTGTTCGAGAAGCTTCGGGGCTGCAGTAGATCATTTTGTTAAGATCACGCCCGCTTCGAGAACATTACAGATTATTCTGGAACCTATAAGTGGCCGCTAGCGATATAACACTCGAATATTCGACGGCAAGTGTATAAATGCCGACGCGCTTCACCGCTTGTCAGTTGACCGCCGACCAACGCCCTGTTCGCCGCTATCCTGCAGTGCCCGTGTGTTGCTGTAATCTGACCTTCAGTTTTCTGGCCACAAGTTCAGCCGAATAAACAGTTTCATGTAAACATCAAGTGTGCTCCCTGATATGTGGAGTTTAACGTCCCAAAACCACTGATGATTATGAGAGACGCCGTAGTGGAGGGCTCCGGAAATTTCGACCACCTGGGGTTCTTTAATGTGCACCCAAATCTGAGTACACGGGCCTACAACATTTCCGCCTCCATCGGAAATGCAGCCGCCGCAGCCGGGATACGAACCCGTGACCTGCGGGTCAGCAGCCGAGTACCTTAGCCACTAGACCACCGCGGCGGGGCCGAGTGTGCTCCCTAAGTCCACGTCACGGCAATATTTACAACATAGGCAATATTTACAAACAGGCGTACGCACAAGGAGGTGGGGGGGGGCGAACGCCTTTCTTAAAATCGAAGGGAGGAGGGGAAAGGTCAGATCTGCCTGATACTCGGTCAGTTATGTGATTATGTGCAGGATTCTATACTACGGTTACAGCCGAAGAGGCAAAGCGTCACCTCAGCCCACAGCACACGAACGCGGCACGCCTGCCTTAATAGTACTGTAAGTACTATTTCTCGGCCATCGTAAGTACTACAAGTAATACAAAATAAAACTTCGGCGTTACTGCCTAAAACATTATGTTTGGTTGAGCAGCGCTGCCAGAATCTACAACTTAACTTATCAGTTCACTCAATCTTCCGACTTGAACCCAGCGACAGAAAGGTTTGTCTGTGTGGTGAACTATCTGGGGCAGTGTCCAAGTCGGGTAAATTTATATCATTGCTTGCATCAAGAAACTTTGCGCTGAGCATTGTTGCTCTTCTATATTTGATTTTTGCACTACACGGGACGGCTTTCTGCTCTCCCATAGTTTAGTACATCGTACTCTAAATCGTTAACAACTTTTTCTAAACACATGTACCTCGTACTCTGAATCGTTAACAACTTTTTCTAAACACATTTGTTCTCCTCATAACGACTCATCAAAGTGTGAGGTTCACGGGACCGCTTTAAGCTCTCCCCTAGCAGAGTACCAAGAAATACAAGTACTCTAAGTCATTAATAACCCTCTCTGTACACACGGATCTGATGCAGATTGGGACGGCTTTCTGCTCTCCAGTAGTAGCGTACCATAATAAAAAGCGGTTAACCATTTAGAGTACATGCACTCTAAGTCGTTAACCACTTTCGGGGGCGACGCTCCCTAAGCCACGGGTTGTGCGTCCGCGATTCACGTAGTCCAACCTCCACGGCCGGACTTTAGAGGAGCGGCACGCGCACACTCATTTGAATTGAGGAGGAAACCCACGCACGTTAATCATAAATAAAAAGATAGTTGTTTCTCATAAAATAACTTACAGAAACGAGTATTGGTGACTTAATCTCTAATAAAATTTGCCTTGAATTTGATGATTACTAAACAAAAAACTGATATCAGAAGGACGCATATTGAGCACTATATGACCAGAAAGGGTTGCCACGTTAAACTCGCTGGGCGTAATTTCCTAGGTTTCAGCAATGTTCAGAGAGGGTTGGGCTGCCGTGCCATGAATATAGTGAACTAGCATGTAGGAATGGATGAACTAGAGGCGGTGAAAGGTGGGAAGTATACACAAAGACCAGGCCATAAGAAAGTGCACGCATGCCACCTCTCGTTTAGTCCTTGGAATGTCCGCTGGATGGCGGTATTTCCATTTGCTGAATAAATGATGAAAAGATGCGAGATGGCGGTACTTGGAGGGTTCACAGTGAACGGACGGACGGACGGGCGGATGGAAGCAGGGACGGAGGCGCGGATGGACGCACAGACGTTCGCACGGACGGACGGACGCTTCGCCTCACTCATCATCATGAACTCCGTGCATATGCTGTGATTTTTTTTATCATGGTACACTACTACGGGAAAACAGAAAACCTCACGGGAGGCCAGAAGGCAGAAAGTTAGTTCATATAATTTCGCAGATCGGCAGGCTAGCGATTTTTGTTCGCCTCGCAACGCCTCATCAAGTGTGAGTGAGGGTCAGATCTGCCTAATACTAGGTCAGTACCCACGGGACGGCTTTATGCTTTCCCATAGCAGAAAACCAAGTAGCACAAGTACTCTAAACCGTTAACCACTTTTTCTAAACACACAGATCTGATGCAGATTGGGCGGCTTTCTGCTCTTCCGTAGTAGTGTACCATGATAAAAAGTCGTTAACGATTTAGAATGCATGTACTCTAAACCGTTGAACACTTTTTTTCTGACTCCCTCCACCCCCTCATTCATATTGTATGTGTGGAGCCAATGATCCCATGATCGGTCTGGGACGGCTTATGCTCTCCCATAGTAGAGTACCAAGTACTCTAAATCGCTAAACACTATATCAAAATACACTCCGTTTTTTATGCTTAATTATAAAAAAAATTGGCAGATCCCACGTACAGTGGGAATCGACGAAATGCGAAGCACGAATGAGAAAGGTTGATATATCACTTTAAAATCAGCACAATGTTACGAGGTGCAGGTAAATGACGTCTTACATAACTTACGTGTCATGATTATCATGTTTGTATGTCTCGTTTACCTTCGTCATCTATTCAAGTCACGGGATACCTAATTTGGTATATGTGGAGCTAGCGAAACGGCCACGAGCGCGTCATGAAGGGACCAATATACTCCAATGTAGCGTTGACGCGCATGCACGCTGGCCACTGCGACGCTACGTTAGCAAAACGCGAGCACTCAATAGGTGACGCCAGGCGCGACCACTCTCGGCCCGACGGCAACCGGCGCGAAATGCGACATGCGAATTTTTCGCGCCGATGCGTTACCCAGACAACACTGCTTCTCCCTCTTTTCGTGACGGAGGGACGCCGGACGAGCTGAAACGCGCATGCGTCAAAGCAACGCAGCGTGGCACGCACATACGAGCATACGGCAGGACCGGCGCCTGGCGTGGCAACGCCGGCGTGACGCCACGAAATGGAACGCCGGAGAGCACGTGCACCGCGTCACGTCGAAATGTATTGGCGCGTTCACTGTGGCATGTAGCCATGTTCTCACATGACACACATCTCATGATTATCATGTTTGCACCAGTCACACACCTTCGTCGTCCATTAGCGTCACGCGTAATACCGAATACGGCATATGTGAAGTTAGCGAAACGGCCACGAGTGCATCATGAGTGGGGCATGTATTCATGTTGTTACATGACACGCATGTCATGGTTATCATGTTTGGATGTGTCATTTACCTATGTCGTCCATTCGCGTCACGTAATACCGAGTTTGGTACATGTGAAGCTATCGAAACGGCCACGAGCGCATCATGAGCGTAGCATGTAGTGACGTTGTTACATGACACTCATCTCATGTTTACAATGTTTGCACCATTATCATACCTTCGTCATTTATTCACGCCCCGTAATACCAAATTTGGTGTATGTGACGCTAGCGAAACGGCCGCATTGCATCATGAGCGTGGCATGTAGTCATGTTGTTACATGGCACGCATCTCATGATTATCATGTTTGCACCAGTCACGTACCTTCGTCATCCATTCACGTACCGAAATACCAAATTTGGTATACGTGACGCTAGCGAAAAGGCCGCGAGCGCATCATGAGCGTAGAATGTAGTCATGTTGTTACATGGCACGCATGTCATGATTTTCATGTTAGGGTCTGCTGCTTGTGTTTGCCATGCAATCATGTCATATCATAGCAGTCCTGAAACATGCCATGTGAACAAAACCACCGCAAGAGCAGCAGGATCATGAATTGTAAATCATGACATTCATGACATACATGTCATGATTTTCATGTTATGACTAGTCAGATATGTTTTCCATACAGTCATGCTGTGCCATACCATGTTTGGTACCGATACCATTATCGAAACGGCCAGGAGAGCTAAATGTCGTAGGCGGATAGATAGATAGATAGATAGATAGATAGATAGATAGATAGATAGATAGATAGATAGATAGATAGATAGATAGATAGATAGATAGATAGATAGATAGATAGATAGATAGATAGATAGATAGATAGATAGACAGACAGACAGATAGATAGATAGATAGATAGATATATAGATAGATAGATAGATAGATAGATAGATAGATAGATAGATAGATAGATAGATAGATAGATAGATAGATAGATAGATAGATAGATAGATAGATAGATAGATAGATAGATAGATAGATAGATAGATAGATACGCTCAAAGTAGCCGAAGTTCGCTAAGAAATGCTTCGCATTAAAAAAAAACATCAAGGGAGCGCAACTAAATACACACGAGAAGAAACAGACGGGAACAGCCGTTTGTGTGTGTTCATTACCTCCCTTAATGTTGGACACTGTTTCCTGTAGTTTGTTCTGTACCACGATGGAGTAAACGTGAAAATCAACCATGTGCGACTCGCGAGAACTGCTTGAAGTCACTAAAATGAGTAAGCTTTTTTGAATGGAGGTTATATGCAGTTTTTTTGCGGATGAATTCGCTATAGCTGCGGGTGGAGCTGCGATTTCAACAGCAGAGCTGTTCAATATTAAGCTCGGGGTAAAAGCAGTGTCGTAGATGAAACTATACACTGGTATATGCACAGAAAATGGGTACGTGCCAAGAAGCTCCTAGCATTGCATATTCATTCGTAGTATTGTATATAGCGAGGGGGTGGAAAAGGAAGGCGAGGGCTAGGAGGAGGACGGGAAAATGGAGGATAAAATAGGGCAAGTCACGATACATCCATTTACATAACCGTTTTGCTTCTACATAGCCATGTGCAATAAAAGATAGCGAGACGTTGGAAAGAGAAGTGAAGGTATTGGGAGGATTCACGATGAGGAATGAAAAAAGAGGAGAGGGCAATATAGTTAGAAAGATGAAGAAGACAGTGTAGCAAAAGATAAAGAAAGAAATAAACATTTAAAAAAACGAGAACGAATAACTCCGTCTGCATTCGCCGGGTGATATACAGCGCTCGCTTGCAAGCTCCGCTATTGACTCAGATTTCACAGCTGTCAAACTTCCAAGTCGACACTGTTAATTTTTATTTTTTTTCCATCCTGTATAGCAGGGGTTCTCAAAGTGGCTTCCGCAGGATCCCGTCACTGATAAAATTTTCACCGATTCCGCACTCGCCCACTCGACTCACTTAGATGGCGATTCCGAGGTGTGATCGATCTAGGGAACCTTCATTATTGACGACGAAGCTTCAATAAGGCCATCGCAGTGCTTTTATTTTAGACGTCAAGCATCTTATGAGCGAGCTTGGCCCCGCCACGGTGGTCTAGTGGCTAAGGTACTCGGCTGCTGACCCGCAGGTCGCGGGATCAAATCCCGGCTGTGGCGGCTGCATTTTCGATGGAGGCGGAAATGTCGTAGGCCCGTGTGCTCAGATTTGGGTGCACGTTAAAGAACCCCAGGTGGTCAAAATTTCCGGAGCCCTCCACTACGGCGTCTCTCATAATCATATGGTGGTTTTGGGACGTTAAACCCCACAAGTCAAATCATCATTATGAGCGAGCTTGATCCGATGGCGTCCGCGCTCTACTGCGCATGCGCCTACTCTCTGTCTCTCTCACTCTCCGCCATTATGCATGTGTTCGGTCATCTCTCCTTCTCCCCCATGCTGCAGCCTGTAAACCCACTACCTCCTCTCCCTCCCCCGTTTCGTATAAGCGCGTGCACTCGGTCGGCTTGCGTCATTCTCGCTTCGCTCCCGTTCAAATGAGTTGTCGTCGGCGCCAGCCGCAGCAGCACTCTAACCTGGGCCGAGATCGTCGCAGAGCAGCAGTATAGCGCAGGGCTCACGATACCGAACGCAAACGCCTGCGCAGGCAAGGTGATCCCAAAGTCCGGGCCAGGGAAGCGCAAGCCAAGCGTCCAGCTGCGAACCCCGAGGTCCAGATGCCGAAGCCAAGCGTCGGCGTCGCTCCAGAGACGACGCGAGTCTGCGTCGAACGTAGCGAGGCTGCATGCTTTCGAGACAACTGCAGCCACCGGGAACCGACGGAGCGACCACACCATTCAAGCGAGATTTCCTCGACAACGCACAAGCACAACGTAATGATAACACAAACACTAAATACCGAGTGAACGCAAACGGAAACTTGGTGTGCACCCCCAAAGCTGCTTTGCGTCCCCTCCTGGTTTCCTGTAGGGGGAGATGGAAGGTGTAATTTTTCATTGAAAATAAAAAATTAAAAATACAAAGCTCGCCGCGGGGTTCTCTGGTTCCAGAGCTGGTCAGATACTTTCAAATTGTATCGCAATACGATACAGGATACTCAGACAATAAGTATAGGAGATACGGATACAAGATACTGCTGCAAAAATTGCATCCGATACGATACTTCTTAATTGTATCTTAGGATACTTCAATACATTCGCCAACTTGATGTTGCAGACACCCACAATATAGCGGGGAACCACTTGTGCACAAAAACGACGGCTTGAAGATTTCTTAGATGTGCCTAAATTTCATTATGAAATGTTTGTTGGTATCTCAATGTTTTGTCCCGAAGTAAACCAGTCTACTCCCGAAGAACTTATTAGCGTTTGATTTCGCTGCTTGTAACAGGACAGCGAAATATAGACACCTCGCTGACAGCGGTTCTTGCTTGTCATTGCTGTAATTGATGGAAGTCACAGCTGAGCTCGCCAACCACCTCGCAGATCGCCATCTAATCACACGAGCGTCAATAAAAAGCCTTCGCGTAATGACGCAAACACCGGTAGGCAGTTTCAGCTTGTCCATAGGAGACCGTTTTGCAACACCGAGTCACCGGTGTAGAACAGCAACAACGTCGCGGTAAGCGACACTTTTGTGGAACATTGTGCATAGGCAGGCCTACATAGAGCTCATAAAGCTATTATTACGCTTCTCATTATTTTTATTTGGCGGCGTAAACCGTTCTTTAATTACGCACGCACTAACGCGCAATCAATTTTCGAGCGAAAGGACTACGAAGAAAGCGGCAGTGGTAGAAATGAAACTCGCTAATGAGGTAACTGGTGCCCACAAAACTAAGCCAATTCAAAGCGCGATCAAAACGCGTTGTACTCTGATAGCGAGTCTTGTCGACCTTCGGTAATCATCGCCGCACGCATTGTGGTACGAAGCGCTAGCAAGTGGCTAAGGGTAAGTGTCACAACTCTGACACACCTATAAAGGGAAGAAACTCTCGAAAACGAAAGGCACTCAATTGAACAAGCCCGCGAACGTATAGTTTCTGTCGACACTCAGTCGTGTTGCTCTTGTTCCCCGAAAGGGAGGCGCACACCTGCCATGACTGTTGGAGTCGGATGAAAAAATAATCTGATGTCACACAGCCCTTAGTTTTATTCAGGTGGTTAGTGGCACCAGTACCAGCCTCAGCAGCGGATTTCAGTCAGTTTAATGTTTCGCCAGGGTAGCCAGCCGGTCTGAGAACTGGCTAACCTCCCTGTCCTTCCTCATTTATTCCTCCTCCTTAATGTTTCGCACAGTGTAGCACTACGACCGCAGTATATTGTATCTTGGGATACAGGATACATTATCGAATGCAACGGAAATACAGATATAGAGATACCCGTCTTGCGAGACGTATCGCGATACAGATACAAGATATCCAAAGAGTACAGGAGATAGCATATAAGATACAGCCCAGCCTTTCCTGGCACCAACATACTTGAGAACCACTGCTGTAAAGTTACAGATTCATATAGGAGGATTGTAACAATAAAAGCTGTCTTCGTACATCTTGACGAGTCTGCAACCAATTACGACGAATGATGACTTACGGCGACTTTCAACCTGAATCCGTACCCGAACTTACACCCGGACATGATGCGCAAGGAGAAGGAAAGAAGAGCGGGAAGACAGGATAGCACATGCGCTCTATCCTGTCTCCCTTCTTTCTTTCTGCAAGTCTCGATTTCAGTATGAGACAAATAATCTGCTCAAAAGTATTCTAGAATTTAGAGTATAACATCGCTGCATCTTCATCATCGGTGAAGATGTTGGTGACGTTCCTCATTGGTGAACATGCCATTATAGGTTACCTGCTGCATTGGTGACACCTTTGTCATCATTGGTGAATGATATCATCAGTAGTGAACTGGTCATCATTGGTGGTGATCTGTGAACATGTCATCATATCTAGGGGACAGTGAGCGTTGCTCATCAATATATGATGACGGTGGCATGTTCGGGTCAGAACTGCGTGGTTATAGAGTCGTTCCTGCGCGCTTCAGCACCATGTGTAGGAAGCAACAGGCATATAAAATCCTCATTAATGGAGAATTGGTAACAGAAGAATCATTCCTTGCGTCATCGTTTAACAAGTTCTGTTCAGTCTACACTAATGAAGATGGGAAACAACCAAATTTTGCAATTTTTCAGGACGTACCCAAAATTTTTGACTTAATAATAACTGAAGAGGGTGTCTTATCACTGCTGCTTAAAATCAATATAAAGAAATCACCAGGAATTGATTGCATACCGAACGCATTTCTAGTAAGGTACGCAGAATGGTGTTCAAAGTATTTATCTATTATATTAAAAAAAAAACATTGTCCACTGCAGAACTCCCGAGAGATTGGAAGCGCGCGAAGGTTGTTCCGATCCTTAAGGCGGAAGATCCTTCACTAATTACGTCATGCAGACCAATATCTTTACTGTGTACCTGCTCAAAATTGCTAGAACATATTATTTTTACGCACTTGTCAAAGTTTCTGCAACAAAATAAATTGATTGATTGCCGCCAACATGGTTTCCGTAAGGGAATGTCGACGGTTACCCAACTCCTTGAGACAATACACGAGTTTGCCTCAGCCTTAGATAAACAGAGTCAAATCAATATAATTTTTTTGGACTTTCAGAAGACATTTGATCGCGTCTCGCACCATAAGCTTTCGTTAAAATTAAAACCCATATTACAAAATAACTCGCTTCTCTCATGAATAGAGTCATACTTATCGTCTAGGAGTCAATGCGTATCAGTTGGCGGCTCATGTTCACGTCCGGCGCCCGTGCAATCAGGCATTCCCCAAGGGTCGGTTCTCGGGCCACTATTCTTTTTAGTTTATATAAATGATATCGTAAACGATATACCTGTCAAAATCAAACTGTTCGCGGACGATTGCATCCTTTATCAGGAAGTAAACACACCTGCCGACCAGGCATTATTAAGTAGTGCCCTGGACAAACTGCATATTTGGTGTGAAAAATGGCAGATGTGCATCAATACTACAAAAACCGTCTCAATGACAATTTCAAGAAAGAAGGCACCACTTGCTTTCCAGTATTCAATAAATGGTCGCTGTCTTAGTGCTGTAAATCGTTATAAATACTTAGGTTTAATAATCACTTCAGACCTCCGGTGGAATGAACATATCACTTTTCTAGAAAAGAAAGTCATGAGAAAGCTTGGATATCTTAGAAGATCGTTATGACAGTCAACGCAAGAAATAAAACTATTAACATATAAAACCTACATTCGTCCCCTTTTGGAATATGCTTGCGTAGTCTGGGACCCATACACAAAGAAAAATATTGATAAACTAGAAAAACTACAAAGAAAATCTGCTCGATTTATCTTTCGCTCATACAATCGCCTTACGTCAGTCACTGCTTTGCTTCAAAAAGCGAACTTGGAAGCACTACATTTGCGGCGATATCGCGAAAGACTAAAATATATGTATCTGCTCTACCACGATAAGCTTGGCATTGATTCAAGTGCATATATAGAAAAAGTTGTGCGACGACCCACGCGGGCGGATCACTCAAAAAAATTACAGGAATTTTCTTGCACAACGAACTTGTACATGGGCTCTTTTTTCCCCACGAACTGTACGCGAGTGGAATCGCCTCCCTTGTGGGATTGTGGAGGCGGCGACAGTGGCGTCATTCTTATCGGAGCTAAAAAATTTATAGCATGTCTTCCTGCCATATTTGTACTATTTGTTTTGTGACGTTGCGTTGTTAGTACACAAGTGATGTTAGTACGCACTTATATAGGTATTATGCTATGCGCAATTGCAGGTCATGCACTGTATATTTTTCTTTTTACCGCGTTAAAACCTGTGTGTCCGCGACATTCTCTGTGCGTAATATATTGTGAAAATGTTCAGCGTGCTATATTTATATGTTACCCACTCCTGCTTACGGCTTCACTTTGAAGCCAGCAGAAATCCTGTAAATAAAAAAAAATAAAAATAAAAATGTGGACAGCGCACACGACGAAGACCCAGTGAAAAAAAAAAGGAGACGAAAAGAAAACAAGCAAATAATAAAATAAAAACGCGGGCGCCCGCTCTCGCGCCTACGATTCGCGAACAGCTGTCGTCGTCGTCTTCTCCGCAATATGCAAGGCGCACCACGAAGCCAACAACAACTCCCACCACATCCCACTTAAAAGCAGTCCCGGACCGTCCGTCCCACACCTTCGGATGGCAGATACATTTCGGCGTTTGCGCCGTGGCAAGCTGCGCTTTCAGCCGGGTCGTATGTATATGTAACGCGGCGGGGGACGGAAACCATCACTCTTCTGTTTTCCCCCCCTCTCTCATCACATGCAATAGATGACGTCAGTTTGATCCCTCGCTAATGGACCCGCTCAGTGGTATAAGTGTTTCTATCACTCTGGGATTCAAGATGAAAAAAAAAATTATGCGAACGGTGACACAGACTGACTAAAAACGATCACTTGCCAATTAAAAAAAAAAAAAGTGGCAGATCCCACGTACCTCTGTAATCGGCGCTTTGCGAAGCATGCGGAGGGAAGGTGACCGTGCTGTAGTTTTTTGTTAAGCGACAGGTCATGAAATAATGGTATATATATATATATATATATATATATATATATATATATATATATATATATATATATATATATATATATATATATCATGCACAGAGACAGCGAGAGAGCATAAAATGAGGGAAAAGCAGGAAAACTAACCAGAAATTGGAGCATCCGGTTTGCTACCCTGCACTAAGGGAAGGGAGAATGGGGAATAAAGATAGCAAGGAAAGCGAAGAGCGAAATAGACACGCGAAAAACAAAACAAAAGCTGAGCTGGGGTGCTATAGCCTATTCAATAGGCCACAACCTCGCAAAAATCTGACATATGTTGAAGAGTTGCAGATGTTTATATAACAAGTTGTTTGCACTTGCGCAACGATGCCAATTCGTGCGACTCGTGTGTGTCACGCAGCAAAACTAATGCCCACAAAGATATAGGTTGGTAATAATAGAGGTACTACATCAGCAATTAAACAGACACTGAAGATCGTCATAACGAATATAACCACGCGACAATCCGTACGTGGCTGTCCACTCGAGAAAAAAAAAAAAGCAGCTGGCACGTTTCTCATTGTGACCGCAAAGGCCGAGATATGCCATTCAAGAGCGCCCAAATTCACTCGCCAATGGCCGAACGGATGCTTTCTCGGCATCGCACCAAGGTAATGCGGGCAACGCCGACTTTCGAAACCGATCGCGCAACAGCCGCGCAAACAGGCCGGCCACCACGAGCCCAGAACAGGACAAGTATTTACTGCACAGCGGGTGACCGCGAAAACGAAGCAGCCTTATTTACAGGCGCGACCACACTAATAACGCCGGCTGAAAGGGGCCGCGCTGAAGCGATGGTGCTCTTCTGTATTATTATACATGCCTTGTCATAGTTTACGCATACCCACCTCATTCGCCATCATTTCCTTTCCCTACACTTCTAAGTTCTTTCTCGTCTCTTCTCGATCTTTCGCCACGCACGCGAACGCATGACGAGAAAGTTGGCTCCGCCCCTCCGATTGTCACATGACGCGTCACGCGCCCGAGCTCGTGCTTTCGCGGGTTGGTGGGCGCCGTCTGTTTACCGCGCGTCGTCTGCTCAGCGCGCTCGACAGCAGAAGGCACCAAAAAGCGTGTATTGGCAGCGTGTATGTGCGCGCGTATATATAACGGGCCGCTCCTATGGATAGATAGATTGAGGGAATCCCATTGATATGAGGCATAAACACGCTCCCGCGCAACCAATCACCCCCTCTTTGGGAAAAGAGGATAAAAAGAGATGACGCCTTGTATCCCTCATTCAGCCCATTTCTGAATCACTGGGCGAGAAAAAAAAGTCGCGTGGCTTGGAGTAAGACCGCTGTTGGTCACACAGGCGTGATGTTTGCTACGTAACTAACTCTCCCTAACGCCAGAACGCTAAGATGCCCGAATGCTCTCCGAAGAATGGGAAAAATCGTTACGTCGATGTCGCTGCGGAGCGGCCGTGATTCCATTCTTCCAGAGCAAATGCCACCGGCTATTTCGGGGCGGCGTTTAGTAGTTGCAAAAGGCGGCACGAATCGCAAGGCTGACCGCACGTTGAAGCCACGCGGTGGCTATTTGTATATGCTTGACCGTCGTCGGGAGGTGTATAGCGTAAAATGTATGCGCGTAACACGTCGACATGCAACCGGCTACCAATGAATGTGGATCCCACGGGGTCTCTAATCCTTGCCGTAATTGAAACAGGAGTCTTTTGAATGCACCGTTGCGAAACAGCCATGAGTACCGCTTCAGAACTGCGCGTATCAACAATGGGGCAAGCACATGCAATGATTTGCAGGTCGCAGTGTCTTTTCTCTAAACAAATACAACCTGTTCTGTGTGTGCTTACGGGAGAAAGGGTATATACTACAAAGAGCGCGCCAGACGGGCGATTGACTTGTTGCCCGTATAGCATTTATCGTGGCGCATGTTCTATTCTCGAGCTTTATGCGATTGACAGACTGACGTCAGCGATATAATCCCCGGCATGGGATTTACGGAAGGGGACCCAACAGCAGGCTCTTCGCGAGAATGGTATTTCGATGTTTAAGAAGGCGAGAGCAGGGGAGGGAGGGAAATACACGTTGCAAGAATAGTTGAGGCGGGGAATCGAAGGGCCAAAACTGGCGGGTTATCGATTGTGAGCTGACGAGCAACATGATTTTGTCCCGTGGACACTTTTTTTTTTTTGAACACGGCGGTTTCATTCGGTTGGGCGCGCTCTTTCGCATTATAGCACAGTGTCCGTGTCGACATAGATCGGATCGATGCCGTCGGACGTCATTGGACAGCGTGTATTTATACGCACACGCGATGGTCACGACCGGGCACGTCGTTTTTTTTTTGGCAACCTCGATTGATTCGGAGATCTCAAACGGTTAGCAGTGTCCAAACATGCCGGCCATGGCATCGACCACGCCATCTGCGCTGCAGGCCAGAAGAGCATTGGTGCGATCCGTAAAGAAACCTGACCTCCGCGATCTCCTTTGATTGCGCTGTGCATTGTATTGTGAGTGCGCGCGGGTGTCAGTTGCTCTTCCTTTTCTTTTCATCCCCCCACCCCTTTTTTTGCCCACTTTGTCCTCTGTCAATGTAGGGTACCAAACCAGGCGCAAGCGGATTAACCAGCCTGCTTTCTTCCCGTCCCCATCTCTCTATATATTAAAGCGATGGCCGTGAATTGAAGGTATCGCGCGCCTTGCCCATTTCCGACACTATGGCACTGACCGGTATCAAGGTACAGCCATACCGACGTCGTCCTGCTCAAAAAAAAAAAAGAAACAAAATCGGTCACACTGGTTCCAGCTCCAACCATGCGTAGTAAACCCACCCCGCTGGTCTAGTGGTCGAGCGCTGTCTCGCAGGTATCGAATCCGGGTCGCTGTGGCCGCATTTTCCACGTAAAATGCGTAAAGGAAAAATGCGTAAGGTTAGTGTGCTTGGATTTATGTGCACGTTAAAAAACTCCAAGAGGTGGAAACTGCCGGCGCCCTCTACTACGGCGTCTCTCTTAATCACATTGTGGTATGGGACTTTAGACCGCAGCTATTATTAATATATATCTAACCCTGTGTAACCAGCGCTTCGCTGCTAGTAGCGATGACAGTAGTATATACTAGTGTTTGTTATAGCAGTAGCAAACATAGTAGAGAGAGTGAGAGCGAAGAAAAAAATATCAGAAAGACAGGGAGGTTAACTAGACTAAGTCCAGTTTGTTACCCTACTCGGGGGAGAGTGGAATGACGGAGAAAAAAAGAGAGAGGAGGAGATACACATTGCACATAACACACACACACACACCACACACAGTTCAGGTTTCACAGGCGGTCGCACAGGGATGTTGCCCTCAAGAATTGTAGAAGGGCTCGTGTGGCTTTCTGGAGTGAAGTGCTTGAAAGCCACGCTCCCAAGATCTTCTCCAGAGTAAAGGGTCGGTCATTCAGCCTCCATAGGGCACACTGGAGAGTCCGGCGGTCTTCTTCAAAGTCTGGACAATGGCACAGGACATGGTCGAGGGTTTCTACACAATGACAGTTATCACAGTCGGGAGAGTCAGCCATACCAATGCGATGACTTAATGAATTGGTGAAGGCAACACAACCGATACATCATTGTAGCGTCCCGTCGCGAAGTCTTTGATAGCAGCTGTAATTGAAGTAACGAAGCGAGGTTCTGTGGGCGTCGAGTGGAGTGCAGTGGAAGATTCCAATGCACAAGTGTGGTATTATGCACGATGTGGCGAAGTTTTTTTTTTTTTTTTTGCGGCGCAAATTCTTGACAGTGGTATGAGCAGTGTGGGTGCTGCGTCTTGGGCACAACAGGCAGCGTTGCCGGCGAGGTGGTTGCCATCTCGGTCAATCACTGTCAAGTTAAAGAATTCACACGTCACAACGTCTACGAGCTCCGAGCTCGCCGCCCTTCTTGCCGCAATTAGATTTGTTATGCGAGAATCCCCTGCTAAGTGGGCTATCTTCTGTGACTTCGAGGCGGCCCTTCAATGTATACATGCGAAGTGTACGACGCGGGAACTACCATCAGATGGTATCTCAAATATATGAAATCTGTCATCGCGCCACTAACAAAGGACAAAGCATAATCTTTCAATGGCTGCCGGGTCACTGTGTGATTGTAGATAGCAATGTTATAATATAAATTGTTAGAAACACTGTAGATTCTTCTTCTCTTTGATCTTATTGTCATCATCATTATTATTATTATTGTTATTGTTATTATTATTATTAGCAGTAGTACAGGTATTAGTAGAAGTAGCAGTAATAGTAGTATCGTACTATATACTACTACTTTTATAGTACCATTTGTCGTTGCTCCCTTTGCTTCGAAGGAACGCGGAACCTGAGAGATCTTAATGTACGCATCATTAAATATAGACAGAGCACACAGTTACCCCGTGTCACCTGAGCTACGCTTGAAAAAGGTTACGACGACGTTTTACACCGTGAACGCGGGTTACATACCGAGTTTTGGCAGGTGGGAGTGACCGGATAAAATCGTTCCTTCACCCATGCTTTCTGGCGGCTTGCTAGCCGTCTCTATCGCTAGGTGCTGATTTCGCCGGCGTATGTTGACAACCCGAGGGGCGTGCGCAGGGAATATGCCGGTGCGTACCGACTTGGGGTTGCCACGCACGTGCAGACACGCACACAATTAACGAAATGGTGCGTAATTTAACCTAATTATTACGAGGTACTCGAATATCAAAATACTTGTCCATAAACCTGATAATGAAGCTTCTGTTTGGCCAATTTCGGTAAATAACCTTTAAGGTGAAAAAAGCTTCAGTACAAACCTGGACGGATCACAAAGCATAGAGAGCTCGTCTCTCCTATTCATCGGGGTTAGTTCTGGCTTACGCTGAAGCTTTCACCTTAAACTCATGAAGCGTAGTGCGATTCTAGGTCACCGCACAGGTATACGGCAGAAATAACGCCGGTATAGCCACATACTGTGGCGTATGGAACACACGAAGCTAGCAATGCGGTGATGCGTATACTGTGTTGAACTATACTTAACTGCGCTTGCGGGGCTCGGCTGCTGAACCGAAGGTCGCGGGGTCGATCCCGGCAGCAGCGGTCGCTTTTCGAAGGAGGCTAAACGCCAGAGGCCCGTGTTGTGTGCCTAGTCAGTGCATGAGTTAAAGAACCCCAGTTGGTCGAAATTTCCGGAGCCCTCCGCTACGGCCTCTTTCATAATCATACCGTAGTTTTTGGCCCGTAAAACTCCAGATATTATAGTGAATAATCGACGATGTGGCATTCTTTTAATCATCTTCTTTGGGGGAGATATCTTGCCATAATTAATTATATTAATTAAGTAATTAAATTTTACATTAAATAATAACACTGCTCTCCAAAGCACAATAACAGCCACGTATTCATTATTTTGTTTGTTTGCTTTTAAGTGCCGGTTCCAGAACTTCGAGCGGCTCGACATCTGCCCCGCGGCGTAGCGCGAAGAAAACACAGGTGAAGACAAACCCCACGAAAAACGCGTCGACAGTATTCCCCGACCATCTGGCCCCTTTAGGTGACGTCACAAACCGAATCGCTCGTACGTTCTTTCGCAACACAAGTGGGACGGTAAGACCCGGCTGTTAAAAAACAAAAAAAAAACAAATAAAGTATCGCGCGTAGGTGAGACAGGGACGAAAACAACAAAAAAAAACCAAGAAATATTGTTGAATTGAAACAGAAACTGGAAACAAACGGCGACGAGAAGAGAAAGTTTCAAGTCGACAGTCTGCTGCGCGGTCGGCATAATGATGATTTCGTGTTCGAAGCCATATGTTACCGCTCGAACTGCGTTAGCTGCGCCGCACGACTCGCATTGTCTTCTTAAAAAAATTGCCCGCAGCATCCCTCGGGGGAACACTGAGGAGGATGCGGACCATATAATTGGTTAACGGGGTGTTAAAGTGCGACTTACTTGGGTCGATGGCTAAATTGGTTAACGTGGTTGTGAAATGGGGTGTTAAATTGCGACTTACTTGGGTCGATGGCTAAATTGGTTAACGTGGTTGTAGGAGGGGGTGTTAAATGAGTGAACACGTACACACGTATGCGAAAGGGCGGCGCTGGTCGAAGGGACGTCGATCATTGTGTTTGTGGATTCGTTGGAATTCATTTCACCGCGACCTTGGACGTCGACGCGCCGTACAAACCAACCGACGAGCGGCAACTGAGCGAGCGAGCGCCGACCTTGAGTATATATACAGCACGACGGCGCATGCACTGTCACCTGTTGAATGTTCTCGAAGCGCGACGCCACATGCGCGTCCACTGGAGAATCAGGAGAATTGTAGATGTCGAACGCGGTGTGTAGAGGAGGAAGGGTGCACAGATGGTGGAGGAGGGAAGCGCGCGCGGTGTGTAGAGGAGGAAAGGATGCACAGATGGTGGAAGAGTGGGCGACGGCGCGACGGCGCATGCGCGCGCGTCAGCTGTCGAATGTTCGAGAAGCGGTGCGGACGGCGCACTACAAGGCGCGAGTATAAGATGCTCCGCATCTAAAAGCGCGCGTACCGTTATTCGCGTGATTCGGCCCTTCGAGAGAGACAGAGAGAGAGAGAGAGAGAGAGAGAGAGAGAGAGAGAGAGAGCTCAGGCTCAGTCAGTCGCCTTGGCCCTCGCTGGCTACGCAGCCTTCGAGTTGACCTCAAAACAGGGGCGACCTCCTCCTACTCCCCGCTCGATTCATGCGACCCGCAGAGACGAGAAAGCCGTAGTGTGTGTGTGTGTGTGTGTGGCTGCAAGCCTTCGACAACTGTTATCGGTATCCCCTCCTCCTTTTCCCCACACTCTTTCTCTCACCGACGCCTCTGCGAAGTCTTGAATGAACCGCGCCTCCGGTGACAACACCTGTTCGCAGCTGGCATATATACCATCACCTGCGTGGCGTCGTTCCAGATAAGAGAGACGGGTGGAAAATCAATGCTCTACTTTACAACAGTGCACTGCTTCCGTTGTTTAGTGAAGAACTCCTCTCCAATCTACCGACGAGATTGATCGGCCCACTATCTGCAACGGTGTGCGATGACCAATGGAAGTTTCATCGTTTTGCGATGGGGTGTTCTTGAAATTCGTATCATCGGTGTGATATACTTACAAAAAGAGGTTTACATGACAGGCATGGAAATGCGCACACATCTGTGTAGTTCTAGCGTAATACAAAGCCTTTGTTTTTTTTTTACATTGTCCACCACGGTTGTGTAGAGGTTACGCTGCTGACCCGAAGGTCACGCGGGTTTAATTCCAGCCGCAGCTGTCGCATTTCAATGAAGCCGGAATGCTATAGAGACCCGTGTGCTGTGTACGTTCAAGTCAGCGCCCGTTGAAGACGCCAGATGGTCGACATTTCCGGAGCCTCTTTACGGCGTTCTTCGCACTAACATCCTGGCTTTGGGACGTAAAACACCAGTTATTACTATTACTTGTTCTTTTCATTACCGCAAGACACCATTACAGCAAAAAAAAAAAACAATCAAGAAAATGGCAGTACCTATTGGGCGAACTACCGATTGACTCAACACAGGTGACGGTCTCATTAATATTGTGTCTAAACACGAAAAAAACGAGCCCTTAGGTATACAGTTCTTTCCCTTATTCATTAACGAGGGTCTCGTACTGGTACACTTGGTGCCGTCAGGTTGTATACGAGCGACTATTAGTCCGCTGCCAGCTCGTAATAAGTTCGCGTGCTACGTGACGCCTAACAGGCTCATAAAGAGTGTGCCACACTCGCCGCCATGGCTACAGGTGGCACTGACTGACACTCTTTATGAGCCTGTTAGGCGTCACGTAGCACGTTTAAATACACCCAATAAAGTGGCTAGGGGGGGGGGGGGAGGAATAGCCGCCATAATAGCTCAGTGGTAAAACATCGAACGCGTTATTCGAAGGTCGTAGGTTCGATTCCTGCTCTCGGCAAGTTATTTTTTTTTCACCCACTTTTCTTTCTTCTTATTTACATTACATTGGTTCTAATAACTTCCCCTATACATACGGAAAGATAAATTCTTGGCGAAACGGGATTCGAAGCCGCGCACCCACGACCCCAACGCGGGCGTCTCAACCACTCGGACATCGCACACGCAAGCAGACGATAGTTATAGCGCGAGAACAAAACGACGACACAGAGACTCTGTGCCTCTATGTCGTCGTTTTGTTCTCGCGCTATAACTATCGTCATGCCATACCAACTGGCCCAAGCTGCCACACTTCTAAGTTACGCAAGCAGAGCATAGCATAGCCTTGTAAAGTATACTGTAGCCAGGGCGTGAGAAAGCGAATCGAGGGCGAGGAGAAGATGCGTGATGATTGGGAAGAGGAAAACGTAGCAAAGATAAATCAGCCTAGTATGTTATTGTGTAGCGAGAAATTGAGAAAGGGGAGTGTGACGAGGAGGGAGAGAGAGGGAGGAGAGAGTAACACAGAGCATAGCCTTGTATAGCACAGGGGTGGGAAAGGGAACAGTGGACGTGATGAGGAAAGGGGTGTAGAAAAAAGTGTAGTGTAGCAAGAGGCCCGAAAGAGAATTGAGAGGGAGGAGGTGGACAAGAAGGAGTGGAAAGGGCACCCACTACGCTGTAAGCTTTGTCTTCCCATCGCTACTGCGTAGCTGCCCAACTTCTTTCTTTTCTTTTTTTTAAAGACATTGCGCGCAGGCAATACACGACACTGCTATAGGACCCGTAGCCTCATGGCGGTTTGTTCGGGGTCCAATGACAAGACTGACATAACAGCCCCACCGCATGCAGTATATAGTGGTTAAGACACTCGGCTGCTGACCCACAGGTCGCGGGATAAAATCCCAGCGGTGGCGGCTGCATTTTCGACGGTGACGAAAATGCTATATGCCCGTGTGCTCAGATTTGGGCGCACGTTAAAGAACACCAGGTGGTCGAAATTTCCGGAGTCCTCCACTACGGCGTCTCTCATAATCATATGGTACGTGGTTTTGGGACGTTAAAACCCCGCATATTAGTCAATACTGATATAACAAGAACAGCGAACTTATTGTATCAGGCAGCTTAAGCACACGCTAGTAAATCAATCTCACGGGGAGAATTTAAGATAAACAAGATTATGTTATGAAGACAAGGAGTAGAAAAAATAGAAAGACCTTGCTAACGTTCATGATAGAACTTTCAATGTACCAAATTTTGGCTAGTCTCACTGTGAGGGATAAAGAAATCGTTATTTTGTTATTTGGTATGCATAATAATAATTTGTACAACTCCCTAACGACATCATGGTAATGGAGCGCAATACGTACTCCATCGATTAGTTAACAGTTTTTTTTTTATTAAAAGTGCTAGTAAATAATTGGAAATTAGAAACTTTCGAAAAATTTGCGCACTCCTGGTGCAGTCACCACCGAAACACCTGTTTCGCGCTACAGGACGACTCAGGCTCGCAGTACAGATCACTGTGAACTTATCCTCGAATATATATTGTTTTTTTTATGAAGAAATTATCAAACTGCCCAGAAATCCAGAAGTGGGGGAGTGAAGGGGCGGTGTTAGAAACTTTCAGCTGCGGTGGGGTGTGATCACTAGTGAATTCCTTCGGGCCTCACATCGGGGAGGCCGTGAAAGGAAGGCGGGCAACTTATGCGCTTTGTTTTGGCAATGTTTGTTATTGGTGAAAAGTGCATATCGGGCACCCCCCGTCATTCTGGTCGCCATACCTGGCGGGGGAGGGGAGGGGGTCACCACTTACGTCATCGACTGCCGGTGAATACTACATACCAGCAAAAAAAAGGGGCGAGAAATGTGCGTGATGTCCACTTTTTTTTTCTTAATGCCCGATTACCCATGCGTTCGTCCACACATCTAGATGTGTGTGACGACATAAGTCAGAAACTCATACGTCCACCGCAGGACAAAAGCCTTTCCCATAGCTATGCATGCTGCCAAAAGCTGGAGATATAGCCTAGTGGATACCGGAAGTAAAGAAAAAAAAAGATATAGCCTAGTGGAAACGCGAAGACCCTTTGAGGTAGCATATGCGAGCACTGAGTATTCATTTTAATTTTTTTTTTCTGCGCACTCACAGCTCGCCACGTTTTGCCGCAACCTGGCCATATGCAGCTTCTCTGCAAAACAATATCGACACAAGTATTCCACTGACTCGTTGCGAGTTGCCCCGAAAGACCGAACCGAATCGCAACGCTCCAGCGACCGGCTTCCCACGCCCACCACCACCGCAAGCGCCTCTGCGGAGTCATGAATGAATCGGCCGAAAGACGCGCACCTGTTCGCTACTACGACCCTCGGACGTCCCAGCCGCGCGTTTAAGCGCATCGGCGACATCGCTTAGCGCTCAATCGGCTGTAAACTGGCGCGCAGCTTTTGCGGCATTATAGAATTTTTGACGACGATACGATTGATCTATCCGCGTGCGAAAGATGGGTGTTCTAGAATCATCTGGTCCCCCCTCCTCCTCACTCATGGATTGAAGAGGGCTGCGCGTCAGCGCACGGGTCAGATTGGAAACTAAGCAAAAGAAAAAGAAACGCGGGACAACCGCATGCATCGACGCAAAAGGAAAGCGGTAGTGACGCGATGAGGACGGCGGGGTAGGCTGCGGTGAGAGCGAGAGAAACCCTACGAACAGGCATGCAACAACGAAAAGTAAAAACAAAAAACGAAAGACACAAAAACGAGCACCGAAGAGCTTCTTCCATTTATTCCTTCCTACCTAGCTTTCTTCTTTTCTCTTTGAACGCCAGCCGCTCATATCCACTTCCGTAGGCGCACACCTCTCGCTTCTTCATTGTTCTTTTACTTTTACGGAACGCATAACCATTGCGCTAGCTCTCCGTGACGTCAAAAAAAAAAAATAAAGAAAAATGCAAAGCGCAAAAACTTCGCCGCTCGCTGGGCGCGTGCGCTCGTTTTGGGCAGCGTGCCAGGCGGCAAGCGACGTCGGTGACGTCACCGAGCACTCTCCTCCTCCCATTGGCGGAAGCCGGCGCGCGCGCGTCGCCAGGTGTCGCGCGCGACGGCAGCGGCGCGGTCCACGGCACGTGCTCGGCGTGGTGTTGAATGTGGGCCGGTCCGCTTATATAGGAGAAAGCGCGGCACTCTGCAGGGTCGTTTCAAAAGTCTCTTTGCGCCGAACGGGTGCGCACGGGCTTCTTCTTCGCGTCGGGATGGGCGCCGAACCCTTGCCGTTTCAAGTTCGGAGGGGAAGGCAAGAAGGAAAAGGGCGTATCGCGAGCCGCCGGCCCCGTTCTCCCGGAGAGGCGAGGCGATCGTCCGTGGACCCTCGAGAGGCGTTTTTGACAGCCGGTTCTCTCGGGAGCCACGTCCACGCGTGGCGGGATCCAGCTTGGTTCTCGGGCGACGGCAGCTGGACTTTCCAAGCGTCCCGGATGGGTCGCCGCTGGGACTCGAATCCCGAACGTGAGTTGAACGTCTTTTTAAGGTCGAAAGCTTCGCATGCGTACCCGGAGGTGAACCGAGATTGACGTTTATTAGCTCCAAGAGCGCCGTAGAGATAGCAGGTGGCATCGGTTGACCCGTCCGCTCCGCTGTGTGTGTGTGGCCGAAAAGTGCTTGCGTCATGCCGGGAGTAGCCGCCCAGGTAATGCTGTGTGTCGTTCCCAAGAAGATCGCGTCCGGTCGCTAACTCGTCGGGGCTTATCGCATCAGCAAGTTTAGTGTGGAGGTTTAAGAAAAAATATATTTTTTTTCAACGGCTGGTACAATCTAATATTAATTCGTTATACGAGTCACTTTGTTGTAAATGACACGTGCCATAGAGCTGGCTATGCGGCCAGAACTTCAGCGAATCATTTGTTGCGAGTGGTTTCACCGTATACCTATTGAGCGACAGTGCGTCACTCTGATATCCCCGCAATAGCAACGCAGTTTTATTTATTTATTTATTTATTTATTTATTTATTTACTTATTTATTTATTGTCAGCTAGATGTGCGATGTTTAACGTTCCAAAACCACCATATGATTACGAGAGACGCCGTAGTGGAGGGCTCCGGAAATTCCGACCACCTGGGGCTCTTTAACGTGCGCCCAAATCTGGGCACACGGGCCTACAGCATTTTCGCCTCCATCGAAAATGCAGCCGCCGCAGCCGGGATTCGATCCCGCGACCTGCGGCTCAGCAGCCGAGTACCTTCCCGGCGGGGCAGTTTATTATTTTTATGTTTTGCTCACTATGATGGTACCGTCATAAGGCACACGTTGCCGTTGTGTGGCTCTAGGAACTGTGCTAATATTTCGGATGTGTTAGTATGAATGCCACCATGTAGTGTACGTATATAAGCGAACGAAGTTTCCAGAAGAAGAGAGAATTGTTAATGGAGTGCTAGGGATAGTCAGCCTGGTGTAGACCGCCTGCGCAGTTTCTCTCGAAACGCACAGTTCAGGTGTTAAGGAACAATACGGAAGTTTCACTTAATCGCAGAAAAAGAAACGAATTACCGGCTTTGCATGCAAACCAGCACATATCTTTTAGATTAGCGCATATGGTAGAACGTTGTGGCTTCTTTACAACCAGCAGCTGCGTAGATACGCATAACAAACAAACGAAAAAAAGCAACTCGGCCTATAACAGTCTGTCGGTAAACAAAGGCTTGTGAATGAACCATATAGTAGCTAGGAAAAACGTTGGGGCGGGGGGGGGGGGGACTGATTATAAGAAGAAATTGCTTTCATACCACAACTATGTATGTGCCGTAGTAGAAGTCTCAGGTTTAATTGTAACCAGTGCATGTTCCTTAACAAGCACCTCAGTATAAACACAAGGGCGTTCTTTATTATTATTATTATTCCGCCCCGCCATCGAAATGAGTTCGCTGGGCACTGGAGTCGAACTCGTATACATATCCTCGTTCTAAGCAGCTCAACGGTGAAGCCGCTAACCCACCACGAGACGAATACCTTCCAATATCTATAATCATTCAACATTGGATATTGCATAATCTTTAGGGAAGTAGCCGCGCTCCAGTTATATCATAGCAACTTGTTATGCTTTCTTTCCGGCGAAAACATAATACGGCAATTGAATTTTGAAAAATGCCCTTCAAGATTCTCAACTCAGCGTCACTCTCAAATGTGCCTTCAACACTGTCATACGTCTGTCGCATGCAGCCCACCCAAAACGTGTTTTCGAACGCATAATTTTTCCGCAGTGCTGATCAGTATTGGCGGGTACATTGTTGTTGTTGCTGTTGTCCATCAGGCCTATAGCGCATACGTAGGGCAGGGGATCGTCCGGGTAATGGGTGTATATTTCAATATTTACCGCAGTGTAAAATTTAATGATGCGATAGTTAGACTATTGAAAACGCGATCTTCGAATCAGAAATTGTGCAAGTCCCACCATGCGTAGCGCTGGTGCACTAGGTATGAATTGAAGACCACGCATGAGGCGAACACCAATAGATATTTCAAGAGAGATCTCACCAATTATTAAGGAAGTCTTGGGAAAGTTACTGAGAAAAAAAAAATTAAAATCAGTTGCAAGCCTGCGACACCTGAGTAAACGATGATTGATTGATTTGTGGGGTTTAACGTCCCAAAACCACCATATGATTATGAGAGACGCCGTAGTGGAGGGCTCCGGAAATTTTGACCACCTGGGGTTCTTTAACGTGCACCCAAATCTGAGTACACGGGCCTACAACATTTCCGCCTCCATCGGAAATGCAGCCGCCACAGCCGGGATCACCTGAGTAAACGGCGAAGCTGGCAAGGAATGCGCCGCCACCTGACGAACGCTGACTGATTTCTTTCGTCATCTTCGTCTTACTTTTTTCTTTCAATTTTCTTTTTCGCTTTCATACTGTGCTCTCTCTTCCTTTCTCCTCACCCTTACTTTCCTATCGCATCCCCTTGCTGAATAATACTATATAATGCTATGTCATGATTTACGCTCTCTATTCTACTTCACCCTCAACTACCCTTTCGCATCCTCTTGCTAAACAATGCCATACAAGGGTATGACATGGTTTACCCTCTCCATTCCACTTCACCCTCAACTACCCTTTCGCATCCCCTTGCTAAATAATACAGTACAAGGCTATGCCATGATTTACCCTCTCTATTCCACCTGACCCCCACTTACATTTTGCGTCCCCTTGCTAAATAATACTATACAAGGCTATGAAATGGTTTACCCTTGCCGTTACACCTCACCCTCAACTACCCTTTCGCATCCTTTTGCTGAACAATACTGTAAAAGGCTACGTCATGATTTATCCTCTCCATTTCACCTCACCCCCAGTTTCATTTTACGTCTCCTTGATAAACAATACTGTACAAGGCTATGACATAGTTTCCCCTCTCCATTTTACTTCACCCTCAACTACGCTTTCGCATCTCCTTGCTAAGCATTACTATACAAGGCTACGTCATCATTTACCCTCTCCATTTCACCTCGCCCCCAGTTTCATTTTGCGTCTCCTTGCTAAGCAATATTGTACAAGGCTATGCTATGTTTTAACCTCTCCCTTCATCCCGTTAACCTCTCTTTTCTCACCCGCCGAGTTTTCAGTATACGGCACTCTCAGGACTATTAATAAAGTTTGACCAACCAACCGGGCTTGAATAACTCCGCCGTTAAAACCGGGGCCGCACTGCTTTATCTATCCTAATTATCTACCTTATCTATCCAACTGATTCGACACACCTGTTTCGGCTGCCAGGAGGCGTGCAACGCGCTGCGCGCGCCACTCCGCGTTTCCGGTTGAGTGCGCAGCGCGTCCCTCCCGCCTGAAATATGCCCCTCGTATGCCACGTACGACGCTGTATATACCAATAAGCCGCCTAAATTATGCCACGATGGTACGAACGCTGCGCGGAGCAGCCCGCGTAATGTCGCGAAGATTGCGCGTGCATGTGCGACAGGGACGGGCGCGATGATTTGGTTTACAAAGTTTCCACCTGGCCATGTCAAACCTTGCTTGGCTCCACTCTTACCACGGCGAGCCCGTGAACCAGCGCACTTCTGCGTGTGACTCAGTTTTTGTCTGACGTCACAAGTGCAACTTCGCACTTCGCAGAGTGGCCTTATACTTAGTTGCTAATGAACGAAAAGAAAGAAAAAAAACGACTCTTCGCGTTAGCCTATACATGTGATTCTGGTGCTTGATATGTTAGCTCATGTGATTCTGGTGCTTGAAATGTTAGCTCATGTGATTCTGGTGCTTGATATGTTAGCTCATGTGATTCTGGTGCTTGAAATGTTAGTTCATGTGATTCTGGTGCTTGATATGTTAGCTCATGTGATTCTGGTGCTTGATATGTTAGCTCATGTGATTCTGGTGCTTGAAATGTTAGCTCATGTGATTCTGGTGCTTGATATGCTTACCTGAAGGTCGCGGGATCGAATTTCCAGCTGAAGCGGCGCGCATTTCAAAGGAAGCAAGATGCGAGAGGTGCGTGAGCTTACAGTTAGGCTCACGTTAAATAACTCCACTGAGTGGCCAAAATTTCGGGTGCTCTACGAATCGTAATCACATCGTGGTTTCGTAACGTAAGACCCCGTCACGAATGCGCGACGCTCTAATAATTGCACGGAGTAGTACTCGATTGATTGATTGATTTTTCGATTTAGCTTACTAAAACACATTAACATGTAACGGGGAGCTACGCTCTATGAGTTCTGGATATTAGATTCCTCGGTACGAAAGGTTACGTACGTAGGTTCTAGCAGTTTGAACTTTTTTTTTTTGCTGGAAAAACACGAAATCTTCCTGCGAGAGGCAATGACCGAAGGCTAAAAGGCCTGACCAGGTATAGACACTCTGACGGATGATACATCCTGCTTCAATTGACATATATTATACGATTAGCATCACGCGCGCAATATTCGCTTGTCTCTTACTTCTTAGCATATGCATATTTCTCCGTAAGTACACATTGAAAATGTTCTGTGTAAATTTTATATATATTTTTTAATTTTCGTAGCCTCGTGCAGCTCTATATCTGTGTCATTTTCTCTTTTTTCTTGGTATATCCTCTCAATCGTTATTTGAATTGCGGGAAGGGAGGGGGGGGGGGGGTGACTTGATTGATTCTCTGCTCACGTCAAGCTTGTTGCATAGGCGATGGATCCAAGAATAGTCCGTATCTACAAATGTTGTGAAAAGGGTGCAAATACATGAAAAATATGCGCATGAATGTGCGAAACTTGAGTTCTATGCGGTCTATAAGTTTTATCGAGCACGCCGTGACGACGTGGGTGACCTCCTGTACGTCAGCACCTAATTCTGTCTCACATCACTCTAAGTGCCTCGTTTGGCATGACACAGCGTAAACAAAGATGGTTTTATCTTAATAAAGAGAGCTAGATCTTCATTCATATCAGCTGTATGTAAGCGTGCACCACACTAAATACGGTTATGTTTGCTACGTCGTGTTCTGCCATCTCGTGGACCCCCCCCCCCCCCCCCAAAAAAAAACAGTACAGTATTGAATTGCATATCGATACGAAGATTACTGCAGGCATTACCTGCTAAGCTATACTGATATATTTATTAGTACTGAAGACAGAATTCGTTCAATATGCATAATTCGTTCTAAGTATGGTGTTTGTTCTAAAAGCCTATAAAAACAAATAACAGTAGCGCGCCTTCACCATGATAACGCTGGGGTTGGGGAGAGGAGTACACAAGTTCCGCATTGTCAGCACTTTCGTATCGTTACTTTTGCATGATGGCCGAACTCCGCGGTACGGCCTCCGAATTGGGACACGCGTGTGTTGTATACAGTCAATGAGCTGCTCTTTAAAAAAAAAAGAAAAATAAACATCGTATTCATTGTAGAGCAACGATTAGTCCTAATGTATGGAACCGAAGCTGACGTATTTGCATATATAAACAAGACTGTAGCTCTCTCATTGAAGATAAGGACTCATTGAACCCCTCTTTTCCTCGGAACATGCGTGCGTGCGGTTATCGCACAAAAAGCGACTCGGGACGTCGCCTTAGATATTGCTCGAATGGAACGGTACCACGTTGCCAAGATCTGTTCGAAATCGAATCCACCTCTGGCATAGGCGGCAGAAGGGTTATTCTTCATGGTTGAAGGGGGAGAGGTCATCGCAGCACAGCCCCGTTCACTTGGTTTAGTCCGCAATGGACGAGCTCCGCAGTGGACGCAAAGTGAAAATGAAGCGACGACGGGCTTATCACAACGACTCGCCATTGATCCCCACATTTGCGGGTTTAGTGTGTAATCAGTTCTTTGACTGCAACGTCGGGGTTTCTCGGTCGCCACTATCGCCAAACTTAATGCGTGCACGTATCCCCGCACATTAGCTTACAGGGTCCCTTATGAATTCATTTAAGACGATTCGAAGGCGAAGGCTACACCTGCTTTACCCTCTCAGCCGATGTATGGATGCTTCCCCGCCATAGTTCGAAGGCTTTCTGCGCCTGACGTCGTTTTGCACTGCCTCCAAGATCGGAGACAGCTCACCTTGTTTGGCATTGCCTCTCTGATCAGGCCACCTTCGACCAAGCTACTGTGCGACGTGATCAAGTACTCGTGAGACGTGACGTCACAAAGTTTGCCGTCTGTGACGTCATCCCGCGATTTTCTGCATCCCCCGACGCGGCGCGCTGATGGTGAAATTTCGCCTTTGATGAGACCGTCTCAGGCTTTCGTCTTCAAATGACAAAGCGCCAAATGAGTAAAGGTGAGGCGCATAAACCCGCCCCTTGATATGTCTATAGGGCGGTGGCCGCCTTCTGCACCTGCTACCTGTGCGCACGTCTATGACGTCATCAATAACAAAACGTTGCAGCCACCCGAATCAGTTGCCTGCCTTATAAGCTCGATCGCAAGAGCGTATACCTACAGCCGGCGCGGTCAACGTAGCGTATCGACTGCGGAAGGCAAGCCGCCCGCGCATTTATATCGACGGTCGAGCGCTCGATCGCCGACTTTCGCCACAAATGGCTGGCGCCCGTTGTATGTGATTCCGATATGCCGAAACGATCAGGCTCGGCCAGACAATACCCGATCAGCTAATATAGGGCACGGCGTCAATCGCGTGCATTGCGTAGTCCTCGTATGTCTATAAGTGGGCACCACAACGGCGTACGATTGCCCCCCCCCCCCCCCCCTCCTACTAATGACGAGCTATCTAGTTGCAGCACGTGGTTTCGACCGTATAGAAGTCACCTGGTATGGGTGTACTCTGGGCTACAGGCGGTCAGTTGACGCGACCAATAGGACGAGCGGGACTTCGCCACGGGCCGCCATATTTGGATCTACGCGGTCTTTAAATTTTAGACTTGAGGCTAGAAACCGACCAGCACAATCGTGTGGCGGTATGTCGGGAGGCGAACTATGCAAACGCTTTCTACAATGAACTCCTTCTGCACATTTCACCGGGTGAACATTCTGGCGTTACATTCTGACCACATTTCCCAGTTATACATCGCAACAGACTCATGCTTCAAGCTGACGCTAATATTAATTTGCGCTGGTTCGTCTTTTCCCTCATGCAGCTGCAGTTCGACTTTCTAGTGGCACTTGAATCATCGCGGCAGTCTTGTGGTATAAGAAAACCGTCAGCAATAGCGGATCCATCACGAGGCAGTCCATACGCCAGCAAGCGAACAATACGCAGACGAAAACACGGTCAGTCAGCTCGAGAAGTCGCTTGCGCTGGCGACTGTACCCGATACGCTAGCGCCGCTGTATACGCAGAGTGCTGTTTCAGCGGTCTGCACTGCAGCGCCGTATCATTGGCGCCATCAGAAGTGGTGCCGTCGCACTGCACCTCGCGACAGACTCTGAAGCACAGTCAGCTCTCCCTCCCCGTTTATCTCATGCGCTTACAAGTCCGACGTTAAGCGGCGCGAGCCCTTTAGCCTAACAGCAGTTTTAAAAAGTAAGTAGGCGCGCGAAATTCTGCTCACGAAGCAGGACGAACCGCTTGACCGGCCAAGTTGAAGCAGTTCATGGCACCAGCAAGTCGTCTGCAGACGATCCCTTGCATTATAACTGCTGTCGTCTGCTCTCTCTCTCTCTCTCTTTAGTGCAACACTGTCGTCTGTATACTGCTGTCCTGTGCTCTCTTTCTCTTGAATGGCGTGCAGCGTAGCACTGTCGTTTGCTATAGCAGGCTCACGCACGTCAATATGTTGTACAGCTGCGCAGTGACGTTCGTGGTGGCAGCCGCTGCAATGCGTGATAAGCATCCCGCAGAGCGGTCTAATGGGACACGCGCTTCCAATTCGCTAGTTCCGTGCATTCTGCACCATTCTGATCGGCACTGATTGGCCCGTGCGGTCGTGACGCCTAGACTGAAGCAACCACTTGCACGCGTCATAGCGATTAGATGGTGTTACTGACTGCAATCTACATGCTGCAGTTACTATACATGCAAGACAGAGCTTCTTGCTGGACTAGTGGCACTGTGATCCCTTCTCTCTTCCCTCTAGAAATGCAAGAAATAAAAAAAACAAGCAATGTTCAAACTGGCCTAGTCAACATTAACTTCTTTGGCAATCACTGACGCCATTTGCACGAAATGCTATACTTTGTGTCCAATACAACAATTAGCTTGTCCATGGACGCGTGTGCCTTTTCTTTTCTTTAGCCACTTGAAGGAGCTAGCTTTTAGTCTGCTTGTTCGCAAGCCGGTGGTCATCAGAGGTGCGTTATACTTCAGCAGAGAATAGTACCTCGCGGAATACTTTTGCTGCCTTCACTACAAATCCAGGCACGTGGTTTACGCTTTCTGGCGGTCACTGCACGGTACTAATATTGCAGATCGCAGAGAAAGAGAGAGAGAGAGATCGGCGGTGTTGGCAACGGTTATCCGCGAGGGTTACGGCGTACGCTCTTCGAGCTCCGTGTAGTACAGCATACGTGACTCGTGGACTGCGCTTGGGACATCTTTGCAGACGTGTACACGATTCGGCGAGCGCTCGAAATGCGCGGCCGCCCGCGAGAGCTCTTCTGCTGCTGAGCTGTTCTTTTCTTGTATCTCGTCTTCGCCGCTTTTTTTTTTTTTCCTTATCACGAAGCCTCCGCTGTCGACGGCAGCGGTCGGTGGAGCAGAGATAGAGTTTCGCCGACACGGCAAGGATACGGGCCGGACCGCGTCGCCGCTGCTTGACCGTCCACGGATGAACCCCTTGTGTGCGGAGCGAATTACCGATGCTGCTGGCTTCGATATCCTTTGCCACAAGTCCGGGCCGTCTATCGACAACTTCCACCACTGACCGGTCTTTATTATTATTATTATTACCACTTTTTTTTTTGTCGCTCCGAGCTTTCGCAACCACGTTAGGCGTCGCTCCGTCATGCCTTTTCAGGTATACACCTATATACTATTTTACCGTTTGTATAATAACTCTATCTTTTTTTTTTTCATATGGGGCTTCTTAAACTTCAAATATCCTTTGAGTTCAAGTTAGTACTGGTGAAATGTAGTGCTGTAAAGTGTTTATTGATGTTAATGTACCTTACGGAAGGGACGCTTTATTAGTTATTAAGATCGATACGATCATAACGGCATCCCTTGACATTCATGGAACACAAAAAAAAAAGCTAGCAAAGGATAAAGGAAGGATAAGTGAATGCCTGACAACGAAACGTCAATAGATACAGAGGTTTTTAAACCACACACACACTACATGTGGAGTTTAACGTCCCAAAACCACCATATGATTATGAGAGATGCCGTAGTGGAAGGCTCCGGAAATTTCGTCCACCTGGGGTTCTTTAACGTGCGGCCAAACCTGAGCACACGGGCCTACAGCATTTTCGCTTTCATCGAAAATGCAACCGCCGCAGCTAGGATTCGATTCCGAGACCTGCGGGTGTTTTTAAACCAAGTTTTTACAAACGTTTGCGTATCGCTGACTTGTATAGCTGACCCGTATGCCTCTCCGGTGGCTGTTTTTTACTATTAGACCTGCTTTGCTCCGTGTAGCTTCGGTGGGCAGTGGCAATCGCGGCTGATGGATGGAAGAACTTTACTAATTGTTCCACAGATTAATAGCCGGGGTCAGGTCTGAGAGTATAGGTACTTCTCGGCTGCAAAGTATGACTAAAGAATAGGTAACTATAAGCAGTCGTTTTGTGCACCAATAATTCGTCTTAACAAAAAATATTTCTTTTGCTAGCCTTTTCTTTTTATTTAATACATTTATCCGGTTATAGCGTTTCTGGATGTGACTATTACATGGTAGAATGCCACCGTGTTCAAAACCGTGGCTCAAACTCAAGTCTCTCGACGTGTATCAGCTTTGACCCTCCGATTAGTACCTAATTCGTCTTTAACTGTATAGTGTCGCTAAAACGATCACTCTGTCTTTTCTTATCAGCGTTTCAGATGCTCCCACATAATTTTTTCCACATATTTCTCCCCGTTGTCTTTTCTTTTATTCCGAATTACGGCCGAATGTGACACTTCCGTAGATGAGGATGAGTTACTTACGCACGTGTCGAATCCTTTTTCAGTCTTCCTGTTAGTCAGCGACGATTCACAGTGTATTACAATAGCAGTGACGTCTCTTAGGCAACGACAGAACAAGGAACTGATCCGTAGCCGGGTCGTGTAAGTGTAGACTGCTTCGAGAAACACAGCGCACCGATATTGGATCCAAGTTGGCCGCATTGCGATGTATGAAAGTCGCTTACACACACACACACACATAAAAAAAATGGGGTGGAAGGGTGGGGTACGTGTGACTTCTTTCAATGAGCCCTGACTTGGTACGTATATCACCCTCTTTAAAGGAACTCTTTTTAAAAACTCTTTTTGGAGAACACAATACTCTTTTGGGGGAGTAGTGGGCCCCGAAAGAGAGTTAACGTGCCTCCTCTTTAAAGGGAGTCATATACGTGGCAGGTGATAACTCACCGAAAACAGTAACACCTTTTTTTTTTCTTTTACGTGTAGAGGGTTGAGGAATCGTTCATCTTAAAGTATGAGGACAGGATATAGGAAATCAACCGTAAGTATATTAGTACAGCGGCCAGCACTAATGAGCTAAAACAGAAAATGTGTGTTTTAGGGTTCCCGTGCTCCGCGAAGTTCAACAGCGAGCAACAACATTTGCGTAGAGGACGTTTACATTTCTAAGTATTAAATTTTGAGCTCTGCTGAGTGATGTGGCTAACGTCTGCGTCTCGTTTTAACGTATTTTGTTTCTCCACAGTGGCGTGTTTATTTTAAAATTTTTTTTTGCCTGCATTGGCCCGTAAGGCTTGTCATCAGCTGTGTTCGTCATTGCTCGAACGTATACTACATATGCGATGCAAGTATGTACAGATGACATTTCGCTAACAGCGACACAAGACGAAAATCGGTGGGTGTGCAGCGACAAGGCTCACGACCTTTGCTGTCGAGACAGCGATAAAATTAAAAAAAAAACGAAAACAAGAAAAACTGCGTCTTTTGCAGCGCTCATAAGGCTGCCGACAAAAGAAGGGATCGACAGCTCCTTCGCGTCGAAACAATGAGCGTTGAAACAAACGTAGAGATAGCGAGCAACGAGAAGCTCCCGCAGGTGAGATAGGGTGGGGGAAGGGGAAAGGTATCAAAGACGTCGTCTACACACGCACGCAGGCACGGTGACGCATTCGTGGTTGGTCTATGAGTAGTGTATAGACTGGTCTAGCATGACGTCTGTCCGAGCATGACTTTTGGTCAGGCCGTATTCACGTCGTTCATCCGGGATATGTGCTGTTGTGCTATACCTCAAGGGTTGACTCAGCGGTCGCAGCGTTTGTTCTGATGATCGAGAGGTCGAAGATTAGATTCCCGCTCAGCTGCAGCGTCGACCGATTCGCAGATCGGCGGATAATGTTGAAATGGGTCGTTTACGTTAGTCTGTGGACTGTACGGACAATCGGTCTCGAGGTCATTCTGGCAGTTCATCTTAGGCCATCCGCGATTCCGAGAATACTCCGCGTCAATCACTCACTCAATCTGTTCATTGACTATTGTGCGTCTATCGATCAATCGTTGCATTCGTCCAGTGAATATATCAGTGGTCAATTCTATCGCTCACCCATTGTGAACATGCAATCGGTTAGTCCTTTCATACAATCACTGCGAATCTATCAGAGCTTGATTCTTCACTAGTTACGAGTGGTTAATGAATTACTTGTGAGGAAAAAATAAGGTTGTTTATTCAACTTTATTGAACAGGAACATTAATGAAACGCATTCTGTTATAGGATAGGTAGCGCGAAGGCAATATGAGAGGAGGGGGGACCGCTGGTCATTAAGGGTAACAGAATTAATTGTGAGCGTATAGGCAAGCGCGCGAGGGGGAGAGGAAAGTTGGGTGGGCAGATGAGATTAAGAACTATCCGCGGACGCTGCAGCAAACACATGACTAGGATGCCTTCAAAGGTTTTGGCCCTGCCGTGAGCGTAGTCAGGCTACTGCTGATATATAATGATGATTATGATACATACTGATGATTTTGAATATTCTATTAAAAAAACATGCAGCGTGTTCGTCTGTGTCTTCGTGTATAACGCCATCTGTATACTTCCACCTGGGCCGCGAAGGCACGTCCCGCCGGTTAAATCTGGGTGGTTCTAGTTTAGATCTTTTCCTATTCTTTCTTTCTTTCATCGTTTGCGTGCCTCGCACCGCGTCGTCCGCAAGCCATTTCCTGGTTGCAAACGCTGCCCGCAAAAGTGGAAAAACTCTACAGTAGACTTCCGCCATGCCTAGCGAAGTATGTATGACCTCTCCAACGCATACACGCTCGGCCTTTTACCAACTGAAAAGCACCAATCGCGCGGAACCTCTTTTCACGCGTCAATCATGTATAGGCCGGGGCACAGCCGGCGTTGCCACGAATAACTCGTCGATACCCGATGGCGAGACCGTATGTTCTAATGTATTCGTTGTTATTCCAGTTCACTAGACTGAAGCCGCACCGAAATCGTGAATGCGGACAACTCATAGGGACCCTTACGCATTCGCTTGAGATGGTTCGAAAGCGAAAGCCGTTTTTTTCCCTCTTCTTTTTTTCCCACTTGACGTATTGATTCCCCCACGCCAGCGAAACAACTCTGCGCCTAGCGTACGGTTCCATAACCTCCGAGATCGAAGGCAGCTAGTGCAAACATTTTGCGCCCCGCGTGCCTGCGGAATGGGCCCTCCCATGGCCAAGCGATGTCATGTGTGACGTCATAGCTGTGACGTTGCGGTATCTTACGTCACAGTAATGCCATGGTGACGTCGCAAACTGTGGCGATCAGTGACATCACGATGAGGTCATAGTGTGATGCTATCACGTGTTTTTTATATATAACTCATGTCGACGCCGACGGTCGCTTTTCGTGTTCGACGAGGCATATCTAAAGGACTGTCCACACGGGCGCGTTGCAGCGCGTCAGCGCGCATCTTTCCGACTCGGTCTCGTGCCCTCTTCCTACGGAGGGAGAGGGAGCGCGGCCACGCCAAGCTGCGCACCCTCTCTTTGTATAGGGAGAGGGCACGACGCTGCGTCAAATATCCACGCGCTGACGCGCTGCAGCGCGTCAGTGTGGCCAGGCCTTAAGACTTTTTTTCTTAAGTATTATCACTTCCCGAAATTGGCCCGCACTTGGCGCCTGCACACGTTCAGCTATCAAATCGATGGCGCGCCCGCCTACATGAGAAAGTAAACGTGAGTAACTATTCCTCTTGCCCAGTATGCTATTTTCGATTCGCTACCGTCTGTGTGCGGCCTGTTGCTTGCCGCGATAACGGCAGCAGCATGGACTCCGCGACCAGCGGATCCTTTTTTTTCTTACGCCGTAATGATGACGTCATGGCACTCTTCGCGCCGCGTGTACCTATGCGTGTACCATGTTCAGTGTCTGTGTGCGTGCATAACATGTCAAGTACCACCATAAAGGAACAAAGCAAGAGGCATATCGTGCTGACTGCTTGAAGACGTCTTCGTGTTGGTGCTATAAAAGACGAACACGTAAGAGTCGACATCCGTGCTCGCCTTTTTAGGACTGAAATGAAGGTGTCGCCAAGTGTTCACCGACTCACCTAGCAACAAAGTCTTGTCATGCTGAAAACGAAGCAGTCTTCCAACAAAAGCTGTGCTCGGTGCACATACGTGGAAGGCCACCTGTTAATAGGGAGTTATAGAATAGCGCACCGCAAGCCCTTGCGGTGTGGTCGCTGCCACTGCGCATGCGTCGTAACGCGAATCGCCGTCCGCGTTCGCGGCCCGCACGCAAAAAAATCCTAAATAGCGTGCGGCGATCGTGGCCCGCGAGGCCCGCGAAGTGCTATGTTTAGCTTCCGTGCATTTAGGTCTGTGGTCGGGGCGAAAGTCCCTAGACTTTTTCCTAGGGGGAGAAAGCCCTATTCTAAATCTCATATGGCGCCCGCTATGCCGGCAACGCCCGCAGCGCCTGCAAACGTTATTCTAAAACTCCCTAATGATGACCGACCTTCTTACCGTTTCATGTGTCTTATATAGGTGCCTCCTGTGGCTTCGCGGTTACCTTTCCTAATCACGAGTCAGCGACCGAGGCTCCTTCGGGCTACAAAAGTGAATTTGCGGCCCGTATCCAGGGGCCCATAGAGCATATGTCTCGTAGTGGCGTACACTGACGTTACCTGACGCAGCGGTGTCTGCTACGCGTAACAATTAAAGCTATACTTCGTTGACTAAATTTTCGAGCTGTTTACACTGTTGCTCCGGGTGTTCTTTATTGCTACGCTTACGTTTACCCTGCAACGTGCTCACGACTGATTCGCACCGCACCTTCTTCTTCATCTCTCATCCGCAGATGACTCAAGAGGGGAGAGGAGGAAAGGACAAAGGCCGCGAGACCCTCACTTACCGCTGGGGAACCTGCAAGCCACCGAGGGAACGGGGTCGCTGCGCTGCTCGACATTCGACAGGTGCGCCCCTTTCTTCTCAACTTTACAGCGAACGCATCCTCTTCATTTCTCCCTTTGTATTATTTTTTTTTTCGTCGCGAAACAAGTTACGTCTGTACGTACTCGCGAACGGCCGTGTGTACACCCCCGCACAGTTTATTTCCTCTCTCCTTGCGGGCTAAAGCCAGTACGCCGTGCTGGTCGGGGAAGTGTGTGGAGTGCGAAGCGTTTTAGTGTGACCCCGGTGCGGCGGTGTGTGCGTAGAAGTCGAGTGGGCCGGCCACCAGCCGTGAATGAATCCGTGTCAAAAGGCCGCCGGCCCGTACGTCCTCGGTCGGTCCCATGTTTGGGCATGGCGCGGGCTGCTGCCCTTTCTCTGGCTCGGAGGCGTCGGCGCAGACCGGACGTCGTGGGCTTAAGGTCGCGTGTGTGTGGCATTCGGAGCAGAACGGCGAATTGGGAACGCGCCGCCTATAGTCACGGATACTGTCACACCAGCGTGTGCGCTTCGGCTCAGCTGTTCAGTGACAGTGGTACACCGTTTGTACCCACACTATACACAACTGAACTCCACTAGTACTGCTATAGTGCCAAACTCTACGATACTCTCTAGAGGTTGTTGTAGCTGCAGTTGCTGTAAAGAGTGTGTCTGGTGGTAGTAGTAGTAACAGTTGTGATAAGAAGTGTGGTGGTGGTAGAAGTGGTAGTAATTAGTAGTACCAGAAAGAGGTGTGGTTGTAGTGGCAGTGGTAGTCGTAGTAGCAGCAGGGTTGTAGTGTTGGAAGGGGTTGTATATATATACCCTAAAACCATAGTAGAGTACCTAGTACCCTAAAATCGTTAACCACTTCTTCTAATCGCAGTGATTGATTTGATACGTAGGGTTTAACGTCCCAAAACCGCCACATGATTATGAGCGACGCCGTAGCGGAGGGCTCAAGAAATTTCGACCACCTGGGGGTTCTTTAACGTGCACCCAAATCTGAGCACACGGGCCTACAGCATTTTCGCCTCCATCGAAAATGCAACCGCCGCAGCCGGGATTCGAACCCCCGACCTGCGCGGTATGCAGCCGACTACCTTAGTCGCTAGACCACCGCGGTGAGGACCCCCTTTAAAGAAGTGTATTAAACGTATGTCTTGTCTCAAAAGATGCAAAAATTAGAAAAAAAATAAAAATAAATGCCGCCCACATCTTCCCACAGGCAGCTGGAGTAAATGCGTCGCACAGTGGTGTATCGCGTGAATGTTGCGTAATTGGGTATGGTTTGGGAATGCTCAATTGTTATTTCATCTTTATTATTATTATTTAATGAACGAAGGAGAAACGTTGCCTTCAACGTCAAGCGAAAGTCAAGTAAGGACGCCCTCGACTGAATTCCCAACGCGCTATCCAGTGCCTATACGCATAAGGGGTGGCCTGTGAACGGTTGTGCAGCGCGAGCAGTCTTTTTTATTTTCGACCAGCAGACGCTGCCTGCGTAGTAGGCGTTGCGATGCGAGAGAGGGGGAGGAGAGCGACAGCTTTGCGGATGTCTTCCTGGGCCGGCACGAGACGCGATCATGCTCAGTAGGGCGTGGATGGTGCCACCGCCGAAGCGCGACACCGTGCGACTAAAAAATGCTCCACATCTTAAAAAAAAAAAAAAAATGGACAGTTGATGCCCCTTTGACAGGAATTACTGTAGCGACACGAAAGTGGGAGTTGCGTTCACAAAATTAGCCGCCGCTATATTGTACAATAAGAAGAATAATTGCGCGTGGCAAATATGCGGTTTGCTAATCGAGATACCTATATAACATTTATTAATTATTTTATAACGCACATAAACCGAGACTCTTGAACACTCTCTCTCCAAAACGCGCACCGGTAGTCTGCACTTCGAGTGCTCGCATCTCGAGACATTCTCAGCACGTAGTTTGCCAAATTTATAAGTAAACAATGTATTTACTCCCGTTCAGCTTGGGATGTTACATAACCTCAGATAAACGTCACGTGTAGTCGTCAAAGAACTCCTGGAAAACCTTGCCGATAACTGAACTAAAGAGTACTGACTGGCAGGATTTCACAGAAACCGACCAAAGTAGCTATCGTACTTTTGGAGGGTGTGCAGCAAAACTTGGAAGATGTCGGGCGTAGTTGATTAGGTTCCAAGAATTTAGCACTAGCATTTGAAATGTAGACTAGAATACAACGGGACGGCTTTACGCTCTCCCATAGTAGAGTACCTAGTACTCTAAATCGCTACCCACTTTTTCTAAACAAAGACTACACACACACACACGGGACGGCTATGCTCTCCCATAGCAGAGTACCTAGTACTCTAAATCGTAAAAAAAATGGAAGCATATCCACGCAGTGAATGATGGAGAGTGAGGCGAAGCATTCGTCCGTCCATGCGTCCGCGTGACCGTCCGTGCGTGCGTCCGTCCCTGCGTTCGTCCATGCATCTGCCCCTGCGCCCGTCCATGCGTCCATCCGTCCGTGCAGCCATCCGTGCGTCCGTCCATGCATCTGTCTGTGTGTCCGTTCGTCCATCTATTCAACACTCCAAGTACCACCATCTTGCATCTTTTCATCATGTATTCCGCATATGCTCCGCCATCCAGCGGACATTCTAAGGACTAAACGAGAGGTGGCACACGCACACTTTCTAACGGCTTGCGCTTCGTGTCTACTTCCCACCTTTAACCACCTCGAGTTCATGGTACATACTAGTTCACTGTATTCATGACAATGCGGCCCAACGCTCGCTAAACTTTTTTTAAAACCAAGGAGGTTATGCCCAGCGAGTATAACGTAGCAACCCTTTCTTGTCAGATAGTGCTCAATGTACATGCCAATGGCTGCTAAGGGGGAATGAGAGACAGGATAATTCGACGTTTAGTTAACGAGCACGCTGCGAATTCTTTTATTGTTCAACAACGCACTGAAGAAATCTCTCACTGGCACCACCTTGGAGGTCAAAATGTATAAGACTGGTTACACACTACGACTACTACTACGAATATACGAGGAACGAACGGTTGCCGTTATTAGCAGCTTCGCCCCTAAGGCTTTTTCTAAACACACAGACTTCTTCTGAACACACTTTCACGCACGGGACGGCTTTATGATCTCCCATAGCAGAGCACCTAGTACTCTAAATCGGTAGCCTCTTTTTCTAAACACACGTACCTTTGACGGCTTTCAGCTCTCCCATGGTAGAGAGTACCGAGTACTCAAATCATTAACCTCTTCTTCTAAACACACAGTGGGAATTCTTCTTTTCTTCATTAGAAACATATCTTTTTTTGTGAAATATTGTTCTTGAGCTCGAGAGCAAACTGTCCTCACAGGTGGATGCAAAAACATCACCTTACGCTGTAAATGACCCCCTTGTTTGTGCATATAGCCTTACTGTTATATAAGTTTGATCATATCGATGTTCATGAATGTCCCGTCTTTGTTGTACAATTTTTCCATTGTACATCACTGCATACGCAAATAAGTTATTTTCGCTGTATATAACAGCTTGCACTGTACATACGCATGATCATCATTGTTGTCTGTCTGTGTGCACATAAGCTACGTAAGACATATCTGGAAATAAAATTCTCTTAGACAATGTGAGGACCACGAGACGGCTTTGTGCTCTTCTACCATAGAGAAACCTACTATATAAAAGGTGGCCACTGGAGCCTTTTCACGGCCCAGCAAGAAAGGGTCTGACCAATCGCTAGTTATGCTCTCCTACCATTGATTGATTGATGATTGATTTGTGGGGTTTAACGTCCCAAAACCACCATATGATTATGAGAGACGCCGTAGTGGTGGGCTCCGGAAATTTCGACCACCTGGGGTTCCTTAACGTGCCAACCCAAATCTGAGCACACGGGCCTACGACATTTCCGCCTCCATCGGAAATGCCGCCGCCGCAGCCGGGATTCGATGCCGCGACCTGCGGGTCAGCAGCCGAGTACCTTAGCCACTAGACCACCGCGGCGGGGCATGCTCTCCTACCATTGCTCCTACAGTGGAGTACCTAGTATTCAAAATTGTTACCAACTCTTTCCAAACACCAGTGATGCATCGCCAACCTTAGTGATTTATCTCTAGATTTTCGAGTTTTTGACCCCTTTGAGGGATTTGGCTTCTTTTCTTATTGAATCTAGGGATTTTCGTAAGGTGGTAGCGATGTGACATTAGCCGGTCTGATTAAATGCATTACGAAGTAATGACGCTCTTTCAACTAGAAAGGCTGAAAAAAAAACAACGACTAATTCAGGCTATTTCATGTATTTTTTTTCTATTTAAGACAGTTTTGGTATTCTCATGAACCACGTGAAGGAGATTGCAGTTTTATAACGCGATATTGTTATAGTCTGAAATATTGTAGCGAATTAAATTCCGTAGTGAGTTAAGCACGCGCATATCACGAGGTCCCTGAGTGATTTATACATGGTGAAACATAAATTCTGTCTAGTGGTGCACACAAACACGTGTCAAGATTACGCTCACCACATTACGGTATACGGGTATGCGTCATACGTGTCTGAAAGAAAGGCTTTGACGTCGTACACGACGGGTTTTTCACACTATTCATGTCATGACCAGACAGTAATAATCGCTAAGCCCTCGCACCCTCCTATACTAATTTTAGTCTACCCCAAGTTAATGAGATGATCGCGAGAGCTCCCAGACGTAGGCGGCTGAATAGATAGATAGATAGATAGATAGATAGATAGATAGATAGATAGATAGATAGATAGATAGATAGATAGATAGATAGATAGAAACGCTCTAAGTGTGTGCAGTATGCAAAGAAATGCTTCGCATTTAAAACACTCGTCCTTTCTCGTGTTTTTGTTGGGACATCTGCATATAGCAGTCCCGTAATCGACTATACGTTAAGTCGTTCACATTTCATTCTAAACAGTACTGTAATGACGTCACTTCCGAGACGAATATGATGTCAGTGGATCTTTGGCGTATTCCGGTACGAAACACATATTTTTAAGACAACAAAAAGGGGGCGGGGGGGGGGGGAGCGCCCTCACATTGGTTCGCAACTGACTGAGTCTGTGAAATCTAACCTGTAAATCACCATTTTTCATCTCCTTCTTGGCTTTCTCCATCAATTATCCAGTAAAAAAGATAGTTATAAACAAGGCTCAATAAAGATATTTAAATGTTATACAAACTATGAAAACGTGAACCGTTGCTGCATTTCACCTGCAATGCTTTGTCACTTCGGTAGGACTGATCCATTATAGCCTCGAGTAATGTCAGCGCCGCGCATTACTACGGTTCAGTGAAAAGTGAGCGCCTCGTATGGTAAGAGATTCCTTACTGAAGGACATTGCCGACTAATTGATGGTCAGTTTTAGCTAGGTTTGGCTAACTGTGGCTGAATGACTGCGACAAGCATTGGATAGTGCGCTCGAACCTGCTAGTGTTCGCTACAGGCACCACTGATCATTCAATAGCGATGGCTGCTGTTGCAAGCGTGCTCCTTAATCCTCATTCGTGCCAAACTCGTGACTTCTATAGGGCGCCAAAATTCAGTGCGCGTTGTTATTAGCAGGTTTCGACTTTAAGTTTAGGCCTTGAAAGGGAGTAAGTATGAGTACTGAGGACCCCAATCACTTGCGTTTTGATTCTACTTTCCTTGCGGTGTTTCATTCGCCAGCCGGATTACAGAATAACTCAAGAGCTTGAAGTCTACGGCGTAGGTGTCCCCCGTACTAATACGTTTTTAACATTGGTCGTAATTTCAGTAATTTGTCATTAAATACTGCGCCATATGTATACACACTAGGTTTACATATGACAAACCTCACATTGATAAAAAAAGAAAAAAATTACGGCATATTCACGGGGTGAATGATGATGAATGGGCGAAGCTCCGGAGGGATTCATCGGTAAACTGTGAATCTTCCGTGTAATTCGCCCAGTCGATCATCATGTAAAGACGTGAGAAACGCTGTGTGTGTATATACACAAATCAACTTTTATTTGTTCTTAGACGATGGATGGCTTGCGATGTCCCTTGCCTCGCGCGCTCGCACATCGGGATTCTGTCTGCGAGCGCGCGCTGCTGCCGCCTTGCGCTCTCTCCGCTGTGCAGCCTTATCCATCCGGCGACTCCGAGCGCGCGCCAACAGCGAACGGATTTTATTACAACGCTCCCCCTAGCGTACGTCGCCGCACTAAATCGAACGATTGCCTTCAACCAATGACACGCGCCATATGTGACATCATTCCTATTTTATAAGATCTCGCGTCTTTCATCAACTACAAGTACCGCTTTCTAGTTTATAACATCTTGCATCTTTTCATCATCAGCTACAAGTACCACCATCTAGTAAACACTACAAGAACTTAACGAGAGGTGGCTACATACAGGAGACGGTACCGCCATCTAGTGAACACTGCAAGAACTAAACTAGAGGTGGCTACATACAGGGGACGGTACCGCCATCTAGTGAACACTGCAAGAACTAAACTAGAGGTGGCTACATACAGGCTACAGGGGACGCACAGCCCACGCCCTAAGGAGCTTCGCCCCTAAAAGTACCTTGAAGAGAGGGTGTGGTCGGAGCCAACGTTGGCGGACTTGTCTTCGTCAGTGCAGCTACTTGAAAACTGCCAAGCAACTCAAAACGAAAATAAATGTTACAAGAACACGACGCCATGCACGTTAGTGCCTTCTATAGTCTGGTGCACGCCACGGGCGATACAATACATCGGCGCCCAGGTGCATTGTACGTGGCGGGTACCACCCGAAAGCGTGCCGCGTCTACTTTTCGGCGCTCCCACATACACCGCCGCGATCGAAAGTACACACTCATACGAAGCCGGGCCTTCCTCGAGGGACCGAGTCCCTGAACGGTACGCTATACGGAGCGAAGTCTTACGTGTGTCGTGCGTGCGCGTTGCCGTGTACTCCCGATATAGCGACGTCGCCCGCGAGTGTGTGCGTACGCGCAAGTGCAGCGGCGGTACACCTCGCCAAGACAGGAAGGAGGGCCCCGTACAACCCTTCACCGTCGCTGATGACATCGAGCACGCTCTGCACGCTTGCTGTCAACTTTTGTTTTTCGAACCTCTGTTTTTTTTGTTTGTTTGTTTTTTCACTATATCTCGAACTTCTAGCTGTTATCTTTGGACACGCCACGATACCATCTGCGGTGACGTTCTCTGTTATACGCTTCGTTATCTGTAGAGTGTTCTTATACGACTATCCCCCACTTTCGTCTCGGTAGATCTATCTATCCATAAGTGGCTTCTTTCAAGTCATTCTTCCCTCTCTTTCTCTCTGGTTATACCTCTACCGCACGACCTCCATCTTTTTTGTTTCTTTCTCTGCTCCTAAACCTCGCCGGTATAAATACTTCGTGTTAGGCGCACGACCCGCACATCACCGCGTGGTCGGAAGAGATCGAGCTCCCGTATGTAACGGCCTCTCTTTCTCTATCTGAGAGAGAGAAAGGACGCTATAGCCAAGCTGCAGCGCCGAGTCCTGCGCTCTCTCTATCAAGAGAGGGAGAGAACAGTGCTACATGGGTACGTAAGGCAGCGGCAGCGACAGCAGCATCGTCTCCGTCATGCGTGCGTGCGTGCGAGCGAACGAACGGTCGGCCTTTCTTCCGAGGTGGCGAGGCGGGCGGCACGACCCAAACTTCGTGACTTCCCAGCTGCCATTGCAAGAAGCCAGGAAGGCAGGTCCCCCGTATAGAACAGTGCGTGCCATACCCATATTGCGGTACTTCTCCTTTAAACGCTCGCCTATATACAAGGAGTATGAGATAGCTACGCGCATTCCCTCCTCCTCCGCTCGCGCCGTGTCCCCCCCCCATTTACCTTCCTCCCTTTCCCGGCTGCACCGTTCGTATCTGTATCACGACCGCGCACAAACCGCCCACCTGCGCTGGTCGGCTCCTCTCGGCCTTGTCTCTTCTATCATTTCACTTCCCCAACATTTCGGGCCTTCCCGCGTTGCGTGTGTCCTCCGCGCGAGACGGTTACGGCAGTTCATAGTTTCGCTTTCTCTTTTCTGTGTTCGTATTTGGAAGCCACTCACTCACCTGCCGGGAGTAGAACGCCAATGAGAAAGAAACGCAAGAGAGAGAGAAAGAAAGAAAGTTGAAGAGGAGGGTTTGAAAGGCTAAGACGCGCGCGATTCGGCAAGAAAGCGCCCTCCTCCAATTCTATAGTTCTACGTGTACCTGTATAGCATTTATTTTCGTCTGCGTACGCGGCAGCCTTCTTAGGGTGTCACGGCGGTAGTGTAGTGGAGAGCATCGATTGGGTAAAACTGCGCCCTTCTTAAACCTTTCTTTTTTCCCTTTGTTTACGTGTTTTGCGACGAGGCTTGGGTAGTAAGTAGAACACGGCGCCGTGTTCCCTCTCTATCTTCCCTATCCCCTCTTTTTTTTTTTTTTTTCGTTACCGTCTCTTCCGAATTTCACGGTCCGAATATATCTTCCGACGACGTTCCTCAATCGGCTCGTACTACACCGGCAGTCTTTCCGCCGTCGTCTGGGCACGCCACGCTCGTTTTATATTTGTTTGCTTTACTCAAGTTGCTCGCTCTATTCTTTTTGTTTATTAGTTAATTTCTGTCTTTATTTTATCGCTTCTGTGCCCCACGACGCGTGTGATTCGCTGCTCGAGAGACGATCGAGCGTTGTTGCGGAGAAATTAGGGCACGCAGCTCGATCCTCTCCGACTTGAGTGACGACGCATAGAAATGATCCGCTATAGGGGGTGCTCGTGCACGTATACCTGGTTGTGTGTGTGCGTTGAGGCTTTTATTCTGCTAAATTTCGCGCATAGACTAGCGGCGTTACGCCTCCAACGAACCACTTCGAAATGTGATGCTTTAAACGCAAGAAACATAAGCCATCCGCTGTACAGTTCCTTTCAAATGTCACGTAGTGCACGCCCCTCCACCTTTTTTTTTTCGTTCTTTTGCAAGGCAAAATTTTCGATGCCTCAGCCTGCGCGCAATTTGACCGCCGACCTTGAAGTGAGCGACGTGCAAAACCGTGCCGTGATACGACGTCACCTAGATGTCGCCATAATTTGGGACATCGATGAGACGTCCTTTGATGATCGCATGACATCGACGCTTGGTCGAAGGTGATCCGATCACGGAGGCAGTGCTAAACCGGACGAGCTGCGAAAAGCTTGCAATGTCTCTGATCCCGGAGGCTATGTAAAACCGCGTTAGGTGCAGAGAGCTTTCCGTGGAAGGGGCGGGTGTGTATTTAATGCATCGACTGCGAAGCGAGCTGGAAGATTTGCTTTAGCCTTCGTGTCGTCTTGGGCAAATGCATACAGGACCCTTGTCGGGATATCTTGTTCGTTTCATGACACCAAAGCGAAAAATGAGTCTACGTTTCTTTTGGTATGATTGTTCTTGCGTGTGTTTGCATCTGTGCTCGTATACACAGACAAAACGTAAAAGAATACGCGGAGATGGGGGGGAGTTGGTTGTACCCCTCAAACGACGCCCCCGACTACGCCACCGCGATAGGCCTATTAGATTCCAAGGGAGTGTCGTATGTGTATACAGACCGCTCCAACTTTAAGGTATTATACGAGAAACCGACGTGACTCTGCCGACGATCCGCGGCGTTGTTTGCACAGTCAGCAGGTGCGATGGGTGCTTTCGGTCGATTCGGAGTTGCCGAGTCACGCGACTTCTCTTGGATACGAAAGAAGGAAAGAGAGGGGGAAAAGAAGGAGAGGGAATTCTCGCTACGAGGTGAGCACCTGTCGCACGCTACACACCCCGCCACAAGTCATGCGAGCCGCGCACGAAACGCTCTCCACGATCGTACGGATCGACAGTTCGGTGAGTCTGCGCGTTTCCTTTCACCAGAAGCTCGTTTTCGTTGACGGATGGAAGAGCGGGGAGGAAGGCAGGGGAGGTTAACTATAGCGCCAGTTAACGAGATCGAGGGATTTCCGGTTTGGGATGCTTTTCGCGGCGTTGGAGGCAAATGCGCGTCTTTGAGGAAGATGGCAGACTGGGAAACTATAGCATGTAGATCGTTTGCGTTGGCACTCGTCATGGTCTGGTGCCTTTGTCAAGGTAAATTCATAGCACCGTATTTTTTTTTCAGGTGTACGCAAATAGGCAGCACTTCTCGTCTCAGTCACGCGTACGGGCGAACGTTCTGGCAGTAAGAACAGCGCGAACAAATGCACTGGACGTAGTTCTTCTTTGACACACGCTTTCACGCTCGCGCTGTTAGTTACCGTAACGATTAGCCGTCGTGCCCCAGAAAGGTTCGCTATACTGGAACGTTGTGGGCTTTTATCCACAGCAGCGTTCACTTTAATTAATTTCCCATTGATTTCACAATTATGAAACATCGGTTGAGAATTGAAAGTAGAATAGCCTATGCTTTCTCTGGATTCATCAACTATTGCCTTCATATGGCTATATGCAATCGAACATCCCGGAAAACGCTCCCGTAACCTTACAAATATTGTTCTGGGAATAGTGCTGCGTTTTTTTTTTTTCCTCCGAGTGAAAAGCACCGATGTAAGGGGAAAGATTGGTCGAGGGTTCTGTCTTTCTGCAGCCTGCTTCTCCAAGATAGTATAGGGTGCGATTTATGGCTGTAATATTTTGTGAGGAGGACGACTGTCATGATAGATGCTGCACACTGTCTTACAATCTTGTGCAGCCAGGTGACTATGACATGAGTGATTTGCGCAACTGTACTTCTAGTCAGTCGCTGCCCTCAGTAGCGTTTTCCGGAGAGATGTAATTGAATGTGGCGTTTGATCCTTTCGAGACCAAGCTCTGTGCATCAGCTGGAAGCGAGTAAGGGTCTTCGGGCAGGGGGAGTCAACGTTTCAACTACCTTGTTAAGGGCAGTGACCGCGCTCCTTTGTGAAGCCTGATTCTTGCTGAAGCTCCACTGCTACGGGACTTCGGAAGTCTGAAGTCTCAGACAGGAGGAAACGAGATTTTCCCAATTGGGGCGCAACCACGACAAGGAAGTTCCTTCGGGGATGCCAGATCCGTAATATACCTTTGGAGATATGCGGCTCTGCGGGAGCAGGGAGGCGATGATGTTTTGACGATGATTTCTATTTGGAGGGAGGGGGTGGCAGATGACAAGTGTTTGTGGTGGTGGGTGGTGGGAAGCCCCCCTCCGTACTTCTTTCAGCGCTGAGCTGAGCCTGAAGTTTGGACGTGTTGGTAGTTCATCTTATACCATAGCGCAAAAAATCGAAGAGGTGCACGATATGAAGCTCTTGTCTGGTCTTCATCTTGTCCCCTGTTCGTTTCCTAAGCTACGGCTCCTGCAATACGATGCTTTAGGGCTATAGTGCAGAGCAACGGGAAAGTACCTTCCATCGGATGCACTGCCGGTGCACGATAGCAGTTCGCGGTCGCTTTGACCCATGCAGCTCTCTCTCTCTCCCTTTCATCCGACAGCGGAACCGTCGACGAACTCGTCAGCGCCCGTCTCGATCCTCGTGCAAAAAGTGCAACAGCGCCGCGAGACGGACGGCTCGTCCTGACCCGACCGGTTTAACGTCGCCAAGGCGGGCTGACTCACCGACCGCTCGGAGTCCTCCCTTTCGCGTCTACCGGGGAGGATTGGCTCACCGTCCGGGGCTGCTGCGCGGCGCTTTCTAGTAAAACGAGAGGAACTCCCTTTCCTCTCGGCCAGACTTGTTTCTGCCTGCACGCGCTGATTTCACCCTTCCGCTACTCGAGCTCCGAATCTTCGATGCGTTCTCTCGTGGAGCGACGGCTGCGTCGATCGTGCCTCTTCCGACGCTCTCCGTGCAGCTCGGCTGCCGCAAGAAAGGCGTTGTCCCCTGAGGTGACCAGCGAGCAAGCCAAGAAGCGCGCACACCTCCGACGGAGCGCGACATCAAGTAAGTTTTAGAATGGAGGCTCTATAGAGGGTTCTTACGTGTTCGTACTTGTAAGCGGGCGTGCTTAACGATGTTTGGACGATAGACGGAAAAGAAAAAGTATGGTGGGACTGGCGCTGTAGACGAAATGATGTTAAAGAGGCAGGGCGCCACTATGTAGAACTCAAGGTGTCTTGCGGCACCTTGTCTCTTTAACACGAATGCCCACCAAGTCAGCTCTCTGTGCTTAAGACGAAACGAGTTCGTATACCCCTACTGAAACGTTCCGTATACGAGTCCAATAATTCCATATGTTTTCGTAAAGAATGCATATGTTTCCCATATATTTTCCACACATTTCCGTAAGATTCTTACGGAAACATACGGAATTATTGGACATCGCATACGGAACGTTTCAGTAGGGACTCCTCTGACGTCTATCGTCCAAACATCACAAAGTGCACGCATTTACTGGTACTAATCAAGTAAGAATCTCGCGTAACGTTAATTATGCGCGCTACGTGCACCTTTGTTGCATAATATATGTGTAGAGCGAACGTACCACGTGGACGTTGTGATTTCGAGCACGTGCTTCGATTCGCACGCGTTTCGGAGCGATTAGCCGCGCCACGTATAAGTACACGATTGAGTTTGGGATGTATGTACGTGGTTCTCACTTGAAAGACGAACTGTGGCGCCAAGACATCTGTGCGCCCGACTGTTGTCTTGTCTTCTCGGCGGACGCACCCTTTCGCTACAATATGTCTCTCAAAAGGCGGCCGCTTTCTTAGTAAGCGTATCAGCGTAGTGTAACTGTTTCAACGTGACAGCGCTCTAGGCTTGCTTGCTTGCTTGCTTGTTCCTTTCTTTTGTAGCTCTCACCCACTAAGGGGGATTGGCCAAGAAGCCGGTGGTTAATGCAAGTCAATACCTATAGATTTTCTAGATTAGGGGAATATGATTACTGTGTTTTGACTGTGAAATTAATTTGGCGCAATGTAAAAAAAATGTTGGTTAACGTTTAAAAAAAAAAGCTACACAAAGTGATGATAATGATGATGGTGGTGGTGGTCTTCACTGAATACCCACTCCGGAGGATTCGCCAAAAAATTGCTCACATAATTACCAAATACTAAAAAGGAAACACGTCAAAAAAGAAAAAAAAGAAAAGCGCGCACACAACCTCGCCTTCTTTTTTTGCGTAAATACGCTGTTCGTTTTGTGCACAAGAACTATTTTTTCGAACATACATCGAACGTCGGGCAGCACAAAACGCATCACGAAGCTGTCTTTTTTTTTTTTTTTGCCTCACAGGTGGGCTTTTTTGCCGCATACGTTTGGGAGTGCGAGTTATGCGATTAGAAAAGCACCGCGCGGAGAGGGTAGAAACTAGTACCCTGCCGTCACGCCGTGAACAAATACAACTCACGAGCCGAAAAGTACGGTAAATATTCACACCTTTAATATCGAATTATTCGATATAATAAACTGATTCTTGATCTTTCTATTCTGTTTTTTTACGATTCCGATATATGCTCGGTTGACTGCACATAGAACGTAGACACTGGTTTGCGTTGAATTACGACCTTATTGTCTATTATAAACGAGGTGTACATACAAGCGCGCCGTTTCGGCCAATATAAATAATGGGTGAAGCGGAGGCATTTTTTTTTTTCGGGGGATTCGGCTCTTTCTGGCTTCAAACGCCTTGTTGTGACTTTCCGAAGTTTACCGTTTTCTACCAAACGTAACTGTCCTGTACACAACGCAGCGATCCGCATAGACTATATAGATTCGTTGCCTCGTCGAACGCCGCAAGAAAGTACGCATGAATTCACAAGAATGAAACACCGTACGTGTATATACTAGGCAGGAAGAAGTGGTGGAGATGCAGGAAGATTGTGGCAGTTTGAACCCTGCCGCGCTGGGACGCCGGCACCTACAGAGTTTCCTGTAAATGGTAGTAGAGGGACGCTCGGGCGCCAGTGTCTATGGGAGCTATACAACGCGTGGCGCTTTAGCCAGCATTGGAATGGTGGATACAAGGGATTCGTCTTTCGGCTGCGTTCGGCCTGCGTGTGCTTTGTCGCAATACGAAGACCAGCAAGCGTTCAACAGTTTCACTTCACCACCTTGAACTTCTCGGAGATCACCAATTCAAATCGTCTCACAGTTACTCGTTATCTTACGCGAAAGAAACGCCGAAATCACAATAAACAAAGCCGCAAGCGCATTAGAGCTCGAAGACTGGGCAAATCCACGCACTAATACCCATCATTCCCATGGTGGATGAATGACCGCAGCGCCAGATGTGACGATCCTTGTAGGGAACCTCTTCGGCTGGCGCTGCGCCGGGGTCTGGGCCACAATTTGGAGCGGGCGTCCGCGCGTGTGACGAGCCGGGGTTGAAACACACTGTGGGTGGGACTGTGTCGCGCTTCGTGGGGCAGCACAGTCATCGCCGTATGACGTATATATAGTATATACCTAAGGAACATTGCTCATTGTGTGCAAAGTTCCAGGAATAGATTCGTCCCCTGGTATGTATGACAAAACCCCTGGGTCCAAACGCAATGATGATAAAAAAAAAGTCGCTCCTTGGCGTCCGACAAGCGACTTGCAAGTGACGCGCTGTCAAGCAACTTGCGTGACGCAGGTCGAGTCGGCGTCTTCAACGCGTTTCGTCTCTCTTCCCGTTCCAGGGACGAGCGCGACACTGTCGTTTCATTCGCGACTGAAACCAATTGGCGTCGGGGTCTGTGACGCTCATCGAAAAGTCACGAAGGATGCAGAGGCCGGGGCCATTTATAGAGCACTCCCGGAAAAGCGTGTCTCTTTCTCCCTTTTTGATTAAGGGCGCAGATGTTTAAGGTCGAGGTTAATCCTTGGGGAGCGCTACGCAGCTCGTAGCTGCGGTATGTGCCACATAGGCGAGCCACACTTCTCACACCCGGTATATAATATAAAAAAAAAATTGCGGCGGTGGGGCATGTAGGGAAGCGTGTGCGAGCTCAACTAACGTCAGCGAAGCCCGGAAAAAGACGTCGTTCACTGCTAAACTGCATCCGTATCCTCTTCGTGATGATTCTTCTCCGGTTGTGTGCGTCCCTTTCCCATGCAACAACTTTCCTCTCCTCTTCAATTCTTGGTCTCTGACTCCGTAGTTGTCAACTGCGGAAGACCTTGGGGTGGCTCCGCGCGTAGCCTTGCCTTCACGCTCTCCAAATTTCATTCCTCCTCTCTCTCTTTGGTGTTCGGGTCCTTCGCGCGAGACCCGGGCGCGATGCGTTCTTGTTGGTGTGCTGCGGGGACACCCCTCTCCCTCCCCCCGGCAACCTCCCTTTGGCCGCGCCACAAGCATCACCACTTTTCCGTGGCACACGTCGCGTGTCGCCGCTTGGCTCGGCTAATTCCGAGCCGCTGAGTCAGACGCCAACCTCGACTCGCGCGTCGGGCGTCTCCCCCTCTCACCCTTTCTCGCGCAACCACATCCTCTCTTCTTCTTTTCCGACCCTCTCTCACCAAGAATAAACAGCGCGCCGCCGCACATCCGTTTAAAAACCGGGCGCGAGCGCGGCACGGCGTTCCTTTTGCCGCCACAAAACAAAAACACCACCGCGCAGACTTCGGTCGAAGGCGTGTCTATCCGTTTGAGTGTGCGTGTGTCGCTTGTGTCGTTCGACGGGTGATACAAACTTGCAGATAAGTGTCTCGTCTGGACGGCACTGCGTGTTCAAGCGGATCTTGACCCTCTCCGTAGAAAGACTCGCCTGTCGGAGACCTCTGGCCCGTATAGTGCCGTTGTGTGTCGATCATCGGCGTCGCACATCGTGGTAAGTGTTGATATGGCATAACGAAACTTGATAATGGACGAGATGGTGCGGAACATCAAAACGCCAAAAGTAGACATTCGCGCATGTCCCAATTACGCGAACATCTGATTTTCGCGTTTTAGTATTTCCAAAAGTTGATATATGAGAATTTGTAGGCCACGATCACTCTTGCTCCGAGACGGTCACTATTGCGCCTGCGCAACGCATTGTGAAAGGACTTGTTGCACGCGAGAGCGCAGCAGGAGACTCCCTGGTGTCTTCTAGCGGCTGTTGGCGTCAGGGAAGTGGGTTCGAATCCTGGCCACGGCGGCTCCAGGTCGTGTTTCGACGCGAGGACGAAATGCTTACAATATATTTCAATGCGGTGTCTTGTTCCTTCTACACTTTATCCCCTTCTGCGTGCGCGGCAACATGTCTAAGATTCGATACAAATTAGCCCACCAAGCCATCGTCGCGAGTATGCTAAACGCCCGTGTACAAATAATTTGCGTAAGTTCTCCATTCGCGCAGAAAAGCTTATTGAAGCAGACCACGCAGGTGTTATAGGAGCTTATAAAAACTTATAAATTGCGTCTGTTTAGCTTATTCGAACGCTATAGAGGCAATCTTACGCTGACTCATCCGAGAAAAGAAAGCCTATTGAACGAGTTTGCGCAAGCGCTTATACACTAAACTGACCTAACACTTATGTGAATTGCGTCAGTCTAACTTAGACAAAAGCTGGACGCCATGTTACGCTGACTGCTAAAAATTACACCGCACACTATCGAGACGTTATTCAATCTGTTCATAAGAGCGTGCGTTTAGAAAAAGAATGTTCGACGTTTTAGAGTGCGATGTACTCTACTATGGGGGAGCAATAAGCTGTCCCAGTTTCAATGTACGAACACTCGAGCAAAGATTCACAGTGACATGTGTGTTTAGAGAAATTGTTTAACTACTTCGAGTACCTTGTACTCAGCTATGAGAGAACAGTGCCCGATTACAGGTGAACTGGACAGTGGCATCGACGAAAATTACGCTCGGACATGTAGCTGCCGACTGTGTATTTAGAAAAAGTGGTTAACGACTTAGAGTACTAGGTACTCTACTATGGAAGAGCATAAAGCCGTCCCGTGTCGATGGGGGGGGGGGGGGGTAGAAAAAGTTCGTAACGATTTAGAGTACTTGGTACTCTACTATGGGAGAACTTAAAGCCGTCCCCGATGAAAAAAACGAAAATACTGCAACCAGAGTCAAGCGATGTCCACAATTTTCCTTCAGTGCTTAAGATATCAGTGGTACAGTGCTTCAGTGCTTTAGATCAACTTCACCATACATACGCTCGTTTGTGTCGCTGGTTTTAGGACGAAAACTTGACCGCCCCGGTAAAATCTATGGGAAATTTAGTTATCGCTGTTGAGCCAGGCGTAATGTCTTAGATAGTAACGACGAACCTTTAACCAATGATACGCGTACTATTTACGATAGCCGAGCAAAAGGGTTTTCGGTTCGACCGGAACCCAGCGAACGCGACTGTTTCTTTTTTCTCAGAAGCGAAGGTCAGGCGCGGCTCTGTGGGCGGAGCTTACATACTTTCTTCGGTTGGGACCACGGTGATGGTAATTGACTGTGGTACCGGTCAGCTTCATGGTTCTCTTACGACCGGCAGACGCGGGAAGTGATTCTTGCAAATCTACCGAGTCGATGCGACTCGTTTAATTTGCGCCGCGTAAGGAAAGCGCTCAACGAAACGGGGTGAAATATGTGTCGGCGTCGTGCTTAACCGGAAGTCGCCGTTACGCTCTCGTGGCGCTCTGCAACGCCTCTGTCTCGTCTCGGTTCCGTAAAGATTCGCGCAACAAGGACCTTGGATGCGTAGAGCCAACGCCTCCTAGATTTCCCGTGCCTGCCGGATTATCGGCGGTCACTTGGGAAGCGGCGGTCGTCGGAACTACGGTGGTGGCGCCACTCAAGTAGGGGTGTTTTCAAATAGGTTTTTACGTTTTCGAAGCTTATATGCAACAAAAATAGCGTTAAAAAGTTTTCAAAAGCGTAAATGTAATTATATTTAACCCTACGTAAGTGACGCCGTCATTCAGCAAGCAATTTTTTTTTAATACAAGGCATCCTCTGAAACTAGTAGCAAACGCCAAAATTGCCGATCTCAAAGGCCGAATACAAAAACCCTTACTCCTACGTAGGCAGCGCCGCCATAGATGACCGGCGTGTCGCGCTCACCCGGCAGGCACGGGAAATGTAGGAGGCGTTGGTAGAGCGCGCGCGCAAGGGGAACGTTCACGTCTGTCTCGTAGTTGATACAATACAGTTAAGGTAATGAAATCAACGTCTCTTATATACCTTCATATAGTTTCGTTTGCCGATTTTCATTAAGGTTGCATCAACAACGAAACGAGCCCTTCAAGTTCGCTTCTTCGCGCGTGTGCATAGTCTACGCAGTGCATCGCCTCTGCATGCCCTCGCAAGCCATCGTGCGCGCGTTTAGGCCTCTTTTCAGTGGTTCAGTTTGAACCACAATGACGAATTAGGGAGACCTAAAGGGCCCCCTAAAATACTCCGAGTTGAAAGACGAGAGAGTGGTTGCTTTACCGCCTCCACTACCCTTCCTACACTGGCGCTATCTCCTCCTCGCCGCTTCCGTATCTTCATCAAACAGGTGCGCATTGTCAGTTCCATTTCATACATCAAATGCAACGCTGTGGAGGCTAGCCAGACTTCTTGAAATGAATGCGTTCGCACTAAGAAATTCCATCTGAGGCATGCTTTTATTTCCAGATTCCATCTGAGGCATGCTTTTATCATTCCATCTGAGGCATGCTTTTATTTGATCTTTGGTCTTAATGATAGATAAACATGCTTTGGTAGTCGGCGGTAAGGACGCCCCCTTTAAACGACCGTCTTTAAGTTGTACTGGATCACTTAGAGTCTCTTTGTTCTCACCTCTTGATGTTTTGTTTGTCGCCTTTCGCGACGACGTTGTGCGAGCGCATTCGCGCTTGTCTCGCCCGAGCGTTTACAAAGACGAAAGCCAAACACGAGCCGTGCGCAGTCACACACCTTGCTAAGCGAACTTCTTGCGTGGCCTCCACAGCGTTGCACCTGATGTGTAAAACTAAGTAGAAGCGTTGAGACTGAAATAATGGACAGTTTGCAATAATCTGCAAGTCGGCTTTCCTGTAAGGCTTGTTTTCCAACCAAAAACTCTCGTTCACAGACTGCTTTGCTCGCTCATTGTGCAGCGAAGGCACGTGAGTACGACAAAACGTCACCTCTCCGAATTCCAGCGATGGCAAACGAGCACAACACAATGAACGAGAAAAGCAGTCTGTGAACGAGAGCTTTTTGGTTAGAAAACAAACCTTACAGGAAAGCCGCCTTGCAGATTATTGCTAACTGTTCATTATTTCGCTCGATTGCTGGCCCGAGTCTTTGCGGCATCGAGTCCCGCCCACGGTGGTCGCGTTTTGGCGGAAGTGTTCTAGCGGCCCTTATTTAATGTGCGGTGTCAGAACACCAGATGGTCCGAGTGTTCCGGAGCCCCTCACTGCGGCACGACTCGTAATCATTTCGTGGTTTTGGCGTGTTCGTAAAGCCACAGATATTAATGCGCGTGAAGGTATATCGTGTCATGATGTTGCGTTTGTTGTCATTCGTTAGCGACGTCCGTATAATAAGGGATACGATGGTGCTTGGTGTCCGCCTTCCTAGCTCTCTCTTTTACGTCATATGTACAATAAACTAAAAAATATATATACGCATGACAGTCACCCGCTTGGCAAGGACGGAGATGTAGATATAAGCTCGCTTCCTTTTTGTTTGTTTGTTTTATCATTTTTGAAGAGAGCGAGTATCCGGTCCCGTGCATATCCTCGAGGTCTCGAATGTTCATCTACGCCGAGTAGCTGCTAATGCGTCTACTAGAAGCATACGCACAACCCAAGGTGACGCCATCATTTCCATTCGGTTTACCTCTCCCTTATTTTCCTTTTTTTTTCTTTTTGCGTGTGTGTGGCCGAATGTGTCCCGCCGTTATGAATCGACATTCGAGGGATGGTAGATGTGCCTCTCTCCGTGGCTTGCTCGCCTGGCTCTGGTATATGGTATTCTACGCAGATGCGGAATTGTTCGTATAATCTTGGAGTTATCACTACTCTTTTAACGGCCGAGAGGAGACTTGCAACAACTATCACCGTATAGGGCAACAGGATTACGGAGACGCCCAACATTTCACGCTGCACGAAACACGCTTGAGTTAAAGCTATATCGGTATGACCTACGGAGGCAAAGATGCATCGTCGGATTTACGAGTTTATGCTCGCGGGGATACGTGCTCAATAATAATAATAATAATAATAATAATAATAATAATAATAATAATAATAATAATAACTAGCGGGGCTTCGCGAACTGAGACCACGATGTGATCACGTGGCACGCTTTAGTGCAAGGCTCCGAAAACGTCGACCATGTGGCGGTCTTTGGCGTCCACTGACATTGCACAGCACTTTGTCTCAATCGAAATGAGACCGCCACGATCGGATCTAAGCCGCGACTTTTCAGTTCAGCAACTGAGCATCTTAGCCACTGTGCCACCGCGGCGCACTCTTAAAATGTTAGCAGCGTAGAGAGAGAGAGAAAGAGAGAGATAGAGTTCGCTCTAGCAGACTCGTGTGTGTGCCCACTGGGTGCGCACTCAAAACGAGCTCAGGTGGTTTCGGTCACCAGAAAAAAAATAACAAAAAAACCTACACGTACAATTCGCTACTTTTTTGTATGCGCTTTATTGGAAAGCCGCCTCGCTTGTTTCGTCGAGGTTTGATCGGGCACTCTATACGTATAAGCTGCACCTACGCGTGGGCGTTTCGCTGAGATATGCAGGGATTCGTCCTTTGAAGCACCGTTGACATTTTGAAACCAGCTCGTGCGTTCCGAAATACGATATACGCGTGCTCGAGTATGAAGAAAAAAAGCTTGAGTAATAGAAGGAGAGAGAGAGAGAACATCGTACAAGACCTCCGTATCTCGACATGTCGCCTACGCAGTACCTACGCCTTCGCCGCTGTTTTTGTGTTGCCCCAACTCGCATTATAAATATACGCTTACACGGCTCCACGTTCGATCGGCCAAGTGTGTCCTTTCCCCCTTTTTTTTCTTTTCCTTTGGTGGTCTTCCTCGAAGTCGAAGCGCGGCCCCCCTGTTGACACGAGGACGCGTGCCGACAGCCATGTTGTACGCACATGCGCATTCGTAGGTTTTTTTCGTACTGGCAGAGCGTCTCGCATATTCATGCGTTTGAAGAAAGAGCCGAGCAGCTTACGGTGGCCCCGCTCGATCTTTTTTTTTTTTTTAAGGACTCCGGAGGTAGCAGGAGGGGCGGAGCATCACGTCTCGACTCCCCCCACCCACCCCCGTCTGTCACCGCGGTGTATAGAAGACCTGAAACAAGGAACTCGCCGATGCGGTCGGTTCGATAAGATGTCCTATACATACACGGATCATCCAGCGATAAGGAGACCCCAAAGCGTTTCAGAGAACCCATTGAACGAGCGCCCAACGACCCACCACGCTCTATACGTCACAGGCCACCCTCTTCCTTCTGATGACCAGTGCGACCCCCTTTTATACTTCTCAATAGCGTGAAACCACGCACAATGCACTGTCGGCGGGGGGGCGGGGGGACCCCTTTTCGTGACAGTGGGCACTTTTCTCCCGCCGTCGCTTGTGGTGCGGTGCGGTGTAACGATCTTGCAGGGGATCCGCGCTTGGAGTATAGTATATGGAGGGGGCGGGGGGGCGGGAATTGTAGACACCGGACGCCCCCCAGAGTTTCTCTCGGTTGTAATTGCTGCGAACCACGGTTGCTTTTTCGGGGCGCAAATATAGACCGCGGAACCTTCGCTCTCTTCCCCCCTCCCACACCCCTCAAACTTCTCTTCCGCCCGCTATACTCCTTCTACGCGAGGCACACGACCGCAGCTACTTCCTAGCATTACGTATGTAGCGCGCACACGCGCGTCTCTTGCAACACTACACAATGCTCGCGCGCAACGGCTGTTTCTCCGGATTGGAGGACGTTTGCGTGGCGTTTAGCTTTTATTTATTTTTTTTCTCTCTCTCTCTTCCTTCCTGTACACGTACTTAGAGGATCACCGCGCGATACGCGATCAACATGCGGCGTCGGATCGAATACCACGCGTATGTAAACGTATACGCACGACGCGTGCGCCGTGCGTCATACCTGAAACGCGTGCGCGCACTTTCCCATTTTTGTGCACTTTATTTTTGAAGGGTGACGCGGGAGCATTCGCTATGATGCTACACGACTCCAAGAGAGAAAGCGCACGTTATCTCTCTACGGGTTCTGCGCATTTCTTTTTTCCTCTTATCTGCGCAGCTGCTGTGTTGTTCGTGCACGCTCCACGAGCGTTGCCGTTGTTGAGAGAAGAGTGTGTGTGTGTGTAGGGGAGGGGGTGAGAGAGAGAGAGAGAGAATGGGTTTGGTGACGACGAATCGAAGCGGCCCGTCGACCACCAAGGCGACGACGTGGCTCGCGCGTGTGGTGACGTCGATCTTACTTTCACTCGAACAGTTCGCTATACGAAGAACTTTTTGAAAGGCTTTGCGTGTATCTGTGAGGGCCACCACAAGCGAGTCGCCATTTTTGAAATCATCGGTCCTGACGCGTAACATCTTTTTTTTTTTTTCTTTCACCTAGGTCGTTTCATAAGGTCGATCGGCTCTATAACTACTTAGTCAGGTAGCGTAAAGAGCACAAGCCCGTAAAAGATAAGAAATAAAAATCGACAGCCCTTGCTCTATGGAGAATATGGGAACGAACGAAGCTATAACGACAAAAGTGCGCGAAAAAGTGACAAGAAACAAGAGAAGGCACACACACACACAAGCGCAAATTTGCGAAAGGCTTTCCCAATTTCGCGTGTAGTCTTATTTTTTTATTTGGCCAGAATTGTAGTTTTTTTTTTTTCAAACAGTGGGCTGCGCCCACATTCCCTGCAGTGCATTGAGAGGTCGCCTGTGATCGCTGTCTGCTGGCATGCACAGCGATACTCTTTGAGCCGCTCATCGATGGATCTTCCCGATTGCCCAATTTGTTCGTGGCCACATGCGATCGGAAGCCTTTCGCAAATCAGACCAAGAAAGCGAATGCGTCAGTTCCAGCTCCATTGCGCTAACCCCCACAGAAATCGAGTTCGTCGGAAGCCAGAAATAGCAATATAACCAGCATACTCGGATAAGAAATTTGAAGCAACACCACATCTGGTAATCGCAATCACCTCACGCGTAGCATCTGAAGACTGTGGAGCGAGATCGCCGGGCCCCACCCTCTTCGTAAATCGATTTTTTCTATTCCCTGAAAGCCTTCTTTCTTCCCAAGTTCGTTCAATAACACTCGGTTGATAGTTCGCGCTTGTACTGTCTACTTCATTTCTTGTCTCCTCACTAACTTTGTTATCCGCTGCAACTGAGGCGCAATTTTTTTCTGTCTCGCATTTGGGCAGCTGTATGTCTTCACTGTACGTACTTTACCAATTACCGACTCAGAAACGTCAATTTTTGTTTATTATTATTATTATTATTATTATTATTATTATTATTATTAGTAGTAGTAGTAGTAGTAGTAGTAGTAGTAGTAGTAGTAGTAGTAGTAGTAGTAGTAGCTTCAATGTACCGTAAAGAATACTCAAAACATAGCCTAGAGCAGCGAACGTCGCTAGCGCGCAAGGCACTTCCCAGCGGTTCCTGCTTGTTCCTTATAAGCTTCGTGCAACTGACCCCAACATTTCTTGCTCGATTGATCATTTGTGCGATCTGTGGACGCGCCGCGATACTCCAGATTGCGTCTGTTGCGCCAAAGCTTGCTTCTCCGCAGTAATGATATCTATGCGGGGAAGCACACTAGCAAACTACCTTGTTTCACTGGGAATATATGTTGTCGATGTTCTGTCAGTCGATAATTTTAATTCACTCTCCCCCCCCCCCCCCCGTCTTGCGTCTTAAGCGTTGTAAGAACTGCTAGCGCTGTTCTCTATTATTGTTAAAAAACGTCTCTGTCGGCCTTTCATCGAATAGGCTTGCTAGACAGAGACCTAGCCATGTTTTTAACTGACAATATGCGTGCGCGAAAATGCTCTCAGAACAGATCGATGCTCCGTGAAAAAAGAAGCCATTTAACTTATCGTGACTTCGTCTCATCGCTCGAAACTTGAACTGTGTCATTAGCCTTGATCGTGTATAGTAATCCCAATGATTTTATTATCTTCAGCGTTGATGTAGAATAACTTTATTACAAGGTTGTTGCACGTTTATTGAGCGAAAAGTGTCAAAACTACCGAGGGAAATGCCGAACGAACTAAAATTTCAGCATAGTAGCGGTGTACTCTTAAATGCTTTTCTTGAAGTCATCTCATTTTACTTTGATTGTACGTGTGTTAAGGAGCCCTGTCGTCTTGTGTTGCCGCCTTCTCTCTCTCTCTCCCTCTTATTTTTCACAAGCCCGTGCTTTCTATTTCTGCTGTAGTTCGTGCTACTTACAACTTATACTGTTTCTTTATCTCTCTGCCCTGCCCCCCCCCCTTTTTTTTTAAAGACGATAGTCTTCCTTGGGGACCTTCGACGCCAAAATTTCGGTCTATCTGTCTGTCTGTCTGTCTGTCTGTATATTTGTCTGTTCGCAGTAACGATACCCCACACGGCACCAAACGATACCACGAACGGCCAACCCCATCCGCAGCGCGCACCAATATTAATCAAGATTCAGCGTTCATACTTGTGCGATTGTCAATTAAAAAGCAATTAATGCGCATATCTGAGACACCATAACACGTCGATGATTTGTATGTGTGCCTTTATACTAAAGAAGGCACCCACAAGTTACTCTAAGGACCGTTGCGTTTATCACGCTACGCTGACAGTGCAACGCGATGCTCAAAAAAGGCAAGTGTTTCCAACGCTTCGCTAAGACGACACGGTGGGGGCCCCTGCCCGTCGCTTTGCGTTCTACTCCTTATCGCCTCCGAGACAGGCGAGGCGCGCATGTTTCTCCGCGAGCGCGCACGCCTTCCTTCGTTTTCGAAGATAACTGCCAGACGGCGCTCGTGTCTAACGTGCCTCGGTCCGCTCGTTCGCCTTCGCTGCACGGATCGAGACTCTCTAACGCAGCGCTTCCAGAATACAATTCACCGATTTTCTCGCGCAAAACATCGAATAAACGTTTTGTTCACTCTCTCCACACGCAAAACTATCGTCTTTCGACGACATTTGCAGTGAAACATGCAGATACGGGGCCAATTTTTCTCTTTTTTTTTTCAGGTTGAGCGTGAAACTTTTTCCTTGTGGTTCAACACCTGCTCGAGAACGGCGCCACGGAACTCTCTCGGCTGTGACTCCCAATCTTCTAAGGCTCCGTCAACATCTTACCAGACAGCATTAGAGTTGCAATCTGACTTCTAATACTGTCAGGTAAAGATGTCCGCGGCATGCCAGTAAAAGCGGCGTGGGATATTCGACTTCTCTTCGTGAAAGCAGCTGCGGATGAAAGCATCAGTGAGCATGACGAGCGACAGACACAAGAGCACGCTTCGACCATATGACGAAAAAAAAAAATCCAAGTCAGTTCCACCCCGAGCGAAAACTGTACGTAGAACTGCGGAGCGGTTTCTGCGTTTACTTTGTTTACCTGCTTTCTTTTTCTGTTATTTTTGAGTGAATATGTAATACTTCCTTCTTTTCTGTTTTTTTTTCTTGTGAATTATTTCTCTTCTATGATCTTCTTTCTACAGCTTTTCTACTGTTTTCCACAGCTTTTCTACTAACGTGCAGCCCGCATGCTCGGCTTATGCGCATCAAACGTGAGACATGCATGATGAGGCCAACGCGAGAAACGAGCTGAGGACAGTGTGGTCCTAAACTGCTCCACGGTTTATTGATTGATTTGTGGTGTTTAACGTCCCAAAACCACCATATGATTATGAGAGACGCTGTAATGGAGGGCTCCGGAAATTTCGACCACCTGGGGTTCTTTAACGCGCACCCGAATCTGAGCACACGGGCCTACAACATTTTCGCCTCCATCAGAAATGCAGCCGCCGCAGCCGGGATTCGATCCCGCGACATGCGGGTCAGCAGCAGCCGAGTACCTTAGCCACTAGACCACCGCGGCGGGGCATGTGTGTGTGTGTGTGTGTGTGTGTGTGTGTGTGTGTGTGTGTGTGTGTGTGTGTGTGTGTGTGTGTGTGTGTGTGTGTGTGTGTGTGTGTGTGTGTGTGTGTGTGTGTGTGTGTGTGTGTGTGTCAAGTCTTTTCACTCGCATAAAGTGCGCGCGCGGCAAGTGTAAATTAACGTAATCGTCTCCTACCTGCGCAGCGTGCAAAACTTGCGCAGTGACGCCCGTTGAAGTTGTCTTCACTGCAGTAAATGGTGTTGTGCGAAAAAGCCCGCTTCGTGATCGCTTCTGCACATTTCCAACACCAGCAAGAAGAAATAAAAGAGCGCTCAGAAACTCTGGGCCGTCAGCTTTTAAACACTTCAACTTCTCCTCGTTTCCTTTAATGGTGCCTTTTTTCAATAGGAAATACCTTCTTGCCTGCGCGTTTGCTCGTGCGTGGTTGCCCAGCTGCGGTAAGTTTTTTATTATTATTATTTTTTCTTTATATACTGCTGTCTCTAAGTGGCGACACTGCAGAAGGGGGGAAAAAAACTTCTTTTCCGCAAAGTACATTTATAGTAGCCAGACACCATAATAATTTAGTACAAGAAAGGGCTGAGATTTGAATGATTGACCCAACTCCGTCGCACAGCATGTTCTATTGCGCCTCTTGTTATTATGCAGAGAACAAGCACCGCCTTTCGCGTAGCACGGCTCATGTTCATGCCCCACAGAATGCTCTCTTGGGATCGTTCGTCGACAATACTTAGAGTTCCAAGAAGTTTGCACGTGTACAGTTTTTTTTTTCTTTGTACAAACTTCAAACTCACATTATAGGCGAATAGTTTAGAGCGAAACGTTAAGGTTATGGAGAAAAGCTTAATTGGTCGCGTCAGTAGCAAGCTCCCATATCATGTCGGCGTAACCATCTATGTAGGCTACTTTAAACTGATACTGTGAAGGATTAGGAGACTATTTAGGCAATTCATCGTTGACCTAACCAAAATAATATTGAAAGATATTGTAGTGACGTGACTGCGAGAGACTTTTCGAAAGTCTAGTCTTTACCGCATGAAATGGGCCGCCGTTTCGGCGGTGCTTTACACCATCTTGGCAACAGGCTAATTAAATGGACCACTTATTAGCGTGGCAACTTGCTTTATCTGCGAAGCAGAATGAAGTAATGTGACAGTAAGGTTTCTTATTGAGATTACGGTGACATAACGGTAATAAGCTGACACAACCGATGGCGTATAATGTATGACTCGACGACAGCAGATAAGTACATATGGAGCGTGTATAAGTTCGTCTTCGAAATGGCAGTCGATCGGGCCTCATGTTTAGACGCGTTTCGAATCTAGCGTGTGCGCGAGGGCAGCACGACTGACGTCACCGAGTAAAAATAGTGGGGGCGAACTCGTCTTTCGACAATGGGGGCTGGGTGGAGAAGGGAGAGAAAGAGAGAGCCCGTTCTGATGCAGACAGATGCCGAAATACGGGTTGCACCGAGCAAAGGCAGACGGGCAGGGACGCGATATCGATAACATCTTAAGCATCGGAAGGTCGTGCAAGGACTCTGGGAAGAAGAACAGGCGTACACACAAAGCAAACAAAAGAGTCGGCGTACTTCAGCGTTTTCTCGGGCTCAGAGTGCGTTTTAGAGCGACTCCGCTCTCGTATTGATTGATTGACTGATTGATTGGTTGATTTTGCAAGAAGCGTCTTTTGAAGGAGGGAAGTAATCAGCTGCGCTGGACAGTTTTCTCAAAAACACAGGCGGAAGAAAGAAAAAGAAAACGCCAGAACATACAAGATGATGCGCAACCTAACAACCATTCATCAACAGGAAAAAAGTTCAACATATTGACAAAGAAGAATATAAAATCAACGCCAGAAAATTTAACGCAGCTTGTACAAAGCCGTGCAAGGCTAAGTCACAGCAGAGCTGGTGGGAACTTAGCTCATTTCGACTTAGCTATGGGCTTTGTAACCTGTCACCTATCTTTGTCCCACCGCCTTGCACCAATATATACTACACGGGAATATATGCTTATTCTGTTTTTTTTTTAATTTGTCTATGTCTGTCTGTCTCACTCTCTTCGCCTATGTGTTTCTCAGTCTTGCTATCTTCTGTATTTCTGACTTTTTATTTTCCTGTTTGTCCTTTATTCTATGCCTCTCCCCCTCTAGTCGATCTCTCGCCTTTTTTATCTTTTCTACTTCCCGACCATAGCAGGTTTGCTGTAAAAGTCCTGTAGCGCGTGCTTACAGACGCGTCAACTGTTAAAGGAAACACTCGAATGCGTACCTTTCTCATTGCTGACTCCCTAACTGCAAGTGGATGGGGAAACATTGAACGTGCGCTTTTCTAGTTTGTCGAAATGAGTCAGAGCTGTCAACCACCAGTAGCCATAAGCAAATCTAAGCTCTTATTCTCATTCTAGAAAGTGAAATACAGACACACACTGCGCGCAAGTGTTCTCTTTAACAGTGGCCGCGCCTGTACAACAGAAATTGGGAAAGTACCGCTTTACTCCCCCAGAGTTGGTATGAGCCACTCGTGTAGGCAATCATACTCATCACGATACTGCCTAATGTACATTCTGAGCGCAGCTGTGTTTTGCCATTGCGATAAGCTGAGCCGCGACTGCCTCGCTAATCCGGGAGACCGCGGAAGGCAGCGCATGGGCGCGTTCCACAACAGCCGCCGCAGACAGTCCTCCGTCCATGCAGCGCTTTGTTTCCATATATGGTATTGGGAGACGCATTCGCCGCACACCTTAGTAATGACATCATCGGCGACAACACGGCACTTTTCTCTTTTTTTTTTACATTTGAAAGGAATCGAGCCGCAGCTAGAATTCTGGCATTCTAACTCTGATCCGAGCAATGGAAGTGAAAACGAGGGACATAGAGAAGGCAGACAAGGACAAAGCTGTACTAACTACATAAATTTTATTTCTACGCGCACGGCTAAATAACTCCAGTTGTTACTGTGCAGCAACGCCCTCGTCTGTCTGCTTATAAGTTCCTTGTTTTCAGTTCCGCTGCTAAGAACCAGTGTTAGCCATGAACCAGCTAGCTCCAGTGAATACCGTTTTGACAGGAGGCGATAGTGGCGGAGTCACTTGGCCTGCTGGGAGGAGCCAAGGTTGAATGACTGCACACACACCGAGCAAGAGAGTGTGTGCGTGTTCACGTCGACTGAGTCATCCAGACGCCAGCGCGCCTTGCGTCGTTTGCTCCTGGAGTAGGGCCGACACTAAATAAAGATCGTAACGCCGCACAGAAGGAGCATGCGGGGGAGGCCGGACCTGCTAAAAACAGACGGCTGGAGGAGGGGGCTGTCCTCGCAGTGCCATTTCACAGGGCCTCCCTCTACCTACCTGCGGACCGGACGGGATGGGCCGCATGACTCGGTCCCGGAGACGTCACACACTGAGTGCGCTTGGGACCGGTGGTCGTCATAGCCGCGGGCTCCTTACAAAGCCGCCGGGCCTCTTCGTCAGCTGAGCGGATGCGAGCAGCAGCTGACTGAGGCGAGGAAGTGTGCTGAGTCACGGGGACGGAGGAGTGCTTCAGTGTTCCAAGGAGCAGGGCGAGACCAAGGCCGTGCCTGGCGCTTCAGACGCGCGGTCGACCTCGATGCCACAGATGGCGTACTGCATTCCAGATAAATTCGTCTATAGTGGTACATTCGGGCAAGTGCCGCCTCACCCCGATTGCAACAATGCGAAGAGCCCGCTCTTGATCCGAGCCAGAGGACGGCTGTGCCGGACCCGAGCGTGCAGCTGCTTGCCAAAGCAGTCGGAGGCCGGAAGAAGGCACGCATCACCGCGTGTTTGTATTGGCCCAGTGCGTGTATATCGATTCAAGCATACATGAAAAATTGAAAAAAATTCGAAAAAGAATTGAACTCCCCCCCCTCCCAGTCTACGCCGGTGGTCAGCACGTCTTCTTCTGCAACTTGCAAACAGAAAGAAGTGTGGTAGTGGACAGTTAGGCAGAAAGCGGGGGGAGTTGGTATAAAGAATAGTAGGTCAAGACTACTATAGCGATAAAAGAGACGGGTACGAGAAGATAGGACCAAGCTAGACTTCGACTAAACTTTATTACATTAAACTTGTCAGCACACAAAGACAATAACCATAGGCAGCATGCGCATAAGACTTCTAATAAATTTACAAAGCTGCATTGATAACCTTACATGGTATCGATTTCTTTGCCGATAATATAATCTAGCTTCTTGTCAGAGAGCTAGCGAAGAACTTCCGATGCTCGCGGCAGCCATCTTTTTTAACGATGAGAGCTTCGCATATTTCTCTCCTCCTCCTTCGCACAGCGACCCAGCACTGTGGTGTTTTCATGATGCGGGCGACACGAGGTTCTCCTGCAGCGGTCCGCAAGGCGCCCACCCCCAGCAAGCGCCTGCACTCGGTGCTTCCGCATTTGACTTTTGTACAACGACAAGTTTGGATGACGTAACAGTGATCGGAGGACCGCATAATCACGTACACCGCTGTGGTTTCGCAGCCAACAAAACGAGCTGGCACTTGCCGAGTTGTGAAAGCGCCTGGTGAAAGACAGCAGCGCCAAGTCGAACGCCTGAAGTCTGCTGGTTTTCCTGAACTGAGAATTACGTCCGTATTAAAGAGTCTGGTGTACAGCAGGTGAAGGCTGCCGGTCAAGTTGTCAGGCTAGAACTATATAGGCAGTGGTGTAGCCCGGGGTAGCACACCGAGCCCGTCCCCCCTCAATTTTTTTCCCCAAAGCAAAATAACGGTCGACCATATCTGCCTTCCCGGCCCACACTTCAAATCAATGCCCCCCCCCCCCCCCCCCCAAACAAAAAACTTGCCGACGCTCTTGGACGTAGGTGTGCCAAAGGCACGTCTTCTACCTATAGGTGCACCAGCGCTTACGCCTCCTGAAAAAAAAAATGCGGAAAAGTTCGGCGTATTTGTTGCTTCTACGGGTGCGCCGAATAAACCTGCACGAATCAACTGCGCCGAGTAAATCTGCACGCAAGTGTGCCGCGGTGAGCGGCCTAAGCCGGGACAAAGCGCGTAAATTGAGCCGGGCCACTTGTTTGGTTCAGGACCAAATGCCCGTGCGCTTCGATTTAGGTGCACGTTAAAAGGGACACCGGAAAGTGAAACGATTTTTTCGCGCATTATAGTAAAGCACAATTTGAAAATCCGGAGAACGCCATTCTTACCACAAGGCGACGATTGCACACCTTCCCATTCCCCCACCAATCGCCACGACGTCATACATTATGAGGCACCTACTGGATCCTACATAGCTTATAGTCGATAAAAAGGAAGTACTACATTGTCATTCGTGGGTGTCATAGACCTTGAATATGATGTTTTATAAAATTTCATCGAGCCAGTGTAGTGCAAATACAAAAAAATAAACTGAAAGTTTTGACGCCACGCGAGCAGCTTTAAACGCGAAAACTTCCGCCTTAACTTCGTCCGCTACAATAAGCATATGATAGCGAAAACATAGCATTAAAGTTATCAGAGTATGGAAGCTAACATGACGTCCGCTATTAACCGTTATGACTTCCTCCATAGGCATGTATGTACACAATACGAACTCGCAGCTGTTTAAAAAATCCAGAAAAAGGGAACGGTTGGGGGCTAGATTCGACCAACAACAACTGAACGTTAGCAAAATCGAATCTATTCCATTTAAGAACAAAAACAACAAAAACTTCAGAGATGAAATTGTGACAGGACTGTGCACGAGGACAATTAATAGTTCGAAAACTCACGTTGCCCAGTCATGGTAAATCACTGCAGCGAGACAGCAGGCTTGAGAATATCACGTCGGCAACCTCAGAGCACAGCGTTTCGTACCTCGGCTTCGTTGCTTAGCGTTTTACATTCACCGTCACGAAAGGCAAGGCCACGCTGGCCGTGCGCCTGCGAAGACAGTCGGTGGTCACCGGAGCGGCTATCTTCACTTTATGTGAGCTTTATTTCAGCTCTGCAACGTCACGCCAGTAAACAGCACATAAGCAAATAAAGCGCGGAAGGGTCGGACGAAACTGCCGCGCAAAAGTGAGCGATACCTGGTTGACCCGGCAATGCGCCGAACTGGACATAAGTACTGATAGCACACTGTCTGCATACACCCCCCCCCCCCCCCAATTTACGGCACGACCCAAAAATAAAAAATTAAGTAAATGAGGCAATCAGCCATTTAGCCAAGTGCTAGATAAACCATAAAGTAAATTCGTAGTTTAGATTGGCACATATAAAATTGAGTTTTCGAAAAAAGATGTCTTCAATTTTTTTTGCTTTTCTTGTTGCGTTCCAATCGTGGCGGTTGTTGATATCGACAACAATAGGTTTTCGACCACATTTCGTTCCAAGTATCGCGACTACTGTGATTTGACCATGCATCGTCTATCAATTTCAGAGACCACAAAGCCGTAATAATGAAGAAAAAAAACGAAGAGAGGGTGATTCGAGAAGAAGAAAATGAAAGGACGCTATTTTCTAGAGTAGCATTAGAAACGCCGAAAATCAAAATGCCGAATTATTGGAATGGGCAAATTTAAAACGCCAAAAATTTAAAAAAAGCCAAATTGTCCGAAAATAGAGAGTTGGATTGGATTGGATAAACTTTTATTTGGTCCTTCAAAACACAGATCACTGTGCTGCGGGCAGCTCCCACGTGGGGACTGAGATGCCAAGCTCCTCAGCCGCCTCGCGGGCTTGGTGGACAGCCCAGAGCTGATCTGCCAAGGATGAGCTGCGGATTGCCGCCTCCCATCTGGCAGAGGTGATGTTCGATATATGAGCGAATTTGGTGCACTGCCAGAGCATGTGTTCTCATGAAGCTATTCCCCCACAATGTGGACAAAGATTACTTGGGTATAGGTCAGGGTACATGATGTGTAACATTTTCAAAGTAGGGTACATCCGCGTTTGCAAAAGCCTTAATGTAAGTGCTTGGGGCCGGGTTATATTTTTGTGAGGTGGAGGGAAAATCCTTCTAGACAGGTAGAAATGTTTAGTGAGCTCGTTATATGTTGTAAGAATTTCCCGGTTATCCCCTTCACCGGTAGAACGCATCCCCGGGAAGGCGTGGTTGGAGAGTTCTCGCGCCGCCTCGTGTGCTGCTTCATTGAGATTGGGAGGGGAATCGTTGATTTGCCCAAGGTGAGCTGGGAACCAACTCAGAAGTTGATGCGTTATGTTCTTGCCTTGCAGTATTCTCAGCGTTTGTTCAGAGACCGTCCCCTTGGCGAACGCCCGTAGTGCTGCCATGGAATCACTGTAGACGACTTCAATGTTATCCATCTTGAGTGCTAAGGCGATGGCCACCTGTTCCGCAATGATTGGGTCTTTCGTCCTGACCGTCACTGAGTTGACGACATGGCCAGCCCCATCGACCACCACTGCCACAAACGCTTTCCCATTGGCGTGGGAAGCCGCGTCAACAAATACGACCCCTCGTTCCTCGTTTGAGACTTGACGAAGTATAGTCCTGGCCCTCGCTACTCTTCTTCCGACGTTGTGTTCTGGATGCATGTTTCTTGGTATAGGAGACACAGTGATATTCTCCCTGATGTTGTCGGAGATATCATTGTAATTGCGTCTGATTGCCATTGGGTGTTGGCCCAGCTCCTGCAGGATCATTCTCCCCGACCTTGTTGTAGATAACATAGCAAACTGTGCTCTCTCTTGGGCTTCTGCTATTTCTTCGAGCGTGTTGTGAATGCCAAGCTCAAGCAGACGCTCGGTGCTGGTATGTATGGGTAGGCCCAGGACCTTCTTGATAACTTTCCTGAGGAGCACATTCAGTGTCTCGGACTCTGCTCTTGACCAGTTGACCATTGCTGCCTCGTACGTGAAGTGGCTTAGAACAAACGCATGCATCAACCTGATGAGGTTGTCTTCCTTGATCCCATTTCTTTTGTTGGCCACTCTGCGTATGAGGTTCACCGCACTGTCTGTTTTCCAAGTTAACTTGGCTATAGATTTGCTGTTGGCGCCACTAGACTCTATCAGCATGCCCAGGACTTTGATGGAGTCGACCCTCTGGATGCCATCCCCTTGATTTGTATGGAGGTGGATGTCTATCTGGTTTAACGACTTCCATCCTCTGGGCTTCGGTCCCCGGCGTGCAGTCCGATACAGTAAAAGTTCTGACTTACTCGAGGAGCACTTGAGCCCAGAAGGACTAAGGTACTCTTCTACGGTGTCAATCGCCTCTTGCAGGGCGCTCTCATTCTGCCCCTCGCTTCCACCTGTGCACCAGATGGTAATGCCATCTGCCTAGATGCTGTGCTTCAATCCTTCAATGCTCGATAATTTCTTTGACAGTCCAATCATGGCAATGTTGAACAGCATTGGTGAAATCACTGCCCCTTGCGGCGTGCCCCTTGCTTCTAGTTCGATTGCTGCGGTCTCGATATCTGCAATCTTCATCACGGCTTTCCGATCTGTAAGAAAGGACCATACGTAGTCATAGAAGGCTTTCCCTAGACCGAGCTTGGAAATTGCTTCGAGTATGAATGAGTGGTGGATGTTGTCAAACGCTTTTTCTAGATCTAGGCACAGAATGGCTCTCACGTCTCTGGTTTCATTGTCGATGACCTGGTGTTTGATAAGCTTCAATGCATCTTGTGTGGATAGCCCTGCCCTGAATCCAACCATATTGTGTGTACATATGTCGTTATCTTCCAAGTACTTGCTTACCCTGTGCAGTATGGCATGTTCTGCAACCTTGCCGATACATGATGTCAAGGATATTGGCCTCATGTTGTCCAAGGTATGGGGCTTTCCTGGCTTAGGAATAAGGATCGTCCTGGCTAGCTTCCACTGCTCTGGCACCCTGCCTTCTTTCCATGCTGCATTGATCATATTGTTACGGAGCTCGCAAACACACGGAAGAGAGAAATGAGCGTATTTCCTATATTTACATGCCAAAGTGACGCTTCAGAGCTGCCAGTCTCTCGCGCGGCGAGTCCACTTCTTTTTCATCGAACTGTTGTCCACGACGGTAGAGCCATGCCCACTGCCTCGTAATATCACCCCCGGCGAACAAAGCGCCGTCACGGCGCCCCTAAGTCAATCAGGACTGGCAGTATAGTAGGGCTTTAGGCGCGACACATGAACAACATCAGTAGATGGTGTAGCAGAGGATGAGTGCGGTTGAACGGGAGTGATGAGGTAGTCGACGTCGGTGACCTTGCGGAGAACTTTGTAGGGTCCTGTGTATCGTGGGAGGAGCTTCTCGCACAAACCTTCACGTCGATACGGCGTCCAGAGTAGGACAAGAGAGTCATCAGGGTAGTCAACGTCGCGGTGCGAGTCATCGTAGCGGACTTTTTGTGCGGCCTGAGAAGCACTGAGCCGAGTGTGCGCGATTTGGCGAGCGACGCGGGCTCGAGAAGCAGCGTCCTGCGCATAGACCGTTGGTTGGATAGTAGCAGAAGGAAGGAGTGTGTCGAATGGCAACGCAGGGTTGCAGCCGTACAAAAGAAAGAATGGAGAGTAGCCGGCGGTGTCATGTCTTGACGAATTATATGCAAATGTAACGTAGGGGAGCATTGCGTCCCAGTCACGGTGGTCAGCAGAGACGTACATAGACAACATGTCTGTAAGAGTTCGGTTGAGACGCTCCGTGAGACCGTTAGTCTGGGGATGGTAGGCAGTAGTAAGGTGATGTTCGGTAGAGCAGCTCCGGAGGATTTCGTCGATAACTTTTGCGAGGAAGCAGCGGCCCCGATCCGTCAAAAGCTGGCGCGGAGCTCCATGCCGCAGAATGACGTCATTTAGGAGAAAGTCTGCGACGTCTGTAGCGCAGCTAGTTGGCAATGCACGAGTTATCGCGTATCTGGTCGCATAGTCGGTTGCGACAGCGATCCACTTGTTGCCTGACACGGACGTCGGGAAAGGTCCGAGCAAGTCGAGGCCAATGCGGAAGAATGGTTCCGGGGGAATGTCGATAGGTTGGAGCAGGCCAGCCGGACGGAGAGCAGGACGTTTCCGACGCTGGCAGCGCTCGCAAGCAGCGACATAACGGCGCACAAATTTATACATGCCAGGCCAAAAGAACCGTTGCCGCACGCGGTGATAGGTGCGTGAAAAACCCAGGTGTCCCGCCGTCGGTGCGTCATGCAGATGTTGAAGAATAGTGGCACGCATGTGTTGGGGAATAACTAACAAATATTCCGGGCCATCAGACTTCATGTTGCGACGATACAGAATGTCGTTGCGAAGGACATATTGACGGAGAGAAGGGTCGGAATGTCCTGAAGATACTCGCTGAATGACCTTCTTGAGGGTTGCGTCCCGGCGCTGCTCTGTGCCGATGTCGTGCAAATCAGATATGGCGAGCACACAAGAATCGCCTTCATGGACAGCGAGGCTAGTAGGGTCCACCGGATAACGCGAGAGACAATCAGCATCTTGGTGCAACCTGCCCGACTTATAAATTACGTCGAAGTTATACTCCTGGAGACGTAGAGCCCAGCGACCTAGGCGGCCAGTTGGGTCCTTGAGCGACGACAGCCAACACAGAGCGTGGTGGTCCGTAATAACTGAAAACTCGCGGCCATACAAGTAGGGGCGAAATTTCGCTACAGCCCAGACCAACGCAAGACACTCGCGCTCTGTTATCGAATAGTTTCGCTCAGATGTGGAGAGAAGGCGGCTGGCATACGCAATAACACGCGTTTGGCCTCCCTGGTGTTGAGCGAGGACGGCGCCGATTCCGTGAGCACTGGCGTCTGTGCGTACTTCAGTCGTCGCAGACGGGTCAAAGTGAGCCAGTATTGGTGGTGAAATGAGCAGGTCGATCAGCGTGGAAAACGCAGCTGCTTGGTCTTGGCCCCACGAGAAGGGCACGTTCTTTTTGAGAAGATCAGTTAGTGGTCGTGCAATTGTAGCGAAATCGCGTATAAAGCGGCGGAAGTACGAGCATAAGCCCACAAAACTCCGAACATCTTTGGTTGAAGAAGGCAGAGGGAAATTCTTGACAGCGCTAATCTTGTCAGGGTCAGGTCGGACGCCAGCAGCACTTACAAGATGACCAAGGATCGTGATTTGTTGTCGGCCGAAATTGCACTTTTTCGAGTTCAGCTGGAGTCCTGCTCGACGAAAAACGGCTAAAATGGTCGACAAACGAGTTAAGTGAGTTTCAAATGTTGGGGAAAAAACAATCACATCGTCGAGGTAGCAAAGACAGATGGACCATTTATAACCACGAAGAAGAGAGTCCATCATGCGTTCGAACGTTGCCGGGGCGTTGCACAGCCCAAAAGGCATAACCTTGAACTGATAAAGGCCGTCCGGTGTGATGAAGGCAGTCTTTTCTCGGTCTAAGTCGTCGACAGAAATTTGCCAGTAGCCCGAACGCAGATCAATAGATGAGAAGTATCGCGCGCCATGAAGGCAATCAAGGGCGTCGTCGATTCGTGGCAGCGGATATACGTCTTTGCGGGTTATCTTGTTCAAGGCACGGTAGTCAACGCAAAATCTCCAGCTGCCATCCTTCTTTTTCACTAAAACAACAGGTGACGCCCATGGACTTGAAGAGGCCTCTATGACTCCTTTGGAGAGCATTTTCTCGACTTCTCGTTGTATGACCTGGCGTTCGGACTGGGAAACACGATACGGTCGCCGTCTAACAGGATTAGCATCGCCGGTATGTATTTGATGACGCACGAAGGACGTTTGACCTAAAGGGCGGTCATCGAAGTCGAAAATATCTCGGTAGGTAGTCAGAACGTGGTGAAGTTGCGCCAACTGACAGGGCAGAAGATCAGGGGCGATCATCATCGTGATTTCGTCGCTAGGTGCGTTTGCTCGGCTGGCTGCAGTAGGGGACGAACAGTCTTCAGGGTCCAATGCCACGATGCTACATGCATCAAGTGGGGAAACGTGGGCTAACGAAATTCCTTGCGGGAGAACTTGGGTCGAACTACTGAAGTTAAGGAGCGGAAGCTGAACGTAGTTGTCCACAATAGTCACGATTGTATGCGGCACAGCAACACTTCGAGCCAAGAGCACATCCACCAATGGAGACACTATGTAGTCACCGTCAGGAAGAGCTGGTGATATCGTTAAGGCAACACACGTGGTGGCTTGCGGTGACAGCCGAACATAATCAACAGCGCACAAGCGGTGTGACGGTGAGGACGGCACAGGTCCAAGTCGAGGCAGTTCAAGTTGAAGAACGCCGGTTGCACAGTCGATGAGAGCAGCATGGGTGGACAAGAAATCTAAACCAAGAATTAGGTCATTTGGGCACTGCTCAATAACTGCAAAGAGAACAGATGTGGGGTGATCGGCGATAGTGATGCGTGCTGTGCACATTCCTGTGATGGCAAGACTTCTTCCGTCGGCGACACGAATAACGCCAGGGGCAGCCGGTGTGAGCACTTTCTTCAGGCGGCGACGAAGTCGGGCACTCATCACAGAAATATGCGCCCCAGTGTCAACAAGTGCAGAAACAGTCAGGCCGTCAACGTCGACGTCGATCAAATTTCGTCGTGTCGGCAGTACAAGGAGAGGATTTGAGGTCGGTACCGAGGATGCAGCTTCACCTCCAAGAGCTGCACCGCTTAGTTTCCCTGGTGAGAATTGAGCGGGGAGGTCGGGCGTCGTCGTAGAGGAGAAGGGGACGACGGGCGACGTCCTGGCGGCGAACGAGACTGGTGACGTCGAGGCGACGGTGAGCGGCTGTGCTGCGTATCAGGGGCATCGCAGGCGTAGGAATCGACGGGCAGAGGCCGGCGGTAGTTGTCGGCGATCGGCTCAGGAGGTTGGAAACGACGGTAGCTATCGGTGCGGCGAGCAGTGTTATACTGGTTTCGGGACGAAGACCAATGGTTGTGGCAATACCGTGCGACGTGACCTATGCGGCGGCAGTTAAAGCAGATCGGCCGATCATCCGCAGTTCTCCATTCGGCCGGATTGCGAGAGCGTGGATAAGACCTTTCTTGGGGTGGTGACCTGGGGCGAGGCGGCGACCTTGAACGGAAGCCAATTGGTCGAGACTGAGCAACGGCGCAGACATCGAAGCCCAAATTGCTCAGTTCTTCCCGCACAATCGACTGTACCAAGCAAACCTGAGGTACTTGCAAATCGACGTGGCCGTTGGCGGGAAGAGTAGGTGTAATTGCTTCGATTTCCCGCCGGACAATTCGCGTAATTTCAGACGCTGGTGAAGACTGCCGATGGGAGGACAGTCCATCTTCGCAGGAGGACGTCGCTGCGGTGTTCGGCAGTCGAGTAAATGATCTTGAAATCCGCCTGCTTTTGGCCAGTTCAAAACGCCGGCATTCCTCAATAATTTCGTCGACGGTCGCACAGTTCCGGCACATTAGCAGGTTGAACGCGTCGTCCGCTATGCCCTTGAGGACGTGGCCAACCTTGTCAGACTCCGACATGTCGTTGTCAACTTTACGACATAGAGCCAGCACGTCCTGTATATATGAGATATACGGCTCTGTGGACGTCTGAGCACGTATAGACAACTCCTTCTTTGCAGCCGCCTTTCGACCGATGGGCTTCCCAAATAAGTCGCGAAGCTTTTCCTTGAAGGTGTCCCAACTGCCGATCTCCTCCTCATGGTTCTCGTACCAGACTTTGGCCGTGCCTTTCAGGTAAAACAGCACATTGGCCAGCATAAGAGTCGGATCATACCGGTTGAGAGCACTGGTGCGTTCGTAGTCGGCTATCCAGTCGTCGACATCAACTTGGTCCGTACCGCAGAACGTTCCAGGATGCTTCGGATGCGTCAGCACGTACGTGGGTGGGGGTGGGGCCAGTGGAGGCGTTGCCGTGGATGGTGCGGGCGTCGCCGAGGCCGATGGAGAGGTGGCCGTGGGATCAGTCCCGTGTTCCATCACGGAAACTCCGATTTGACGACCACTGCGGAGCTCCGTTGTATGGCGCTTCGTTACCCAGCACTCCCACCAATTTGTTACGGAGCTCGCAAACACACGGAAGAGAGAAATGAGCGTATTTCCTATATTTACATGCCAAAGTGACGCTTCAGAGCTGCCAGTCTCTCGCGCGGCGAGTCCACTTCTTTTTCATCGAACTGTTGTCCACGACGGTAGAGCCATGCCCACTGCCTCGTAATAATATCCTTCAGGGTTTCAATTGAATCGTCATCAAGGTTACGAAGGGCCTTGTTTGATATACCGTCCGGGCCAGGGGCCGACCTGCCGTTGAGATCATGCAAGGCTCTTCTGATCTCCTCGATGTTAAAGTCGCCCTCAAGACCTGGATTGGGCCTGCCCTGGTACTGTCTGCTTGGTGGTTCCAATCCTCTTTTGATTGGGAGGTACTTATGCACGAGCCGCCGCACAGCTTGCTGTTCTGTAGTGCGCCCTATCTCTTTATGCAAAATTCGAGCGATAACATGCTTTTGATTTGTTTTGGTGGTGTTTTCGTTGAGGAGATGCCTTAACATATTCCATGTCTTGCAATTGCGCATCTGACCATCAACGGAGTTGCAGATTTCGTCCCATTGCTGCCTGGATAGTGCGCGACAATGTTCCTCGACTGATCTGTTTACCTCAGCTATCTTCTTCTTCAGTCTTCAGTTCAGGCGCTGACCCTTCCAACGGTTCAGTAGTGCTTGCTTTGCCCCAAGAATATGAGCGAGCCGGCTATCCATTCTTTCAACCGGAAAATCTGTGGTAATGGTGGAGGAGACCGATTTGACGTCATCTTTAATCTGTTTGACCCACTGCTCCAAGCCTTGTCAGTGGCCATCTTGTTCCCTTTCCATTCTTATCTTCCTGAACTTATCCCAGTCTGTGAAGTGGAATTTTCTCTGCTTTTTACGCTCCACGGAGAAGGTAGTGGCAAGAATGCAGCGGTCACTCCCTAGGTCTACAGCAAGGTTCATCCACTGGGCCTTCTTGATGTTCCTTACAAATGTAAGGTCCGGGGTGGAATCCCTGCAGCAAGATGTACCAAGCCTTGTTGGTAGGCTGAGGTCTGTGATTAGGGTGAGATTAAGTTCACTGGCACTTTTCCAAAGTCGATTTCCTTTCCCAGTGTTGTACTTGTAACCCCACGTATGATGAGGGGCGTTGAAATCACCTGCTATGACGAGTGGGCATTCCCCGGCGATATTTACAGCTTTCTTTAGAAGCGTCTTGAACCATTGCCTTTGTTCCTTTGGACTGCTGTATATATTAAGAATAAAAATGCTCTGACAGTTGCTGGTACCTGGCATGATCTCTACCATGACGTGTTCCAACCGGCCTGCTTCTATCTTGAGGTCGTGGGTTACGTGCGTTAGTTTGTTGCATACGAAGGTGCAGACTCCCCTCTCTTCAGTATCCCCTATTACAGGCCGGAATCCAGGCAACGTTGCTTGCGGAGAAAGGGTCTCTTGTAATAATATAATATGAGGCTTTTCTTGGCTGCTCCTGATATACTGCTGTAGGGCTGCCTTCTTTTTAAGGTAACCTCTACAGTTCCATTGCCAGATACGAAATGCTTCACGTAGCGCTGCCATCATGGTTATTACATGGACGGCCAGAGCCTGATGCTGCACCTGTCGACAGGTTTGGTACGACTAGTATTGGTGGCCCAAGGGGTGAGTTTGGTGCATGAGGAGGCCTTGCTGTATTCTGCAGATATGCTTCGGCCTTTGTAATGCGCAAAGTCATATGCTCTTCCAGTGCCGCCACGCTTGACTGTAGCCTACCCATCTGCTCGCTAAGATTGGCTACTACTTTGCTGAGCGTGTCAAAGACCTCTTTCATATCTGACATGGTCGTTTGGTTGGCTTCCACGTGTTCTGCCATGACTGCCCTCTTTTTTGTGGTTATCGTGTCCCCCACGTTTTCAGCCACAGGGACATCAACTGGCTGAGGCATTGGCTGTGAAGACTGCGCGCTGGTTAGCTTAGTGAGAAGAATTTTTATTTCCTTTAACTCAGCTGATAGCTTCTCATTCGATTTTGTAAGTCTCGCGTTTTCTTGCTCTAGCTGTGCAATTCTATCATGCTCTGACAGCTTACCTGTCATTACCTCTGCCGCACCGTTGCGCATTCGCTCAGCCCAGCTGCCTTTGGATGTAACTGCAGGCGTCCTCCCCGGGTGTGAAGCCGTGATTTTGAACTGAACGCCAGGCAGCTGGCCATTCGGGTGCCGCCCAGGCTGATCCCGACCCTGATGGTGACCTTGAGAACTCGAGCGCCCCCGTGATTGGGAGCGGGCCTTGGGTCTAGAACCTCTTCTGGAACGCGACCTCCCCCTGGAGTGGGGCCGCCTTTCCTGTTCTTGTGTAGTCTGGATGCTCTGGGTCCCGTAGGCTGGAATAAGCTGCTTGCCGTTGATGTCTGGACTCGATGTGACTGATGCGTCCCGGGCTTCTGCGGCTGCTCGCTATCTTTCCCAACGTCTGCGTCTGACGACGTATGGCACTAAGAACCTGTTCTTGCACTCCTTGTCTGCCGTGGGATGGTGACCATCGCACAGCCTGCATATTGGATTGCACTGGTGCAGGCTATCTGGGTTCTTGATCTCGCAGCCTCTGCAGATGGTTTCAGCTGGGTTTGGACAGACGTCAGACCGATGTCCCAGCTTTCCACAGACGTAACATATATCGATGTTCTTGCGGTAAAGGGAGCACTGCAAAAGTGAAGGTCCATCGTGGGGTGCCGTGGCGTACGCGCTAACCTCGAAAACTTTGCCTCCAATGTCAATTTGCTTGACATTGGTGTTTCTTGAAGCTCTGTCTTGGTCCGGAGTGCTTGCCACCATAATGTTCTGCTGCAAGTTGGAACAGATGATGTCCTGCATGGCCTCCTCCTCTTTGATGCCGGCCGCCAGTACTATCGCGTCTGCCACGGCTCCAGTGCCAATTCTCGAGATATTTAATCCTCCACGTGGTCGTAGCCCAATCTTGCTGAAGTCCTTAGGTAGTGGCGGCATGCGTCCAGCTCGCACGATTGTATGCTTGGTGTCATACCTACTACGACTGGCTCGAGCGTCTCCCGCAACGCCAGCCTTGGTCGAACCCTTGGCAGCAGGAACGCTAACCGCGGCTTGCTTATTCCTCGAGCGTCTCGTTTCGGCTTCCTTCCAACCCATGTCTTCCGTGCAATCCTCTGGAGAGATGTCCTCTCCATCTACTCGGTATTCCATTCTCAGTTGCAGGTCCTGGAACGCGCAGAGCGTTGAGTCACGTTGGCGCCGGGTCGGCGCATCGACGACAATCGCCTCCTTGGTAAGGCTTAAATCTCCTGGTGGCGTTGCCGTGTGAAAATGTCCCCAAAACGGTTTAAAAGTCCACTCACCAGCACAAAGATGGTATCTGCTGATTTCCTGAGAACTTAGGCACACGATGGGACTGAAAACTCAGCGACAAATTCGTGAATACCACAGGAAAGCATTCTTGAAAGCAGGAGCCGATTTTCGCGCGTCCGCACTGGTCGGCACCTAGAGCGTCTCCCAATAGAGAGTTAGAAATGCCGAAAAATCGAAACAGTGATCGAATGATCGAAATACCGAAACGTCACTATTCCTGCATCACCATCGCTTTAGCGGAAGATAAAGAGTCTTGAGAAAATAAAGGTTCCACCAGCCTTAATATGTGGCATCGTTCACCGGCCAGAGCAGAGCAGGAGCAAATTATGTGTTCCAGCGTTTCTTCGGCACCACCTCTGCCCTTGAACAATGTTTATATAGTTCAACTGCGCACAAGAGAAATCTCCCACCAACACTAAATTGCAGGTCAAGATGCGGTGCCTATATATATGGGGGTACCGGTGAACGGTTGTGCAGCGCGTCGTCTCTCGCGGACGAGGGAACGTTTCCATATAGTCCATATAGCTTCCATATAGCTGAAGTTTCCATATAGCTGAAGTGTTTCCATATAGCTGAAGTGAACTCTCTTGACGAGACACGGCATCTGAGATTGCGGGCGCGCGGCGTCGTTTTAGAAAAACCCAATAAACAATTGTATCGGGCCAGTTCGTAAGGATCCATCTTGCTAGGAAGCGCAGCCATGCACTATTACACTGCGTGTTCTGTGTAATAGTGGCTGCGCTTCCTAGCAAGGTAGAGAATCCCGCCGCGCGCCCCCAATCTCTGAAGCCATGGGCGAGAGAAGGCAGCCACTCTCTTGCGCCCAAGCAAATAGGTGACCAGTAAAAGAGCGAGGGATCGTGGGATGCGTCGTCTGCTGCCGGCTTCCGGTTCGAGAAGAGCAGACGACGGCGAACTGCTCCGCCGTAAGCCTCAAATTATTCAGGATTCACGCGCGCGGTCGCCCGTTTATCTTTGTGATGCTAAACCATGGTCGGTTGTTCGGCCGTTGCCTGCTCCAACTCGAGCGTGAAAGGCAAACGCATGTATCGTTTCGCATAGAACGAAGAAAGAAAAATTAGGTGGGCCGCAGCTGTGAAGAGAGCCACAGCGACAAGTAGCCTTTGGGTATATATATAGGGTGGCTAGAATTGGCCTACCTTGTGTACCGAACGTTGGATCTAGATTGTGCGAAGACCATTTTATCACAAGTACGTGTGTATTCCACACTAATAAAAAGCTTACGCATGAATTGATGCGAATATTATATCCAGAAATAAATTGACGCGCAGGCGCGCCTAGCAAAAATTTTATGAGAACGCGCGGGCGAAATCTATACCTGTCATATGAGATGAGCGCCGGCATTGCATCTATATATATGACAAAAAAAAAAGCGCGAAAGCTTAAGAATAAGTTTACACGAAGCACTGGACGAGTCCGTTTGCGTTTATCTTGGCCAAACTGTGCGTCAGGACGGCACACAAAGGAAGAAGCGCGTTAAACAAGCGCAGGGTTTCGATTCTTCGGCGTCGTCTAGGTCTGACTGTATTGTTTAGGTGCCGCCGTGCCGCGTAGCTTGAGTAAAATCAGCGTCCAAATAAGCATCCGACTTCGACAAAGAAATGCATCTTACATTGTTTTGGGACGTTAAACATCACATATCAATCAATCGAATGCATCTTATAGCGCGCTGAAGGCTATATATATATATATATATATATATATATATATATATATATATATATATATATATATATATATATATATATATATATATATATATATATATATATATATATATATATATATATATATATATATATATATATATATATATATATAAGACATCTCAACGCGCTCGACAAATGATGCGCTCCATGCCGATCGACCGACGATTTCGGCTTAAGCAGCAATGCTGAAATGAACTCTTAACACACTGCCAGAGTACTCATCATCATACCCTGAGATCTTTGAAATCGTGATTTTTTTTATCTGCAGTAACGTATTATATAATGAAAACTGTCTTCTGTATCGACTGAACTGCTAGCAAAACTGACAGCACCCCCGAGCAGCATAAAAGCATTGCAGAGAATTTCGGTGTGACAAAAAGTTTCCTTACTGTTCATGGCTTTCGTAGGTGGTCATTGTCGCAGTCGCGGCTAGCAAAAACAAAACAAAAAAAAAACTTCACTGACATTGCACGGAGAGGTGCTTTTTTTCAACGGAGCGGTACAAAAATGCATGGGTGCCGCGGCGCTGCTAACCCGCGGTGGTTCGTCGAACCGGAAGCCGTCGTATCCCACAGTTCCCTGCGACTGCCTATCACCCATTGACCGTCACGACAGAAGCAGGAGACGACGTACAATGCACGCCGACACGCGATACCTTAAGGTATAGTTCCTATAGAATATACTTCTAAGCACTATAGAACTAAGATGCTTCGCACCCGCGGGCTCAAGTTTGGCACGACGCTCGTGCGGCTGAGCTATGCGTTAGTTGGGATAGACGCTGCCGGTGAAGGCTGTTTGTCGCCGGATTTGGCAGCGGCGGCAGACACGTGCGCTTCTCGTTCGACACGGGATTCGCTCACAGGATTTCAAGCTGGACGGTTGTGCCCTCGCGATCTCCGACATCAGCGTAGCTCCCGCCGACTGGTTCGCCCTCCGCGGTCTCCTGACGCCGTGCAGCTCTCGCATTGTGGCACCCCGCCCTTGGACTGCTTCGACCGGATCCCCACTTTCCTATCTCCTTCTTTTTTTCTCTCGCTTGGCTGTCTTCTTCTCCGTCTATTTTCCTTCTATTCTTTTTATCCCTCCTTCCCCCACCCCTATAAGGCACTGCGCCGTGTCGCCTGAAGGCAGACAGAAATTAGGTGCCTTTTTCCTCTTCCCTCTAACCACTACCACCACCATTCGACACGGAGCGCTGCTAGTGAGCAACAGCTACACCGTGACGCTCCACAGATGAAAACTGAGAGCACTGCGCGTGCCTGGAAGCAGGGGCGACGGTGTTTTAACGAAAGGAGCGCCGTCGATATTCCCAGTTACGCTAAGAGCAGTGGCGCCGCTCGACGTTGCTTTTGGAAGCCTTACAACAGCAACAGAAAATGCAAACCAAACACACTACACGCTTATGACTGATGAAAAGAATCTCTTGTTCCGATAGTGCACTACAAAAGAAGCCACTAAACGTTCGAAATAGAAAAAAAGTAGAGCAGCAGAAATAGAGAGCAGAGACGTGGTATGTGCCAACCTGCCCAACAAGCAACTCTCCTGAATCGGATAGTGCCACAGACGGCTGACTTATGCAGATGCGATAACACTTTGCCAAGCGGTATATGCTCCTGCAATCTCACGTGTTCGTTATCGTGATGATGCGACACGATCGAGGTTTGTGCAAACGGAGCCAAGTATTCATGACAATATGGCAGCCAAGATGAGATGATATGGCACCTCTCAAGAAACTAACACTCTATATATGCTCACGCAACATGCTATAGATGAACACATCTGGCAGTCTCTCCAATGTAGACTCTGCCGCAAGCACTATAGGTATTTTATGTATCACCTCAGTGGAATACGTAGTGTGCTTACTAAGGTGCTCGACAGAGCATACGTTGCGATCGGCCCTTGTATATCCTTAATTCTTCGCACATATCTCGATCTCTCCGCATGGACTGCCAAATTTATTGCCACTTCAAAAAAGAACGTATGTTCTAAATGCACTATTTATCTAATAAAAACAACCTTGCTTCCTCAATGTTTCTTGTTGGTCTTCCTTTTCTCTCGCGCACGCTATTAGCGAGCCGCAAAGGCGGGATGAAATCGCGTATTTACAGAAAGGCATGTGAAAGGTTCGCAATTAATAAACTTTTCAAAAAGCATGACATCGGTATACTGCTTCCGTTTGTGATGTTGTATTTTATTCTTTTATTTGCTGTTATAGTTACCCTCCATACGTAGATGGTGACGGCGGCAAGAAGCCGTCAACTACTGGATACATGGGCTTGTATGGAAGTTACGCTACCAGTTAACAAATACTTTGGGCGATGGTTCTTCGAGCAAATGTGATCTAAAGTATACATAGGAAAAGACGAGGTGTATGCAGAGGCGGATCCAGCCACTCACTCCAGGGGAAGCTCTCGCATTGAAGTAGCATTGGATATATAGGGGTGTGGTCAAGACATTTTGATTTAAGGGCGACGCTGCTTACGCCGAGGGTCGAATGTCCCGTGTCGTAGCCACTTCTCGTTTATAGTCCTTAAAATGTCTGCTGAATGGCGGTACTTGTATATGATGAATATATGATGAAAGAGTACAATATGCCGGTACGTGGAGTGTTCGCTAAATGGACGGACAGACGAACGGACGCTCGCCCCACTCATCATCATTCACTCTTTCTGTATGCTGTGATTTTTTTTACTAGCAAAAAACCGCTTCATAGCATAATTATTGTTTATGTGTGCTCGCGGTGGTTTCACACAAATGTCCTGATCGTTGATAGGAGGTGAACTACAAGCACGGAAGAGAGAGAGAGGAGGGTGCTGACGCAGGCTTCGCCCCCCCCCCCCCACCGATCTGGATCCGCCACTTTCAAGAACGCTCTTTTCAGGTTGTGCCCACCTAGAGGTAAAGGGGCTTAGTTCCGTTAGTGCAAACGCTAGGCGAATAATAAAATTAGAGCCCGTTGTTCAGGATGAAAATAACCGATAAAGCTGATTATTGATGAGCTGATCACCAATAAAGTTTCCCAACATGTTGAGTCATCTTTAAGGAAAGTTGTAACACAAAGACACAGGTAGAGCACTCTATGCGTCCCAAGAAAATTCCGCACACGCAACGTCAAAGACGTGCGAACATCCACGTTTAATAGTGTTCAGCCTTTGGAGAAACCGATGTGAGGCCGTAACTGCGAACTGCCGCTGGCGTGCTTTGTGGCCGATACTGGGGAGAATGAGACGAGGTATCTTCGCGTTCCTCTCTGAGGAGCTTTTCTTCCTCGGGGAACACGAGTTTCTGCGGCATTGGTCGTGCCCTTTCGTCAAGGTGGAACACGAAAGGATACAACTAATTTTTCGACAACTTGGTGCTAAGCAGCGCCCGTTGAGTTGTTATATATTATTTCGATTGTTACAAATCGTGTTTCATTGCATCCATTGTTATCGTTATACCATGATATCGCATTGAGTTCTTGTGTACATGTATGCCAACATTGTCATGTATATTGACGCCGCTTTGACGCGTGAGACATTGCGGTTGGGCCTGATTTCTTCCGAGTCCCAGAGATGCACAAAGAGCGGCAACATACTACGAAACTGACTTCCACGTAAGACTCAACGCCTTCGTGCTGTGTCGTGCGCGGTGTTTTCTCCCTCGCCATGGGCTGAACTGGGCGTGCTTCTTTCCTTGGTCGGAAAGGAGGCGGCGTTTCACCTTCCCCTTTCGAGGGCGGAGGTGAATATGGCAATTTTCATTGGACTGTCCTGGCCTCCATTGTTCTTCATGCAGGGAATCCTGGGAAGGCCAGGGCATAAAACGCGAGCGCCGAGGTTCTCCCGACAAGCTCTCACAAGCTCGCAGAAGCTCCCATCATGCTTCCGTCGAGAGATTCCATGATGCTGCTCTCATCATGTAATAACACGCTACCTGTACAAAATGTAAATAAAAATAACTGTCAACAGCTCCGGGCTCCTGTCCTCGACATCTCCCCGAGACTCTGGCTGGTCGCGGTTCTCTGGGGCGGACCCCGGTTACATCACTTTCGCACGGCACACACGAGAACAGAACGTGAGCTGTTTGCAACACTGGTCTTTACAGTGGCCTTGTACACACTGTGGCGGCGACGCTGTTTAGCGGAAGTACGGCACAAGCCTCATAGAGGCGCCTATCCCGCACTCCAGAAAATACGGCTCAAGTTGTGTGGAATTACTCATAATAGCAGCTGGAAACTCACGGAGAAGAGGCCTTCGACGATGGCACGCACGTTTCTTCAGAGTAAGAGAGGGACAGATGAAGTTTCCAATTCTTCCGTACAACCCATGCGCCCACACTAGTACGCATGCATACGTAGTATTCTGTAAAATGTGAGTCACTTGACTCATTTTAATTTTCCTTTGACTTGTAAAATTTGGGTACCCAGGGATCAATTAGATTTTAGTAATTGTTTGTAAGATGTATACACTGTCTTTAACTGTTCTCGATGTTTCGTTTGTGTATTTACAAATCAAGTTGTACGTGGACGTCAGACAGGGTTGGAGGGAGACGAAGAGGAAGAAGGTGTTAGAAATTAAGAAGATGGCTGACACCACAGTCTTTTTTTTTTTAGCAAGCTTTGTAAAAAAATATCTATTATAAGGTACAGTGTGGCCAATCCCCCTTGTGGGTATGAGCCAAGATCTCCTAAACGACAAGACAAGACCCCAGCCTAGTGCAACTGTGTATCATTACAAATTGGCGCAGCCGCGTATACACTCTGTGGGGACATTCAAGATGTGAATGAACTCCACCATTGGAGCAAATCAACGCGGTGGCATCCGGATCTTGACTGCAACGCCTCAAGATGAAGAGGAACTAGCTCTTCCGGAAGCAGTGAGCACTGACGCATTTGTTTCCCATATAAGCACTAAAATGAAGCTCGCTCCAGACCATCTACTTGCTAAAAGAACGGTGAAGATCAACATGAAACTTCAGGACTATGAGAATTTCGTGCTGACGCCAGTAAGAAACGGTGGGAAGCCTGCAGCTACCGCTGCTTCGCCTGACAGTTCCGTCCAGCTGATCAACAAGTTTCTTGAGCTGCACCAAGAACAGAATAGGCAGCAAAATGATTTGATGCGCTTGCTTGTAAACGCGACGGAAAGATTAAGCAGGCCAAGTCGCGAGCACGTGAGTCCTGGCTCACGTTTTACGAGTATGCATACAATGAAAACTACTGGCACAGCGACGAAGATAAAGTGAAAAACATGCGATTATTCTTATCGGGCATAGCAAAGAGTTGGTACGAGTGACGTGTCAACGCTCACAGCAACAAACCGTGGATAGAGTGGAAAGCAAGCTTTCTGAGCTCCTTCAGCGAGAACAGGGTGTTGCTATGGGACAAAGCAATCGCGTTCAAATACAGGTCTAGATCTGCACTCGGCTATTTTTATGGGAAAGGCGCTTGCTACAGCTGGCGGACTCATCTTTGCCTGAGACGTCTGTGGTTCCGCTTATCATCCATGGTTTAAGTCCGGACCTTCAGAAGCAAATACAAATGTGAGGACCCAAGACGGTTGAAGAACTTCTGCAGGGAATTCGAAACCTCTACCTCCAGGACCTAGGAACTCAGCGTCAACCCCTGACACTTGCTGCAAGGAATACAAGGGCCACACGAGCTGAGGAATGACGCCCGTTTGTAAACCGGAGACCTACTGCAACACCCGTGTCCTACCGACAAGGGAGGCTCAGACCATGGCGAAGAGCTAGATGACGAAACAAAAAACTAAATAAAGAGAGTCAAGGCAACATTGTTGTGGGAAGAACTTAAGTTCCACAACGGAAAGTTCACAGTCCCAGAAACAATGGTGCCTCAAATTTCGGAACTCTATCACGACTCCCCCCACTCAGCTGGACATGACGGCTTTTCGAGGCCATATCACAAGATCCGTCAGCGTTTCTTGTGGAAACACATGGAAGAGGACGTTATGCGGTATGCTCATTCTTGTCATCAATGCCAAGTTCACAAAGCTAACGGACGAGATGGTTTTGCCTCAACGTTCCGACGTACCGTTTGAAGTCGTTCATCTAGATTTCGCAGAGCTCAAGAAGAAGGCTGCAGGAGTAAGAAAAACGCAGTCTTTCCTAGTGGCAATAGACCAGTGCACAATAATAGTGTCTGCAGGGCCAGGAAGGGAAGACGCAAATAGTGTGATCACTCTTTTGAGTCTAGAGATGTTCAGGAATACGAAAATAGTAATATCAGATAATGGAACAGCGTTTCTCAGTCAAAGTTTGCAAGATTGGGCGAATGAACGAGGAGTTGTATTGGGACGCTGCGCTCCGTACCAGGAAATGGCATGGCTGAAAGAATAATTCGGGATTTGAAGCAGCTCATTTCAATGTACCCAGGTTTTCAGGGCAGATGGAAGTGCTGCTTGGAGGCAGCTGTTGCTCATCACAATCGGTCGCACACTGCGAGCATCGGCTGTATACCCCATATTTTGCAGCTTTCGGAAATGTACCCGTGCTTCCTGCTGATCAAGAACATTGCTTTGCAGACCGCCTGCAATTGGTGCGAAAAACTAAAAAACTTCGGAAGCCTACCAGCGATACCAGGAAAGTATGAAGAGGAACTTTGACCGCCGCCACAACACGCGGATACCTCAGATACAAATGAACGATCTGGTGCTTGTCAGAAAAGGCCTTCCCGGCACAAAGCAGGTGTACATGGGACCTTATCGCCTGGTGCAGATCGCAGAGCAACATGACGTTCTCAAAAGGATTGGTTACACTAACGATGACGGTGTGCTGGAGTTTGCGATCATTGGAAACGTCTTCATGTATCACGCCAGGAGGGATGAGTCTTCAAAGAGGGGGAGTGTACGTGGACGTTCGGCAGGGTTGGAGGGAGACGAAGAGGAAGAAGGTGTTAGACATAAAGAAGATGGCTGACACCCCGGCTTAGTGTAACTGTGTATCATTACATAAGTGTACAATAAACTTCCCTTTCTCAGCCACGCGTCTCTATAACAAAACTGGCTAACCTCTCTCTCCATCCACCTCCGTCTTTATAACAAAGAGAGAGAGACCCAAAACGAAAGTTGCGGTATTCCAGCCACCATAGCTGTGGCGTTCGCGAGGCTATATCTGGCCAAATATGAGCATCCCCTGAAGCCGCTGCGTTTAGCGGCATCTTTGAACGACAACAAAGGCGGTTAACATATGCGCCAACGAATTTTTGTGCGACACTGAATTGCGTTCAGCTTTCAAAGCCCAAATGACTGTATAAAATATTTTTTTGTTTCCAAAGGAAGTAATACATGCAGAGGAGCTTTCCAAGAGTTCATGGTTTCTTAAAAAAAAAAGACCGGCCACAAAAGAACACTCTTGTTGATCAAACGAGGTTTCACCCAATTTATGACAAAAAAGCCGGAGTATTCGCAACTACGCGATTCATGCCTCCTCTGGGGCGCACGGGCCTCCACAATAATTTTAATCGAGCGTCCGTGATTACTTAATAATACTTCAATCCCTTCAGTGTTCTAGATGTACGGGTACGTTTTCGACCATTTGTTTGCGATTTCGCGTCGTAACGACGATGCATGTTCAGTGGAAGGTGCTACCACCTCCTAGGACTTACAAGAAGCGCTGTCGATCTATTCGCGGCGAGATCGGACTATAGGTGGCAGCACCGTCCCGCGAAAGTGTGGATATGCGGTCGGCGGCGCGTATACAAACATTATACAAATACGCGCAGCGGCGCTTCGTTGCGTGCGCTCTGAGCCGATTGTCGGCGGATAAAATGCGTTGACTACAGTTTACTGTTAATATCTAAGCTCTTCTCAACATAATCGGTGCACGACGCCTGTGCAACGCTAACATTACCCGTGAGTAAAGCGCATTCTGCCTTTCACAGGGATGCTCGGCCTGGGTATGGTAGCCACCATAGCCTGGGTGACTCTCTTCACGCTCTCTGTGTTGTTTGTACGTGGTTAGCTTGTGTTTCGCCTGCTACGCACTGCTGTAGCGTGACTTAAATACTTATTTACATTTTTGTCATTCACATACTACAAAAAAAAAAAGAGAAAGAAAGATCGTAGAAAGCTCGCATATATGTGCGATTAGGTCGGTACCACCGTTCGCACTTTATACGCATATGATTTTTTCCCCTCTCATTCTGTTCACCATGAAATGTGGGACATTGGATAAGTCTAGCCAGGAAAGCTTAATGGCTGACAGCGCTTTGCGCTACACTGCATTTACCACGTGTACGCGCATGTTCCTGCACCAGTAAAAATACATAAATCTTGTACAAGAGTTCAGCAGAAAGATTTCATCGATTGATTACGTGCATGCCAGTACTACAAGAGAGGCCCGGTTAATGAGACAAGCATGTTTTTTTTTTTTCACGCAAAAAAGGACCACTGCCTTCCGTCGGTCACTAAAAAGGCCACACAAGCGCTGAAGACAGTGTAAAATAAGATGAAAAGTTCAGTGAAATAATACGATATTATATATAAGGCATGCCGCCTGAATTAATTTTCAACGTCTGGGCTCTTCGAAGTATTCTTAAATCTAAGCACACGGTTGCGCACGGTAGTTCCGTTTTAAGTACAATTTAAGTACCGATGTGTCACAGTTTACGTGATAGTAATATTTCTATGTAGTCGTACCACGGCCAGATACACACAAGTAAGGGTCCTCACACGATCGGTAAACTACAGTGCCGTAGTTGTACACCTACCAACAACGCGCAAGTGCATGGCATAGAGCATCTTTTCTTTTTACAACCGAGTCGCTACAAAATACTGTATTCACACACCACTTAATAGTCCGCAGCTTTGGGAGCATGCCAAGAGCATTTTGACATGCGCTTGAAGCAGAAAGCAGCACCCACTCTGAAATTATTCTGCTGAATTAAGATTACGAAGACAATGAACGGCACTCTGGCCAGTTGCACTTGCCGATCTTATTACAATGCATTAGCAGCCGAGCAAGACTAAATGCGTTCGTACGTCGTTTCAGACATACGTAGAAACAGATACACTCGCGCTTACATGACCAGACAAAACGCACTTTGAGAACGTGCATGACGTACGCGCACATAGAAACACGACGTGGCTAGAAGACGACGCCACAGAACACCTACCCGCGCGGAGCAATCTACACTTCACCACTTCGACCAGTTGCCGCCAGGCGTCGACTGTGCTCGATCTCGCGGCCAATACTTGAGGAGATCACCAGAATTGATTTCTATATAGCGTCAGCACATTGCTCATACAGTCTCCGACAACGCCGTCGGTACCAACGTTTATAGAGCCTGTTCTGAGAACATTGACTGGTACAGTAGCTGCTGGGTAGCGCCTTTTCGTAGATATGGTTTCGATGAGTGATCGCAACGGAGGCGCGCGAAACTTGGTTTTTATTTTCATCGGCACTCCCTTGCAAGCAACGTTTTTGGTTCTGTAAACATTGCTTTCAGGGACATTTGAGGTTGATTTTCACATTTATTAGCGCTGCTCTTAGCTTGTTGATCTCTCTCTCTCGCTCCTTTGTTTATCACCGACACTCGCTTGGTATTTGCCGAGTTTACTTTGTCCAAGATAGCCACACACTAATGCAGTTCTTAACGCTGACACCAAATGACGGTTCTTTACCCAACTTGACTCATTTTGTACATAAAAAAAACTGCACTGCAGTAATCTGAACGTCTGAGAAAGTCTTACTCAGAAAAAATAGACAAAGTGTTAAAATGCTCCTTGCATGCATCATAGACAATGATAGAGATTGCGCCTAATTAAATGCAATATCAGTTGTATGCCGGTAAGGAAATGCCGAAAGAAATAGTTGCTGAAGCATATATCACGTGCTGTTTGTTTGACGATGACGACTAGAAAGGCTCGGGAAATTGCATCCTTTCTCCATGAAAAATCGTAGATGGCGCCATTTTACCCTCTCACTCCCCTAAAAAAAAAAAAAAACCAAAACCACCCTAAAACTGAAAGAAGAAAATTGTGAACTATAAGTTTACAAATACCAAGAAGAATTGTTTCAGAATGAAAGATACCAAAATAATCTTAAAATAAATTAGTCTTTAGTTTAGCACTGAGAAAGTTTAACGATTTCGAAGAGCATAACCTAAGTTTTTAAATATTTCAAAAACAATAATGGAAAACAACCCGTGCCAGTACTACTCAAGAAGGTTATATTGCTACTAGTACTCCATTTGTTAAATAATAATAAACACACAACAGTATAAAAAAGTTAAGTTTAAAACAACGCTAGAGAACAGCACATGCTAGTACTATTCAAGAAGGTTATGTTGTTACTCGTACTCCATTTGTTGAATAATAATAAAAACGCACATTATTTTTAGAAAGGTAAAATCAGCAAATGTGTAAATGCAGATACTATAGCTACGCAGCCTACACCACACTCTCATTTTAAATATGGCTAAAGTTTTATCATTTATCCTCTGCTCGGTCATACAACGTCCTTCCTGATACTTTAGTGATACAACGCATCTCTCCAGCTTCACCCATTTTTTTATTTTCTTTTTGCTTTTGTTAATAAGCTCGAGTCTTGTGCGGCGAGCGAGTTTTGCGTAAATTTTGAACGTTGAACTAAAACTGGTAGGTGTTCTGTTGTTGAACAACGCCATCCGCGATCGAGTCACTCAAGTTGTAAGTCAGCTATCTTGTCACTGTTCTCACTTTTGATTGTCACGCACGCATTCGTGACAGCATTCCTACAGTGTTGTTCCACGCCGATTTCGCGCTACCGGCTGCGTTCATTTCGCTACAACATTTTGGAACTCACGTGTTTGGCGGCTGAACTTTCTTGGCCCCTGTCATCTCGCTGCTAAAGTGTACTCGACGAGTCACTGCGCATGCTACGGCCGTGGTGTAGTTTGGCATTCAGGTGTGCTGGTCGTTACGTAACCCCCTTTTTTTTTTTTGATAGAAGCACTGTCCACTGACCAACTGGAGCTGCGTTAGTCACAATGGCTTGTGTGAAGTTCGCTAACCTCGGCCGCTAGAGGCATGCAAAAAAACAGACGTGCCCCCCCCCCCCCCCCCCCCACGAACCTTCACGCTTCACATGCACTCACACAAACAAAATCCTAATTAGTTGCCGCGTTGCTGCGCTTTTACTGTCCGCATTCGTTAGGTAATCATAGCTTGCTTCCATGAGCATTTGAAAAGTTAATGTACCATTGTCAAACTTTTGTCAAACCTCGTCAAATATTGCTACAGAACCATATTTCTCCAAGATGAACATGCAGTTGTGTTTGTAGTCAGTAAAACGGCTAGTTCTTGCTTAACTATTCATGTGCAGGTAAGTGAGCTCAATGTTATGACATAAGCCGACAACACGACGTGTTCCTATGTGTATTTGTTTATTTACTGGTTGCAGCAAGCACCTGGAGTTAGTAAACCTACGTTGCAACAACAGCGTCACCGACATAGACGAAATATAAAGAAAGGTGAGCAACACGGCTCTGACTGTCGGCTGAAGGTGACTGGATGAGCCGCACATGCACTATTGTGACCGGTCGTTTTAGACTGGCTAACATCTCTGCCTTTCCTTTCCCTCCTGTTCTTCTTCTTGACCAAACCCAGCCCTAGGCATACAGAACAGATTATCATTAATTCAGAAAGGTGAATTGCACAGTTAAGCTGGTAAACAGATCATCCTTTGCCCTTGCAGATAAATGGCTGTATATTTTTCATTTGTTTTACTGGGTACTATGCTTGTCGGTGTCCATATGCATACTGCTAAGGCCTTAACCCTCTCAGTCGCGACACATTGGCAGTTAGATTAAAGTAGAGTCGTTACTTGTGTGTCTTTGATTGCTTACGTTATCTCCTTTGTCACAGTGTGTGGTTTCAGTGGTCCATATGATCATATACCGCGTTCACACTTTTCGCAAGACAAAGCGTGACACCCAGGCCACACACCTAACATCTCTCGTTCACATTCAGAAAAGAGCAGTCCGAATTATCACACATAGTTCCTACACAGCATCAGCAGCAGCCCTCTTTAGCACTCTCGAAATTCTACCATTCATTTCCACCTTTCAACTCAAACTTGGAATTTTACTATTCAGAAGTAGAGTCGGTGACATTCCCGCTGAAATACTTCCCCTCACACATCTCCACAATACTAAGATAGATATGTGGGGTTTAACGTCCCAAAACCACTATATGATTATGAGAGACGCCGTAGTGGAGGGCTCCGGGAATTTAGACCACCTGGGGTTCTTTAACGTGCACCCAAATCTGAGCACACGGGCCTACAAGATTTCCGCCTCCATCGGAAATGCAGCCGCCGCAGCCGGGATTCGAACCTCCACAATACTAATAACACACTGTTTTCTGAAAATAGTAACCTTCTGCTTCTAAAAGTAAGCACTAACTACGGTAAAATGACAGTCTTGTTTTCTGCATATTCTTTCTGGAACTCACTACCAGCAATTATTAAATCAAGCCCCTCATTACATTGTTTCCGGCGGCATCTAAAACAGTTCTTACTAATAACATGCGACACCTGAATATATATGTATGTGTGTATATATATATATATATATGTGTGTGTGTGTGTGTGTGTGTTTAAATACGGTTATAATAATTTATGTGTACATGTATAGGTTCTGAAGTGACACTGTATTAGTTAAGTGATATGTATGTGTTATGTTATAGCCATTTAATCCAATTAGTTATCTCCTGTTTTATCACTTGCATGTAAATATTTTGAACTACCATAAGTTTCAATAATAATTTTCATTACGTTCATTTTGTTTTATTCGCTTGCTGTTTTTTTCTTAGTTGCCAATCTTTGTTCTGTATTTTTATACATGAATTCACAGGAGGTCCCCCTGAGAGTTTTTACTTTGGGACCTCCTTCTGTATTATATCAACTTTTTACTTGCACTGTATTGTACTGAATAAAGAAGTTTGTATAAGTTTGTATACTGTTTGTGACAGGGATTTAGCAGAAGTTTTGTTCTGGCATCCTGGGTCGGGATGAAACAAATGCCTTCAACACTTTTTTATTCCACTTAAATACCTTTCAGTGGCAATCAGCTTTTTGTATTTCACTGGGGTATTAATTTATTTATTCAATTGTGTTGACTCTCAAAAATTGTTCAGGCAAGGGTATTGTGTACCACAAGTGTCAATCTCTTAGTGAATAAAGTACGGAGCGTTTCCTGATGCTCGCCTATAACAGCTTCCTAGTTTAAAATAATGCAAGCGCATTTGGAGGCTGAAATTTTTTGGTAGATAAGCTGTTTGCATATACTCAACATCTCTTCCATGTTGTCACAGAACTTCGTAGATTCGTTTATTTGGATTTGCAGAATGGCAAATTTTCCACCGCATACTGTTTAAGGCTTTAACCATTAGACACTTTCCTCACTTCAATTTGTGGGCAAAATTCACAGAACAAACCGTGGAGCTAGTTGTCACTAGCAACCGCCGTGCCAAAATGCCCTATTTTGTGTAGAAATGGTTGCAGGAACTGGGAGTGTCTTGGTATCAACTAAATGCACGACCACCAGTAGTATCAATGCCACAGAAGAGGTCATTAGTGAATGTAGAATTCGATTAGCAGATTTCGCTACTCAAATACACTTATTGCTGCTATAATGTTGATATTCTCATGTTTCGTAGAGTTTGCAAGATGGATGAGCCCGAAGCAGTTGTGGAAGAGATGGAACAAGATTGTTTGGCCGATGATGGTCCTTCACTGATGGACCTGCCGGATAATGTGCTGATGAAAATCTGCCAATATTCAGAACCATTCGATGTGCTAAGCCTCGGAATGACCTGCCGCCGTCTTTGCGAGTTGACTTCGAGTCGGTTCCTGTGGACGTCCTTGGCTCTGTCATGGTGCCGGGGTGCGTGGCGCTACCTTCCCAACGAAGTTGGCTACGGGCCAGAGGATCCCAAGCAGTGGTTTTGTAACCTGCTCCGGATGTGCATAAAAGGGCCAGTGCAACACATAGAGAGAGCTTTGTTAGAGAACGGTGAGACGTGGCTCCAGATACAGGATGACAGGTTCTCCTGCAAGGTATGGTTTCAACTGCTTCAAAAAATTATTTATGCAGCACCTCATGGCACTCGGTTTTCTGCTGTGCTGTTTCATCGGTCCTCGCAGCAAGTAATGAACAAAAGAAGGAGAGTTTATGAAGGGCTTGTTTTCTTTGTTGTGAATAACGGAATTAAAGCAATGGATAATGAACCCATGAAAAGTATAGCTGCTCTATTTTTTGTCTTTGACCTTAATGCGGTAATTATGATATTAATGTAAAGTTATTAAAGTGCACGAAAAAGGAAACTTGTTGCTAGCAGGTTGTGAATTTATGACCTCTCGATGACTCGTCCGATGCTCTACCAGTCGAGCTATATGGCAGTCGTCCTCCCACATACTTTATTGGGCTTTTCTGTCACCTGGAAGTGTTATTTACTTTGCTGTGTTACTTTTCACAGCAAGGACCAGCGTACGAGAACGAGCCAAAACATTATCATATGCCCCTTCCGCATGCTCAAATCATTTGTGTGGTGTCACGACATAGAACAACCTTCAGCAAATAATAAACATAACAGCACAAGTTGATATGTAAGCGTGTGTTATATTTATGAGAACTTACGAATACTAAAACAAAAATCTAGGGCCCCTTAGACTGTGTTATTGGGAAACTCTCAATAACACACAGCCAAAGGAGCCCTGTATCTAAGCCAGTACTACTTTATTGAGCTTACAGCTCGCCAATGAACCCTTCGTGCTATCTAACAACACCAGATGATTTCTCTTGTGCTTTCTGAGGCTTTATTAGGTTGTGTAGAACAAAACAACTGGCCCTTTCATCCATTAATTAACTTTCTTTCATTCACGTCACTGTGTTGTCTGAACATATCTTATTACTTTAGGCAGCATGCAAGAAATTGGTCAGTTGGGAAATAGTTTAGGCGCTATGTACGTACTACCATCTGGAAAAAAAAAAATCTTCCACAATTTTGTCGCCATACCCAGAGCTTGTGGTGATATATACTGCTATTTTTCTCTCGGATATAACTTGCCTCAGCATAAATTTTACATGGCCAACTACAATTGAAACAACATTTTTCTTTTAAATGCCAGGCCTGCCTGGAAAGTGCAACACCATCACAGGAAAAGCGGGAAAGGCAGCATTTTCTACTGTAAACTTTCTTAGGGCTACTAATACAAATATGCTTGTAAGGTATCCACCACATACACTATTACTCATCATTCTACAGAGAAGTGAGGTACCTGCTACGCATTTTTAAGGCATTAGGTGATCTTTGTTGATCTGGTGGCTGATGACGCCGAAGAATTACGGCTGAGCACTTTATAATGAGTTGAAAACACTCAACGACCCACTGGTTGTGCAATTCGTCCTGTGTGATGCGTGGTTGTTATCGTACTCTTCCACCATGCGATATTACACAAGTTAATGTGGCTCCATCCCAACAAAATGCCTGCATAGGGTCTTTTCCTGTGTGAGTTACAAGCAAATACTGTGAAAGAAAAACATTTTTTTTTTAAATGAAATAAACAGGAATGGCTCTGGAGTAAGATAATGGGCTGCTATGAAGAGGACCCTTGTTGAAATTCTGGTCCATCCTGTATATTTTTTTTTCTTATTTCATTTTGTTTGTCCTCCCCAATTCGCATTGTAGCAGCTACAGACACAGGTGGCAGCGGCGGACAACTATGGTGCCAATATCGGCCCTTGTGACGTCATAACGGCTTTCACTGTAAAAAAAAGTTCTTGGTGTATACTTTCTTACACACTGACATTTCACATGTTGCTCTCACCAGACTCCGAATTTTCTGAGAAAGATGAGGAAACAGGATGCATACATAAATCTTATTATGCTGCTAATTTTTTTACTTATTTGACCTCTCCTTGACTGCTCATTAACTTGAATTCCTGATGGCTAATCCTTGTTCCAATGTAGATTGATTAAGAACTCCAACCCTATCTTTATTGCTCTTTTTTTTTTTTTGCTGTTTTCTTCAACAGGTGCCTGGGCATACCAAATGCTTGCCTGGGCATACCATTGCATGGACTATTATGACGGGTTCAACTTCATCATCCCGAATTTCTGGCTTGAGGACATATGCCTGTACTAACGTCTCTGCCCCACCATAGACTTTACTGTTTCAAAGTTGAAGCTCGATCCAAACAGCGTCAGCCAGCTGGCCACCCTGAGCCACGCTTACGCTCAGACCTATGTCTCTAGCGAACCACTTTCAAGTGCGAGGTGGGTTGAAGACTTGTTTCCCCACGGCCCAAAAGGAAGCATTTGCCCGTTATTGGCGTGTCCTTCGACAGAAAGTTACGCTCGGGAGACCTCGGGTGTTGACGGGCTCCTGAGCTGTGTGTCCTACGTGCTCGAGCAGCAACTTGCACATGCCTGCCTCAGAGGACAAGTCACACTGACAAAGATGGCTTGCAGAATCAAGGAAGCATGCTTGGGCTTTTTCCATGCCTTTGCTTTCCATAAGAGCATGATTCTGGGTAGATGGCCAGACTGTCCCGTGGCCCATGCCATCGTCAGCATGTCTGAAGAGGGATAGCCCGATTTTACTTCTTGTCAAGTACGTAAGGCTGGGGAGTTTGTCAAGGGAGCACAGTAAAGGCTTTCCTTCATAGTGCTATGTAGTAATTAACTTACACTCAAACCTCACTGTAACAAACTTGCATCTTGCATGAAATTAAGTGTTATAGTATATCCGGAAGCTCGTTATGAAGGCATATTCTTAACACTATATCTATTCTAAGACTATGTTTCATTTACTTTTTTATAAGGGATATTTCCTTATATCTGGTTTTGTAATATCAAGGTTTGAGTGTGTACAAGATGTTAAATCTGATTCTAGATTGTGATGGCCTTGTTTCTGTGGGCCTGAGTATATTGGCACTTGGGTAATAAGTTGCTTCTGCATATTGAAAAATTTGGATAGCTCAATGAATTTGGAGATTTCCCTGATAGGATTTCTTGACGCTTTTATGTTGACCAATGGGAGCACGTTTGTTTGACAAAATAAAGCTCTAAAAACTATTTGTTGTGCAAAGTTTCAGCAGCTAAGCCTATCGTTCTCGTTGACAGCCTTTTCTAGACCCAGTAGGCCTGCACTGGAGAGAAGTGATGTCCCGGTGTGCCGCAATGCTTAAAGAGCATGGAACACTGGATGCCATCGTCGACATGCTGAGGATTCGTTGGAGACGTGTCCTGCTGTCCGACATTGAGGCTGTGGTTGGACCCAGAGACGACACGCTTGTTTCGAGGATCAATCTCACGGATGGCGGTACGATTGGTGGAGACAATCCACGACAAGCCATTGCTGCAGCATTTGTGTCTCAGTCTGGTGTCCTTGTGACGTGGCAGGTGCTTCTCCAGAACCTGCAATGATTCTGTACGGGGGCTGATAGGCACATTTGTGTAAAGACCCAAAGTGGAGAATTGAATTCAGGGCCGAGTGCAACAAGGAAGTTCAGATCTCTTAAAAAGGCTAGTTTTAGATATTGTTGATGTTTGGCAGTCTGAAGAGTGTTCTGGTTCATTATGGTAAACTACACAGTACAAACTGGATGTAGGACTGAACAGTGCACTCACATTTCTATTGAACTGAAGTGCTAGAGGACGTCAGTGCATGCAAAGGAACACCAGATGGTTCCAATTACCGCAGCACTCTGCTACGATTTCTCTCATAATCATATCTTGGTTTTGAGGTTTAAAACACGAGATGTTATTTTTAGTGAGGCATTAGCATTATGCCCCAACACTCAGCACAATTGTGCTGAGTGTGGGGGCAGAATCTTGCGTTTCAAGCACTGGTGCAAGTCGCATAGAGTGTGCAGGGATTTTATAGTTGGCTCCACACGACACCTTCCAAGTAATAATCGAATTAGAGTTTGTTGCCTTTACTGATTGGCACCAAAATTTTGTGAATCTGTCACGTACAAGGAGAGTTATAAGAATTTGTTGCATGTTTAGAGCGTTTTATTCCTCCAACAATCACGGTTTCACAAGGGAAGGTCAGATTAAAATAATGCAAGAAGCTACGGCATGCGTGTGGCATCACCTTTTGTTGCACGACTGTTTTGAAACCTGTCGGCTCACCTTCGGTGAGATCGCAAACACGCTGGCGTGATTCTATAGTGTGCAATTTTAGCCTTGCAGAGTGCGATGCAGGAAAACAGTGGCACCCTGAGGTGGCCGTATGCCGCACAGGGATGCTCATGTTGAGCAATGGCTGTGTTTGCAGTCCGTCCGAGCTGGACCAGTCGCGGCATAATCTGCCAGGTGAATTTTCCCCAACCTTGAAACGTAATGGTAGATTACCGACCACGCGATGTGCTATGTTCAGAAAATGTTGCGGGGGCCTTCTTGTAACTGGTTGCTTGCAGCGTGTTTTGGAAACAACACCGATGCAGATTATTATAATAGAGAAAAATTAAAGATCTGAACTTGAACAGACCTGGAGTTTTTTTGTGTGTCGTTAAGTTTTTTATTATCTAAAGCCTTGTGAACTCTAAATCTACAAGCTGTTGCTGTACTTAACTAGGTTTATATTTTTTGTGATTGCATGGGTGTATGTGGTAAAACCACTCCCCTTCCTCAAGCTACACAAGCATTCACCCCACTCCCAAGCCACATTTACACGCATTCCTTCCACGACGGACATTTTTACAATGATTGCTGTTGCTCTGTTCTGCTACTAAGTTTGTTCTTCTCTTGTTTAGCATTCTCGTGGTTCTGAATTGTCAGGCCGTAGGTATCTTATACGGCATGACTGTCATACAAAATGTCGTGCCTTGACTTAAGTTTGAACTACTCAGATGCTTGCCTCCATTGCTGTGAACTTGTGCAATGTTGTAGGTAGTTGGGACATTTATGTCGCATTTTTTTTTCTTTTTGATGCATCGATGAGTAAACAGATGTGAATAAGAATACAACTCGAGAAGGAAGAGCTCTCAAGCAAAGTGTTCACCAGGAGAAAAATACTAGTCTCTCTCAGCCAGGAGAGGTTGACAGGCATTGCTGAGAAAATTTTATAGTGGAGTACCGTTGACCAAAAAGCTGTGATAGTTGAGTGGTATTTTCTTCCACCTTTGGCTAAAACACTGTGTTGCGCCTTTGTTATTTCTCATCTATCTCATTTTACGCCATAGAATTCTATAAAATTCTTACTGCTGTCCAGATGTCTATATTTATCAGCAGAAATCTGTGCAAATCTGCGGCTGTGTTGAAGTTGGCGCGTAGTTGAATTGAGAAAGCACGTAAATTGTGCATTGCACACTGATGCCAGTTGTTAGTGTTTGGTTTCTAGCATGTTGTCAAACTGTGTTCTAGAGCCCGGGATTGCTGCAGTTAAATGCTCACAACGCCTAGCGGCCACAAGTTTCAAACTTGCACAAGTTACTTTATAAAACAGGGTGCTGGCTATGGACTGTTTATTGTGAAGCAAATTATTCTGTGTCACAACGGACAAATAAACTTTATTTAAAATCAGTATGGCAGTTGCCTTTAGGCGAGGTGGGGTAAAGAGGGAATGAACCTCTGTACCGCCCTACCTTCCGTCAGTGATGATGATGGTGCTTCAGGGGACTGCTAAAAGTCCCTAGACCCAAGCAGCATCATTAACTGCCAAAGAAAAAGTGCCTTGAGGGGAACCCATTTCCCCAAAAAGTTTCCCAATTTTCGTGTCAACTAAGTTTTGTGTCTACAAGTCAGCTCATTTGTTTTCAGATCTTAGGGAACATGATCTGTAGTGAAGCCCTGACACTTGCAAGCACCTACATGCACTTCAAAATGTGGATTTTCTCTTCGAAACCTCCTGTCACAATTTCACACTGTGCAGTGCAGGAGCTATGATTCTGGCTAAGGGCTCCTCATTGGGCAAAGCTGTTTACACTGCGCTGCAGTGAACCCTGTAACATGCCCGCTTGGGGCAGGTCTCTGCTGCGATGTCATACGTTGTGTGTGCCAGATCTCTATCTACATATTTTTCTTTTTTATGCAGAGCCTGTGCAACCTGTCAGTGAGCTGAGCCCCGCTCCTCACTAAGCACTATGGAACAGCAGAAATAGCCTTTTCTTTTCGTCTTAATTTGTGGCAAAAAAATTATGTCCATGGTTGTAGCAGTTCATGTGATGATTCACACCACAGTGATGCCCCTAGTTTAGGCAGAGTAAGTCTCGGAATGTGTGAATAGGCTACTGCTTGGCATGTTTTCTAGCAGTTTAGTCATAGCGAATATGTATCCACGGTGCCGACACCACGAGGGTCATCAGGAAAGTAGCTCAAAAGCTGAGGCAGGTTTTCCTGAATTGTTGCCTGGAGAGTTGGGTTTTAGGGATGCAAGCCACCGCAATGAAATCTCAGGTCAGTCAGGCAAGCACTGCCATATTGCATGTAACCGCAGTGGCAGTAGACAGAAAGAGTGTCCAATCTGGCAGATCTAGTTGTATATGTCGGCAGTAAAGCTCTACTAGGATCAGTAATGATCCTAGCTGAGAGCAAGATGGGGTAAGGTATGCTGCTGGTGCGATTGTTCTTGAACCGAGCGGGTATGCTTGAATGCATGATGGCATTGGGAGAGTTCGTTGGGCTTAACAGGGGTGGACGGCCGCCGACAATAAACGATGTCTTCAACTAGGCTCTTCCTTCGCATTGCCAGCGTAGACGACGGTATGTTACCTTCCCTAACTGGCAGCATTGTTTATTTACGCATATATAAATTGCTCTAAGTAAACATGCGAGTGAACATGCACATTGCAAGTGGCACATTGTAAAACTGATCTACTCGAGAAGTTTTCCCACATTAGAATGTCGGCCTTACGAAAAGCACGTATACGGGGTAAAGAGTTCAGCCACTAATAAATATTATAGCATTTGTCAAGAGTAAGAGTACTTTAGGATTCAATTCAACCTCATCAGAGAGGACACAAAGGCCATTACGATCAACCGGCATTTAAGAAACTTGCGCTAACTACTGCCACACTGTGCTGACATCACAGGCTGTTGCTATGATAGTGATTACTCCTCTTTAGTAGTATGAACTGTTCACCACCATAAAGAACCTTGAGGAAAAAGCTGTTAGGAGCACTGCATACGTTTGCTAATTGCACATATTCGGTCTCATTTGGGGAGTGAAAAATGGAGTCAACTTCTGCTAGGTCACATGGTTTGATGGACTGGAATCGGGATATCATTCCCGCAGTTTCAGCGTTGAATAAGTAAAGTTGACAGCCACATTCATTGTTATAAATGTCACTTTTCATAAATTGTTGCTTGCTAAGAGGTGAATTATGAGCACATGTGATAGTGTTCAGTGGAAGCTCAAAAGATTTTTGAGAGGTCGATGCCTGCAGTGTGCGCTACCTTCTACTTCTCGTATCACATTATTCTTTTGTCCATTTACTGGGCTTCTAAAAGGGTCAACTGAAAACTGTAACAAGTACAAAACTTCTGAAAACATACAGTACACAGTGTTGTACACGTTCTTCTACAACAGGAATGAAAGCTCATTCTGTCCCAATTTTGGAACGAATTACAGTTACATTTTGAAAACACAAAAAAGTCGTTACATAACAATTACCCATTTGACTTTTTTATATAAGTATACCATGTTTGTTAATCCTGAAGTGAAACAAAGTAAGCAACTTAAAGCTCGCATCAACCTATACATTATACAAATTCAACAATACCAAGTACACGCTGTAGTGAAATTACTGTCAGTCTCTCCCCCACCTGTTTTTCTTTTCCCTCTCTTCCCTCTTTCTCCTCCCCTTCCCTAATCCCGCAGTGTAGGGTAGCCAACCGGTTGTCTTTCTGGCTAACCTCCTTGTCTTCTCCCTTTTGTTGCTTCCTCCTCCTCCTCCCCAACAATGCCAACAGGAGATTATTCATAAAGAAAATCTGAAGGAACGCCCAGAGTCAAATCTTTTTTAGTGACCATCGACCATAATAAAAGCATGTGTAACTGCAGCTTGTGTGCTTGTCGATTTCAAGTCCCACACTTGTGGCACATTCCACGTTGATATTGAAAGGCGCAGTAAAGATACTGTGCTTCAGATATTCTAATAGATATTTCTCCACACATGCACCAATAAAGCTAAATATCTCGGACAGAAAACCACACCCGAAGGGACAATACTTGGGCATTTTACGAGTGCTGATTCAATATTTGAGTGTGAGTAGAGAATAATGTCCAGGGAGCACATTTGCAACTTGCCTTCTTTATATTTTTTTCTCACTGTCTTTTTTAAAACTTCTCCCCTCTTTCACCTCCTCCTTCTCACTATCCTTTCCCAACCCCTTGCTCTACTATACAGAGCTCTGCTATGCTCCGCTAGAGTGCGCACATGTTGCAGAAAAACAAACAGCCAATAACTTCAACACCCACTACATTAGGACGGTCACTCAGCTATGATTGTAAAAATGCTGTTGCTAGATATATTTGCTGTAGAGATGGAATGCGGATTCTCTGTGTATTTGTCGCTTCACTGCGATACAAGCACAATGAGCATATCAGTTCTCTGTACTGAATTTCTTCAAAGTGCCGTGCCCATCATAAATAATGCCATGAAAGAAAAAAAAAACAGATTGGAAAATTCAGTGGTCAGGGCACTTACGTTTGGATCCTAGATAGGCAACAAAGAAAAAATTTGGAAGAGCAAGGCGGGCTGCTCCCCATCCCCTTCGGGAATATAAAAGCTTTCTATCTATGAACTAGTTCCTGAAACGTCATCTCTTGAAACGTTCTGTACAACAGTGCTAGCACGGTACTCTATACACATCTCTTACAGAAAGTAGAAGCGCAAATCAGAAATTGAATGGCTGCAGAAACCATGCAACTTGCACAAAGAGACAATTAGATACACAAAAGCACTCAGTAAAAGTAAAGATACTGTCACAGCATTTATGAAGAACATTACTTTTATACAACGTACAACAGTTTTTCAGCCATTTCTTCGTCAACCTGGCGAAATCGCTGGGCAGCTGCATTTCGCTGCTCCTCCAAGCCTACTGCGTGGCAAGTTAATGCTAGCCAATAGGCTGCGTCTCTTATGCCTTTCTTCAACTGCACCTTAGTGTAAGTGTCTAGAGACGTCGTTGCAAGTTGGATCGCTTTGCCTGCTGCTTCCACCCCCTTGCTAGAAAACACGCACTTAGCACGCAGAAGACACAGCTGTCCGATGTCTGCAAGGCTCCCGTGAGAGAGGACGATCGTCACTACTTCATCGAGCAGCGTGCTTGCGTGTCCCGGCAGGCCGATTTGAAACTGAACCTCAGCCATCAGTACGACAAGCATGGCTCGAATGTAAGCCAGGTGGTGCTTCTCGGCATGCGTGAGACCCTTGCAAAGAACCGGGATGGCAAGCATAGGTTGCGAAGCTTCAATGAAGAGCTCTGCCTTGAGATGATACAGACGACCCACAAAGTGTGGCACACAGCCAACAAAGTTAATTCCTGTGTCGCGACATTCCTTGAACAAGGTGTCAATCAGGTCCAGCGCTGCCGTGAAGTGGCCCTGCCAGAGGAGGGAGCGTGCCCGACAAAGGTCGCCCTCGTAGTGGTCCAGTACTCGAATGCCCGAAGCGAGCTTCTCCACCAACGGCCAGTTCGCCTGGTACAGGGACACGTTAAAGGAGGTGACGAGGTAGCACAACTTGAGCGTCTTGTACGAATCAGAGTACCGAGGGAACAGCGACTTGCCGAAGTTGAGGATATCCTTGGCATTCTGGTGCTGGCCATGGAACGTAAAAGCGACGGCCAGGTTGCGGAGAGCCAGGGCCGACGCCTCTCCCAGGGGCTGCACTCCCGAGGCCCTGAGAGGGTCTCCGCGAGAGGCGTGCAGCAGCCAGTGCGACTGGAGCTGGGAGAGGGCCTGGAATCCGTAGAAAGCCCAGAGCGCCGCACGCTCGGCTAGCGCCGCGGGCTCGGACATGGCGTGCTGGCAGTTGAGGAGGTCGCTCTTGCCCAGCAACTCGAGGACGGCGCTGGGCGCAACGCCCGCCTCGCCTTCAACGCGCGCCAGCGCCTGTATGCCGAACGAGGCGACGCCGTGCAGGCCTAGCTCGGAGGCGCGCGTAATGAGACAACGAAGCTGGGAAGGGTCGCAGCGGCTGCCCTGAAGTCGGCAAAGGAACGACAGGGCGTGCTGCAGGAAGGCCGCGTCGTTGGCGTCCTGCGCGAGCGTGATGGCTTCGCGAAGGGCGATCAGGGCTTCGCCGCGGTGACCCATCTTCGCGTGCAGCGTGGCCAGGTTGAAAGACGCGTACCGGAGGTTTCGGGTCGCGCCGCCGTCTTCGACGGCGCCCTTGGCGGTCTCGGGTACGGCGCGGTCAAAGTAGTGCCGCAGGCTGTCATCCGCTCCGCTGTACTCGCGAACGGCGAGGCAGTTGAGGAAGCTGAGATAGTGGGCTTCGAAGAGGTCTCGGCTACCGGCCAACAGTTGGTTGATTCGCCGTTGCAGCTGCGGCGGCGGTAGGGCGGCTTTTTCGCTGAGCTGCATCAGCATCACCTGCTGCGCCAGGAACAAATCTGCCTGACGCTGCGTCGCCGCCGGTCGCGCTAACCCGACGGCGCAGTCGTCTGCTCCATCGGGTCGGCGCAGTCCCTCGTCGCAGTAGAAGCGGAAGCTCTTGTGCAAGTTTACGAGCGCGCTGAAGTTGAGCTTGTCCAGGGCGAGCAGCATGCGTCGCACGAACAGTCCTAGGACGCTGCTTTTGTGCAGCACGGCGGGCGTCGCGGCGACGGGATCGGCGAGAAGGTTGTCTAGATTGGGGACGTAGTCCATGATACCCGCTACGCCGGAGTCTCGCATGATGGCCACCTCCTCAGTGAAGAGGTCCAGCGTTTTTGGGTGCAACACTGGGCGCAGCGCGGCAAGCAAATCGCTCAGCGGTACGTCGGGGCTCTGGAGGAGCTTGAGAGAGAGAACAGCGAAGTCCCGACATTGCTGATTTGTGTGCGACCACGGCTCCTCGTTCGGTTTGACGTGCCGTCGCATCTTAACGCGGCAGTACTCGGACACGAGCACGAGCATAGCGAGCTTGTGAGCGGTGATTACCTCCTTCGGGGGGTTGCCGAGGGCCGCTGGAATCCATAGTCCGCTGTCCATGCCTATGACCGGCATCGTTCGTCGTTTCCAGCCACTATAGAGGCGAAACACGCGTCAGGTTTCGTGTGACATTGCCGACTGCAAGCCGTCAAGCTCCGAAAATCGTAAAGGGCGCCATTTTGCTTCTTGAAGAAACCAGGAAAAGGAAACGCTACAAAACACCTACCGGGAAACGCTAGAATGCGAACAAAGAGTAGTAAAAACATTACGCATATCTATCTAACCAGTTATTATATATATCTTTAAATAATTTAAAATAAACTCAATAATGGTTTGAGTGTTTTTAACTTATAACAAAAACCATTTTATTATATTTGTTTACATAAACAAAAAACTTCTTATAAAATAAAGCAATTATGAGTGCGTAAAAATATTTTGTAAACAAATTTTCGTACAAGGTTTTGAGAGTTTCGTTTGTGGCTGCTTTGATTTCATATGACCTTTGAGAGTTTGCGTTAGCAGGTTTTTAAGCACTCAATTTCAAAGGCAACGCTAGCTACCTGTTCTCTATCAATGATGGCGCAGCTGTCGTTCCGTTATAAAGAATATGCTATAGCATCCATCCACCTATTCAGACTCGTATTATTTGTCCATAGCTCACGCCAACGACGTTTTTGCCGCTTTCGTTCTTCACTTCTTTGTGGAAGGTAAGTTTCGTTTTTGCGCAGTAGTAGCGCGTGCATGGCGCGTGGCAAGTAAGTTTGGTGTGAGTTTTGAACATTTTGAATGCCGCATTTCGGGTCACTTTGTTGGATTATGCGTGGCTGTGTTTTTACGGTTGTCACTTTTGATTGTGGAGCCTATTCTTTCGCATTCGTTTTGAACTCGCTATGTCGGTCGCATCTTTAGTGCAAAAATTCGCGACCGCACTTGCACCTGTTTGCATTAACACGGCGTTTCTCTCTCGCTTCGTTCACTTTGCTACAAAACGTTTGGACCTGTTGTCGCCTCGCATGTTTTGCGGCTGACTCGGTGCGGCGCATGCCGCCGCCGTGGCGCAGTTTGAAATCTGCTGGTCGTTACGTAACTTGTTTGCTACTCGGCGACTACACCCACCCACCTTAAAACGGTCGAGTCACAGCTGTTGTGCAAGAAACCAGCGCGCATTCACGACGCAGAAAAACAGCACCGCACTGCTCCGATCGCGTCCTTGCTTGCGTATACATCGATCGTGATCGTGCGCTGACTTCACGAAAATATTGCACCAGCAAACTCGGTGTTTTAATACACCGAGTTAGAACCACGACATAAAAAAATGGCCGTGCACGTCTATCTCGCCGTGTTGTTATATGCACTATCAGCGGCATTTGACATCGTACGTCACTCCGTTTCGGCAAGTGTTCGTAGACGTTCCTTCTTATAGCCTCGCTGACCAACCACGTAGATACGCCCATTTCTACAAGGCAAACACGCTGTCGTGTTTCTAATCGATAAAACAGGATGAACACTCTTCAGTAACCATGCAGAAATAAGTGGCGAATCTTCTTGACAGAAGCAGACGACGCCAAGATGTCGCTTTGTGTTTGTATGTTTATTGGGCGTGCGCTGAACACTTCGCTGATGGAAACATACAAAAGTAAAAAAATTTTTTTTTGAATGGTGCGATTCTTGTTACTTACTGCTTCATGCAAGCGTTTTTCGTGCACTTGTTCGTTGAGCATGTTGGCGAGAACAGAACGCTTAAGTTGAAAAAAAAAATCAAGACAGAAAAAAAAAGCGGGGCTCACTGGATTCAAGTGACTGATTCTATAACTATTTGCGGGATCAGTTAAGCGCAAAACTTCTTATTTAACAGGTTCTGTTGAGCAGATAGCTTGCTGCACCGCTACCGTTTCTAGAACACTTTAGCGCCGCGCTTGGAATTAGTCCGCGGCGGCGGGAAAATCGTTCGACTAATCGACGCGCGAAAGACAAAGCTTGAAATTTAAGCGCTACACTTCACGTTTTGCAAAGGCCTCCAAAACCACGTGTTATATTTAGTGCGCCTTTCTTGTTAACGTTTTGTGCATTCTCCAATATATAAAGAGTAATTTTTATGAAATGCCAGAAAAAAAAAAAAACTCATTGCTGGTTAATATGTATGTTTTTCTAAGAAGCTTTTTCCAGTGTTATGGAAGAAGCAGATCATTCCTGCTTCGTTTTCCTTTAAATATTTCCCCTGCTTTTCATTTGTTTTACCGGTTATGATTCTCCAGGCTTGCACTATGGTGCAGAGGGTTCTATGTGGCGTTTGGCGAGTTCTACATCATTACCACCCCTGGCCCTTGCTGCAGTTTCCTGTTCATTTTTTTTGTTATTTTATAATGTAATAGTGCTTGTGTACACCCACATGTTTACTGCAGACTCCTTAGAAGAATCCTTCAACATTTTTTCAAGTTTTCATAAAATGATCGCAGTAAGAAGCCTATTTTGTCGCGACTTGATCGCCACAAAGACTTTTTGAATACGTCAAGAACAAGTGAAGTTGCAGGGAATTTATTGCACATTATGGGTGCTTTTTTGTGTTTTTGTTCGAACTTCAAACAAGTGTGCCAGAAGCTACATGGTTAGGGACAGCATGGTAGAAAGCCGTAGCTGCATGCACCATGTTCCTGCATGCCATAAAGTCAGGCTGCATGTTGTTTGTAATGAAATACATGATGTGTACAGTCTTCCAGACTATGATTGCTCGAGTATGTGGCAGCTTGTTGGAATTAGTTGCACTTTCTCCGACTCGGGTCGGAAGTGGGCTCTGCGTTTCTGTAATCCAAGTGAGAGTGCAGTACAGCCCCCACCGAACGTACCATGCGACAATCTCCTCATGCCATTTACTGTAAAAACACCTGGACCAAATGCAGGAGGAAGTCCTCGAAAACGAAATGCCTGTCATACTTCCGGCATTATGAAAGTGCTGGTACGTGTGTCAGGATCAAATGAGCGCATTATACCGATAACCAGCACCTTCACTAGTTTCACCGTCATAGCAGATGTTAGTGAGTGTAAAGTTTAGCATATTTCACTATTCAAGTATATTTATTGCAATTGTACTGTTGATTTCTTGTGTTTTATAGTCGGCAGAATGATTGTGCACGAAGCAGAAGTTGAGGACATGGAAGTGGATTTTCCGGCCGATGATAGTCCCTCATGGACAAAACTGCCGGGCCACGTGCTGATAAAAATCTGCCAATATTTAGAACCATTCGATGTGCTGAACTTCGGAAGAACATGCCACCATCTTCATAAGTTGACTTCGAGTTGGTTCCTGTGGACGTTCTTGGCTCTGTCGTGGTGCCAGGGTGTGTGGAATTACCTTCCCCAGAAAGCTGACGAAGGGCCCGAGGATCCCAAGCAGTGGCTTTTACATCTGCTACGGCTCTGCAGAGACAGGCGACCTCCGAAGGCGGAGGTAGTATCGTTCGAGAATGGCGAGAAATGGCGCCGGTTGCAGAACGACAAGTTTGCTTGCAAGGTACGTTTTCAACCGTTCAGGCGGGCAGTTGTTTACTCGGCATTTTGTGGCACTCGATGTTCTCCTGAGCTGCTTTATCATATTTCCCTGCAAAATAGCTGCGTAAGATGATCGAACAAGCTGAAGGCAGTATGCTAAAAAAAAAAGTAAATTGTATCATGCTGTGACGTAGCGTCTGCGTGAGTGTAGTTACAAAGCATAACCTTCTGGAAATGAAACCAATACTGGCTGTAAAAAAAAAAAAGACGTTATCTATGTTAAGCTACGGCGCGTGCTCCGAGGCTTGGCAGTATATCTTTCTCCACGACTTTGATCGTGTCAGACCGTCAGTCAACACAAACAAACTGAATGTGAAAAATTGTTAGTACTTCTTCAATTTGTATGTCCAAGTTCTCCAAACCTTATGAAAAAAAAAACTTTGGGACTGTAGCAGTGTGTCTGAAATAATTCACTTTGTATCACTAAGCCAGTGCTACTGCTTTTACGAGCCCACAGCTGTCGAGTGGACCCCCAGCGTGAGATCTAAAAGCAGCAAATAATGGCCTCTGTACCTCTATTTTCTTCTTGATCTATCAGCTTCATTAGAATAATTTAGTGTGTGTGTGAAAGAATTTGCTAAATTTGTCTGATGCTCCCTGAAAAAATTTGTCCTCAGGTGCTTCTCAAGATTTTTGTTATCTCTTGATAATTTGCCACCAGCAATTTTCAGATTTGTGTAATATACGCATTTGAACCTTAGTTTTAAGTTGCTCACTTTATTTTGCCTCGGGATTATCTGACAGTGTATATTAATATTAAGGATAAAAAGTAATGTTAGCAACACAGTCCAGTGTATGAAATGTAACTGCAACACATTCCTTTCACGTTAAAGGGGCCCTCCAACATTACTCAGCCCCCAAGTTTTTTACTCGCATGTTGCGTGGGCTGAAGTATTAGTTCGGCAAGAACAGCAGTGATAGGGGCGCACAACTCAAGGGTATTTAGTCTCAATCCTGTATGTATAGTTGCAAATCGGGTACATATAGTCGTCCCGACAGGGTCGATGCAGAACTCCGAACGCTGTATGAAGTCAAGATAGTCCCCCAAAATCTGGGACGGTTGGTAGCCCTACTACCGCCTCTCATTCCGAGAAGGGCATTTGTGGAATGAAAAAAGGCGGCGAAGCACAGTTGTGCCCTGCATCCCTGGACTGCATCAAGTTGTTTCGCGGGTTGTTTGGCGAGTCACATGAAGCAGCAGATGGGTGCGGTGACATTGATTTCAATGAAGGGAATGCGCCCCTTCAACAACAACAATCAGTAGTGTCTCGCACATTCACAAGGTAGCTTTGAAACGTAGATGCAAAAGGAGAGAAAAGAGGAAAACCTTTAGTTTCGTACATCCGACTCACACAAACAAAAAAGCCACAGGCAAAATGCCAGCCAGCACCTATACATTTTCGTTGTAGTGATCTTTTTTGTTGTTTTTGTGACATGGTCTTTTTGTTGCTCAATAGAAAGGCACAGGAAAGAAAAACTACACCAAGTACAGTAAAAACTCGTTAATTCGAACTGACGCCCTGGTCCCAGCACACCCCTGTGTATTTCTACAGGTGAAAACTCCCAATAATTCGAATGTAGCTATATCGACAACAGTTAATTCGAACTGGGAGCCCCTGATTTTAATTGCTCATTCCAGATGTCGGCCCACGGTGATGACGTATAACAATTCTAAACCCAACCCAGTGAACTAAAAGAAACAACCAAACAGCAGCATTTCTCAGCAGATTAAAATTCGGACGCTGCACAGGAGCTCTTGGTCAAACTGCAAATGATGCTCATGGAGTTGCTGCAGAAGAAACGCAAGCAAACGAGAATTGCCGATTATCTTTCGTTTTGATTGCATTACCTCTGCCAAGTAATTAGTGTCATAATTCATATTAAGGCTCACTACTCATATCAATGCATGTAGGTGCTTGTTTCTGGCATATTGCTGACTAATCATTTGAATTCGTTGGCTATTAAAACTCCATAAACTTTATTTACAAAGTAATCTGCCATAATCGTGTATTTGTATTTAATTCATGATAACGAGTCCGGAGGTGACTTCTTTGGGTTCTAATAACGCAATGCGGTATGACGTCCGTTCATTTTAGTGCACGCCCGCGGATTCGAACTTTGTATATAATACTGTATATAATGCTATATATAATAATTTGGTCCGGATACTAAACGGTTATCCAATCGTAGGGCTGCGCGCTTTTCAGTCATTGCCACCCATGATAGTTCTCGTGCGCACCAATGTGCATTGATGCAGTTGTCAGCATTCTAGTGACCTTACTGCATGATTAGAATACTAATTTAGGAGCTGTGCTTAGAAATATGGCAAAATTATCCCCAGCCATTAGTATGTGCTAATCAAAAATATGATAGGTGCTTTAAAAGCGTTGAAGGGTCCTTTTAATAGTCTTGGAGGGCCTCATATTTTTCATCCTGGCTATACATGAAAAAACCCAGTGCATAGATATGTCTTCTGTTTGCTTTCTTATCTTAATATTTTTTTGCTAGGATCTTTAATATCAATAACAACAGTTTTTAACCTTTGCTCTTGTTCCATGTGAAAATGTATACCTGATGGCTATTCTTTTAGCTTCACATATTCATTTGACTGACCTACCCTGTCTTTTGTGTGTGTGTGTGTGTGCTTCTCCCCCCCACCTTTTTTTCTTTTCATCAGGTCAGTATGCTTGCCTGTACATACGAGGCCATGAACAACAGGAAGTCCCCATTCGTCTTGCAGTGCATTTGGGTCTACGACATAGCCCTGTTTGAACGCCTCAACCCCAGAATACACTTAGATGTTTTAGACCTGAATCTTGATTCAAACAGTGCCAGTGAGCTGGCCACCCTGGGCAAGGCTCGGCCGTACGACCTTCGAGGTCATAAGCATCCGCAAATCGATGCTCGCAACTATATCTCCAGCAAACTCCCTTCTGTAACATGGTGCAAGGACTTGTTTAGCCATGGCCCGAAGGGGAGCATTTGCCCTTTACTGGTGTGCCCCTCCGCGCATGGCTACGATCTGGAGAGCTCGGGTGTAGATGGTCTCATTACGTGTGTGTCCTACGTGCTCGAGCGGCATCTTGGACGTGCCTGCCTCAGAGGACAAGTCACAGTTGGAGCCATGGCTACCAGGATCAAGGAAATCTGCTGGTGCTTGAACGGCGCCTACACTCAGCATAAGAGAAAGGCTGAGGAGAAGTGGCCAAATTGCCCCGTGGCCCATGCCATCGTCAGCATGTCCGACGAGGGATGGCCCGATTTGGCTTCCTGGCAGGTGAGGCAGCAGCTGAATTCTTTTTAACCATGCAGTTGTTTAAGCTTGCCGACACCCTGTGAAGTGTTCGGAAAAACTCTGCTGGGTATGCATAGCGTACGCATGTATACTATCATATATAGTAAGGAGGTGGGAAAGGGAAGCGATGGCAAGGCCACCAGCTCTGCTGATCCCACAGGCTCTGCAAAATTAGTGCATAGCTGTCCCTTGCCCCCCCTTTTTTTTATGTGGTTGTTCATGAAGGGGATGTTGTTGTGAGCGAAGCACTGTAAAATCTTCCTATTATAGTGTTATAGTAGTGAGTAATCTATGCGAGGTTGTAGGCACAATCATAGACTGATGATGTGGTTACTGTGGAAATAAGTGCCGAGACACTTGCGTGTGATGAGCTATGGGTGCATGTTGAAGGAACCCGGTTGTCTCTGAATGAACTTGAATATTTCCTTGATAGAACTTCTCGAGGCCTCTGTGTTGGCTAATGTGAACACGTTTGTTTGACAGGATGATGTACTCAAAACTATGTCGTGTGCAAGGTTTCGGCAACTAACTCTTACTATTCTTTTTGGCAGCCTTGTCTCGAACCACTAGGCCTACATTGGAGACAAGTAATGTCTCAGTGTGCCGCATTGCTTAAAGAGCACGGAACGTTGGATGCCATCGTCGACATGGCGAGAATCCGGTGGAGGCATTCCCTGCTGTCTGACATCGAGGATGTCATTGGGCACAATGGCAGCATGCTTGTTTCGAGGATCAATCTCACGGACTGCGACGCGATTGGTGGAGACAATCCTCACCAAGACATGGCTGCGGCTGCATTTGTGTCTCAGTCTGGTGCCTTAGTCACGTGGCAACTTCTTGGCCAGGCTTACTACTGACATTGTTGGATGTAAACGCACACACCTGAGTGAAAAGCTGAACAAAATAGAGGGTTGATTGCACAAGAGGTCTGGTGCATCAAGAAAGTTCAAACTGCATAAAGAGGCTAGTTGAAAATATTTTAGATATGGAGGAACCTCTGTGCAAGAGTTTTAAGTACGGGCAGAAGTGTTAAGTGAAGCATGCATTATAGTCAGTTTTTTATACTTGACTGGTAGCTCATGCCATCATGCATCCCCTGCAAGGGTGACACAAAGCATCAATATATACAAAAATTCAAGAAATGAACTTGAATAGAGTTGAAGTGTAGTGCTTATGTTTTTGCTAGGTTGTGTCATCATTGTTTAGAATGTGTGCTCTTAAAAGCTACCATGAATAAGCACCTTGCTGACAGGTGCATTTCAAGCAATACCTAAGCAAGTTTATTTTATCTGCAACTGCATAGGTGTATGTGCTAGTACTGTCCTTTTTGGCCCATTGTCGTGTAAGCGTTGTTGGTGGGGAATCTGATTGTTCGTTTCAGAGAGCTTCACTTTCTGTCTCGGTGGTCCTCAGACTGCATGCTAGGGCAAAGTTTTTGTGTGGCAGCATGGTGTGCATGTGATGGATGGTGTTCTGTGTATATTCTGTCATACACGTATATACTGTCCCTTCAAGTCCGACACACTACCGTTCTGCAGTCCTTATCTTTGTGGAGGCTTCAGTGTTTCTGTTGATTATTGCAACTTAACCTTTAGTGATCGCATTGGTATTTTGGTTTTAACATTTTCTTTTGCGATAGGTTTTGTTTGTGACTGAACAAGGTGGGTTCTCATCTTGAATATTTATAATGGGTGCTCTGTTCTGTTTTTAAGTTTTTCTTGCCTTCTTTTTGAGCCGTCATTTCGAATACTATCATGCCACAGGTAATTCGAGTGGTGCTTCTGTACGCCATTCTCTTCCAAAAATATTAAGATCACGGAAGCTGCTCTCGGTGCATTCAGTCCACTATTTGTTAGTTTTGCGATTATCAACCAGGCTGACTGAACCCCATGACAAACACAAGTTTAGCTGGATTAAAGCTGGCCGTTACATGAGCTGTTTTTCTGCAGGTAACCAGAATGCTAACACTCATCAATAGTCGTTCCAGCTTGAATGTTTCTGCAAAGTTCTGAGCTGTGCCATTTGTAGCAGACACTATTGGCAGTGAGAAAGACATTTCAACTCCACTTGTCCAAGCTGAAATTCGGTGGTCACGTCTGTTGGGAGCCGTTGAAATCTAAAAGGAGACATTTTACCAATGTGATGTCGCAGAGCTACATGTGTGTGCACAAGCTCATCATCATCATCAGCCTGACTACGCCCACTGCAGGGCAAAGGCCTCTCCCATGATCCATCAATTAACTCGGTCTTGTGCTTTCTGCGGCCACGTTATACGTGCGAACTTTTCAATCTCGTCGTCCCTCCTAACTTTGTCTCCTTCGTTCATTTGCCTTCTCTGATAATCTAGTCAGCTACCCTTAATGACCAGTGATTATCCTGACTACATGCTACATGCCCGGCCCATGTCAATTTATTTTTTTTTTTATTTCAACTGTGATATCTTTAACCCGGTTTGTTCCCTAACCCACTCTGCTCTCTTTCGGTCTCTTAAGGTTACACCTATCATTTTCCTTTCCATCGCTCGCTGCGTCATTCTCAATTTTAAGCTGAACCCTCTCTGTAAGCCTCCAAGTTTCTGCTCCAAAGATAAGTATCGGCAAGATGCAGCTGTGATACACCTTCCTCCTGAGGGTTAGTGACAGATTACCATTGATGATTTAAGAATGCTTACCAAATGTGATCTACCCTATTTTTATTCTTCTAGTTGTTTCACTCTCATGGTTCGGCTTCACGGTTACTACCCGTCCTAAGTAGACGTATTTCTTTACAACTTCCAGAGTCTCTCCACCTATGGAAAGTGCTGTTTTCTGCCGAGACTGTTGCACATTACTTTAGTTTTGTGCATATTAATTTTCAAACCTACTCTTCTGCTTTCTGTGTCTAGTTCAGTGTTTGTAATCTGAGTTACTCATCAAGACAATGCCATGGTTACTTAGATACTCTCCATTAACTCTTATCCCTAGCTCTTCCCAATCTAGGATTCTGAAAACCTCCTTTAAACACGTGGGGAACAGCATTGGAGAAATCGTGTTTCCCTGCCTCATACCCTTCTTTATTGGGATCCTGTCGCTTTTCTTATGGAGAACTATGGTGGCTGTGGGTCCACTGTAGATTTCTTCCAGTAAGTTTATGTAAGGTTCGTCGATGCCCGGATTCTGTAGTGTCTGCATTACTTCTGATGTCTCAACTGAGTCTCACACCTTCTTGTAATGTATGAAAACTATGTATGGGGGTTGGTTGTATTCCGCGCATTTTTCGACCACCTGATTGACAGTAGGGATATGGTCAATTGTAGAGCAGCCTGTACGAAACTCTGCTTCGTCCGTTGTTTGATTAAATTATAATGTCGCCTTAATTATATGAACTATTATTTTTGTCAATAGTATGTAGAAAACGTACAGCAAGCTGATCGACCTGTAATTTTTCAAATCTCTGACGTCTGCTTTCTTATGAACTAAAATGATGTTGGCGTTCTTACAAAAGTCTGGTACCCTTCCGGTTTAGAGACGCTTCGTATATAAAGTGCCCAGTTTTTCTAACACGATTACTTCGCCATCTTTTAGTAGGTTTCAACATGTGTGCACTAGCTACTTTGGAGTATATCAGCACAAGCTATTTTGGAGTATATGATGATGATGATCCGTTTATCACTACGAACAGGCACGCATATATGCACAAAGCTGCCAAACAGGATGCGCGCGCCTTTCAATGGTGATAACTGGACGGCAGAAGGCACGCACTACACTATCGCAAAAGGCTTGCCGCTGTTCAGGTTTCATTTGGCGCTGATAATACATTGCAGCAACGAGCTGAAGCGATTCCATTTGCCAGATGCCTCTGAACATTAAACGTTGTTGCAGCTTTAGAACTCAACAATAGGCAGGTATGCGGTACATAACACAGCTAGCTCAATTCATTGTTTCCAACAAAAGAAACCTACTGGTAAACACTATCACTTGGCTCGTGCCAACACAGAGCATGTTGGAACACAAGCAGACTACGATCGCTTGCCCACAGGAGGTTCCCCGATGTAGACTGAAATATACAATAAGATTGGCCAGGAGTGCTACAGGTACTTGAAAATATCTACGTGTAAAAGGCACGAGATGTTGAAAACTCATTCGGCTGAGGCAATTCACATGTGTAAAGTCTTGTGATAAATTGCACAGTTGATGCAGATTGCTTAAATCTGTTTCCAAATCATCCTTGGTACTTGCTGTGCTGGCTCAATGCGTTTATCCAAAATCGTCATAACGTTTCAGGGTACCTATGGCACTGACCTAAAACTTCCTTCAAGTCCCACAATTGTGCTCGGGGTATTCGAGACTTTCGTTCATTTCAGAGATCTGATTTGTCTAGTTCATATTTTATGCAAGTTTCCCTTGATGGATAGCTCGGTTACCCAGAGGTGTAACAGTAACAATGCTGGCGGCAATAACCATCACATGGTCCATTATGCATTCGCCTCGGACGAAATGGTGTTGTAAAGTGTTTGTTTTTAAGTTTATTTAGTTATTAAATTGATCCTCTCCTGCACCCCACTGAAAGCCTTCTGCCCTTATAAGTTTCCCACTGCCTTCAGATCTGGAGGCATTACAAGCATTTTGCGCCTCACTTGGTCTTGAACTACTTCAGTAATCGGCTCGCCTTTGACCCTGCCACAATGTCATGTCACAAAGGCATCATGTGACCTCATGATGGCATCTTATGGCGACTTGATCATGGGGTGATTTTTTGCATCACCCATGTTGGTGTCGCCTATGCCCACTGTCAAATTTTGCGTGTAATAAGGAATCTATGGCTTTCACGTTAATATTTTGTGTGTGATGAATTCTCCAACCAAATGCCAAGTTCTTGAAAAGAAGCGAGAAATGACTATGTATCGTTAATTAGAGTAAATCAGTCTTGCAGAAGCCCACAACATTTAGAAAGATTTAGGAAACGGAGGGATCGTCAGCCACTCATTATGCAGTGCAATGCTACAAAAGGAAATGAGCGTTTTGGAGAAAATAAAATCTTTGCATTTGATAAAAAGTTCATCCTGGTTCAGGATTTTTAAATATTTGTTCACCTTCAAACCTTTCTTTCCAAATAAGTTGTGAGGGCCTCCTTTGTATGGCTAAGCAGGACTCTGGTGCCAGCGAGTCAGTTCAAGCTTTTACATTGTAGCACTTTTAAACGTGGAGACCCTATTTTTTAACATGAACAAACTGATGCGTGGACAAAGAACACTGTTGACTCTCTTGCAAGCGGTGATGTTTTATGCGATAGTGCTGCCACAAAGCAAGCAGCGTGCCTACTTGTGCTTGGAAAAGTCTTTGGAACTTGAAGTAACAGCGAAATGAGCACTAAATGCGAGACGAGTGTTTTGTCTGCCTTTAACTAGTGGTGCCTCTTGCGAGTACTGTCAATGGTTTTTTTTGCAACACTGTATTGATGCTAGTGCATAGGCAGATTTAATTGATGCAGCTTACGGCTTTTGCAACACAACTGCTGTGAAAGTGCAACTGGGTAATATGTGGTTCCTGCAGCGAATGCTCGCGCGTAATTAGCTAGGTTAGGGTGGGTTCAAGAGTTTTAACTGGTGGCTGGAAGAGCATTTGCCCGAAGTGGTTATTGTCCGTTGTTACTTCGTATTGTGTGCAGACCTTCCTGTGCAGCAGCTCTCTGACAGGGACAGAAGATAATCTATTACGGAGAAAGCAGCTCAGATTTCCTGACAGTTTTCTGCTTGTCCTTGCTCTGCTTTACTGTGACTGAAGTACTAAAGCACTGTGTGCTTTACTTCGGTCACGGAGCAATGTGTGTCCTACAGACACCCCGTTTTCAATGATCCGAGTACATGAAGAAACTGCAGTAAAAATCAGACACCATTCTTTTAATTGTCTGTCAAACACGAGTATATGAGGCAAAGCATTGAGATTCATTGCGTGTTTCGTCAAGTGCGTCATTGAATTGCCAGCACTTAATCGTTTAACTATACGTGCTTTGTGAGAAAGCACGTGATCTTTTCCTCTCATGGGTTCAGTTGGGACTGCTCTACATAACTCTGTTTGTGCTGCTTGCAAAAAAATGCGAGGCGACTCTCTTGGTAAACGTTATGCCTCGCATTGTGTTAAACGTGCTCGCTCACTTAACTCTAATGATGTGAACTTGTGCCATTGTGAGGACTGTGTTGGCTTTTTCCTTGTCCCTTTTCTTTTTTATTTACAATATTAAGGAATTCGGACAAGAAGTTGAAATAACTTTGGAGGGAATAGAATTCGAGCAAAGTGTCCACTGCAAATACTATTCTAGTCTCTAAGATAACTATGCCAAGGCAATATAACCAGTGTGGCATCAATAGCCTTGATGGCTGCATTTTTTTTTTTCATGTTTAGCTAAACCATCCTCTCTACTTTGTTACTTCTTGCCAAACTCCCTGAATGCTGTAAACCATAGAATTTTTAATGCTGTCCACATGTTGATATTTATCAAAAAGAATTTGTGCAAGCTTCAGAATCAGTGTGGCTTTATTTATAAAAGCGGGATCAAGACTGTATGAAAATTTTGCATTTCACATTGATGCCGATTCCAAGTTCTGCACAGTTCTTTTATATTATTTTGTTCCCAGCAAGTTGTCAAGGTGTGTCATAAAGCCATGGTTCGCTGGTTTACATGCCAGGTGCGGCTGAACGCTCACGACTCCTAGCAGCCACCCATTTCATGCTTGCGTGAGCTTTGTGTAAAACAGCCCGCTGATTGTATAGATTGTTTGTAGAGTAGTGAAGCATTCAGTGCCTTAACAGAAAAAATATCTATGACTACCTCAAGAAGGTTCCATATTTTTATACCATTAAAGTTACTTTTACAAAATGGCTTGTTTGTTTATGTATGTGTAGTGGTGATTATTTGTAGTACAGCCGTGGCCACGTTTGTGTAGAGCGCTCGAGCAGCCGGTTTTTGCTCTGCAGGCTGAAACCTTGAAGCAATTTCCGGCTCTGAAGTGGTTTAGTTGTCAGGCTGGCCACGTCAGAGCCTGATACTGCCCCAAGATTTCGCCCCGCAGAGCAAAAACTGGCTGTTCCCGTGCTCTAAACAGACGTGGCCGCAACTGTACACTCAAACCTCATTATAACTAAGTTGCATGTTACCAAAAATAGTTTGTTATATCTGAAAATGTTATTATGCTATATTGTTAAGACTCATTTACAAGACTATTCTTAATTTGCTTTGTTATAACTGATATGTCGTTATTCAGGTTGGTTGTACTAATCGATGTTTGAGTGCATACACAGTGTTCCCAAAAGTTTTTTTTTTTTTTGTTTCCAAGACGCTCCAGTCAGTCATTGGGGCATCCAGGGAAGCAAGAAAAAAAGCAAGGCAGGGGGCTCTGAGATACAAACCCTTTACTATCTCTTTTGAAACCCTCCAAATGACTTGTACATATATTTACAATATTCTACAGCCGTGAGCAAATGTACAAAGCCTTTCACGTCACTCGCAACATTGCACCCTTCTTTCAAGCCATCTTCCTCCCCCGACAGAGGGAGGAAAGACAGTGCACAAGTGGGGGTCGTCCAGGGAGGAAGCAAAAAAAACAATACAAAAATTAAACAATGACAAACAGTAGTGAATGAAACGCTCTTAACACCTCACGTGAACAATGACACACGTCTACCATCCTTCCAGCGCCAAGCATTGAACCAACAACACGCCAACTGTAAAAACAGACAATCAAATAAGGGCACACGAGAAGAACTGACAGTTGTAATTCGTTGAGTATATCACCACCCTCGTGCACGTTACGGGGTTGCTAGTGACTTAGGTTCTGTGCCTTCTCTCGCAAGCAAAAAAAAAAAAAAAAGAAGAGAAAAAGCCGACGCTCAATTTTCTCTCTCGCACACCATCCCTTCAGGCCATTCTCACTGCCGCAAACAGACTACACAATCTAGCGAAGCAGGCCGCCAACCCTAGAGTAAGACGGCTCTTGCTGTAGCACCACTCCGGCCTTTCTCCTTGTTGCATGTACAAACACCCACAACCCTGCTCAACTGTCGGACTAAAAACGAGGAAAAAAAGGCCACATGACGTCACGCTGTGCAGGACCTATGGCACTGGCTGCGGGAGCCGGATGGCTCCTTTGGTTTTTGCATGGTTGCTAGACTGCTGCAGGGACGCCGGGCTGACAGGCGTCGCGACGACACCATTCGGGTGCGTCAGCTTTCTCCGTAGTCTGCAATGATAAGGTGGCCGATAAAACAGTTTGTCAGCTAAGAAGCAAGTTGCTATGCTTCATCGCATTCTCCAAACCTGGTGAGGGATGTCGGATTAAGAGCAAGGAAAGCAAAAATTTCGGGTAAGGAAGCTAAAAAACGCAGCGAGCTCAACCCATGCTGCTGGAGTTAGCAGTGCAACGAGAACTCTGTGGGTAAGAAACAAAAAAACTATGAAAGCAGCATGCTTCATGGCTGCAACATACGTGGCCATCTGTATCCACAGCTGGTTTCGCAAGCCAGGCCATCGATGCAACTCTTCTTTCTCGCTCTCCCTCCTTTCACAGGTACCACCCTTCTCCTCCTCAAAGTATATCACAATCCTGCCTGCACTGATCACAGTCTTGTGTGCAGGAGCGATGCTTGCTCCATCCACAGCCAACATCTTTCTCTCTGCCCAAGCACGGGGCCAGGCACAAACCTTGCAACACGTGGAAAAAAACAAGAACAATCTCTCTCGCTTCTGGCCACTCACAAAATCGAGCACTGATAACTGGACCACAGTCTGCGCTGGGGGGGGTAGCAGTAGTAGACAAAATGGAAAAAACCCTGTGCGACACTCTTGAAACCTTCTAGAAAACACATACACACAGTTTGCCCTTATCTGCCATTTGGCCTCTTTCATTCACCGCCCCGGGTACGGATGGCACTGTATTGTGCAACATGCCGCTCATGGTTGCCTCCGAAACTCGCTCTCTTTCGTTCTTCTTTTGAGTAACAACACCCCCATCGCAACAAACACAGCAAGAAACGACAAGCTTAAACTCGCGAGGCAGGACAACTGCCGAAGAAGAAACTACGCAGAAACAGCGATAAAGGAACAACGGGGAAAAAAGCAGAACAAGCAACGTTTTGCCGCTTTCTGTTGTTGTTTGTTTTTGTGCACTGCCTTCTACTGCCGTGTAACAGCTTTTCTCTTCAATGCCTTGCTCAAGCTACACAGGCCGGCTGTCCTCGCAGACATCTTCCTTCGAGACAAGTCGACTCGAGCCGGACTCGATTCGGGGCGATGCCAAATCACGCAAGTGCTGAGAAGTACGGGACGAAAAGCGCATACACAGACGACTTCTAGAACACGTGAGCACAGGTTTCACTGCATAAAGGCTACCGCCTCGACGATGGCACGCGAGAGTCTTTTGAAACATCTCGAGTTGCCACGACGTTTCCACCGCCTCTCCTTTTACCACACGGCTTCCTTGCTTGCATATAAACTGTAACACTCTGTTATGCTGAGCCCTTTGTACCTCCCCCCCAAACCCCACAAATACCAGTGAATTGCTTTTGTGCACCTAACGGGCTATCCTAAAGCATCCCTTTTGTGTGAACAGTGTTTGCGGACTCTGTCGTAACACATGCGTGCACGAGTTCCTCCCCGTCCCCCCAAGCAATGTAACAACAATCAAGCACAACTGGAGGCTAACAAATGCTTTATGATAATGAGACTACTGCGAAAAAGAAAAAAATGACAATGCAATCGTGAAGCGCATCGGGCCAATATCCCAAGAACGGCATTCTCAATGTACAACACGTACAATGTGGTATGCCTCCCACATACGTCGTCCAGCGAGCAGTTATTACAACGACGCCTGTCGCAACCTTGAAAGTCAAGGTTCATTCTTGCTGCATTCAACTTTTTTTTTATAACATGAACGGTCCACTCCAAAGTTTATGCAACTGCTTGCTTGTGAGCCTTGACCAAAAAAAAAAACAAGATTAAAATCATTCCTGAGTGTGAAAAATTTACAAAGTTGCCACGTGCTCGAGAACTAGAAGCTGCCATTCTTGAGCAGTGTATAGACTACTCTTGCTGCATAGATGCACAGAACGCTGCAGCAGAAGCCTTTGAATGTGATTGTGTAAAATGTAATGTTACTGGGCAACCAGGTGGCTTCCTGTAAAAGTGTTAGCTTTGAACTCTTACACGAATATGTAATTAATTGAAAAAAAAAAAAAAAGACTAGGATTGCACAGAACAACACCTTAACAGGCACGAAATTAGTGCGAGCCTGTTACTAGTGAATTTGATGGGCCAATCAAACAAATCCCCAGATCGAAGTGACGCACCGTACAGCAAAAAGCAGCAACATTCCACTCCTCTGGCTAAATTGGCGAGCAGACCTGCTTTATTCGAGTGACTTTGGCTTTTGTGTTCACCAGCGCAATATGGTGGCCACCTGTGCACTATTACTCTCGCACTGTACAGGCTTTGCGCAAGACGTGATCATTGGCAGTGCACGTGACAACAGCGTTACTCGCCAGAATCACAGAATGGTACAAAACTCGTGCACGGATTCATCAGGCACCTGATAGTTCGAAAAACCTTAACACTGTCCATCCTGCTTTTGATTCACTGCAAGTACACTGCCAGAAATCCTTGTTTCACACTGAAAGCAGTGCATACCGCCCAGAATCGCAGCTCTCCAATTCAGCAAAGGCCTGTGAGCCCCCCCCCCCCCCCCCCCCCCCCTTGTTTTTACATTAACAACTAGCCTATCACAAACATGCCCATTTGCAAAGTACTGCATCAGCAACACTCAAAGTCCAGCGTACAGTTGCTCAAAATGACGCGAACAGGCTGAGAAAGCCAATCCTTTCGTGGGTTCGGTCTGGACAACCGAAAACGACGAAGGAGTTACGCACGTGACGATGATCAGATGCAGGATGACGTAAAAGAGGTGTTGCGGTCGTACGACAATAACGCATGGAACGTGAACAAACAAACAAAAAGAAGGAATGCGGGGAGTTGGGAGCAAATGGAAGATGGGAACCAGCAACTGCATTATGTACAGGTGCCACAATTTACGACATAAAACAGCCTGTCGCGGTGATAATGCGACCGGTCGGTTGCGGCAAGTCGACCCTGCCCTAAATCCGAGGCTCTGTCAAGTCGCAGACAAAATGACAGGTCGCGGGAGATGACACCATGATCCAAGCTCAAAATAAATACAGCGAAGTGACACCACAAACGATGAGGACATGATGACTGGTATCTTGGCACTAGGGTTACATTTATGATTACTCAAAACACATGGAAGAGAGAGGTGCATGGGAGGTAAAAGGGCTGAAGTCGTGGTTCGGAAACGGCAGCTCCGTTGGCGACGGACGAGAGACACGATGCTGTCCTAAAGGCTCGAAACGAACAAAACGATGAAGGATGTGAAAGTTTCAATGATGCGCTATGAAAAGCCAAGCCAATAACTTTTTTTTTTTTCTGGAGCTGACCGTTTAAGGGCATGGTGAAAAAAAAGCGAGAAGTGTCTCTTCCTTGGCACGGATTTTTTGTACTGCAAGAGGCAACCGACACCATGAATCCAGCTATGCTTTCGAGAACCGTGCATGTGCCATCTCTGAAATCTTCTTTTTCTTCTTTAGTTTTCTTTAATCTTTTACATCTTGTCGCATTGTGCCACTGTCAAACAGCGTCTCGGCGCGAACAAGTCGCTGAGCCTCTAGCTGCGGATCTTTGTCGCCTTCATTTTTTTTTTCTATCTCTCTTTCATTTTGTACATGTGTCGACGTGACACTTTTTTAAGTTATTTTGTTGTTGTTGTTGTTGTGCAGGATAATGTAAAGGTGGGGACGTTATGACTAGGACACACACATTTGAAAACCCGCTTCGAATAGTACTTTGCACACGCACACACGCACAAATAGAAAAAAAAACACAAGAGAAATATAAACGACAAGCAAGACTTGACCGGGTGCTTTAAAAACACCTCACTAAGATGATGAGGTACCGTGTCTGTAAGAGACAGACACACACAAAAAAAAATGGAGAGACGCCGAAGGAAAACTGTGGGGCATGTTTGGGCCCTAGGTTACGTTTGTGAACCAGCAACTGGAAGTGTAACTAGTACTATCCGGATCAATTCAGCACTAAATATACTGAGCCAATGAAATCGGAAAAAAGACTGGATAGTCTCAAAAGCCACGCAATAGCGCTTGCAGCGTGGTAGTTTAGGCACGAGTGAAATTTTTTTTAGAAATATAACAGCCCTCCGTTGATACGGTGGATAAATTTTCAAGAAAGAGGTTAACATGGGAAGGTGTACTTCCTAATGACAAATTCATGAGTTTGTCCCAACTTAACGTTTTCCTTTGGCGTCCCGTTGAAGCGGAGCTGTTGTAACGAATGCAACAGCATCGTTTCTTTGTAGCAACAAATATGTCGTTTTGCTGCATTTGCATTGCGCATACAATTGATTCTGCATGCACTCAGCAAAAGAATGAGCTTGTGCAAGGAATACTGCAGCAACATGTGCATGAGGCACGAACCGTGTGCACGTAATGAAAATGTTCAGGATGCAGAGGATAAAATTGTCCAAACAGAAAACGAAAAATTTTGAACGAAGTGCAGTCCACTTATAAGGGCGGTGGGAAAGACCATCAGTATGCGAATCAAAGCACAAAGTAGGAGGCATTGCCCACTGGTATGTTAACTGATAGCTGACCATTGAAAATGGACGCACTGTAAATGAGCGTTTTGCTGCCAAAGAAAAAGTCGCAGCAACTTTCACTCGAGGCACACCGTAATGAAATGAGCTGCAACGATCAGGTGTGCAGAGTGTGAAACCTGCCGTTGTTTTCATTAAGGTTGTTGAACTCACATGAAAAGCACAAACCTACCTCGAAGAGGAACAGAAAAAAAAAACCTCTATGGGAGCTGTCTTTCCGAAAATCCCTGAATACTCATTGAATGAAACGTTTCTCAGGCTGCACTTTGCAGTATGGGGGTGCCCAATGAAAACATGCGGGCTAGACGACCAACAATGACAGCTTTCTCTTTAAAGGAGTCAAAATGCGAAACAGTCTGTCCGGTGAATAAAAGCGGCCAGGATGCAGTAGAATGTTGCTTGTAACAATCATGAACGATAAGAACTTAGAAATAGTGCAGAGCACGGAATGTTCAGTCTCAAGCCATCAAATGCTTTTCTTGATCAGTCCAACTGGTGCACATCCACAAGCTGCCACAGACTGCACTAATGTGAGTAATTTTTTTTTATTAACTAAAGTTTTGTCTCAACACTACAAAGTGATTATGAGAGACGCCGTAGTGGAGGGCTCCAAAAGTTTTGACCATCTGGTGTTTTTTTATGTGCAGTGCCACCATGCAGTACGCAAGCCTCTACCATAAATTTCTTCCCATCAAAATCTGACTGCCGAGATCGGGATCGCACCCGTGACCTTTCGTGTCATGGTGTTTAGGTTGTTCGCTGTCATTCAAATCTATTCTGGCCGCAAAATTATTTTAACCTTTCCGCAGTGTGCTGCAACAATCACTTGGCTGTAAGTAGATGTAAATCAAGTTCAATGAGTGCAGCTCTGCTGCTTCAAAAAATCATTTCATTGTTAACGCCATTCCGCGCCACTCAGGATTTCTCGCCGGCAAGATTCCTACTGCATCCGGCTTCATCCTCCCACAGATTTTCGACACCACAGAGTGCTCTTCCAGCTCTCTCAACAAAGACCGTTGACTGCAAAACAGGCGGTCTCGAAACAAACCTCCCTCATTAAAGGTGCGCGTGCCCGCACCCCCACGCGCACTGCGATTTCGTAAAATGGGCGATGGGAATGACGACGAGTGAGTGGTGAGCGAACAAGGCTTTCGACACAGAAGCCGTGCTTCTGCAGCGCGACAGATGAAAAGGGCAATGATGACTGAAAATGTGCACGCACACACACACACGCACACAGAACAGGGCAACAGAAGCACTCACAGGTCAGAAAAAAATGTCGAGGAAAAAAAAAAAAACAAGGTTCACACACGCTGGCACAATGCAAACTGTCACTGCAGAGCGATGCTCGTGCCCTGCCTACAGGATACACCAAACACCCCACAACTTGCACCTTGAGGAAAGACGAACGCACATGAAGGGACACCCCGTCCCACTAGAAGTTTCAGACACACCACACACAACTTGCGTTACATCTAGCGCAAAGGCCCGGGCTGTGTGTCTGCCCAACAGTTTCAGCTTGCACCATTGAAAGCAAGCTGGCTTGGCGAGCCAGACCGTGAGGTATACTCGACACAGAGGCTTCTATACATTCGCACAATAACAACAAACGAAACAACAGACATTAAAACTTCTCGAGTCTAGAATAAAACATGAGCCATAAAAAAAGGGGGGTGAAAACAACAGGCAGGCCAACACTGTTACAGTAAGAAAGCTATGAACACTACGAGGTGAGTGACACGAAACATAAAAAAAAGCACCTGTGCTGATGACAACACACAGCCATTGTCTACTACATTTTCACGAGAGAGAAGTGCGAGTAAGTAAGAATTAAAAGATAACGTAACAGCAACAACGGCGATAACACGGACACGTTGAAAGAGGAAAGACGGTAAAAGACCTCGGCGAACGAAAGCGCCGGCGAGATCTTGCAGCGGTACTGACTGCACCCGCGACTCGGCGTTCTCGGCTGATCACCACAATCGCTGTGCGTGCATGTCGCATTTACGGCACGAGAAAAAGGAAAACAGAAAAAAGTATTGCATTTGACGCTTCTTTCCGCACCAGTTACCTGCTCATCAAACACGAGCGAGGTGGGCCCCAGGAAAAAGCTGGTTTGGCTTTCCAAAGAAAGAATTTCCGCTCAAAGAGAAAACAGGTACAATTTGGCACATAACGTCAACTGGTTGTGCCTTTTTTTTTTTTTTTTTAAGTCAAAGCAAACATTGACCACACCAACAGTTTTTGCCCGACCTGTGTTTGCAGTCATCAAGCCTAGAACTAAAGCCAATTTGTGATTTGCAGCCACAATAGCTGCTTCGAGAGGAAGGCTTGGCGATCGACGGTACATGGGGAGGAGGCTGAGGAATTGAAGTCTGCCACGACATCTGCCATGTAGTCGTTTGTTGACCATCTTGTAGTAGTCAGCAGTAGTAGTAGTAACAACCGTTATGTTTTCATCTAATGTGAATGTGGCAAGACAGCTGTGCAAAACAGAGAAAGCATTTCATGAAGCTTGTTCACTTATGCTGTCCATTTTGTAAATCACGAAAATCACCGGGTTTGTGTTCTGACCAGGTGTTTTTTGGTTCTGTGGCACTCGTATACATTTGGTTTGGCCAGTCGGGCTTGGTGTTCTGTCTGTTTCAACAGCATACCTGTTACACTTTTTCAATCTTTAAGATTTCAAGCATTTTCTGAGCTATTCAGGGCTCTCAAATCTGCATGCTTGGCAGAGCCAAGCTAGCTCTTGATTTCTTGTCAGGAATTTCGCTGCTACATTTAACCAACCGGTATGCCTGGTGGGAATAAGTCTCAACAGATGCTGTTCCAGATAAATTTTGCGAATGGCAATGCACTTGCCATCAACTGATTGGTGGTGCAGTCATAATGCTCCGTTGCCGACACAAAAGTTGCCGGTACAATAGCGGCCGTGGCAGTTGCACTTTGATAGAGATGGACTACCAGAGGCCCGAGCACAGTGCGACATTGGTCCACGTTTTTAAACACTAGATGATCGAAATTTTCAGTGCTCGCTACTACGGCGTGCCTCATATCGTGGTTTTGTCCTCAGATATTACTGTATGACTTGCCTTGAATAAAAAACGTCCATTGGCAGTAACAGGTTGTGCTAATTAAGACTGCACTAATTAAGACCTTGCTATAAGTCTAGATCACCCACAAGCTGTTAGTTCAGCTTTAAACCACTAGCACAAACTGCCCACATTTTTTACATTATTTGCCTTCAATTGACAATGTTGTTTGTCATGAACATATACGCAAAAGCTCGCAATGGCTGAGCGAGATTAATGTGGCATGCTCAATTCTCTTCCTCCTCCCTCCAATGGGGTCGAACCTCGCATTACCAACACATTTCCCAGGCCACAAGAATGCACAGTCATGATCACACACACACACATACACACACACATGGCCTTCCAAGTCAATGGCAACAGCACAGAAAGAAACTGTGGAAGGGTCGCAGCGAGTCGACATTAAGTGACGCACGCTGCGACGTGCGATGCATGCGATGCTGCGGCGGCACCACCGGTTTAGGCGGTAAGGAGCATCTTGTGTTGTTCCACGGGTGGTTTGGGTGGCGGTTGGGGAGTGCAGGCTGAGAGTTCCTTGTCCTCGTGCGAATTCACTGGGGACCCGTGTGGTGCTGCTTCGGGAGAGCTGGCCGTCGGCGGCTGGTGTGTGCTGTTGGGTGGCGACGTGGGCACGGCGCTTGTTGGTGGCGGCCGACGAGGGGATGGCATGTCGCCACCCTTGGCCATGGAGCCCAGCTTGCAAGGAGGCATGGGCTCCGCCTCCTGCATGAAGCCATGACATAATGAAAAATTAGACCAGCTCTTGGCCATCTCAAATTGGCTCTGCTAGCTTCTAGACATGAGTACATGCTTGCTTTAAAGGGACACTAAAGTCAAATAACAATTTATGTCAGAGTGAAAGCTCAATGAATGACAACATCTAAAATGACAATATTATCAACAGCAGTGCCCTACTAAATGAGAAATTAAGGTAAATGCACAAGAATACATGTGCCCCAGTAGAGCATTCTCACAATGATACCGACGGCATCATACGAACCGCCTACAATTAATCACTAGGAATTGATCTAGCTGCACTAAATAAAAAACCTTGTGTGCGTCAAGAGAAAGCAATAAAATGCTACTTGTTCGTTTCTGTTTGATTCATGGAAAAAAGAACCGCCGGACGTTACTCTGAAGAATGGCCTGAGTGATTGAAAAATTCAATTTTCGCGTTGTTACAATGGACATACCATGCCACCTAGCGGGACCCAGTTGGGCAAAAACACGTCTGCAATCTCGGAGCCAATAGCAAAAAATTTTTCAATGCCCGTTGTTCCTGTTGTGGCTCTCGCTGCTTTTATTCTGTCTACTAGTGTCGGCTACCGTGCAGTAAAGGCGGGCAACATTGTGCATGGCAACAGTGACGTTAGTCGGACCGCTTCTTGAGGCGGGTAATTTGAAGTGCGCTAACCCGATGCGGGCCACTAAAATGTAACTTTATTTGAAAATAAGCCCTTCCTTGGCACAGGACTAACACTACAAGGTTTCTGGACCGCTATTTCAACAATCAACGTCGACCTTATAGTTGCCTTTAGTGTCTCCTTAAAGTCCTACACTTGTTTTCTTCAAAATATTCTGCAGCACAGTCCTGTCCACTGTAAGATCTCTCTAATACCTCGAGTGCAACTCTTGGTATGGGGAAGATAAAACCAGAAACAGTACAAAACAAAAAATGCATCTGGTGGTTTCTTAGTAGGTATTTTGTGGCTCCTTAATAATTGTTCGTAATAACCCCACATCTTCATAGCATCTGCTGGAGCATGTGTGACTTTTATATACGGAAAAAATCAATTGCGTTGTGTTCTAATGAAGCAACAGAATCAACATGTTGACCATCAATAAGTTCTATTGATTCAATGAAGCCAAAATACCAAAAAAAAAATCAAATGAGGACGTTTAAATGACATAGGCATTTGCGTTCAAAGGTATTGTTAAATTCAAGAACACCTGGACCTTCACTCTCTGTTCTTATACTAATGAACCTAATATAGCGAAATATTGTATGGTATACACCCCACAAAGAACGACTTATCAGCGTAAAACTGACTTAGTGTTTCCACTTCAGTGTGCCTTTTATATAACAGAAGTGAGAAAGTAAGATTGCAATAGCAAAATGGACACTGTGACAATGCCAACACATTTATGTTAAAGTTTCGAATTCACTCAAACCTCAATACAACGAACCCTTATATAAGAAACTTATTTTCGTGTAAGATGCAACTTTGTTATAGTGAGGTCCGAGTGTATTCACACGCCGCTACGAAAGAAGACACTGACCTGACGCTGTTGCAGCAGCAGCTTGTAGCTGGCAATGAAATGCCGCTGCTGGCACGCCGACAGGAGCAGGCTGACCTCGTGCATGATGTCTTGGCGAGCACGCTCGCCCAGGGAGTGCCTCTCGAAGGCCACCCACAGGCCCTGCAGCTCGGGTGCAACCAGAGTGGCGCCTTCCTTGCCATCCTCGGCCATGCCGACATCCTCCACTCCTGAGAAAACAAAAGCATGGTGACTGCCCATTCCTCAGCCTTAACCTACCACGACGTACTATTTTCTTCCACGTCCTTTTGTGACAGTAGCGTGAGAATTTTTTTTGAGGGACTTAATTCTTTTTTAGACACAATCGAATGGATCCCACATGCAGTAAGGACATCATAGGGGCCATTGGTCCTTTGCGGCTCGAAACTTTTTCCCACCTTCCGTTTCGTGTGGTGCGAAACTAAAAGACTCAAAGCTCAAGTTAATGAAGTTTACCAACTCTTTACAGAAGGCACATAATGTTTAGTGACAAAATGTGGGCGAGAATCACCCACGAAGGAACTATAAATAAAAATATAACTTCATTTTCCACGAGAAAGACAGGGTTGGTTTAAGTCACTACGAGGGACAGTCTTTCCATCCGTGCAGTCATCTCATTTTATGTTCTAAGCAGTTGTCGGCCCCTTTATATGCAGTCATCCTTGTCTGACCAGGCAACGGAGCATTATGACTGCACCACCAATCAGTTGATGGCGAGTGCATTGCCATTCACAATTTATTTTGTGCAAACGTAAACATACGTATGGAAAGGTTTATGTATGGGGAGATAAAACTCTGAGCATCTTTTCCCGTGACACAATAAACACGATCTGGTAAATGATAGCGTTAAACAGTACATGTGCAAGATAAAAAGCTTTGAGTAAAAGGAGGCCAAGGTTAGCTTTGATGGACGAAACGTTCGCGATTCTATTATGATTATAGTAAAGATTAATAGACCTGATTTATTTTGGACAAGTTCAGGAGCTATTGTCATTAGGCTAGCTTTGCCAAGGTTGCATGCAGAACTAGTGAGTTCTAATTTTGGGGTCAACACGAATGAAAAGTGTCGAGGGACCAACCAGACAATGTGCTGAGGCTGCTATTAGACATGGTCTCTTCCGTGTCAGCAGACAGCCTTCCGTTGACGAGCTTGCCGGCAGGTGCCACGCCCCCCGATGCCAACTCCAACGACCTGCTGCAGGCAGTCGGCACGTGCTCTTTCTTGGGCACAACGTCCATCACAATCTGAGCTCCCTTCTTCAGAACCGGCAGCGTCACACCTGCTTCAAGCCTGCAACGGTGAAAGAATAAGGATGTTTAACTCTATTTTTGCATCTGGCATCTTCCTGCGAACGTGCCAGTTCTTTTGTAACAAACAATTCGACGACTTCATAACCTTTTTAGGACTCTGGTACCACACTGTCCCGCACACTCATAGCCTGTGTGTTTCGAGTTGCTGCTGAAACCAACTTTTTGGCGAGGATGAAGCACACCCTTATGTCATGATGGTCCAATTGGTTGCAACCGCCTTCGACGATATTTAAGCTCTACCTGCAGGACAGCGGCAACTGCTCTTTACTAGTCAAAGACAGTAGTGGTGCGTGGTTTCTCCTTGAACTAAGTACTCTTCCTCGGGTAGTGTAAATGCTATGCACAATAAGAATTAATGGTAAGTCGTTACTACCTAAAGCATTGTGCTTGTCTGAGTAGTGGTGTCAGGATTTATGAGCAAATTTACCAGAGCGTCTTAGTTACCTATTAAAACTAGCGACACACACATGCGTCTGCGTTGGACAGAAAACTGTCTGAAATGCTCAAGAAGTGCTTGACATCATGAAAATGAGTGAGCATCATTGTATAGTCGCATGGTAGTGTTCACATTACACTAAAATAAGTTCGTTATACCAGAAAATTCGTTATAAAAGTATATTCCTAACACTATTTACTGCAATAGTATTTTTCTTTTACTTTGTTGTAACCGATATTTTATTGTATCCAGGTTCTTTATATCAAGGTCTGAGTGCATTATTGTAGGCACTGTAATATCGTGCCTAGCACTTGTATAAGTTATATGAATATGAGTTAATATGAGATATATGAATATAAGTTATATGAAACTTTCCTTTGTGGATGGAGCATTCCCGCTATTTCACTGTGGTAGGTGCAGCGATGGCTGTGGGTGAAACTGACATATTTAGCTATGCCATAACAGTGAGGCTTATAGTGACGAGTTTCTTACGCGTACAACATTAACCGTTTGACAGGTGGTCATTAGCTCTGCTTTTATCCATTGCAAGAGGAAACCTGCATGTCACACTGTAGCTCAGTCCTGCCCATGATGCCTCTTAATGCTAGGGCAGCTCATTAGAGCAATGACAGTTGTTATTTACAAGCTGACCATTATCGGCTGGCAAATGACCATTACAGTGCTGAATAGGAAGCTTTTAGGGTGCACAAAGGCAGTCTGCACACGCTTTTATGTGGCTGTCTGAGTTGCAACAAACTGACTTTGTGTCAGCTGTTTAAATCATGGAATCATACAATTCACTTCTAATCTTTAAATCTTCACAGCACTTCTTGATGATGCTTTCAAAAGTAGTACAGTGTAACCTTAAAAACAATGAAGATGTCAACAACAGCAGCAGCAGTGACAAACCTGAAGATGGCGAATTGTCTCTTGGCATGACAAAATGTATCATTCTGCACGGTAGAAAATTACTAAAACTGTACCAGTTTTTCTAGATGTAGGAATTATCACACTATGACAGTTACACTTGTCATCAACTGTGATGGTATAAATTATAACGAGAACTGTGCTTGTCAATATCTGGGATGCCAATTTCAGGGGTCTGCCCAAGAAGGAAAGAGATGGGGCAGAAATAAGATAACTTGTACTACAGGACAATACATGGCCAACTGTAATGATGACATCAACAGTGATGACACAACTGAAGGGTGGCAGTTGCGTGGACTGAATCAATCTTTATAAATGACTCAGCTACAGTTGTTCAATATCTTTCCAGTGTAGGAACTACTTCTTGCCTTCTTCATTTAATTTTTTTATTCTTCATACGTGACTCGTGCCACACTCTCACAACCGGAAAAGGCACTTGTCCTTCGTCACAGGCTGGCACACAACCTGCTGCACGTTGAACGACAGCCGTCACCAGCTGCTCCAGGTTAACAGGACATACCCCTCTTATAAATCTGACCTTTTAGTACGTATCACAGGTTTCAACCATCACTGGAGAGACCAACCTGTCGGGATCGGCCTTTAGGACTGCTGGACCCAGCTTCTGTAATTCTGCGACATCAGCCGGGAGGTACGCTTCTACAGGGTAGGCCAAGCTGTTGGGAGATCAAGACAAAGACGTGAGCTCTCTGCTTTTGTTGCCTGTCCCAGCCAAGTTCGTGGACCAAGTAGATGCATAGAAACAAGACATCTGTTTGCTTTAGAATGGCATGGCTGTGAATATGTGGATGCGCACAGTGAATGGTGCGATGCAGCTTTTATCTCGGGCAGTTATGCAAAGCAGATATGACCCCACCCTGCTTTATTGTTGTTCTTTCTTTTTTGTCTTGGGAAAGTGCTGTGTGGACCAGAGGAAAAAGGGAAAAAATCCTGATATGCAAATACACTCAAACCTCGATATAACGAACACAAATATAATGAAACATCTGTTATAATGTAGTACATGACAAATAGTCTTTCAGATTTAACGAGCTTATTTTTGTGTTAGATGCAACTTTGTTATAATGAGGTTTGAGTGTAATATAATCAGCAGGTGTATCACACATTCCATCCACCTTTTCTTTATAACTTGATTGCAGCGCTCAGAAATGAAAAAAAAGTGGTGATAACTGCACTGAAGAGAAGCAGGAGTGATCTCTAGTTCACGAAAAAGCATAGCTGTAGCTAAGAGAAGTCCGCAGCCCAGCTCATCTCGCACATGCGTTGGAAGACACTGTGGAAGCTATGCAAGAACTTCGTTTTGCCGCTGCACTCCGTGATATGGCTCTCATCGGCTCGGTGATAGACACTGCCTAGCTTGAATGCCTGACACCCAAACTTTGTTGAGCCCGAGGGATGAGAGAGTAGCAGACGGGAAGAGAAAGAATGTAGGAGGATTATTTACATTGGTACATGGTCATCCACTGCTAATGTGAACACAGGTATTAAAACAACTGTTATTACCATACTTTGCCCAACGTGTGTGACAAAAAACTGGTTCTTGCGACACCTTGGATAGACCTGTATTGATGGGCGTCAAAGGACACTGTGGAAAACTATGCAAGAAGTTGCCTGAAAAATGCACAAGTCCGTGTGTATCCCTCTTTTATTTCATCATAGTAAACGAGGTCTCCATGACAGGCTCTGGCTACGCAACACCAGGACTAGTCGTAAAGGCCACAATACGAAAAGAGACACTTAGCAATCCAGATTAACCTATTCAAACTGTACAAATAACTGGGTTTGTTTATTCCTAAGGCAGAAAATATTTTCATTTATTACTCGACCCATAAACAGAGAGAAATCACATTATTGGTGGTAAAATCATTGAACTACCGTATTTCTTGGTGCGAACACGTACTGCAAGAATTCTCGCTAGCTTTGTAGGAAACTGAGTACGTGTGTTTGCTTGGTTACCATTCGCAAAGAAGCACAGACCATAAAAAGCCAACAGCTTCCACGTGATGGCCATGCACAAAGAAGTGACTCAACCACAGCAACCTAACAGTTTCCTTGTGTAAAGACATCCCTGAGATGCAACTCACTTGTGCTTGAGGTAGACGGGCAGAGTCGGGAGGCCGGCAAACAGCTGCTCTCCGGGGGGCAGCTTGCTGGCCGCCATTCGCTCCTTGAGCAGCACGGGGCTCCATGGCTTGAAGGCCGAGGTCCTAGCCCACTGGCTGTGCTGGTGGTACCAGTAGGCTGAGTCCGGACCGCCAGTGGTCACAAAGCCGCCACCCTCGATGTCCGACAGGGAAGCGCGTGCCGCTCGCTTTTTGCTTGCTGCGTCGATGTGCATTAGGCTCTGCAGCAACAAAGGAAAGACAACAATTATTAATGCAGTAAGCAACACCTCGAAAACCTAGAGAAAGCTGTGCAGACTGCTGTAACGCACTCTCTTTCGATGCCAGCATTTGTTATGGCACAGCACACAGGGCGTGAGACAAGTTACACAACATTGCAGTCACAGTCAGACAATCAACCGGGTGATACTAACAAAGTCGTCCCCCTGGAGCCTCAATTTCTTCCATATAAACCACGTAAGTACATCGCAAACCACATGGGACACATCAACTAATTCCCTATGAAATGTCAGGATGGGAGTGCAGTTGCCACGTTTCATGCACAACAGGTTCCAGTACTGTCCAATTTGAAAAATTATGTTCACAGTTTCACAGCTGCAGCGAAGGTGTCTTAAAAGGCTGCTGTGATGAGGAGTGACAATGTTCCTGGATGCGTAGAACACCGTCAGTGTCAAGATTGAAGGACAACCAGTATTGCCTAATAAAGATCCATTGCCACCAAAGCATTAATCACCATTACCACCCTTATTCAAACCAATCTGTATATCGTAACAATATGTTTGAAAAAAGTCATCCGAATATTCCTGCAAGCAGATTTTTCGACATTCAACAATAACTGCCTATAGCACAGATGCAAGAGGTTCCCAGTACTTACTGATCCAAACGAAGTCTGAGCTGAGACTTGCTTTAGACATCGAGATCGTTTTCCAAGATGTTTTGTAGCAAATTTTTTTCTGATTATGTGGAAACGCTGACGAGAACGTGCTCACAGGCAGTGGCGGATCCAGAAGGGGGGCGGTAAGGGCGGTCGCCCCCCCCCCCCCCCGCAATGCTTGTAAGCACCCCCTCCCCCTCTCTTCACTGCTTACCCTCCAGCTGGAATCATCAATAAGGACAAATGAGTGGGATCCCTTTGAGCACACATGAACAGTATTTGTGCTATGATTGAGTTTTTATGCCAGTAAAGACAAAAAGTAATGACCACGCCCCCCTTCCCTTTACGGTGTTACTTTAAGCGATCGCCCCCCCCCCCCCAAAAAAAAAATTAGTGGCTAGATCCGCTTCTGCTTACAGGACAGGTATGGTAGTACAGGGGCAGAGCCAGAGAGAGAGAGAGAGAGAGAGAGATAAAGATACAAGGAAAGGCAGGGAGGTTAAACCAGAATTTTGGGGGGGGGGGGGGGCGAGGGAGGTGGTGGGGGAGCAGCTTCAACACCCTTTATGTAGGTATGTTTGTCGGCGAAATTGAAATTTTTCGAGATGGGAGGGGGCTTAGAAACTGCCCTCCCCCCTCCTCCTATCGGACACGCCAATGAAGAAGCAGTCGCTGCAATATCAACTTTCAGCTGCTCACGCGACATCGCCCAAACAAGCAGAGACGCACACGGCTCGTGCATACAAGGCCCGTGCTCGCAGGTGTACCGAACAACTCGGGCGGAGCGGAGCCCGTATTCGTTGCGCTACGGGGACACCGTTGCAAGACGATCGCCGAGCCACAAGATCAGGTCGCGCAGCTGCATTGAGCGTGGTATACGATACGACGCTTTGAGGAACCGTACGACCGCGAGACACGTCGACTGCGCCGTCGCCTCCTCGCGTCCATTGTGATGTGCGAATCCGCCACTGCCCATGCGCGCGTGACAGGCAGCTGCTGGAAGTGTTGAGCCACACATCGTCGCCGGGAAGAGCCGCCTCGGATGAACGCGCAGGTGCGGCGCAACACGTCACTACGGGGACTACAGCGCGCCGTGTCGCGTTCTACACTCTGAAAAGAAAGGAAAGTGGCCAGCGCCGAGTTTTCAAGAAAGGAAGCGCACGCAAGCCTGATGACGATTATTGTTGTGGGACCAGCTTTTAGAAGATCCTGAATGCTACTGTGGTGTTCACTTCAGATGTGGATGATACTACAGACCCATTTCATGTTGTTTTCAAACAGCAATAGACGCCGTCGACATAGTGAGGCGCTTGTCCAAATGCTCGCCGCCGCCCTGTAGCTGTAGTGGAGTTTACGCGACGCGACGTCGCTACAAGCGCTTCACTATGTCGACTGCGCCTGTACCGCTGTTTGCAAACATGGGACAGCTCTTAAGCGCTTGCAAAGATAAGGCGCTGCAGGTCGCTTCAACGAACGTGAGGGAAGGAGAGTACGGTGGCGTGAGCAGCGGCGAACACGAAAAGCGGGAAACCGAAGCCCGTGGCTGGGCGAGGGGACGTGGTCGTCCGTGACACTGAACAGCACGAAGACGAAAAGACGACGGCGCGGTGACACATTGCCCTTGGGGTGTTTTTGTCACGCTCTCTCTCTCTCTCTCTCTCTCCAACGTGCGCGCCACGGGCTGCCGGAAGGAAAGAATGCGGCTCGTTTGGACGCCGGTGCTACAGTATCCCGTTCATGATCCCGCTGCATTCAACTCCTTCACTATGCGCGGCTTGACAGGTGATGCAAGGCGACGGTGCGAAAGAAGGGAAACCAGGCGGTGAAACTCGCAAGATATTGTGCATGCCGACTCGCTGCGGTGGTTTCATCATTATCATCATCATAATCATCATCCTGACTACGTCCACTGCAGGACAAAGACCTCTCCTATGTTCCGCCAGTCAACTCGATCATGTGCTTGCTGCTGCCGATATACACCCGCAAACTTCCTAATCTCATCTGCCCACCTAACCTTCTGTCTCCCTGCTTGCCTTCTTTAGGAATCCAGTTACTTACCCTTAATAACCAGCGGTTATCCTGTCTACGTTCTACATGCCCATGTCCGTTTCCTCTTCTTGATTTCAACTATGGTATCCTTAACCACAGTTTGTTCCCTAATCCACTCTGCTCTCTTAAGGTTACACCTTAAGCTATTTACCGCGGTGGTTTAGTGGTGCTCAAATCGACACTCGCGGGATGAAATCCGGGCCAAGGTGGCCGCATTACGATTAGGAGGCGACAGTGCGTGAGGCCCGTGTACTTACCGCGCTGATGCACGTTAACGGCCGATCGTCAGAAAGTTTCGAAGCCCTTGGCTAAGGCGTCCGTCAGACTCCCATCGCGGTTGTGGGGCGCCCCACCCCAACAATAATTACATCGACGTTGCCACGCGAGCACGATTGTAATGCGATATTATAATGAGGAGCCCACCTTGGTGGTGCTCGGCTGCTCTCCAGAAAGTCGCTGGTTCGATACCGGCCACGGCCAATGAACATCTTCCCAATGAACATCAATGAAGAACGGCCAATGAACATCAATGAACAGTCAATGAAAAGTTGAAGGTAGAAAGACAGCAAAGAATAAGAATAAAATACGTGTTAAACGATTGCGCTTTGTAGAGAGAGAGAGAACTTGGCGGCTGTCTTAATTTTATTTGCAACAGTTTCAACCGGTGGACCGGCCTTCATCACGGTTATATATATTCGCAATGCCCACAGCCTATAGGTGGCGCGCCGTTCAATCCAAGATGGCTGCGGAAGGATGATCAACCCGTGAACTCGCATAACAAAAGATAGGACGCACGGACGCACTCCCCGTGTCGCTTTCACCGGATGAACTCTTCCTTATCAAATGAATGTATATCGAACGAGAGTACTTTCCCAATCAGTAGGAACTGCCGAATATTCGCTACCTCTTTTCTCGCCGCAGTGCAAAGGGTTGTAGTCAGTTGATCGACCGTGTATCAACGATGCTTTGCGTAATCCCGTGCGTGCTACAGAAAACTGCGCGAACCAATATTCACGTATGAACTGTTGCTGGCATGGGGCGCTTTGTGATATCCATTGTAATTGGGATACATTCAATGCACAAGAAAAAGTATGCTTTTATTTTGAGCTTGTTGAGGGATATTGTGCAGTAGACACAACAAAAGTGACTTACGAGCGTGAAAAAACATTAACGCACGACGGGACGTGAAGTGCAACTCGCTGCTCGTGAGCTAGCAGCTGATCGTTCATCGTCGCTGTCACTCTCAGCGCGTTGACAACCATCTACGCCCTGTGAAAAATCCTCGAAGTCAAGATGTTTTTTTGTTTTTTTAACATCACTGCTGAAAGTAATCTGAGGAATTCTCTCCACCAAACGACTTCGACAGCACCAACAACGTGTAATTCACCACGCACAACACCCACACGGCGTCACTCACCACGTTTATCGGGGGGTGCGGAGATCATTTCATTTCGCTCCGATACCCGACAAGAAAGGAATCCCTTGCTGCGTGCTGCCATCTATCAACAGACGTAAAAAGCAGCGGCGCAGCGTAGGCCAAGGTTTGGAAGCGCAAATCGCGAGTCTGCGCTACTTTCCGCGTACAACGAATGCTGTACGCACGTAAAACAAGGCGAGTTTTAATTGAAATGGTCAGAAGTTAACATTTAACTATCCAAAGTGGCTGCGGAAAATCTCGCGAAGCTGATATGTGTACGCAGTGGGCTATAATCGAAAGCGTGAGTTGCCACGTATTTTCACGAAAGCTTCGCGTCTCGCAAGAACGAATCAGATTTATCGTGTCACGGGTGGTTTGGTATGTTCACTGATGTACGAAACACACAAAGTGGTTTGTGTTCGTTTCTTGCTAACGCGTTAACACTGCGGCTAGTACCGCCGAACAAGGCAGCATCGGGAGCGTCTACCTACTAATCATCCACGAAAGGACGCCCCTGAATTCCGCTAGGTGGCGCGACAGTCTATGAACATTGCGAATATTGTGCGAGTTGATTGATTGATATGTGGGGTTTAACGTCCCGAAACCACCATATGATTATGAGAGACGCCGTAGTGAAGGGCTCCGGAAATTTCGACCACCTGGGGTTCTTTAACGTGCACCCAAATCTGAGTACACGGGCCTACAACATTTCCGCCTCCATCGGAAATGCAGCCGCCACAGCCGGGATTCGAACCAATATTGTGCGAGTGCTTCTCTCAATAAATCCATGGTTGCCGACGACACACTTATGGCAGGCACGGCCGTTTTGACGGAATCTACCCGCCGTAGCTTGGCGGAAGCTAGCGATGCACCACAAGCGGATGAAGCTACTATAGCATCAGTCCTTCCGGCGTGCGGCTCTGCTAGGGATGACGGGAAGCACATTATGACTTGCAGCGTACCATCCGAGCGCCACGTAGATCACCACAAGGCCGTCTGCGTTAAACGGGGAATCTGACGTGAAGCGGACAGACGGCGAGCTCGCGCGAAACAGTACGATGGCGCCTTCGTGGCGACTGCAGCGAGGTGTACAGCCATGGTGGCGTTAACCCGTATGGACGCCGGGGTATATCAGAGTGCGGCAGCGCAGAGGTTCCTGCGTCGAGCCATCAAGGCCAAGAACCTGTGCAAACCATCCGGCGTGCTTTGTTGGACAAGAATTTGCCTGCTTTCCTGGTACGCATGCGACGACCAGCACGACATAGTCAATGGCGTCGCACCAGAGCCGTCATCGGCCGACTTTCACAGCAAGATGCAGTGCGGCCGCGACCGTGCTCCGCGAGCTGCCGCCAATGCCGCCCGCCAGAGGCATTGATTCTGCCTATGGCCTACGTTTTGCACGTTTCCGCCTTCCAAGTGACCACCACCGCCAGATAATGGCCAGCCGTGGCAGGACTGTACAAGCACGCAGCGTGGCTGAGTCATGGTCAATAAAACGATGCTCGGGCACATACCCGGCTGGAGGAGAGGAAGACAGAGAGCAGAATAAGAACATACATCACACAGGCATTGTGTCTTATGTCTCTTACAATATTTCTATATATGTCCCATTTCAGTCTGTGACTACGGGGCTTCCTTCTGTATATTCCTACAGTGTACTACTTAATACCTTGTTTGATTTGAAATAAGTGATTGTGATATATCCGTCCCTGCTGTCATATACCAATGTTGCTGCACTGGCGAAAAAATCCGGGTGAATTATAAATCTTTTCCGAGAGACGGCCACCGCCGCTGTACCCCTACAGAAGCAACTTCCGAAAATAATTCCCGGCTATATACGGCCCCTAGATGACGGCCAAGAGAAGCGAGCCAGCTGGGAGAGAACCGACGTCACGTATACATACGGGGGTGCACTGCCGCCAACCACCGCTAGAGACGGCGCTGGCGTTATATAGAGAGTGTGTGTGTGTGTGTGTGCAAAGGGGAGGGGCAAGAGTTGCGGACGAATATATACACACAGTATACGCAACGGGCAAGCATTCGCCGACGCATCCTCAAACCTCGCCGAGGAAGTAAGCACCGACAGCGGGGCAGTTTTCAAAAGCAGAGGCATGCCCTCGTGTGTGTGCGTGTGTGTGTGCTATGCGGCAGGGGCGCAGTGCTACACCGAGAGAGAGCGGCCGGGCCGTAAATCAGGCAAGGCCTTGGCGGCGGCAGCAGCCGGCAAGTCGACCCGAACGTGCCCGCGCAGACCGAAGCGGCGGAGGAAATGAAATAACCGAAATAAAAGCCACGCGTGTACGCACTCGGCGAACGGGGAGAGCGAGTTTAAGGACAGCGAAGAAGGCGCCGCGGCAAGGTCTTAAAGGCAGGAAGAAGGCTGTCATCGTAACTCGCCTACGGTCATGACGAAGAGGCGGTGTCCGCACACGACCCTCCCTGGTGAAGGATTCGCAGAGCGCGCCAATTTTATGTGGCACGTTGCCTTTTCTGTATCACACACGCTGCGTTGTTTGCAGCATAATATAATAAATACGTGCGTGCCATGCAGCGCGTTCTCATTCCTCCCAAGGCCACATCCGGCGCCATCTGGGTGTTCGGAGCTTCTGTTTGTTCTTGCGTAAACGGGTAAGGAAGAGTTGTGAGAGGAAGGCATTACGGGACTGCTGAATAAAAAGCTCCGCCCCCATACCCTACTCTGCAATCTGTAGCTTGCTCGCCGCCGGCGTTAGTAATTCTGGTTGTGCGCGACACCTCGTCGTTAAAACGCCAAACAAATCACGTTCACTTTTTCTTCTTTTTAGTTTGAGCCAGTTCGACGCCGTGAAAAGCTGTATATGCGCGAGAGTGGAATCTGGGTGGCTAGGGAGATCACGTGTTGGTGTAAATACGCCGCTAGACTAAAACTTAAATACGCGCGCTCACAAATTTCAGAGTGTCATCATTATCAACATCAGCAGTACCACCGCAACTGTTACGAGGATTGTAACAACTTCGAGCATAAGCATCATCATTTTGTTTTATTTTTATTCTGTCCTTCTTAACCCCGTGACCTCGGTAACAACAGCAGCAGCAACAGCAACAGCTATAGCAGCAGCTGCTGCTACTACTGCTGCTACTGCTACTACTACTACTATACGACGACAGCTAAGAGAGCTCTGTAGAAGGGTCGTTCGGAAAACAGCCGCGTGCGTATACGTACGCTGTTGCGTTCCTCTGTACTCCCAGCCACATCCTGCGACACAGAGGAACGCAAGGGTTTGCGTTCCTTTGTGCTGTAATAAGTAATATGGCCGAATTCTCGCACATAAACACAGACGTAACGGCTTCCACCACGCAACGTGGCACCGTTGCGCAACACCGACGCGAAAGTACACCCGCAAAGCTCTCCTGTCTTCGCCGCATTTGCGAGCGGTACAAACTTCAGTAAAATGAAAGGGCTGAGAGGGAGAGAGATGACAGGGTGATCTTTGTATCCCCGCCTCTCTGAAACTCTGCTTGGATAACTTCCCGTTCAGAAACGACTTTTTTTTTTTTTCTCCCTTCGGGTTGCGCATGCTGAAAAAAAAAAAAAAAACTTGCGCAAGTTTTGCGCGACTTCTCAAAAAGGGCACAGAGGTATCATTTTCTTCTCCGCAAGCCGGCCTTTCGGCAACACATCCGCCGCTGCAGCGCCGCGCCGGGTTCAGGAGAACACTGCGGCTCCGTTGTTTCATGCAGCTCCCCGCCGGAGATATCGGGAATCGAGCTAAGTGCATGGTGGTGGTAGTGGTAGTGGTTTCAATGAAGAGGAAAAAGGCACCTAATTTCTGTCTGCCTTCAGGCGACACGGCGCAGTGCCTTATAGGGGTGGGGGGAAGGAGGGATAAAAAGAATAGAAGGAAAGTAGAAGCAGAAGAAGACAGCCAACGAGAGGAAAAAGAAGGAGATAGGAAAGTGGGGATCCGGTCGAAGCAGTCCAAGGGCGGGGTGCCACAATGCGAGAGCTACACGGCATCAGGAGACCGCGGAGGGCGAACCAGTCGGCGGGAGCTACGCTGAAGTCGGAGATCGCGAGGGCATGCCGCCTATATGCTATACAACCCACATAAAGACTCTCTCGCACACGTGAAGTCACGCCCCTCTGACCCCCCTCCCCCCCTTCTTGCGTCTGCAGCAGGGGCCCCGAGACAACGAACTCGTCGGAGTAACGAAAGACGTGCGATAAACAAAGGCGCCGCGGGATGAAATATAAAGTCGTAAAAATAAAGAAATAAGAGAAGAAGAAGAGCGTCGGAGGAAATGCAACGGAGGAAGCGGATGCGTTGCGCATAAAAAACCTCTCCTCCTCCCTCTTCATTTCTCCGAGCCTTTCCTTTCACAGCAGTGGTGTGTACGACTTCGACCGACCTGCGGCGAGTCCGCGCGACGTGGCAGTGAAAGGGCGCGAGAGAACAGAAGCCATCGAGTTACTGTTTGCCTAACTTAAAAATTACCTGCGAAAATGTGCGCACTCTTCCTAATAGCTCCATTGGTAAATAGATATACTTTTCTAAATATGTCTGTGTTGACTGCTTCTCTGCATTGATGTTTCCTATGCTATGTTGGTTTGAAATGTTTTTTTATTTGTTTGCTTGTGCCATCGTGTCCTCTGCCACAGTGAATCTGGGACGTGAGGCATCGTCAAGCTGCCTCACGCAGCTTTATTATTTTCCTCGACCCAACCACTTACTTGAAACTGCATGCGGTAGAAGTAAGCTCAACTCAGCAACATGAAACAGACTGTTCAACGGCGCCGTCTGACACATCTGCGGTGATGCAGTTAAGCGACCACCTCCGTTGCCGGAGGTACTGGGTTCGCCTCCCAGTGCCGCCAGGCACCCACAAGTACAGTGTAATTGAAGTGTACTACAAAGCTACCCACAAGCACTGGCCCGGCGCTCGGTGTTGCGCAGTGTCTCCAGAAGGCTGCTTCACCTTTTCTCTGTGTTCGTTCACTCCTACCCAACCTGCAAACGAATCTCTCATGCTTCCTTATACGGGTCGCACAGCTAAACGCGCTTCTCATCCTGAAACTACCGCCAACTAATACATCCGATGACACTGTCCGCTAAAGCGGCTAGCTTACACACGGAAATTCCTCGCCTACGCGGGTAAGAAGGAGAGAAAGTTCCGTACAATTAGGCTCAAAATTGGCGTGAAAGTCGTCCACCACGGAGGAGCACCTCTCTGGAGACATCCTTCCGAGAATTGGGCTCTACGTAGCGACGTTTTCTCCTTCGAAACGACGCTCGCGCTGCACACGTACAGTGGTGCATTTCACGATGTCGAAGTGAGTGTATACTGTGTACCCTCCAACGATGGGCAGTACGCAAGAAAACAAAACAAAAACGGAACACTGTCACGCACCTTCTACCGCCCCTAAAGAGGAAATTAGTGAAACATACGCACCAGGTCTCACTTACGGTGCGAGGTGAGTAGCTTAGAAGACTTTTTTTCTTTTTTTAATAAAGCTTGTGTAGGTTCAGAGCAGGCATACTGCAGCGCACACGGAGACGCCACGCCGTCCTGTCTTAGTTTTTAGAGGGCGGCTTCAAGGGCGAACCCAAACGTCGCTCCACCACGTCGGGCGGCCGTATAGGCTGCCGCACCCCTTTCGGGGGACCGACGGCAGCTCGGAAAAAGAGAGAGGGAGAACGCGCTTACTGTAAGCGACTTCATAAGTTACCCCGCCTGACACATTTCGCGGGGGAAAAAAAGAAGCTGATGAAAGAAGATGATGAAGAAGACAGAGGAGAGGGAAAAAATATAAAGAATTTTTTTAGATCCCGCAACGTCGGCAGAAAGCGCTGCCTGGTCTGCACGACGTTCGGCCGTTTCATCCGCGCCCCCGCCGGTTCTATCTTTCCATTTTATTTATTTCTCTCCCTTACAAGTCGCTCCCTTTTAAGGTGGCTTTAATCTGTCTACGACAACACACGAGGATGCGGATGAATTAGGATTGAAAACAACTACATAAAACAGAGGTAACCAAGAAGGCAGAACATACAAGCCTTTCGTTTAAGCACGCTGCTTTTCATTTTTCTTCTCTCATCTCTCTCATCGCTCACTATTAGAGAGCTTTAATGCTGGGTACCCCCAAAGGTAGCTTTGTCACTCTTCCGATCCTTTGTATGCGTACCTTTGTCACTCTCGCGTTCCTTTGTTCTCCGGGCCACACCCACAGAGAATACAAAGGAACGCAAGAGCGTGCGTACGCGGGCAGTTCGGGGTATCCGGCACAGATACTATCTATTATCAATTTTAACCCTGCGTCGAACCCGTGCGGTCGCCGGCGCACAATCTGCTGATCGGGCTTGACGAGGCTATGATGATGATGACGATGACGATAGTAATAGTAGTAATGACGCGCAACGAAGAAAAAAAAAACGATGCCTAAATGAACAAAGATAAGAAAGTCGAGTATTCAAGGAAGACACCCACCTGCATCTATTAGAAAAGAAAAACATAAGAAGACGCTTGCGTAGGTTCTTTTATTATCCCAACAATAAAAACGGGAATGCCTGATCGACCGGTAAGATTCTATATAAGGGCCCGAAGAAGAAGATCATCATAAGTTACAAATAATAATAATAATAATAATAATAATAATAATAATAAACTGCATATTAAAATAGGGGGAAAGAAGAAGCTGATGGTGCAGTCCTGCGGTATAGCGCTCAGTCGAGAGGTGTGTTGTGAACCGTGATTAATCAGCGAGCAAAAAATTAAATAGCAATCTCAATAACAATAGAAGAAAAAAAAGTGATTTCGATCCAGCCCCAAGCAGTTCTCGTTACACTCTTCGTATCTCATTTTTCTCTCGCTCGTCAACTGGTCTGGTGCAGCAATCGCACCGGTTGAACCACCACAAGTGCGGAGGATGAAAAGCGAGGAAGGTCTTCATGGAAAGGATGGGGTTCCTATACGCGATCCGTCAAAGGCGGGGATAAACAAAAGCGCCCTGTAAATAACCTCCAGATCCCCTGCATGCACCCTCCCCTGGTCACCCCGTCCCCCCACACGGTCTCCCTTTAGAGACCTCCATTCTCCGGCTGTCGACCGCGTATTTAAAGAGATTACATCAGAAGTCGGTTGTATACGAGCTGACGTGAACGAAGAGAGCGAAGATAATCGAGAACACAAAAGACGACTTGTTTTTTTTTTGGGGGGGGGGGGGGGGTGGTATGTGTGAGTAACGCGGGTCTCTAAAGAGTTCCGCAGAACAAAAAATAAAGAGGTTGCCGGGGGGAGGGGAGGGGGTGAGTTATCTGAGCGCTTCGCCAACTCTCGTCACTTCGGATAAAGCAGGTGAAGCGAGTGTTGGTAAGTTGTGAGCGATGGCGTTTCCAGAGCGGCAGGACAATCGAAACAGGTAAAAGGAATTAAAAAAGAAAAGAAAAAAAAAGCGGATGACAAGTTTAATGATAACGGGCGCAGGGAGTTCGGTGAATCTATGGAGTACATAGGATAACCTTGCATCGGCAGCCGATTACGATATCGAAGGGGGGGGAAAAAGGAACAATGGGGTCTTGCATCGACTGCGTCAGCGATGAAAAGGTTAGCTAGACTGATAGAAAAAAAAAAACTGAGCTCGATAGAAATAGGCAAAAGGGCGAGCTCTGTTCGCAGCAGCTTCCCACGGCATCAAAAACTTCGTCACTCCAGTCATAGCTGTTTAGTATATTAAACTTGTCGCCCGGTAAAGATAATATCTCACGAGTGCAACACAGCCCCCCCCTCTAAAAACCAAAACAAAAAAACACAGAAAAACGATGCCATGGAAATAAAAGACGGGACCAAGCGCTGATGCAAGCGCTGTTGTTCCGGTGTCTTTGTTTTCTAAAAAAAAACGACGACACGGAAAATTCCGAAAATTCAAACCGCCCTGAAGTTTTAAATTTTTGCATGTGTATGTATATTTACATGTGCATGTACGAGCACGTTACGTTATACATGTGTTTGTGTTCTTACACGTGTGCTTGCATGCATACAAGCTCACGCACTAATATACGTAGAAGGTGGTTGACCCCCCATTCCCAATAAAATAAAGATAGAAGGGAGACAGAGAGAGTTTTGCCTACCACACTGAGAAGTAGTGATGCAGCTGCAGGGATTCGGTTTCGTTCAGTGGCATCACTTGAAAAACAAAAAAACGCCACTTTCGTGCGCGGCAGTGCTTTCATTGGTCCGGAGGACACCACCAAGACATAGAGGAGCGCTGCCTGTCTACCACTCCGTATTTTGATTACCCACACAAAATCAATCACTTTCTGCCTTTTTTGCACAGATTACACTTGAGGGCCCACTTTCAAATTAAGATAAAGTTTCAAAAAGATAGAAGCACTTGACACAAGGTGCCGAAAAAGACTATCTCTTCGTTCATGGCAGTTTCGTTCATTAATTAATTTGTTCATTCATTAGTCGACAAACACTTAAATGGCCCTACGATTCCTCGAATGACCGAGCCAGCATGCCGAAACAAAACCACACCACAATTAATCACTCACTCAATCAATCAATCGGGTTAATCAAATAAGCAGGCACATAAATCGCGTTTCACTGCGCACAACGTATACGCTTGCGAGATAACAATCACTCCGTCGACTCTGCGGAAATTACTACGCCTATTGGGGGAAAAGAGCACGAGTTATCAGCAACACACCCTCTTGCATATTCTCTTAAAAAAAAAAAGTTGCACCGGGCACGTGCTAGAATTCGCACGGTAATGCAATACGTGTATACGACGCGGGAGACGGCGTGCCGCGCGGTATCGAATGGACGTGCCGCGAGCTGGCTGGCTCTTATCTCAGTGAATGGCGATCGAGTCGGCCGCCCGGTATACAGCAGCGGATTCGGTTATCATTTATTTACCTTTCAGCTTTCCGTTCTTGTGAGAGCCTTTTGCGTAGGCGGCTGCAGCATCTCTTATCGGTGCTCGTATAGGTGACAAGGAGAGGTTACCAGATGAGGTCAGGTCGGCAGCCACGACAGAGATTACGTGACCAGGAACCACGCGCGCATCTCTCAGTGAGTCCCCTCTGTGGACGGAATTTACACAAGCTCTGCTTTCGGGGCACACCGGGACTTGTATCGCAGTCCCCGCCCATGGGAGGGGTTTGTGCCCTCGACCCCCCGAAATTCCGCATGATATGTTTCCATGCGGTAGCAATAAGCTACGCACGTTGCTTGGCACACTCGGAGGTCCGTATATTAGTGTGAAACACCCCTTGAGGTCTACAGGCTAAACTATTGGCTTATCTTGCCGGATCACGTCACAGACACGCCCCCTTTGAGCCTCTCTGAAAGGCGGACATACCGGGGGGGGGGGGTCAGAATAACGCAAGTGGCGCGCTGAGCCGCCACACACCAAGCTACACGACCGCCACGGCTATTTCGAAATAAACGGACACACCCAGCGAGCAAGCCGGAAAGCGCTGCAGTGTTATATCGCCGAAAACGGCCACACTTCCTCGCCGCATCGCCAAAAAGAAGAGAAAGAGAGGCTCCCCCCAGAGTAAAAGGGGAAAGGGGGTCACTAAAAGCACAGGTTCCTCCGTATCATGGTTTCTTTTTTTTTTTTCGCAGTTTTTCGTGGGAAACAAGTAAATGAAATGGTGGCCACGATGAAAGAATAGCCTTGAATCACGCCTATCGGCTCGCCCCATCGCATGCGCGAAAATAAATAAAAAAAAAAACGAACGAGCGGTGCCGACGCATATCGCGCACGTGATCGCCGGCGACGTGACCGTCCCATCGGTCGCGCATGGCAGGCCGTGCGGCACGCGACTGCTACCGCCGCGGGAGGCGCGCAGGAGACGCGCGTCCGAGTGTCCGCGTCATGCATGGTCAAGATCATACAGAGTTTCTAAGTTTTACACACTTTCGGAATATAATCATGATCCTGATTACGCTTGCTGCAGGAAAGAAAAAAAAAATACATCCGCGATGATGATGGAATTGCATAAAGAGGCCTGGGGTGCGGCCTCACTGGCGAAAACCGCCCCCACCCCACCAGAGAAAGACTTCAGAGAGAGTCACTTCTTGCCGCATGGATACGCCAATTACCCATCAGCCCCAAGTCTCCAGCGACTACGAAGCAGAGTGTGCTAACGCCCCCAGTATTCAAAAACGCTCCGTCACTCAAGATCTCTCCTTAACTTTGAAAAAGTCGATGGTAGCGCCGTCTCTTGGCAGACCAAGTCACTGCATATTGGCAATATTCTGCAGCGATTCTCGAGAAGCGCAGCGTCAATTTCAGTGGAGCAGCAGCGCAGTGCACAACTTACAAGTGGAGGATGGGATTCGAGTTGAGGAGCGTTTCTGAATACGGGGGTAAAAATCTCTGGATCGGAACAAGCCGGAATAGAATACTTGACGTCAAGTTGGGTTATAAGGCAGCACTCTAACCACGCTTTGGGTTGACGTTTATGCCCCTGTTTTTCGAAAACTGGAAGTTTTAGAAATGAGCAAGCAAGGTTTATATACACACGCGGTATACTATACATGGGAACTAGCGCCTACAGGATTGTAGGCTTCCTTCTCTAAAATGCGTGTCACTGCGCACCATCCGGACAAGAACTTAATTTATATTAATATACGTCGACTAGTGTGTCAGGCGTACCAAACAGCAGAAAGGGCCCTTGATAAAAACAGCGAGGGGGGGAGGGGCGTAACGGAAAAGCAACCCTCTCTTCACTGATCCGGAGATCGCTCTAAAAAAAAAAAATCTCTCATTCCGTCCTCCCTTCTCCTCTCGCACCTGAAAGGGGAAGAGGACCTTTCTGCTAATTAAATAAAGTTTGTTCATCATCACCATCATCATCATCTCATTCCGTCATCACCCGTTTACATGGAGCTTTCTCGCCTCTTTTAAATCACACGAAGAAAACAAAACAAAAAGAAACGAGGGTGGGGAGGAGAGGAGCGTAAAAGATAAGCAGCCTGCGTTACCAGAACTGAAGCAAACCGAGGGGCCCCGCCACTCGGGACCAACGCCCAGGCTCGGGTCAACAATCGAAGCGCGCCCGCAGCCGCACACTAGTTCACTAATATATAACAAGGCTGCAGTAAGGTGGTGCTGTTTCAACACATTTACAAGTTCGGTGCTTCCCTCAGATATTCTTGTTAACAAAGCAACAGTGTTTAAAGAAAAACATTAAAAGAAAAAAAAATGGCAGCATATCCACGGAGTGAATGATGGGGAGTGGGGCGAAGCATTCGTCCGTCCATTCGTTCTTGCTTCCGTCCGTTTCTGCGTACGTCTGTGTAACCGTCCAACCGTCCATCCACCCGTCCATGCGTGCGTCTGTTCGTGCGTCCGTCCTTGCGTTCGTCCATGCATCCGCGCCGGCGTCCGTTCATGCGTCCATCCATGCATCTGTCTGTGTGTCCGTTCATCCATGTATTCAGCACTCCAAGTACCACCATCTCGCATCTTTTCATCATATATTCTCCATATAGAAGCACCGCCATCCAGCGGACATTTCAAGGACTAAACGGGAGGTGGCACATGCACACTTTCTTACGGCTTGCGCTTCGGGTTTACTTCCCACCTTTAACCACCTCGAGTTCATGGTATATACTAGGGCCCAAACAACGAAACGTTCCTTTCCTTTGACCGCGTCCTCTCCTTACGTGAGGCTTCCTTACATCCAAGGACCGACGGAGGAAGCAAGCGTACTCTGAAAGCTCCCTTAACCCGTCCTCGCGGGAGGAATGGTTGCCGCGCTCCTGCGTTCGAGATTATCGAATATAAGCTTTGCTCACAAGCGTTTATTCTGTAAAGAAAAGTTGGGTCACCACATCACTTCCAAGTTGAAGGGTTAATATAGAGACGCGTGTACGCTTTCTTCCAACTACGATTACTGAATGTGAAAAGCCACCGTAGTCGAGCGCAAAACGTGGTGCATTCTAGCAACACTCGTGTCTCCCCGCAGAGGTGGGGTGGGAGGGTTTCCTCGAAAACGAAAACATCACGTGGGCTAGCTGTGAGGCGAAGCGCTCGTTCAGGGCAAGGAGCGGACCTAAGGGCGCACGAAGGTAGCCCCAAAGCAACCTTAAGCTGAGGAAGCGCCAAGGAAGCCTTTACCGAGGGCTCCTCAGTAAGGAAGCTTTCAGAGTGACATAAGGCGGCCTCACAAAAATGAAGGCTTCCTTACTGAGGAAAGGAACGTTTCGTTGTTTGGCCCTAGTTCACTGTATTCATGGCTATGCGGCCCAACGCTCGCTAAACCTTTCTAAAGCTAAGGAGGTTACACCCAGCGAGTATAACGTAGCAACCCTTTCTTGTCAGATCGTGCTCAATATACATGCCAATAGCTGCTAATGGGGATCGCAGAGTGCGCGTTACCTAAAGGCCGAATGCTCCTGTCTCTCATTGCCCCTTAGCAACCATTAACATGTGCATTGAGCACTATCTTTCATTGTTCAACAACGCACAGAAGAAATCTCTCTCCGGAACCACCTTGGAGGTCAAAATCGTAAGGACCGCTATTTCGGGTATGTGCCACCAGTGGTTACGTCCTACGAGAGACGCACAAGCCACGCCATAAGGAGCTTCGCCTCTAAAATGCACAACGTTGTCACTTTGTAGCCGTACCCCGAAGCACGCAATCGCCACTAACCAAAAAAAAAAAAAAACAAGGAAAAATAAAGCGAACACGGAAGTGAGCGAAGTCCGCGACAAAAGAACGGGGTCGAACGGATGCGCGTGAGTGTCTGCGGCCACAATCACGCTCAGGGAACTGGGCACACGGAGAACGCCTGTGCGCGCTTGCACCCACTCGAAAAGAAAAACAAGAAAAAAACGAAAAAAGGAAATAAACGAAAGCTCGGACCAGCGCTCTCATCAACCCCGCTTCTGGTTTTTTTGCTCGCTGCTTAACATAGCCGACTCAGCAGCAGCAGCACGCCCGTTTTCGTGCGCGCTTTCGCTGAGTCAGCAGTGTGAGCGGCTGGCTTAGTTGATGCCCGGCGCTGGCATCGAAGAACCACGCGTAGCACGGCCGTGCCCGGGGAACGCACGCGATCAGCAGGGTTAGCGTGCTCGCTTTTTTTTTTGTTATTGCCTGTTTTTGTTTTAATGTTCGGTGACAAGCAGTGATGTCTTCGTTAACGAAAAATCGAGAGCGCCGTCTACCAGAGCAACAGAAAGAACTCTCTCTCTTTCTTTGAGAAGAACGTAAAATGGATGTTTTTCAAGGCCTTCAGCAAGTGCCACTTGAAAACCAAAAACAAAAAAAAACAAAAAAAAACCCTCCTGCCTACGGGCCCGATTGCCACTCTGATAACAGATTAGTCCAGCAGGATAATCGACACAAACCAGAGGTCTGCAACCACTCTGCTAACACGAGCCATAACTTCATCGACGCAATCTTTAATTAAACAATAATTTAATTAGCCAACATTAAAACTGCCCTATCGATCCGCCACTGAGGCAGCGCTAACCAGTGCGAACGAGTGCTGACAGTGTTGCAGGTCAGTACGGTAGCTGAAAAATTAAGCGACTGCATCGCCTTTGGGACCAGCCGATATTATTTTTTTTTATTTATTCCAGAAACCGAACATCGCGTCGAACGCCGTTACATAATGATGTGCTTGGATGAGGTCTTCAAAGATTGTTTTTAATTATATCGCCGCGAGACGTCGCCACCAACGCCGAGTTGGTCGATCTCCCAACCTAGCTCTTCGACACAGGTTGGCTCCCCAATTTCTACACCCATTTTATTTCAATAACGTTTGATTGATTGATATGCGGGGTTTAACGCCCCAAAATCACCATATGAGTTACGAGAGACACCCCGTAGTCGAGGGCTCCGGACATTTTGACCACCTGGGGTTCTTCAACATGTATCCAAATCAGAGCACACGGGCCTACAACAACATTTCCGCCTCCATCGGAAATGCAGCCGCCGCAGCCGGGATTCGATCCCGCGGGTCAGCAGCCAACTACTTAGCCACTAAATCAACGCTTCGGGGCTGTTTCAATATTAACGTTCATCCACAACCCCTTTATTAAACGTATCTTGAATCGATCTATCCCGGTCCAAGTACGCAGTTCACCCTTCCGAAGTGAGTGCCTCGTGTCTGAGTGTTCTGACCTAAGACGTATGGCCACCGCCATCTTGGGCTATTAAGTAGTTGTTTTCATGTTTTTTTTTATATTGCAAAGTGAATTTTATGAAGTAAGGCCATGAAACACCGTGTGCATCAACTCAACCACTTTCATGTGTATGCGTTTACCGTAAAGCTGTTCGTTTAGATGCTACATATACAAATCACGAAGGCTAACATCCCAGCACGGCTGTAGTGAAACATCTCCGTAAAACAGTCTACTATAGCGCGCGAAGGTTTATCGGTCAGCTGCTGCCAGCTCGAGAAAAGCTCACTTGGGTCTGCTTCTTGCAAGCATGCATGTCTGTGAATACAGAGGGCGATCCAGATGCGTTTGCCTGCGTTCGTGATAGCGACCAGACAAACCTCTATCTCTTGTCCTCCCCCCCCCCCCCCCCGCGCGCATTACATCGACTGTCGACAACCCTTTCCACAGTCATTATTAGTATTATATTTTTTGTTATTCACCGGTCGTTTTTCAAGACGCGATCATGCTGTTTTATAGGAGACGAGCTTTACTACAATTTGTTTCACCGAGAATTCGTTATACATCCGGATGATTTTCCAAGACGCGATTACGAAGCTCAAGAGTTGGCAGGCCTTACTTTCACGGGGAAATAAGCGTACAGCTAAACGACGGTCAGAATCGCGTCTAGATCGAATGTCTCTCTAGCCCTTCATTCAAAAGTACGCCGCAATTCTCCCGCGCACAGCGGCTCGGCGCGCACGAGATTTCGCCAAAGCGACAGTGGGAAGTGGGAAAGTCAACCGATAACGCTAAGAATGCAATAAAGGGAAAAACAAATAAACGCAACAGATACCACGTGGATACAGGAGAAATAAAATAAAGGCGAAATAACAAAAAAATGAACTAAACACGACAGGCGCTACGTAGACTATAAAGCAAGACACGTGCGTTCGGCACCGATAACGGCCACGTCGACGACGATCGACGATAAACGCTCGCCGACGCCGCCGCCGACACAACCGGTTGCGCTGGCGGCGGCCCGCCGGAGGATGTGGCGCCGACTCCGTGGCGCCAGACGGGAAAAGACGCCAATGTCGCCATCCTCAGCCGCCGCGCATACGTGTACCATGCCCCATCGAGGCGATGCCGCGACGGGAGAGAGAACAAACAAACGAATAAAAAAATAACAATCGTAATGACACGGCTGCGGTAATGATACGGGGGGGGATTCCCGGCCTAGCTGCTGCAGCCGCATCTGTGAGCAACAGGTCGCAAACAGGCATAGCAGGGCAGGCGCGAAAGGAGTTGGGAAGGGAGGGGGCGCTTTCCAATGGCCTAGTTCTTTCCTTCTCTCTCACTCGTCCTCCTCCGTTTTTATTCGCAAATGTGCAGCGAACGGTGCGCGGCTCGCTAATGGCGGTGTTGTGTTGGCGGTGTGAGACGCTGGGTCGCGCTAAGTGTACTTCTCGCGGGGCGAAATCGCCCTCTAACTAGGTTATGGCAAGACGAAACGAAACACACACACACAAACAAAAAAAAAAACAATGAAACCCGCCAAGCGGGCTTGTTGGCATGACAAAATTTTGGATCACGGTGGTAGCGCGAAGGAACGGTACAGCGCAGTTCTCGTTCAATTGGCCTTTAATTTCGTGTAGTGTTGTGTATGTGCATTCGTTGTAACGCTGCTGTAACACGACTCAGCCAATCGGCGTCACACATAGGACCACCTTTGAGGAGGGCCGCCAGGTTTGCCGGCTCGTACGCAGAGAGAGACACGACGAAAATTCGTTGCCGAGAGGAGACGAAGACCAAAATCGAGACGTCGGTAACCCCAAGAACCGCGTCAGGTCACAAACGAAAGAGAGAGAGAGAGCAAGCAAGACGACGTCTGGCCGTCGTCTATCTGGTCAAAAGACTTTGAAACGCTCGTTTTTGAAACATACCGAGTTAGTATGTAGCACACATCCAAGGGTTAAGTGCGGCCGCGCCAGAGCTGATTTATAGAGGACGGGGGGGGGGGGCAGTATTACGCTTCCCACGCGGCTGCACTACCGAGTGCAGAACGAAATCTGTGTCAGGCTCAGAGTTCCCCCCTCAAGGATAAGAGGGGTTGAAGTACTACGAAGTGCCTCCCCGCCCCCTTCCCCGAGTATCAGCGCCCCCCTCGCTATAATGTCAATATGTACTGGGATGATGTACTAGGTGAATGTATCGAATTGGTGTACTAGAAGTTTCTGGGCCACCACAGAAAGAATTTTGAGATAAAATGGCGATAAAATATCCGTAGAAATCAGATGTAGGACACTTCGAACATCGCCTACTGCAGGCTGCACAGTTTTTTCTCGTCACAAACCGAGGAATGACGATATGTGGGGTTAGACGTCCCAAAATCCACCCTATGATTATGAGATACGCCGTAGTGGAGGGCTCCGGAACAAACCGAGGGGACTCCTAAACTGAAGAAACAGCACTAGTAGCAGTATCAGCAGCGACATCAGCATCAGGCCCACCGGCGCGAACATGGGAACGCACCCCGTAAAAATGTAGCACGCGTGACGTCAATGTGACGTCACGCGAGAGCATTCGGTAAATCAGGAAGTACGAGCGCACGTGCGAGCGACCGTCTGTTCCCCGCTAGCAGACGGCCCGAGCAAACAAGAAAAAGATGGCGGCGCCAGACGCCGGATGAACCGGGCAAAGGCGGTTCGCGAGAGCGTTTTCAATTTTACTTTATTTCGAAAGGCAGGCCACGGGGAAGGCTTAACACGTGTATCACTGGCTGCACAGAGAAAAAGAGAAAAGGCTGCACAAAAAGAGGAAAAATTACGCAGCAAAGAGAGAAAAGGCACGCGCAGGGAGACTGGCGCCAGAGGATAACGACGCACCCCCCCCCCCCCCCCCCACACACACACACAAGAAAAAACATATATATATGAAGAATGTGGACGCGTTCGACGCATCCGGGCGCCGTTCCGAAATAAATGGCGTGAAGAGAAGCACCAGCAAGATTTTCCTTATCGTGTAGGTGTCTTGGTGTACCACGTGTCGTCGTAGCAGTAGCAATAGTCACGCATGTCACATGACCAGCCCGAGGGGGAGCGAGTACAAAATATAAGACGCAATGACGATGGTGATACACACGCGTACAGATGTTTGGTAGAGTAACTCCGGATCTAGAAATAATATTCTGGCTGGGCCTGGCACCGGCCGCTATTCCAGAACATCGTAAAGCCATCTCAGGTACCGCCAAGGAAGTTACACTATAACCCCTTTGGGTACCCGCTTCCGGTGGCGCCACCACGCGGTCGACGAAGGCAGCGGTAATCGATAGCCTCCGCTGTTTCTGGCTTTTCCGCACACTGGCAGGAAAGCAAGAATTTGTAGTAGCAGCAGTAGTAACGCTCGTAGTAGTAGTAGCCGTAGTATGGTCAATATAAGCAGCAGGAGCAGCTGCAGTAGTAGTATAGTCAGTATAAGCAGCAGCAGCAGAAGCAGCAGCAGCAGTAGTAGTAGTAGTAGTAGTAGCAGTAGTAGTAGCAGTAGTAGTAGCAGTAGTAGTAGCAGTAGTAGTAGTAATGCAGTAGAAACCGCAGTGGTGGTGGTATGTAGTATTAGTAGTAGCAGTAGTAGTAGTAGTAGTAGTAGTAATGCAGTAGAAACCGCAGTGGTGGTGGTATGTAGTATTAGTAGTAGCAGTAGCAGTAGTAGTAGCAGTAGTAGTAGTAGTAGTAGTAGTAGTAGTAGTAGTAGTAGTAATGCAGTAGAAACCGCAGTGGTCGTGGTATGCAGTATTAGTAATTAGTAGTAGTAGCAGTAGTAGTAGTAGTAGTGCAGTAGAAACCGCAGTGGTGGTGGTATGTAGTATTAATAGTAATAAGTAGTAGTAGTAGTAGTAGTAGTAGTAGTGGTGGTAGTAGTAGTAGTAGTAGTAGTAGTAGTAGTAATGCAGTAGAAACCGCAGTGGTCGTGGTATGCAGTATTAGTAATTAGTAGTAGTAGCAGTAGTAGTAGTAATGCAGTAGAAACCGCAGTGGTGGTGGTATGTAGTATTAATAGTAATAAGTAGTAGTAGTAGTAGTAGTAGTAGTAGTAGTGGTGGTAGTAGTAGTAGTAGTAGTAGTAATGCAGTAGAAACCGCAGTGGTCGTGGTATGCAGTATTAGTAATTAGTAGTAGTAGCAGTAGTAGTAGTAATGCAGTAGAAACCGCAGTGGTGGTGGTATGTAGTATTAATAGTAATAAGTAGTAGTAGTAGTAGTAGTAATGCAGTAGAAACCGCAGTGGTGGTGGTATGTAGTATTAATAGTAATAAGTAGTAGTAGTAGTAGTAGTGGTGGTAGTAGTAGTAGTAGTAGTAATGCAGTAGAAACCGCAGTGGTGGTGGTATGTAGTATTAATAGTAATAAGTAGTAGTAGTAGTAGTAGTAGCACGTCTAGATTGCACTAAAACGTACCAGCCACCCGCTAAAGACGCCCTCTTTAGACTCGGAGAGGCAGGAGAGCGAAGGGCAAGGTGGCGTCGTCGACTTAAAGGGGACCTGCCAGGTATGTGACGTGTCTACTTGGCCCCGCCAGCCGGGTCGGCCCGAAAAACTTCGTGCTGGGGCGACGTGGCGCGTTTCCACACCTGAGCTCAAAATACGCCGCCACCGCCACGGGGACCGTTGCAGCGGCGGAGACACCCGACGCAGCAAAACCGTGGCATACCGCTGTTATTGTTTTATTATTACTACATTCTTTTTTTGTTGTTGTTGTTCGGTCGACGCAGCTACGTCGTATACAGGGGGTCTAAAAGAACGCGCCGCTGTTGTGCCCGCTGCACCGTTTTTAGCACCCGGGGCTGTCACCGCGGGTTCCCAGAGTTGTTTGCGCCACGATTAGAAGGACGAGTGCACGGAGTATGAAAAAAAAAGCAAAACAACAGAAAATAAACATGGAATATCGACTGCTGCGTGCCCTTAGGTTGCGCACTCGTTTGCACTGATGCGGAAGCAGCTGTTTGCGCTACACGCCCGTGCGCCTTTCTTTTAGTTTTTTTTTTTCTCTCCACGAGTAGGCTAATGGGCGCTCCTTCGAGTAGTGGCGTATGTGTCTCCCTTGTCGCGAGCGTGCCTTTCCGCACACGTTTTTGTTTCGTGCAAGTACAGGCCAGTACAATGTTGATTGGAACGCTCAGACGAGCAGCTTTCGTATCGCTGACCTCTTGCAAGTGCGTGTGGAAACATTGGCCGCGCATGGCACTAGCCTGTCAAAAGGAGTCGAAAGAGCGTCCAACCATCGGCATTCTTTACAAAGCAAAGGTGATTTCATACGAGAGCGCGATCCGGTCAAGTTGTATACCTCTTGCGGCACAACTGTGCACGAGTGGTACAACCAATGCATTTTTTGCGAGCTAAGGAAATTGTTTAATAGAGTGCGTCGTTGGGACTGGCGTTTAGAGACATTAGAGGACCTGTCCTTTCAGTATGGGTATAGACTGATGGTCTAAATGTTGGCTCCATCGACATTCCCAGTTCCGCGATGACGCATCGCTCGGGGCCTCACAACCTCGTGTGCTAGTGGTTTACAACAATACAACAATAATTGACAGGATTAACTATTACCTGACCAAAAACGTCAATATAACGGACTACTCTTAAATAAGCAATTTCGTTCCACTGTACAGACAAACAAAACGACGCAACGACTTATATGTCGCTTGTCGATACTTTTTTTTTATTAACAATTATCTAATGCGCTGTCAATGTTACAACGCCATGTACCACCGAAAATAGCCATGATGCTGTCAAACTGCAGTGAAAGAATCACGTTACTAACGCAATCGGCCATATTTGCTTAGACAGACAGACAGACAGACAGACAGACAGAAAGACGGACGGACGGACAGATAGACAAACAGACAGACAGACAGACAGATAGAGACGGACGGACAGATGCGGCTGTGTGTTAAGACCACGTAAGCGAGATGCTAAGCAGGCTTCCCCAAGAGAAGCACAGACTTCCTCCATCGTTCAAGAAAAACGAAGTCAGTGAAAAGTGGAGTCCTCGAACGGAACAAAAAAAAAAAAAACAAAGAAAACCCGCGGCAGATCCTACGAGCGGACGACACTTCGCCAGCAAAAGCTGGAAGAACTAAAAGAAAGGCTACACAGCTTCTACTTCTGCATCCCTCGAGGCTCTACCACTTTTCATCAGTCCGGGCTTTTTTTTTACTTCTTTCTAGTCCCTTCTTAAGACATGCAGATACCGCCAGCGATGACTCAAAAAAAAAAAAAAAAAACAGCGCACAAGCAGCCAACCACCACACTCACTTCCGCGTTGAGCGCCTCTCTCAATTCTCTCGGAGACACGTCGAACCGAACCGCTAGCGACCGTTGGCCGCGCCGGCGGAATGACAATAACCACACGGCGCGAAACCGAAATAGCGGCGGTCGAAGCTGGCTCAGAAACAGAGCGAGAAAGCGCGCCTTAGAAGAGAAAGACAAAAGGAAGAAACAAAATGAGACGAAAGGGTTGGGGAGAAGAACGAAAGAACAGTGCTTAAACGACCGGGTTTGACGAGTGAAATCCTCGGGAAATAAATAGAATAAAAAAAAAGCGCCGGGAGGAGAGGACACTGGTAAAGAGAAAATTGAGAGAGAGCAAGCAAAGCGTTAGAAAAAGTACTTGTGAGGAATAGAATGGAGAGGGAAAAAATAGGTCTTCGTCATGAAAAGTAACCATATACATTGATTGATATGTGGGGTTTAACGTCCCAAAACCACCATATGATTATGAGAGACGCCGTAGTGGAGGGCTCCGGAAATTTCAACCACCTGGGGTTCTTTAACGTGCACCCAAATCTGAGCACACGGGCCTACAACATTTCCGCCTCCATAGGAAATGCAGCCGCCGCAGCCGGGATTCGAATCCGCGACCTGCGGGTCAGCAGCCGAGTACCTCAGCCACTAGACCACCGCGGCGGGGCAAGTAACCATATACAAGCGTCTGTATAAGATTGCGAATGAGTTCTGCAGAATCCCGCGAGATTGCGAATGAGTTGTCAAAGGGACCTTAATTAAAGAAAAGGAATAACTGGCAACCTCCCTCTCGTGGCCAAGTGGTTCTCCTCGACCAGGAGCGGCGGGCTGGTTAGGCCAGTGAAGCCCTACCCACTTGCTGCTAACCTTTATTTCATTTTTTCCCTTTAATAAACGTTTTCCCATTCCATCCTCTCTTGTGGCGCGAAGACACAAGAGTGTCCGTGCAAAATTTTTAGAAAAGAAAGCTTCTTGGTTGAAGAAGCTCCCGTTCTGGTACTGTAGTGACATGCGAGACCAGCGCCTATACGGAGTGGTCGCTCTGACAATTTGAAAGATGCTATCAACCGGCTTGATTTTTGTTCATTTTCTTTCACTATCTGCACTTTTCGGTAGAGTTTTCCTAGGAGCAGGGACAGCCGGCATTGCCAGAAGCAAAGCCTCCGAGATTAAGACAAGTTTCGCGACTTTACCGCTAGGAGAAGGGCGCATGCACCGTGACAAAAAAAAAAATAAAATAAAGCAGACTGGCAGTGCGAGGGCGAATTATTCAACTAAGCGCAACTAAGCTCATGGACGCTGGGTCCACGCCACGGTGTCCACGCGCTTCCATCGCGTCTTTCCAACGCACGTCGGCATCGTCTCCCGAGATCGGCGCACTCGCAGCTCGAGTCCCCCCAGTTCTCGGAGGACATTGCGACACGTGGAAGGTGCCGAGAGATGAATTATGGCGCGGCGAGAGGGTGACGACGCGGGGGGGACAAGCGTCGACCTTCTTCGACAGCCACCGCTTTGCGAAAATGCCCACGCCAAGGCTGGTGGAAGGTAGAGGGCGACAGCAGACGGTCGGGTGTGGTGGAGGTGGGGGGGAAGTGAGAACTAAAGGAGCAGTCTTTATGACGCCGACCGAAAACCGCGGCACGCCACCCACAGCGTCGAGGAACGCCGGGGAGCCCTAAAAAACGACGCCCGCAGGGCCGGTCAGGGTCGAACCCCCGACTGTGGTAGTTGGCGCGACGATATTTTGAGCTCCGTTGGCGAAAGCAGCACCGAATAGTTTGGGTTTTTGGTGGGGGAGGCCAGCAGTGACGACAACAAATACCGCGGGGATGAGCATTCCCGCCGGTGAGAAACGCACACACACCTACCAGGTGTTGCTCCACTTCAGACGAACTCGTTCTTGGCCTACTTGGTGCTACCGCACGTACGCGGGAACAAGCGCGGATGGGCTTCAATGCCGCCATATCGGGCTTTTATAAACCTTTGTGTTTTTCATCTTTTAACAACGAAACTAAGTCTTACGGTAGACGCATAAGCATGAAAACGGTTGAGATGGTGATACGATGTTGAATGGCTCTTTTAAATCAACGTCGTAATATGCAAGAAGAAAACAAGACGGAATAGTCTATAGACTCGTCCCTCAATGATACTGAGGCGCTTGCGGCGCGCAGGTTCCAACTCGCTTAAAACTCGCCACCGCCCTCTATTATTACACGGCAACTGGCAGAGCAGCTGCAAAGCTGCCTCCGAGAGCAGCGCGTTGTGGAGCCCCTCTTTTTTGCTCACGAACTCAAGTGGAAGTTCACAGAGATTCACTCTTTAATTCTAAACAAAAGCCAGAACACAACAATAAACAAAGCCAGAGGTGCATTCGCAAACGCAAGACAACGAAGATTGGCAAATCCACGTATAATGTTGAGGCTAAACGATCAAAGCGCCAGAGACCCCCCCCCCCCCATCCCCTGGTAAATATTGTATAGGCAACTCTAGGAAACAGTCCACTCCATTACATCCAACCCGCCCACATGCGCGCCATGCTAACGTTGTTTTCTTCCTTGTAATATTACTAGGGCACAGGATGTTACGGGCACGACCAAGTATATGATCCCGTGCGCCCTCTGCCAAAAACGAAAAGCAAAAAGAAAAAGGGCAATGCGGAGATAACTCGGGTCAGGAGATACCGCGATACACTGAACAAGCACCAAACGTACTCGGCCAAATGACAGCGACGGTACAAGGCGGGCAGGAGAGGCGGCGCGAGCTTCACCTTTTCTCGGAAACGGAAGCGGATCCGAGATGCTTCTTTCCGGGAAGCGGGAGCCACACGGCGACGCATCTCTGTCGCGGGCCGCGAGAAAAAAAAAGAGGGCACAAGCGTGGCCACCACGTGTCAGGTGAACAACGCAGTCCGTACACACCAATGCAGGGTGCGGCTGTTGTACCCCAGTTGGTTATTCGTGATTGCGTAATAGTAACCGCAAGAACGCACGGGACACTGAAAGCAGCAACGCTAAGGCGGTATAGTCTCCGCCCACGTGCCGTGTGTTTCGGCGGTTACGCTTTACTAATCCTTTGTGCACAACCACCGCGCCACCTTTCATAAAGGGGGGGGGGGGGGGGCAAATATTGACACGTGGGGTTTAACGTCCCAAAACCACCACATGATTGTGAGAGACGCCGTAGTGGAGGGCTCCGGAAATTTCGACCACCTGGGGTTCTTCTACATGCACCCAAATCTGAGCAGACGGTCCTACAGCATTCTCGCCTGCATCGAAAATGCAGCCGCCGCAGCCGGCATTCGGTCCCGCGATCTGCGGGTCAGCAGCCGAGTACCTTATAGCCACTAGACCGCCGCGGCGAGGCGGGCAGGCCAAATAATGGAAGTGAGAACACTCTTTTGGCAATCTACCATGTGCCACCGTCGTCATCGTCACAATAGTAGAGTACTTCAGGTTCAACCTCACAACAACATCCTACGATTATGAGGCAAGCCGAAGAGGTGGACACTGCAAATTTCGACCACGCGGGGTTCTTCCATCTAAGCCCACGGATCTCGAGCATTACGCTTCCGTCGTAACGCGGCCGGCATTCGATGTTTCGACCTTCCACTCAGAAGTAAAGTACGATAAAAAATAGCGTTATGAATAATACTCCTAGAGGTAGTAGTAGTAGTAGTAGTAGTAGTAGTAGTAGTAGTAAGTAGTAGTAGTAGCAGTCGTAGGTGTCACACAGAGTAAAGTGAGCAAAGAAAACGACATGGTGATTATGATGATCGAAATGGTGGTGATGTTAATAATGATCCCCCCCCCCCCCCCCGACCAGGGATCGCCATCTCTGCAGTTTCGCTTCCAAAGACGGAGGAACCAATAATAATACTACAACTGTATTGCAGGTGTGCACATGCACACTCCTGAAAACAAAGGGCGTTTTTTTAGTCCCGCGGTGGCATCACTTATCCATTCACACTGCATAATTGATCTGTTCTTTGGTCCGAGAATTATACAAAGTATTATATCCACTGTCTTGGAACAGCAACCATGTTTTTTTCCCTCCTACTTCTTTTCGAGAGAACGCCGAAACGAATTGCTATGCCATCCCCGCATCGCGGTTACAGCAGTTGGCAAGAGCAGAGCGTCGCGTGTAATGTGAAGCGAAACAACAGCGAGATAGAAAGAGATAAGCCGCACTTTCTTTCTTTTTGTTATTTTTATGTTGCTTCGATTCTCGCGCCAGTTTCGCGTCCGTATCGCGCGGCACCAGACAAAAATCGCAGCAGAGCGGGGGTAAAAAAGAAAAAAAAAACAATAAAGAAAGACAAGCCCCGCAGGTATACGAACGGGAGAAAGACCGGAAACAGGTGGCCAACGAGGTTACGTGCAGCATACCGAATACGGCGAGTGAAGGCCGGCTCGTTTGGGGCAGCCGCGCAGCGAGCGACGTAATGATACGAGCCGCGCCGGCGGAACGACAAAAACAGAGCTGCGATTCCAACATTTCGCACTGTCGTAAAACGTTTTTTTTTTTTTCGTCTTTTTCTTTCTCTTTTTTTTTTTGAAAGAGACAGAGAAGAGGGAGGGGGGGACACAGATCCCTATCATTCGGGGCCGATCTAGCCATATTCTATTGCAATCGCAAAATGTTTTTTTTTTTTAAATTTTTCCTCCGTTTCCTCCCCTCCACTGCACTGGACGAAGTTTTAGCCAACGCTTGGCTCCAATGATAGCTTCCGTTAACAGGATTCGTTATACAACACGCGCCATGCACGAAATGGCGCGAAGACTTTTATTGGTGCGAAGTATATATAGCGAAGACTTTATTGCAGCGAAAATTGTCATAAATGTATCCGCTGCCCAACAGCCAATTTCGGTTGCGTGCGGTTGTCCACCGCCACCGCCCGTAACCGCTATCACAAGTAATGAGAAAAGGTAAACTAAAAGAAAGAAATAAGGCAGCTTTGCAATAGTGGTGTCAAACATGAAGGAAGCGCGGAATTGGACAGCCTTTTCTGTTTTGCTTTTTCATTTCCAGTGTATATTTCTAACTTAGTTACCTTTTCCCTTTATATTTCTCTCTTCTTTCCTCTTAATCTTTTTTTTTTCTATTTTTATACGTGATTTCGCGTGCGTTCCGCCAAGCGACGACAGCCCGGGCCTCTAAAGTGCTCCGCACGTCGAATCACCCCAAAATTTATTATAAGATGCTCTAGAAAGGCCACTCCTTCAGCTTCCGCTGTGGGTGGAGACTTCGTGCTCCGCGCAGTGTTGGTTATTACATTTTTGTAATTAAAAAAAAACAGTGGCTCGCTCTTTCCCCTGCGCGTTCCGAATATTTGCTTAACACCTTTTGGCTAAGGTCAGAGTGTAGGCTATGATCCAAGAAGTATCTGCGATCTACGAAACGCCTGTGTGCGAGCAGCGTTATCGCGGCTTCTACGACGATATACCACCAGCACATCGGAAATTTATAATTAGTCTTTTGTAAATAGTAATTTTTAGCCGAAAAGCGTTATTTGCAATGTTTGTTTTTTAGACTTATACACCTTTAAAGTTTTGCCGTTTTTTTATACTACATATAAACCATATTTAACCCATTCGTTGCCATACTTTAATGTATGGAGCCTGTTTGTTGATTATTGTTCTGCTTTTTGTATTTATTCTTCCCGGTAAATAAGTCACCCGCTATAGAGAGGTCCGCCAGTCGACGCTTGGCTTTCCCACTCTGACATTCTTTCACGCTGAAAAACGTTCGACAAAAAAAAAAATATATCCCATCGTGCGTTGCAGACGGCTATAATGCACGTAAACAGAACAGTCACGGCACGTCGCCCGGTACAAACAAAACATTGTATTAATCGCGTACACAGAAATTGAAGCGATGAAACTTGACGAGGACGTCTCAGCACCTGCGGCACATACACGGCACAGCTGGAACATCTCGCGGAAACAGCGGCATTCGGCGACCGCGTTTCTGGCGATATCAAGATATTACAAAGAAATATCACCGCATTCCACGTTGCCATGACCTTTTCACTGAAGGCTCCCTGGGCGCCGTCCTCTCTCTCCGCCTGTTGCTAACTTGCGTGACCCCCTCCCCCCTGTGACGTGTGCTTCCGTGCAACACCCAAACAGGAGGGGATCCTCCTGTCTGTTAAAAGGCTCTTCGAAGTCAGAGGGCCAAGTTTAACTAACCACCGTAACTATCCCCCCCCCCCCCCTCCTTTCTCCAGCCACCCACCGCTCAGTAGGTAGAGAATAATTAAAACGAAGTGATGACATCCTTCTCAGAACCGTCTCATTTCGGTTTCGAACACTCCGGTAAACAGTTCTTCGAATGCAACGTATCAGCGGCCTGTAGCCGCCATTGTCGTCTAAACACCGGATGGCCATAACCTCGCTTTTACACAATAGAGAGACAACAAGTCTCGCTGATTAGAGATGTGGGGCACACGTGACACATCCCCAGAGTTGTTAGGGGAATGAGTGTATCTCCCTGACACCCCCCACACACCCCACTCCCCCGCATGCCCGCGCCTATACGCTATTGTCGTGAAAATCAGTATGAAACGTCGAGTTTGTCGCGCGATCGCTTCAAGGGGCACTGAAGCCGTTTTTCGGGGGAGAGTTTGCTCTGACATACGAATCTACTGAGCGTAGGAACTGCCCTAAGCAAGTACGAGGCACAGCAAATGCTGAAAATTCAGTACTAATTCTGGCAGTGCAACTTCTGGTGAATTCAAGCAGCAGTTGCGACAACGTTATGCAGCAAAAAAACTGGCAGAATGGCCGCTTCTACGGTTGCGACATCTTGCGTGAGCACGCGACAAGAAGAAGACCATACCCGGTCAGAGCACAGCAGGAACCAAAAACTTGCTGCTTGAAACATGCTGTAATTACTTTTCTAACTTAGGGTGCGCTCGCGCTTAGCAGCACATTTTTTTAGGCTTGAAGACTTCATATGAAGCAGAAAAACGCCTACTCAAAATTTTTCAGTTCGGCACCCCTTTAAAGCCAGGAACACTGTACATGAGACGTTGTTCGGTAGTATTACATACTACAGCTACTTATCGAGGACACAACAGCTAACCTGTATACCACAAGCCAATGTCATGTAGGACTCGCAGGCACTGCGGAACTGTGGAGGGGGGAGCAGTGGGGAGGGCCGTGGCTCTTACAGGTTAGAAACCAGGAGGGGGGGGGGGGGGGGATACCCTCTCACTAACAGCTGCTAGAACCCTATCCTCCCTTCTCGCTTTACTAAAAATAGAGACATCTATAACGCCCCAATATATATATTGAAGCAAAGAAGTGTATACCTAAGGGCTCGTTTTTCAGTGTTTTTTTTTTTGACACAATATTAATGAGATCTAACAGACAACAATGCCAAGGAATGTATAGGGGGAAGTTATTAGAACCAATGTGATGTGAATAAGAGGAAAGAAAAGTGAGGGGAAAATAACTTGCCGTGAGCAGGAATATATATATATATATATATATATATATATATATATATATATATATATATATATATATATATATATATATATATATATATATATATGTCCCTGCCCACGAACGTCGCCCGCACACTTCAGTTAAACTTCCGGAGCCCCTGCGTAGTAGAGGTCTCTCTTAACACCAAGTCAGAGATCCGATCCATTCCCTCACTGCGTTTAACTTCGCTTCTTCGTAAAATATATAATTCGGCGCAGACGTCCACACGGAGCTGGGTAGTACTGAGAAAGAAAAAAAAATGTACGAAAATGAAAAAGGAAAGAGAGAGAGAGAGAGACACGCTGCAAAACTACGTAACCAGAGCACGTGCGCGGAGCTTCAAAAACGCGGAATGCGGCGAGACGAGCAGCGCCACGTGTCTGAACTTTGCCGCCGCGCGCTGCCCGCCCCAAAGGCTTTATCAATCGCACGTCGCTCGCTCTATTCCGGCCGAAGAGAAACCGGCCTGGAGAAAGAGATAAGGGCACAACACATAACGACACGCACGAACCCGACACACGCGAGAGATCCGACAGAGGAAAAAAAAAGGCAGCGTTAATTCGCGAAAAGGCGATATATATGTATGTATGTAGACGTACGTATTTATGGGACCGTTCTGGCAGTCACTTCCCGAACGTCACGCAACGTCGAGCGTCTTCCATGCGTCGTGACGCATCGCCGATACCGGCCACAAATCAATGTCGACCTTTGACTTTGTGACGTCACGAGCATCACGTGATGAGTCTTTCTTTAAGGAAGAGCTATCGTGGTCTATGTTTTGCATAGATAGTAAATTATCATCTTCATGGACCGGCACGTACTCAATGACCGCCCAAGCATTGTAGTGGAGTGGCTTGTTTGGGCAAGTTGGCCCATTCTCACGGTATACATAGCGCAAAAAAAAAAAAAACCCGTAGACGAGAGAAGGACGACCAAAACACAGCGCAAACTATGAACTGATTTTATGCGCAATGCACACACGTATATACGCGTGAACAAAGTCTCAAGTCACGACTGACGTGAGCAAACATGAATTCAATTGCTAAATCTGTACTCTTCGTTCACACATCACGAGCAACGTTGCGGAAGTTAGCGAGACTTTCTGTAATCGATGCGTTCGCAACGAAAAGTAGTTAGATGTTCTTATGATGATGATATGTGGGGTTTAACGTCCCAAAACCACCGTATGATTATGAGAGACGCCGTAGTGGAGGGCTTCAGAAATTTCGACCACCTGGGGGATCTTTGAAGAAGAACGGCTATTTGGGCTAGTTGGTTAGAACCCATGGTGATAAGGGCTGCAGCGCGGGCACGAAGGTGCTAGAAGAAACGTGAAACAAAGGGCGAGACCAGGAAAGTGCTCGTTTTGTCCCCTTTGCTTTCCTTGCCTCGCCTTTCGTTTCACGCTTCTCCTAGCACCTTCGTGCTCGCGCTGCAGCCCTTATCACCATGGGGGATCTTTAACGTGCACTCAAATCTGAACACTCGGGCCTACATTTCCGCCTCCATCGGAAATGCAGCTGGGATTCGATCCCGCGACCTGCGGGGCACGAAGCGCTGGTGCCCTTCGTGTCCTTCTTGTCTCTGTGTCGTCGTCCTGTTCTTGCGCTATATATAACTATCGGCAGAGTGAACCAGCCCTATACAGGAAGCCACACGAGCGACCGCGAAACGCGCGGAGTTATACACGTTTTGTTGGCCGAACTTCTTGCATAACTTCCACAGCGCTGCACTTGATGTATGAAACGGAGCATATCTCAGTGGCACGCAACGTGGCACTTGCGCTGTGTTTGTGTAGTCATTGCCTCGTCCTAGTTTGGTGCACCAAGTCTACCCAAACATTGTGTAGTTTGCCGTGCTCTTCTGTGGCAACATCCCCACCACACCCAAGCATACAGCTGAGCCGTATCGGCCAGCTCTTGCGCCACAACCCTGCTGCGATGCACAGTGCCAGATGCACGCCCATCTTTCTCTCTCTCTTCTTCTCTTTTTTTCTTTTTTGCGTACATCGTAGCGCCGACACCGACGGCTACCTCTCTCGTTTTGATGAGACACGTGAGGCTTCGGTTGGTTGGTAAAGTCTCAATGTACTGCTTTCTCCATTAAAGTAAAAAAGAAAAAAGGTGAAAAGCCATTACTTTGAGCCAGTTGGTTCATACGCTTGACTTTTGTTGTGCCCGTCCCGCGTGCTCGGGTCTTCTGCGTCTGCGTTTCTACTTCGCAAGCCCACATAGTTCGGGCAGCGCAGGAGCAGCGATAACCTCCGTACAGAACGGGATAAAGAAAGCGAGAAAGACTAGGAGTAGAAGGCTGGACGAATCCATAACGAGGAACAACAACTCCACGGGCGCTTTTATCGCACCAAGGCCGTTAGAGAGAGAGAAGAAAGTCGGGGGGGGGGGGGGGGGGCAATAGAAAGAGCCGGTGGAGATAAGCATCTCGCCCACAGAAGTATCAACGCTGCAGCCATTTACGGCAGCGGCTTCACACGCAAAGAGTTTACCATCTGAGACACGCGCAGCAACACCGCCAGTTTAGCTCCTATCTGACAAGGAGGCAAAAAAAAAAAAAAAAAAAGCGACGGGCGAGCGCCATCGCCTGTTGCCCGGAAAAAAAGGAAAGAAGGAAGAATCGCTGAGAGGCGACGCAAATGGAGCGAGTGGAATGTAATGGGACGAGGAGAAGGAAGATAGGTGGACGTCTGGTGCTCCGCCAGAATGGTCGAACACCGTTCGAATGCCAAGAGAAACTTGACAAAAAATAATAACATGAAAACGTGCACAGCGTTGTTGGCGGAAGGTTATATGGAGCGGACCGGGAAGAAATGTTTTCTTCTTTTTTTTATAATGTGCCTTTAAGCCCCAAATACGCTGCAGCAATAGGGAGTATGCACTGATGTCACCGCGGCCACCATTTGGTCGTTCAAAAAAAAAAAAAAAAACAGAGAAAGGCACGCTTTCTAATCTTAATCTGGTTGTCTTCAGAAGAACAGCTGGAAGCTGAGAGTTGTGCAGGAAATGGTGCATGATGACGTCACGTGAATACCCCCCATAGTATGAAGACACCGCTACACCGAAGCATCTTCATTTGATGATAGCTTACTCCGGCCCGTCCTGCGTAGCCCGGATATCCGAGGAAGATTCAGGGTGCGCTTTTGTATACGTACACATACAGTTAAGAGTAAAATTTTAAGAAACCACGGCGCGGGCAAACAAAATGAAAATTTCTCCTCGCACGGCTTGATTCTAATGCGTTGCAGTGTCAAATAGTGTGGACTTTTGTAGCGCTATATACACGACTTCATCCTAAATACGCAGGGTTCGAAAAAAATGAGAGAGAGAGAGAGAGAGAGAGAGAGAGAGAGAGAGAGAGAGAGAGAGAGAGAAATAGAGATGTTTGGAAACAGATCGTCCCTAAGTTGTTGCTCACGACAGTAAAAGCTTGAGCGACCGGACTTGGTTTGAGATCTTTTAATAATTGCAGCAGAACAGTTACGCTTCATAGCTGTCATCCATACAGAGTAAAAATACCGAAAGATTACTAGATGGTTTAATTGAAAAATAAGTACGTTATGCGAGCAAATAAGCTCTTTTAAAGGAATCTTACGGCGCTTAGCCCGAGGAAGGAAGGTCGACAGGGAGAGGGAAGTGTATAATGCGTAGGTCCATGTGCGGGCCCACGAAATATATGTACAATCTGAAATTAGTCCACTGTGCACGCGGGCTTATTTCCGAATCGATGTGGCCGCACAAGTGACAGTGTCGATTGTTGTAATGCTAGCCAGTTTTCGAGCTGGGGCCAATCCACGAGCGCTGAATTGGCCAGACCTCTCACGGGATGCCGTCTGGCAGCGGTCCGCTAGATTAAAAATGTCTCGTACAAGATACACGAAGGAGTACGGCATAACCTCTTGAAAGGGTGCTGACTAACTTTCGAGGGTGCCTTCACTATGCCATACAAATCTGAATGCAAAGACGGCCCTGTGTTTAAGATGCATTGTTTTGACATTAATGTCGACTGCCGACATCCCACCTACTGACCACTGTGTCCGCGAACTGCAGTAACGATTCCGGTGACCCCACGCATGCAGTCTGCCGAATTGTGATGACGTCAGGCATGCAAAACATTCGAAATGACCGCTCGTGCTTCACCAACGGAGCCACGGAGAGAGGCGACCGCGAAAACGTCACGACATTTTGGGCGTCCAAACCTCAAGGCACAGTTGATTTGATTTATTGATTGATTTATATGTGGGGTTTAACGTCCCAAAACCACCATATGATTATGAGAGACGCCGTAGTGGAGGGCTCCGGAAATTTCGACCACCTGGGGTTCTTTAGCGTGCACCCAAATCTGAGCACACGGGCCTACAGCATTTTCCGCCTCCATCAAAAACACAGCCGCCGCAGCCGGGATTCTATAATCCCGCAACATGCGGGTCAGCAGCCGAGTATACCTTAGTCACTATAGAACACCGCGGCGGGGCCGTCAAGGCACACTAAGAACCGAGAGTACGTTTTAAGAACGTACTTTAATTACTCTCACATTTAGCGGTAAGTAGATTTACAGGGCTTGCCTATTCCTATAAAAACGTGAAAATATATTTTTAAAGAATATAACTTAATTAACCTAGTTGGCGAGTATTCATTCTAAAAGAAAGGACGCGCAGAACAAGGAGATAAGAGTGAAGTCGGGACGCCACAAGACGCCGACTAACAACTGAAGACGCGCACAAACGTGGAAAGAAAGCGCGACACCTTATCTGCGCATGGCCGCGCAATATGAGAACCTATATCAATACTGCACGCGTGTATGGTAGCACGCGAAAGGAAGCTGTTCAGGCATTTGATTTCGTCTCGACGTAAGTTAATCGACGGTTGGCTCACGCGCGCGCGATTATCGATATACCGCGATATTATCGATATACCGTGTCAGAATCATCGGGCGCGTTTCTTCATCCCTGCAGTTGGCACGAACCTGCGCACTCGTTGAATTTGGGTGTTCACTCCCGACTCAAAAATATAATCATAGTTTAAAGGGTGGGTCCCCGGTTCGCGATCTCTTATGTTCCTTCAATATTTGGGTAACGCAGCCGCCCATATATCTTAAATCTCTCTCTCTCTCTTTCATTTTCTCCATCTTTCCTTTCTTTCCTTTAAAAAAGAACGAAACTTTTTGTCTCGATCACAGTACGACCCCTGAACGGTTTCTGAACGTCAACAGCTGCCTTCTACGAATCCTGCGCGCATTTAAGCGACGCAAGCCTGTCGTACAAAAAACACTCAAAGACAAGCACAAGCGGCAAGCCGCTTGTGCTTGTCGTTGAGTGTTTCTTTACACTGGCCAGAGACACTGGAGAATGAAGCGCAAGGAGCAAGTAGGAGCAAGCATCTCTAATAAGAATCAAAAAGAATATGCACACTGTAAAGAAGGCGGCGTGTCAAACGGGGTACAGGAAACTGGCGAGACGTCCCCGTAGCGCTCACTTCTCCGCTTTGCTCTTGAAGCTCGCCCTCGTTTTTCTTTTCTTTTTTTATTCTATGGCTTCGTTTTTTTTTTGACATTATAACATATTTTCTTTTCTTCCAGCTCCATGCTATCTTCGCGCACCCGCACGTTTTTTTTTAAATTTTTCTTTCTCTTACGTTTGCAACTTCTTGCCAAAGGAAGCATTGCGAGTGGCCCGGAGGTAAGAAAAAAAGAAGCTACGGCTAAAAAAAGAGGATAAGACAGCGGCGAAACAAAAAAGAACGTGAAAGTTGGCACCAGAAGACAACCAAAAGTCGCGCCAGGAACGAGGAAAAACAAATCAGTCGCGTCGCCACGCTTTCGCAACAGCCGTTTCTCTTTCCCTTTCCTTCTCTTGTCCGCATGCCAGACGAGACGAAGGAGGGCGAGAGAGTGACGACACGCGCCATCACTCTTCCCCAAACAGGGCTCGCGAGCTCGAACAAGGCGGCCAGAACATACATTGCATTTACACTGCTTAGCCCTAGGAGGTTTTTAAAAATCTATCTATCTATCTATCTATCTATCTATCTATCTATCTATCTATCTATCTATCTATCTATCTATCTATCTATCTATCTATCTATCTATCTATCTATCTATCTATCTATCTATCTATCTATCTATCTATCTATCAGCTACACTGTTTAAACATATACGTCAATCTATTAATCTAACTCATCTGTCTCAAACGCACCGGTCCAGCGAAGGAATCGAGACATGTCTACACACACACACACACACACACACACACACACACACACACACACACACACACACACACACACACACACACACACACACACACACACACACACACACACACACACACACAAATGGAGAAATAAATAACGCAAAGGAAATGACGGAGAAAAAGACCTTCAACAAGAAGAAATTAAGAAATGCGAGACGAAGAGGACATGCAGAAGAGTACCGACTGACACGTCGGCGAAGACGGGGGACGACGGCGGATCGAAGTCGCCCCGCCACCGGCGCCGCCCGCCCCATCGCCAAGGAAGCATCGCTATTCGCGGCTTAACGACCGCGGTCTTCGAAGTAACAGCGACACAATTGTTTCGCAAGAAGACGCTCTCCGGAAGGCGCCCGCCAACCGACGTGGGCGATGTTGTCAGGCCGTTCTACGGTACACACACCGTTGCCGCCGCGCTAGTTTGTGCGTTGCACTGAGAACATACGCATCCAGCCGAACGAGCTGAAGAGAGGAGCGGCTGAACCATCTGATCCGTCTTGACCGCTTCCCATGTTCGCTCGTTTTTGGCTGTGTATATACTTCCTTAGTCGTTTCCTCGAGACTGGGCTAGCTAGGCTGCAGTACTTCGCTAGGTCTGTTCCAAGAGAGGCATCGAAGCGACAAAAAGGAAAGAAAAAGTGCCAATGTCAATACCCACAAGTAGTCTCCTCTCCGCCAGACGAGAATTCTTCCCTTTTTATGCGGTTCTTAAAGGGAAAAGAAAAGTGAGCCCCGTAACTGTCTGCATCAGGTGCGACACCTCAACAGTAGCTCACAAGAGATGGGGTAAGGAGGGATTAAAAGGATAGGATTAAAAGGCATATATAGAGAGAGAGGAAAGAGAAAGCGAGGCGCAGGTACAGCGAGCGACGGAAGTAAAGAGAAGATAGGAAAGATGGACACGGTCGCAGGGGTCCGAGAAAGGGGCACCACTCGACAAGAGCTCTTGTCGGCGTCAGGAGACGGCGTAAGCCCGAATCCAGTCGGACAGAGCTACGTTGTCGTCGTCGTCGGGGATCAGCGTCAGGAGATGGCGTAGACTCAGTACATACTACGTACATACACCCATTGCGCAAAGGCTGTGCAAAGCTGTCCGTTACTGGTTACAACGCCGAACAATAGTGGACGTCACTGTAACCAAGTCAATACCATACTCCGTAACAGTCTAAGAGAAAAAAAAAAATATATGTCAGAGCCACCCACCGCCAACGTAGTCCCGCTGAAATAGAATAAGCATAAGCCCTCCGTCCAATAGAGCTCACCCATTTTCGTGACGTCAAGCCCACCTCGACTGTTTCGGATAGTTGACTGTCTCAAACCAGCCACGCGTTTGCGTCGCTTGTTGTGGGTCGAAAACGACAGGACTTCTCATATAGCTGAGCAGCCAAACGTAATGTTTTAACTCCTAATCTATCTACATCATAGCTACGTCTATCTTAATGATCTATCTGAATCGTATCTACATTAGCCGAGCAAAAATACGGTTAGAAGGGACACCAGCTAGCACAGGCAAAGGACGGGCGCGCAGCGGTTAGGTGGGCAGATGTTACATCTTAAGTAATGTATCCCAATGTATCTATATCTACGTACATAATTTATATTTATTCCTCCCGCGCCTCCCTCTTGCACTTATCGACATCACTAAACGACCTTGTCCCACGCCGAGCACTGCACCCCTATACGCATCGACGTCTGGGTAACACGTCGCCGACGCCGCCACGGCAGCGGGGGCGCCGTCGCACTTGTTTACGCTAAAGCCCCTTACGCCGGGAACGCGCTCCGGATCAATGGGCGCCCTCTCCTCTTCGCAACGCTCCCGGGACGGGATGCGAGAGCAAAAGTCGTTCCTGCCGGCAGTTCGCATAGCGCAACACATTCTTCTTCAACCCCTACTACCCTCTCCGATGCCCCGACTCCCCACGAACGCGCCTATCGCCTCCACTCCTCCTCGCGATGCCTTCCTCCTCTCAGACACGCTACCGCGTCAACTAAACTTAGGAAAGATTGCGTCTCTTCTCTGGGCTCGCACGATGGCACAACGAGGCGACGCGATTTACCCTTTCCGTCCCTTCTCCCTGCTCTTTCTCACATTGCCCGAGTTCTCCCATTTTCTTACCGCGCGACGCGTAAGTACTACTCCCTTCTCTAAACTGATATCTCTCCTCTCGCCCTCTTTCGGCCCGACGGGATCCCTTCTTTCCTCTTCTCTCGCCCTCTTTCGTCCCGTTCGGATCCCTTCTTTCCTCATTCCGCTCCCGGAGCTACAGCCGGAGCTCTCGCTCGGTGCGCCGTGCAGCGGCGACGAGCTCGCTTCGGACATTTCCTTTTCGAAGGCACTTCATCTTACTCCTTTTTGGAAACTGCTGCACTCAGCGAATGTATTTCGCTCGACGCAGCGCAGCCCCCCCCCCCTCCCCAGAGTAAGGGGCGTAGCCACAAATACTAATTGTTTTGGAGTTGGGGATTTAAAACCGTCACCTCTATCTCTCTCTCCCTCCTCCCAATTTTAAAAATTTGTATGCGTACACGCACACACAACGGCGTCGATTGGATAGACGCCGAAAGTGCAGAAAATGTTACACGGAGCAAGGTGAAGTGGCTGCGAAAAGTAGCCGACTCAAATGTTGTCCACAAAGCAATGGCCAGTTCAACCAAAACGGCCGTATGTACCAGGTATATTAGTGATAGTGAGATTGGCGACGGTTAACAGGGCAATCGACAATCGAATGAAAAGGACATGTAAGAAGAAGATGAAGAAGGCCTTCGCCTTCGTCTTTTTTTATAGGTGAATGCGCAGGGGGCGGACCCGAGAGTTATTCCTCTCCCTGCCTGCACTCTCCGGTGAAACGCCTTTCCGACGAAGAGGAGCAGGAGGAATAAGCATTTATTGAAACGGCATACTAAGGCTTCCGTGGGTGGAGCCCTTATTCCAAGGCGCCACTGGCCTTTTTCTGACGAGATACTCGTGTATCACACCAGTTTAGGTAGAAATGGACGAATATTTGACAAACAGGTACAAACTTCGCACGCACTTGCACTTCTACGCACAGTAAGCATGAAGACATGACTGAATGATATGTGGGCTTTAACGTCCCAAAAGCACCATATGATTATGAGAGACGCCGTGGTGGAGGGTTCCGGAAATTTCGACCACCTGGGGTTCTTTAACGTGCACCCAAATGTAAGCACAAGGACCCACAGCATTTTCGCCTTCATCGAACATGAAGCATGGAGACAGGGAAGGAATGCACGAAGAAACGACTTTACACGACGATAATGTATCATGGCGTCAACGGGACGATAACGGCAAATTAAGGAAGATCGTTAGAGAGGAACTGTATCAATAGTTACTTTTAACTTTAAAGTGAACCGACTCACTATGTGATCGCAATCTTCTTATTACTACGATTGTAGGAATTGAATCTGCCTAGTAATGGTGGACGGTGTAAACGAGACAAGAGAGATAAAAGTCACAACACAAGCGCCTGTGTCGTCTACTTTCTTCTGTCGCCTGTCTTGTCTACGCTGGCAATGGCCCGTCATGCGTGCATTCCAATTAGCCCGACTCGCTACATTGCTATGTATATGCATTCTTCTGCGAATACGGGACGACGGAAAAGAAAAAGAAATACAAATACGCCTGCCCTGGAAGGGGAAGGCAGTGGAAGGGCCGACGGTTGCGAAAGTGAAGCGCTGCCGTTGCGTATATATCACTTCCACAAGGCCTGTCGTTGTGAAGGACTCCACCGCCTGGCTGGGGGAGAGGCCATTCGCTCGCGGAGAGGGGACCACTCCACCCCTCTCGGTTCCCCCGTCCAAAATCCCTTTTTTTTTTTTTTTTTTGAAGAGGCGAGGCAGCACTCGTCACTCAAAAGAGGACGCAATCGAGGAAGCGACACACACGCCAACCCAACGCCAACCCAACGCCAGCCCCATCGTGGCTCCGAAAGAACCGGTCGCATCAGCATAACAACACAACGCCGAGGAGCGACGCCGTACAGCCAGACTAGAGTTCTTTTTTTTTTCTTAAGAAGAAAATCAACAACGCAGCATAAATCATCAGATTTTTGGAACAAGCTGAAGAGCCCAAGGGCCCTCCTCGAGCTGAAGGCTTTTCAGTCTTTTATTTTTGAATAGCCTCTCGGCAAATAGGCCGAATAATTCAATCATACGGCTTGCGAAACTGGCCGTTTTATAAATGGTTATGTTTCAGACCTAACCCATCTTAATAAACGGCGGTAGGCGCCATCGGCACACCGAGGCACCCGTAGTGACGTCACGACGCGCAGGCACCGCCCAGCCTCACCACCACCATTTATGATCACGCGACAAATGACACAGCAGTTGCTAAGCTGTCCCCGTGCAAGGGGCGTCGGGGAGCTCTTGTATCAACTCTGAAGCAATCACTGTGACGTAACACTGAAAGGTTCCCACAGCGGCCGAAACAGTTGCGGCATCTGGCGGAGGGGATGCCAATTACGCGCTTCCTTCAACGTAGCCCCCGGGATCCACTGCGGCAGCGCGACGAAACACGGTGTTAAACCAAGGATTACACCGTGGCACACGGATGCGAATCCGCGAGCGCCACTCCCAGGCACCTGAACGTTTTTTTTTTTTTTTTTTACGCCAGAGCAGACAAAAAGGTGTCTGGCGACGTTACACCTTCTGAATGGTAGGCTGCTATTGACGGCTTCGGGCTTGAAGAACAGACAAGGGCAGCCCTACTCTACCCGTCATGGTGCTCCTGTAGGATGTAGTTTCGATTACTGACCCCGAAAGTTGCGAGATCGAGTACCAGCCTCATTGTCGATGAAGGCGAAACGCCAGAGCCCCATGTACCTATAGATCTATGTGTACATAACACACACACACACACACACACACACACACACACACACACACACACACACACACTATAGGTGATCGAAGTTTCTGGAGCCCGCCACTACGGCGTCTCTCGTAATCATATTGTGATTATGAGACGTTCAAACCAACCATCATCATCAAGTACAATCCCACGGGCCCACGAAGCAGCAGAGAGACTTGGCTTTGCTGTTCCGACGTAGCAGCCTGCTACATGCTTAATTAAGCGCGTTCGTAAGTGCTCAACTATAGATTTTTTTTTCTTCCCATCCTACAAGTGGCCTGTTCGACTCTTATAGGTCTACTGCAACTAATGAACGCGAGCTGGTCTCACCTTAATATGCTCACACTGTCCACCTAATAATCCCTCCCTCCCATATTTCCAAACTGCGGCCCAGAACCATTCCTTTTTTTAATAAAGGTACCACCCGTCCAACGCATATGAGTGCAGCCGTAGTTAAAGCCTAACGTCGTCTGACGCTGCGACGCACCAGCTCAAACAAACTGGTTCGACGAAAGAATTCCTCCGCGTCCTTTACTTACCCTTTTAATTCACTTGCTCACTTGCTGGACCCTTTCATTAAACAACCACACTGTCACCAAGTTCAAGGAAGTCTCTCGCGCAGATAATTTGCACCTGGACGTTGTAAAACATTGGTACCGCGTGTAAACATGCCTCCAGCAAAGCCCAACACACGTCGCCAAAATTTCAGAAACGGGCAGGGCCAAGATATGGAACTCATCCGCTGTACGTTCGCAGGGCAACGATACTGATGCTTAGTAAGGAGCTTAGTACAGAAAGGAGGAACGATATGAGAAACAGATATTCAGGAAAACTTGCGAAGCATTGACAATCTCTTGCACCATGCATATAATCTCCTCCCAGCTATATCACTAACCTAGATTTCGAGCTTCTTTTGTATCTCCCTTCATTATCAGCGGCATATAGTGGTGACCCAGCGGAAAACACGCTCTCAACATGCCGCGACCGACTTCGAAACACCCAACACCGAGACGCCAAATAAGAAAAAAAAGAATAAAAAAAGAGGTATAGCGAGACGGCGGTATACTTGAATTCGTTTCACGGCTCCAGCTATACACAATTTGTTATCGACAGAAGGGAGAAACGCCCACGGATTATAAAGAGCGTTCACGTTGCAACTGTATTTCCCTATGTAGACGCATAAAAGACGGTTATAGGACGCAAAGCTATAGCGCCGCCGCTACCGATGATACAGATATGCTGTGTGGCTCAGCCGAACTCAAGGGCATCGCAATAATACACATTACGAGAAATCGTCCAAAAGCCAGGCTGTAGCAACAACCTTGTGTGCCGCGAGCACGAAAGGCTACCCATTTCCACCAGTTTTGTTTCTGCATTCTCACTTGAGCGTGCACACCGAAGTACGGCAGCCGTCGAGTCATGCGACTTCTTGTTAACAATAGGGGTAGGGGGGAAGACTAGTCTTTTTTATGTGGTTATAAAAAAAAGCAGAGAAAAGTGAGCCCCGTAACTGTCTGCATCTGGTGCGACACCTCAACAGTAGCGCACAAGGGATGGGGGTAAGGAGGGATTAAAAGGTAGAGAGAGAGAGAGAGAGAGAGAGGCGCAGGGACCGGGAGCGACGGAAGTAAAGGGAAGATGGGAAAGATTAACACGGTCGCAGGAGTCCGAGGACGGGGCACCACTCAGCGAGATCTCTTGTCGGCATCAGGAGACGGCGTAGGGCTCATCCAGTCGGCCAGATCTACGCTGTCATCGTCATCGGGGACCGGCGTTATGAGGTGGCGTAGGACCAACCCAGTCGGCCAGAGCTGCACTGTCGTTGAAGATCGCGAGGGCACAACCGGTCGGCACGGAATACAGCGAGCGAGTCCGGACTAGACTTTCGAGGAAGTATCTGTTGGTCGTCCGCATATTCAAGGTCAAACTATACTAATAGGCCATCATTATAAGCATGCGGGAGAGAGAAAGCGGGGAGGGGGAAGAATACTCACGAAAAAATAAAGTGCGACAATCTTAAAGACCATTTTTTTTCTCGTCAAAACTTTTCTGCAGCACCCATTTTTCTTTTAAGAGCGTAGCCAGAATTTTTTGGGGAGGGGGTTAACATCCCCTAATGTATGTTCGCGCATGCGTTTGTAAGATTTCGAAAATTTGCGCGGCGTTTGAACTAACACCGGCTCCGCCAATGCCCTCTCCGACCGCAAACATAGGCGGGCACCGCAGGGGTGCAGCAGCGCTGGCACTCGCCGCCGTCACGTACGCATCGCGGGCCGGCCCGACATTCAAAACGGGGAGCGGGAAAACCGAAAACAAACAAAAGTCGGGCGAGGATACAGTTTAGCACCTCCTCTTTAGCCTGGCACGAAGTGCACAGACACTGAAAGTCTCGCACCCGCCTCTCCCTCTCTCGTTGCCGTTTCGATTCTGTTATTCTTGCACACTCTATTCCTTTCCGCGGCCTTTCTTTCTTTTGTTGCAAAGACGTGCAAGACCGCACGCAGTGCGCGAGGAGGAAGGCTTAGCAACAAGGGGAAGCAGCAGCCGCGCAGAGCTTCCGAGCCGCGAAAGACTCGCAAAGGGGCAAGCCACGCACAGAGAAAGAAGCCCGAGACGACGGGGCACAACACATGGCGGCCGGCGGCTACAGCGGAGCCCGAACCACACGCAACAGTTCTTTCTCTCTCCGCGGGGTACGCCAACGAACGCGGCCGTTTACTCCTCTCCACGCAAGGGTTGCTAGGGGAACACCGATTGGGTAACGAAAGAAAGAAGGAAAGAAAGAAAGAAAGAAAGAAAGAAAGAAAGAGTAGGAGGGAGAGACATGATCCTAATGGGGGGCCACGCCGAAGAAAGTGGCAGTCAAGTCTGCACACGGGCTTCGTACAAAGTCGGCGGCGCTCAGGAGGAGGGCTGTTGCTCCCCAAAAAGTTTGTTGGCTCTCTCTGAGAGAGAGACCACCCGTGGACGACGACCGCTGGGACGGCGGTGGCAAGGTCTTTTGTTTTTTTCTCTCTTCTATTTCACAGAGGAGGATAAAAGCAAAAGCAGAAATTTGGGCGAAATAAAAGAACCAGCGGTGGGAGCGGAGGCAAGACACGGCAGGGGCGGCGGCAGCTCCGACACAGCGGGATGCCCAGCAGAGCAAGTGGGGAACCGGGTCGACGGGCGAACGGGGAGTCGACGAAAGAGTGAGCGAGCAAGCAAGCAAGCAGCCACTGCCAGCAGTTGTACTCGTCACACACGTGCATACACACGTGCGACTCAGCTGTTCAGAGCGGAGGCCCAGCCGGGTGCTTGCCCCTTCACCTCCCCCCATATTTCTTGCCGTTTATTTTTATTCATTTACAAGATACTGCGGACAAAATCCAAGCAGGATGAGCAAAATACACAACAAGCAAGATTGCAAAGTGTTTTTTCTGTGACATTTTTTTTAATATAGAAAGGAGAGCAGCACGACTTGTGCCGCCCCCTGCAGGGCGGCGGCCGAAGTTGAAAACGAGAGAGTTTTCGCTTGTTAGCTTGAGTACAGTGTTCTGAAAGCTTTGACGCGTACAGCCGGCCACAAGATAACTCAGACCACACTTCTGCCGTGAGTTATTTCTTTCCCCCTCCCTATCATCTCTTGGTTCTCTTTCCAAATCACAGGGTAGCTAACCGGGCCAGTACCGGCTCCGGCGGATGAGCGAAGCGCAGTAGAGGTTACATCCGCATCCTTTGCAATAGACCCGTTCCCGTACTCGAAAATGTTCTCCCACGGCGGGGTCATCGACCGACTGTCCTGTTCATGACGTCAGTTTTAGTGCGCACGCTCACTGGTGCAGCTATGCGCGCATCCGCTTTTGATGTGGCAACACCGCTGCCTTCGAAAGGTGTAACCTAACGTTTTTTGTTGTTTTTTAGAAACTGCGTTGTTTATGAGAGCGTTATTGTTTTCAACTGACAGCTGTTTTGTCTTCGTTGTTCTCTTCGGGGGTTCAAATGCTCGCGCTTAGTAAACGACCACGCTTTTTCGCGAGAGGTGCCGGGCCCCGACCCGCGGGCTCTTAAGCTTTCAAACGACGACCGCGCGAGCGTTGACCCACATTGCTCTCACAATAGCCGGCAGGCTTCACCAGTTCGGCACTGTTTATAGACGTGGAAGCTAAAGACGGGAGTCTCCTTTCTTTCTGTTTGAGGAGTTAAAAAGAAGTGCCCGCAAGTAGACAGACAGTCAGAGAGAGAGAAACAAAAAATTATGGACCATCACCCCGAAGGAAACCCTAATGGGATGTGAAACGGGCGTCGGTTGAAATGGGCGTCGACTCGGGTGCTGGCAAAAGGGTTTGAAGCGAACCTCGGTGTAGCGTTTACTCGAGTCAACGCCTGTTTGGAACAAAGGACACAGGAGGCGGGTTGGGTTTCGTGTAAGTTTCATCACAGATAAACAAGCCGAAAGAGTGTTTCCACACGACGTCGGGCGCTGCGGGCGGTGGAGAGGGTGAAGCTAGGGAGAAGTGTGTTGCGAGCGGGCCGAAGCAACGGCAGCTGCGGGTGGTGCGGCGAGTGTGTTGCGGGTGAGGGAAAGTGACGTCAGCACACACCTGTGAGAGAAGCGTGACGTCAACGCGCAGCTGCGGCGTGACCTACTTGGCACCGCTCCAACGCTCGCGGCAAGGGGAACGCGTTGAAGCGCTTCGTACGGACGCACGTACGTACGGCATTACACACGTGAGTCAAGAGCCACTTCGCATTTCAAAAGCCCAGCTGTAAAGTCGTCGATGCAGGCACACAACACGCCGTGAGTGACCACCACCGCCGCCGCAACAACAACGACGGTGAAAGTGCACAGCGACTGTTCGTACGCCCCCGCGGTCACCGACACTGCGTCTGCCCCTACAACGCACCACTCGTCTATAGGTTTTCTTATGTACACACAAAGCTGTTCAAGACCAGCCTCAGCCGCAAGGGCGACACATTGGCACAGCCCTAGATGACGAATTGAGAACGATCACTGCGCCACGTCCGGCATCTACATTATCACCAGAGCAATTTAGTGCTCACATTCCAACGAGGCCGATTAGGTTAGGTCGTTGATGAAAAACACACCGCATATCAACTTAGGCTGATTTGTGAGCGGGGGAAGGGAAGGAGGAAGAAAGAGAGTGCTTGAACGAAGTGTGCGAGCTTATCGGATATACCGTGTTAAAAGAGGACAACAACGAATATAAATTAAGCACACAGGGAGCAGGGTCGCCACATTACCGAATGACCTAACTGACACCTTCTTCCCAAGTTCAGCAGCGGGGCGTCAGCGGAGGACGTGCCAGGCGCCACTCTCTGACGTCGGTGACACAGATGTATGTGCAGAGGGGAGCGTCTGGCTGGAGCCGACGTTAGGGCAGAAGGGTCTTTCGGGAAGCTTCTGATCGATTGATTGATTGATTGGTAAACTTATGAAGAGGCCCGGACGCGATAAAGTGGTAAAAGACGCACGCGGCAGTGCAAAACGGGCTAGAACGAACAGAACCATGATTAGAACGCGCACGCACTCACACACACACACACACACACACACGCGCGCGCGCGCGCGCGCACATTTATAAGAAATTCCCGCGCAAAAGATCAATAAATAAATAAAGAAAATAAAACGAAAAGAAAATCAAACCACGCTCCCGCCACCTCAGTCGGGCACAGACAAACAACATAAACTCTTTCTTTTTCTCCCGCAGCCCTGCCCTCTCCGCCACCTCCTTGGCGAGGTACAAGTTCGTTCACCCCTTTGATTATTTATTCGCAAGCGAGACTATGTTGCATGCTGCTGCTGCTTGCGGGCGGCGGTGGCTAAACGACACAAGCGCCGCACAACCGTTGCCACCGCCGCACACAGTTGTTGGCCCAGCTTGGGAACAGAAAGATCATAAATTAGCAGAAAAAAAAGAATAAAAAAATGAAGCATACGAGCTCGCCAGTTTCTCGACCGTTACACTCGCGCAATGTCGCTAGAGGAAAGGGAATGCGGCGGCTGTGTACGAAAGATGCGCCACAGCTGTTGAACGCCGTCGCATCTGCCTTCTTGCATTTAGTGTTTGTTGGTGTACACTGCTTCGTATGCTCGTTCTCTAGAAGCCGAGTGCGAACGGAACGGAGATAATCTCTCTAAGAGGCAACGATCCCTTGGGAACAATCTGCACAGCGGCGGAGTACTGCGCCGCGGTGTCAACGACACGCGCCGCAGCCGCAGCAGTGCAACGACGTGAGTGTCGTTTTGCGAAGCGAACGAGTTGCAGCGCTAACGACACACACACACACACACACACACACACACACACACACACACACACACACACACACACACACACACACACACACACACACACACACACACGCACGCACGCACACACGTTCACACACACACACACACACACACACACACACACACACACACACTTAACAGATACACGGAACAACTAAATGAAATTCTTACGCGCCTGATACGCGAAGAGGAACAGTAAACTAGATCGGAAGACATATCTTTGTAACTTATCATGTAATGAGGCCCAGCGGTATACAATGAACTGGGCCGCAGAGACGACATTTTTTTTTACTTTTGAATGGTTGCCCGGATATTCTCGTTTGATTCCCCGGCTGACCTTTTCACTAGAAGTGACTTAGATGGTCGCCGAACGGCAGATAGAAGCGCTCCATGTTTTAACAGAGAAAAAATAAAGGGGAAAAGCACAGTATACCACCACGTCGAAGAGTGTGCAATATTTATTTATTTATTCATGGCAGTTCCGCCGACGCATTGCAGAGGCGCCTTAAGTTATTACGCATCATATTTTAACGTATATACGTGAAAACTTAAAAAAAAGAAAGTTAAAAGGAAGCACAATGCATTAACAAAGAAAAGGCGTTGCACCACCACCAACGTGACAGCTGGGGAGGGGCGAATCATGCAGTGTGGTATGGTATAGAGAACTTTCTTGAAGTCCTGGGGATCAGCCCAGGACAGATGCTGACTGCTGCCACGTCCGAACAGAGAGGCCAAGCCCCTCTGCCGCCACACGGGCCCTTTGGACAGCCCCGAGTTGGTCCGCCAGCGCGTCACTGTGCAGCATTCGCTGCCACCACTGTTCACCGTGAGAAACCTCGCCGGCCGTTGCCGAGCAGCGCCAGAGCATGTGTTCAAAATCGAGCAAGCCCGCACACTTGGTACAATAAAATGAAAACCGGCAGTCCGGATTAACTTTATTCATGAGGACCGGAATCACGAAGAGTTCGCAGGTGTTTTCCACAGCACAACGTTTGTTTAGAAACAATTTATTGCCACAAACGTCAATAACACAAACGACAATAACGTTTGCTCTCTAACCTGCCATCATTTTGCGTACATGTTTCGAGAAGTGGCGTTTCAAAAAGACGACTTCAGCACAGAGACGCGCGTTTGTGTCTCGGGTTTCAGATAAGAATTTTGCGCGCCTCGGTGAATTTCGCCACGGATTTTGACTCCGCTGCTAAGCCAGGCATAATATTTCAGCCATTAACAACGAACCTTTTAAGTCATAATGTGCATTAGTGTTGATCAGTGGCCAGTATAGTGGGGTTCAGCCAAATTCCGTGGCGCACGGCCATTTGCGAAATAGCGTGACGACGACGTGACACGCCGAAAAACGGCGAGAACCTAAGGTGTTTCGCCCCTAAAACACATACATGGGAAGAGAGAGAGAGAGAGCGCGTGAGAGAGAGAGAGAGAAGAACTCTTGCGGAAGCGCGCTACACAAACAATCACGCGGACCGGAGCGCAGTGTTTGTCTTGGTGTATTTACGGCAAGCGGCAAAAGCAGCTAGCTGATCATCGCCACTGAAAGTGCAGCACATCAACCGCCAGAGGGCGTGAACGACGCTTCGACGCTCCTACCGAAGCGCTCGACACCTTTGCCTCCCATCGCGGGCCGCTCGTCTTCTTCGCGGAAGCTAATTAATTAACAAGCTCCCCGCACCACTAATGAGACTGCGAAACAAGAAGAGGGGAAAAGCGTACCCCCCACCTAGCTCTTTCACTCTCTATCTCTCTCCAAATCCCAGTGCCAGTATAACTGTAGAGCGAGCGAGACGGGACAAGCCGCCATCATCGACTGGGGGAAGCGAGGATACGGCTAAAAATAAGATCGAAGTAGAGAGACACAAAACAGAACGTGAAAAAAAAAAGTGGCTCTCAAGAGAACGGAAGGGCGGCAGTGCATGAACAGTGCACACGGGGCTCTCTCTGCGTAAAAAGCAGAGATGGATATACAAAGACGACCCTTTCACTGCACCTCTCTTTCTTTCTCTGCAGCCAAATGCGCCTCTCTCTTGCTCGCAACCCCCCCCCCCCCCCTCTTCCCATTCCGGCCCGGTTGGATAGAGACAGAGAAGAGAAAGAAGGGGGGAGGGGGTAATAATTATCCTAGACTCAAATAGCACGCACAGGAACGAACACACAAGCTAATGGAAGAAATCGCTTAAAAGGGCAATTTCGGATGAGATTTTTTTTTGTGTGTGTGTGTGTTGACGTCGTTTGAAGTTCCCGCCCTTGACGAGGCTGCGAACGACCGCTTCCGCATGCGCCAGACAAGGGTTAGAGGGCGATCACTATAATTAAAGTTAATTTTACGTAGTCTATATAAACTACATTAAACAAACTCGCACGCACGCGACAGCGATTCTCGTAAGTGGGCTTTTCCTGCCAGCAGGCTGCGAAATGCACAGCTTAGCGGACTGCAAAGGCGTTTCGTGGCTACTAACCTCGAGGTGCCGCGTTCGACACCGGAGGCTGCCTTTCGGCGTGGGTCCGAAATGCCAAGAAAAAGATTAGCACGCTTAAATTTAAGCACCATTTATGAAACACCTGAGTTAAAAAAAATTTATTAGAGGTACGGCACTTGCCAATCTGAAAGAGCAGAGGTTAAGAAAGAAAAAAAATCTCAACACGAGTTATATAGCCGAGGCCGACGTTTCGACAAGGTAACGCACAGCACGCTGCATGTGTTAGCTACTCATTCACCGTCTGTTGCGCTGCTCCTAGATTCAATTAGATAGCCGAGTAGCGATTCTGACAGGCACCGCTAGAAACTTTGCATTGCAGAGAAGCTAGGACCGATTTTGCCACACAAGACAGGGTCTTCTCGTATGTATACGAATAACGCTGGGTTCGATATCGGGAATTATCGAAGGAAAAACAATCGTTGATCCTGCGAAAAACAATCGCAATCCAGCGAAAGCTAGAAGAGCGGCCTTTCAGAGCCTTTTCTAAACACTCTTTGGGTAACTGCTACAAGCACACTTGCTGGCTACCCACTACGCCATTAATGATCACAATTCCTGGGTAGTAGGCCGCCATTCACTATGCTGCCCATCGTCCTTCGGAGAAGCATGGTATCCGCTAAACACTTGCAAGGAATATTGTACGAATTGTTCATGCAGTGGCTGACAACGATGAGGAATGATGCCTGAGATGAGTGTGCTCCACCTTTAATGGGTGATCAAGAAGAAGCCATTGTGACCCACCCGCTACGTTATTCGCATTGTGTGACACCTGTTGTTTCTTTGCCGTTCTAAAACGCTTTGTTACTCATATTAACGCGGTTCCTTTCTCTAAATCGAACCTGCCTAAGGAAAGCTTGAGAACAAGTCCCAAGCACCGGCGTGGCTCAGTGGTAGAATACTGGGCTGGTACGCAGCGGACCCGGGTTGGACCCCCCCCCCCCCCCCCCTGTGTCCTTGGTGGTTTCAGGGGCAAAGCTGCACTTAGTATAACCTTGTCCGGCGTCAGGCGTAACCAGCACGACAGACGCTTCGCCCCACTCATCACCATTCACTCCGTGAATATGCTGTGAATTTTCGTTTTATTTACTGAAGTTTTTTTTTTTAATGTCGTGTGATAGTGGTGACGGACACCAGCGGCGGCTGCGGGAGCGGACAACTATACGGTGCCGCGCGTGACTCGTGTTGTGTTCTCATAACAGCTTTCCTTGTAAAAAAAAAAAATACACAAACAGCCGTTGTACGCTCGATTGCTTAGATTTCGATGCAACCCGGCCAGTGCCCTCTCTATCTCTGTGGCGAAGAACTAGGGCTAGCTAAAGCCCCTCTCCTCCGTAGGTACAGGGGCTTTAGGGCTAGCTACTGTTACTGCTCGCTGGTGCCACCAGGCATTGCATGCCTCGCCCGCCTGTGAAGCCTCCGAGATGCGCGGCGAAGCTCCGATCGGCAGTTAGCAACTAGCACAGCAGGGCTCGCCCTTGCAACGAGCCAGGCTTCGCCGTTTCAACCGTTCGCGCGGCATAGAAAAGTAGCATCGACGGCAGTGCCACAAGGAGGCGACGACGACTAATGCCCGTATAGACACAAACGCTCCTTCACTCAACGCTCCACCTTCACTAGAGAAAGCCGATGGGAGCGCCATCTCTATGTAGGCAAGTCACTGCGTATCAGTGATAATTTTCTGCTATTCTTGAGTGGCGCAGCGTCATTTTCAGCCGAGCAGCGGCGCAGTGCTCAACTCTGTCAAGTGAAGGGTGAAAGTCGAGTCGAGGAGCGTTCGTGAATACGGGGGGAGGGGGGGGGTAAGAACCGAAGAGTATAAAAAGGCACGCCGGGCGGCGGTGCTATTTTTCAGAGCCGTAATATGACCCCCCTCTCTCTCTCCTTCCCACCCCCTTTGATATCCCCAGTTTCTCTTTTCTCTCTCTCTACGAAAAGCTCATTGCCTCGACTGTATGAACTCGAAGTCTTCTTTTTCATTGCTGCTCTACTCTCTCCCTTTTACGCGTCGAAAAAAAAAAAGAACAGCATACCCACGCAGTGTGTGATGATGAGTGGAGCGAAACGTCCGTCCTTTCGTCCGGATGGACGGACGTGCAAACGGGTGGACAGAAGCATGGAAGAACAGACAGACGGTAGGACTCTCGGACGGACGGTTAGCGCTATTAATCATCATTCACTCCGTGAATATGCCGTGAAAACCACTAACGCCATCTAGTTATATTATTCTCAAGGACACATACACACACAATGGCTAATCATCATTCACTCCGTGAATATGCCGTGAAAACCACTAACGCCATCTAATTATATTATTCTCAAGGACACATACACACACAATGGCATCTGTTGACCAAATACAGACTACTATCACGACTACAGAGGACGGAACGTCCTACGGCTTAAGAAGCTTTTTTCCTTAAAAATATGCCGCCCACGTCTTCCCACGGGAGAAACCAACGCCGACTAAATTTCAAGGCCGAAAGGCTGCCGCAGTGACGTGCGAGGTTGGGGGCCCAGTTGCCCAACTGAGCATGATCAGTAAGACTTTTTTTTCCACATCTTTTATTCGGCCCAATCAAGCCGCAGCAGCCGCGAGAGCGGGAGCGTTGGTTCTCATAAAACGTGAACGAAACGCAGGCTTTCCGCCGCGTTCGCGGCGTAACTGGGCCCCCACCCTCTGACGTCACTGCGGCAGCCTTTCGGCCTTGAAGTTTAGTCGGCGTTGGAGAAACTCGAGTGAAAGTACAGTGGAGTGGGGTTATCGCGTGAATGCTGCGTAAATGTGTATGGCTTGGGAATGGTTAATTGTTATTTAGTCTTCATCATTCTTATTTATCGAATAAAGGGAAAGTGTTGTCTTCAACGTCAAGCGAAAGACAATACGCCCTTGACTGATTTCCTAAAGCGCGATCCAGTGCCTGCATATACGGCGTGCTCAGTTGTGCAGCGCGAGGAGTTTTTTTTTTTTTTTTTTTTCTACTAGCCGTCGCTGCCTGCGTCGGCCTTTCGAGAGGAGAGATGGAGAGGGGAGCGAAAGTTTTGCGGGTTTCTTCCCGGACCGGCACGAGACGCGAGCATGCGCGATAAGGACGTGGACGGCGCCACCACCGATAACCACCGTTAGAGTTGCTGAGTTAGACAATTTCAAGACTGCAAGCGTTGTACCCCAAAAGTCTTCTGGTCACCTCATTTACAAGCTCCCTAACGTCGACCTAAAAGCACGTCCTCAAGTTCTTTCAAGAATAAAAGTTTCTCTTTAGTTTTTCAGATAAAAGGAACGTGCGTAATCTTCGAGGGAATATATGTTTTTTATGTAGCTCAAAATAGCATTTAATTAATAATGATTGATTGATATGTGGGGTTTCACGTCCCAAAACCACCACGCGATTATGAGAGACGCCGCAGTGGAGGGCTCCGGAAATTTTGACCACCTGGGGTTCTTTAACGTGCACCCAAATCTGCGCACACGGGCCTACAACATTTCCGCCTCCATCGAAAATGCAGCCACCGCAGCCGGGATTTGATCCCGCGACCTGCGGGTCAGCAGCCGAGCACCTTAGCCACTAGACCACCGCGGTGGGGCCACATTTCATTATTACATTTCGTGAAATAACGGAAGGAAAGTGTAGAAAATGAGCAGGCTATATTCTAAAGCTTATCTTGCCCCCCTCCCTTCCCCATCAATGCTATTAGGACACATCGGTGGACGCAACCGGATATCATCCAGGAGTCTATATGCTACCTCGTGCTACAAAGAAACGCTCCGCATTTAAAGAAAAAAAAAATAGCAACGCTGCCACTGGACCCTCACTCTCTTCATCTGCTTCTGCACAGAGCTCTTTTTTTTTTTTAGCTGCCCCAATGACAAGCAGTCACCCGTCACCGCGCTGTCATCTTGGAAAATGCCTGTCCATCCCCCCCCCCCCTACCAAAGTCCTACGCACTGCCAAACTACCCCCTCCCCCCATATTTCAGGCTTTGGTGGTGACGAGTTACGCAACAACCTCCCCCTTCTCCGTCTCTGCCGTACATACCTGCAATATATAGCATCGCCTACTCAGCCTTCAGATCAGCTACGCGACCTCCATTCCTCCTGCTCCTCCCCACGCACCTGCCTTGGGGCTGTCAAAGAGACTCCGTAGCAGAACGTTGCTACTACTGCAGCTCTTTGAATTACAAAAAAGAAATCTAAAATCCAGCATATCCACGGAGTGAATGATGAGTGGGGGAAGCGCCCCCCCCCCCGTCCGTACCTACTGAGTGAGTCATTGAACTATAGGCTTCACGAACCACGACTAGCTAGGAGGGACAAACCCACGGCTTGCTTGAGCTTCGGCCCTAGAACACCAAAGACACACAGTGTTTGGGGCTTGTTCGCAAACTTGGCAGGCTTGTTTTCGGGAAAATTAATCACGTTGACATGAGCAATAACGCGTTTTACAACAGCAAAAAAACAACCAGACGTCACACAATGCGAATAGCCTAAGAACAAGGTGGACGAATGCTCCGACCCATTACGAAAGCTTGTACTAGATCACCTATTAACTGTGGCGTATACACACTTCAGGCATAATTTTTCATCGTCGTCATCCACTACATCAACGAAAAAATTGCACAAAATTCCGAGCAATTGTGTAGCGGATATTACACTTCTCCGAAGAATGAATGCTGGCCAACTACACAAAAAAAAATTGCCCGCAGCTTCCCTCGGGGGAACACTGAGGAGGATGCGGAAGCATGTAATTGGTTAACGGGTGTTAAATTGCGACTTACTTGGGTCGATGGCTAAATTGGTTAACGTGGTTGTGAAATGGGGTGTTAAATGAGTGAACACGTACGGCACGTATGCGAAAGGGCGGTGTTTTATTTATTGCGACGAACCAACGGACGAGCGGCAACTGAGCGAGCGAGCGCCGACCTTGAGTATATATACAGCGCGACGGTGCATGCGCTGTCAGCTGTCGAATGTTCTCGAAGGAGAAGCGCGCGCGCGGCACAGATGGCGACGGCGCATGCGCTGTCAGCTGTCGAATGTTCTCGAAGGAGAAGCGCGCGCGGCACAGATGGTGGGCGACGGCGCGACGGCGCATGCGCGCGCGTCAGCTGTCGAATGTTCGAGAAGCGGTTCGGACGGCGCGGACGGCGCACTACAAGGCGCGAGTATAAGATGCTTCCGCATCTAATATGTTGAACGATTTTGAGTACTTCGTACTCAACTATGGGAGAGCACTGAGCCGTCCCGCTAAAACAGTTTAGTGGCTGGTAACAGAGTTAGACACATGCCTGAGTACACAGGCATGGTTCAGTGTGCACCGACGCTCGCGTAGGTTTTAAATAGCTAACTTTACCGTACAAGCTCATGTTTGTGTTACTGGTTTCCGTACCAATACTTTACCTTCGTGGTGCATTTAATGTGAAACTTTGACCGTTTTAACTCGGACACATGTATGCTTTTGAAGTGCAACAAATAACCTTATACTTGATGAACGCGTGAATATTGCAGTAGCAGAGAACGAGTGATTATTGTATCAGACTGTTATGCCAGCGAGTCCTCGTCAAACGTCCGTGCCTCGGAAAAAGGCAATCTGGGTCAAGGCCAGCCGCAACCCGCCCGACGCGAACATCTCAACGGCGTGAACACGCGCGGCGCCCTCTGGCCCAGGTGCAGTGAGTCAGCGGCGCACGTGACAGCGAGCCGGCGGCCGCGTGCCTGGTGGTCTGACGCTTGGCGCGGCGCGCCATTGGAGGAGTCTGCCCTGACGACAAAGCGGCGCTTCTGATTGGACATTTTGGTTGGACCCGGTGTAAATAAAAGAAGCCCTGCGGCGCGTCGCGATCGGCAGTCCTAGAGAGAGGAGTCCCCATGTCGGAGGGCCGACATGTGTGTGAGTCAGCGGTCTTAGGCGAAAGGCTGACCTATGTGTTAGAGAGGAGAGTTCGGCTCTTCGAGTCTCTGTCGGCCCCAGTGCCGAAATTGTAACGCCTCTGTATATATGCTGTACATAAACCTTGTTTAACTCACCGTCGTCTCGTCCGCTCGTCTTATCGGCTCTGCGCAGAAGCAGTCGCGAGCTGATAAACATACTCTACGCAACAGTGGTGGCTTCGGCGGGATCGGCCCATCGTGCGCAACAGTGGAGGTCAGCGGTGGGATCGGTCCGTTTCTCAACAGTGGTTGGCAGCTGCGGGATCGGCCGGCGTCAGCGACATCGATGCGGTGAGTGCCTGATGTTTTCCCCTCAGTTCACCAGACTACTCTAGCTCAGGTTGTAGTAGTTTAGAGAAGGGCTGTGTGAAGCATTATAGTGAGCTTTGATCGTTTCGAGCAAAGTCGAAGTGCTTTGAAACCAAAGTTAATGCGGAGGGGGTAAACACGGGAGTGTGAAAAATTGCTTGCGCGTCTTGCTAGTAGGCTTATAGTGGGTACGGCAAGTAAATTGTTAACAGGGGCAAACAGCAAGAGGCTAGTGTGAACGATGGAGAACCTTAAAGTGAAGGAACTCATCGAAATTTGTGAGGAACTCGGCATTACTTTAGGCCGTGCGAAACGAAAGCAAGCGATCCTTGAGATCATGAAGGATGAGGGAGTGTCGGCTGAGGAAGTCGATGAGGCCTGGGTGGATATTAAAGCACGCCGTGAGGAGGCTGAAAGGCGGGAAATAGAAGCTCGCGAACGTGAGGAGGCTGAAAGGCGAGAAGCTCGCGAGGAGGCTGAAAGGCGTGAAGCTCGCGAGGAGGCTGAAAGGCGTGAAGCTCGCGAGGAGGCTGAAAGGCGTGAAGCTCGCGAGGAGGCTGAAAGGCGTGAAGCTCGCGAACGTGAGGAGGCTGAAAGGCGCGAACGTCGCGAGGAGGCCGAGAGACAAGAGCGCCTAGAGTTGAAACGACTAGAATTGGCAATCCTACAGTGTTCGCAGGCGCCTAGCGTAGCTTCTCCAACAGTTCAGGTCAGCGGTTTTAGAATTCGGGACCAACTGCCACCGTTCGTAGTAGGCGAGGACATGGCGAAGTATCTCGTCAAGTTTGAACACGTCTGTGAGCGAAATGCTTTGGAGCAGTCTCTTTGGGCGCGGAACCTGCTAGCTCTTCTTCCCGGCGAAGTGTCCGACGCGATAACTTGCTTGTCGAGGGAAGCGTTTGAGAGCTATGACGAGGTTAAAGAAGTGCTCTTGAGACGTTATAAGTTGTCACCCGAGGCTTTCAGGCAAAGGTTTCGGTATGCTAAAAAGGGGAATGAGTCACACGTTGACTTCGCGTTTCGTCTTAAAGCCGATTTGATTGAATGGCTCAAGGGCGAAGGTGTTTATGACGACCGCGATAAAGTGGTGGAATGCGTTGCATTGGAGCAATTCTACCGCTGCATCGAGGAGGATGTCAGACTTTGGCTGCAGGACAGACTTGGGGAAGTACAGTTAAATAAGGCAGCTGAGTTAGCTGAGGAGTATTATGCTCGCCGAAAGTTGCATAGCAGGGCAGTGCGCGTTGAAAAGGATGAAAGGAAAGAGGGCTTTTCAAGGAAACCTGATCAACGGAAATCCGCTCCGCACCGTAATTTCAAGAAGGAACCGTCTCTTACGAAGGACAGTGTAGGGGAAGGGCAAACAGAAGCGGAGAAATCGAGTGAGGTTTCTACCACACAGGCATTTGAATCGGAAAGCAAACGGAAGCCGCTAATTTGCTACAACTGCAAAAAGGAAGGACACATCGCGAGAAACTGTCAGGAAAAATTTGCCTTCGCAACAATCCGAGAATCAGGAAAAAACATGCGGTTGTTGGAGCCGTATCTCCAAGAAATTAAAGTAAATAAGAAAACGTGCCGAGCGCTTAGAGACTCAGCGGCAACCATGGATGTTGTCCATCCTTCATTGGTGTCTCCGGATGATTTCACAGGAGAATGCGCGTGGATCAGGCAAGTCGCCGAGGAGCAGAGTGTTCGCTTACCAATCGCCACGGTTGTCATTGAAGGCCCGTTCGGTAAGCTTTGCACTGAAGCGGCTGTGTCTGCCGCGCTAAATGATCGTTTTCCTTATCTTTTCTCCAACAACTCGGAGCAGCTTCTCAAAGAGCAGGGCAAATCGTTCTTCCCCAACTTAGCGTGCATGGCCCTCACGCGATCGCAAACGCGGAAGCCTGATCTGGTTCAATGCAGTGAACTCTCAAGTGACCTTGTCGGCGGGTCGACGGAACCCCAGAAAGGAAATTTTCCGCATGAGTCATGTGAGCAGTCACGCGAGCGGCCCGTCGCGAAAGCGGTCGGCACGGCCGGCGCGGTAGGGGGAGACGACATGGCGCCATTGAATCAGAGCGAGAGGGCTGCAACGCTCTCGCCTGTAGCGGAAAGTTGGAGCGAGCTGCCGAGAGTTGATCGAGAGACGCTCATTCGAGGGCAGCGTGAGGATCTCTCGATTGAAGCGCTAGTGAAAAGCCACAAAAACGCGGCACAAGTGCTGACGAAGGAGCACTGCGAGAAATCGGTGAAGAAGCGTGCTTTTGAAGTTGATAATCAGGTAATGCTGCTGCAGCCGTTCAAAAGGAACAAGCTTGAGGTTGATTGGGAAGGGCCCGCAAAAGTAGTATCGAAGCTTTCCGATGCCAATTGTGAAGAGAAATTAGGAAGGCGGCCGAACAAAATTTATCACAGTAACTTGAAAGCAGTCGTAAATTTACTTTTAAGTGCTTCAGAGGAAGAGGAAGCAGAAATTTTGAGTTCGAGTGAGGTGATCGAAGGGGGATCGAAAGTAATCCGGGAGCAGATAAACCTAGAGCCTATATTAAGTGAAGTCCGGAAAGAGGACCTGAGAAAGATTGTTTTGGTGTTTGAAGATGTGTTTTCGGACCGTCCCGGAAACACGAAGGTGATCGAACACGATAACGAGCTCAGTGGTGAGGAGTCAATCCGTAGCAAGCCGTATCGTTGTTCCCCTGTGCAACGTCGAAGGTGTGAGCCGCTCTTGGTGCCGCATAGGTATCGTCGCCTAAAGGTGGCCGGTTACTGACGTGGAGCATGTTGCTCCACAGCGCAACTTTGACGTTCGCTATCAAAAAAAAAAAAAAAATGAAGGAAAGGTAAACGCTAATGCAGGTGCATTGAGCCGTGCGTTTAGTTAGTACCTTCTCAACCTTTCGGTTTCTCGCTGGCGATTCGGGGCAAAATTTTGACCTCATCACGACCTGGGCTGAGCGCTCTCGTTCAGAGTGATCTCAAGGGGCCAACTTTGTGGTATTCTAATTCGTTGCGTTGTTGTAATTGTGAAAAATTCAAGTTCTTACTTTAAGAGTCTTGTGTCCCACATGTGCCTCTTGATGTAGAGGGAACAAAATTCCGATAGACACGTAGATAGGTATATGTTGTACTATACTTTGTCTGGTGTTCTGTCGGGTGACCGAGGGCACTTGCTTGTGTCGTGTGTTGTCTGTTGTCGAACCGTTCTTAGCCAGTTGCAGAACCATCGACAAGTGCTGAAACCGAAGATGGTCAGAAGAGACGAGTGAAGCTGGTCAGCAAGTTGTGGCGACAAGCCAGTGGAGCTGGGATCCGTCGTCAAAAATGGGATGTGTTCCCGGAACAGTCTGGAGCTGTATTCTCCCCATGGCCCTGGAGGCGAACCTGGAGGGACTTGGCGGACGAGCGCACCTGACATCCGAGCCCCGTGGAAGCAGCTCGTCTTTCCGGTGCATTGTCTGGCGGCGGGGGTGCTGTTATGCCAGCGAGTCCTCGTCAAACGTCCGTGCCTCGGAAAAAGGCAATCTGGGTCAAGGCCAGCCGCAACCCGCCCGACGCGAACATCTCAACGGCGTGAACACGCGCGGCGCCCTCTGGCCCAGGTGCAGTGAGTCAGCGGCGCACGTGACAGCGAGCCGGCGGCCGCGTGCCTGGTGGTCTGACGCTTGGCGCGGCGCGCCATTGGAGGAGTCTGCCCTGACGACAAAGCGGCGCTTCTGATTGGACATTTTGGTTGGACCCGGTGTAAATAAAAGAAGCCCTGCGGCGCGTCGCGATCGGCAGTCCTAGAGAGAGGAGTCCCCATGTCGGAGGGCCGACATGTGTGTGAGTCAGCGGTCTTAGGCGAAAGGCTGACCTATGTGTTAGAGAGGAGAGTTCGGCTCTTCGAGTCTCTGTCGGCCCCAGTGCCGAAATTGTAACGCCTCTGTATATATGCTGTACATAAACCTTGTTTAACTCACCGTCGTCTCGTCCGCTCGTCTTATCGGCTCTGCGCAGAAGCAGTCGCGAGCTGATAAACATACTCTACGCAACAGTGGTGGCTTCGGCGGGATCGGCCCATCGTGCGCAACAGTGGAGGTCAGCGGTGGGATCGGTCCGTTTCTCAACAAGACGTAATGAATTAGCTCAACTAAGGCGGTGCGGACGGCGCGGACGGCGCACTACAAGGCGCGAGTATAAGATGCTTCCGCATCTAAAAGTATGATTATTTAGGGCACAGTGGGTAGCCAGCAAGCTTGCTTGTAGCAGTTACCCAATGAGTGTTTTGAGACGGCTCTAGGCCGTCTCAAAGGCCGCTCTTCCAGCTGTTGCTGTGACTGTCCTGCGCGTTCCGCGCAGGCGCGGCGTTTTTGTTTTCTTTCTTTTTTTTGCTTGCTGACTCTTTTTTTTTTTTGCCGGTCTGTCTGCCGCTGGCCAGAACAGAGAGTGACGCAAGGAAGAAGAGCAAGAAGCGGGGGGCCATTCACCGGGGTTCGTCATGCACCGCACACACAGGCGCGCGTCAGCGAGCACCGTCCCTCCAAAGCGAAGAAAAGATGCCGGGGTTGGGTGGGTTTAGTTGAGTTGAGACGAGAGGGTGGGTGGCACGGGAGAGAATCACAGCGATACGTCGAGTTGCTACGGGATCGCTCTTGGGGAATAAAGCAGCGCACGGCGTAAAGTGGATGGAAAACGAGATCCCCCTTCTTTGTATACGTTGTCCGCTGTCGCTTGAACACGAATTGCCTACTATCACGGTTTCACTTCGTTAGAGGAAGAGCGTTTTCATACAAGACTAATGAGAGAGAGAGAGAAACGGGAAACGAAGGGAACACCGGAAGGTAAATTATAGATTGCCCAACCCGACACGTTGGTAGCTTACACGTATATGGAGCAGCATATGTATCTACAAAGTCTGTAGAAAAGTCTACGAAACTGAGACTTCACAGCTCTTCGGACCAGAAAGACGCAAATAATGAAGAAGGCACCAATGTCTTTTATATTACTTAAACCATTGCACCGTCCGATTCGGAGCAAGTACTTGAGAGCTTGGTGCGACAGTTAGTTGAGGAACTGACCAACCAACAGAGACCAACCAGCCGTGGTTGCTCAACGGTTACAGTGTTTACCACAAGCGCAGCGGGCAAAAAAAATAAAAAAAAGAAGAAGAATATCCGGGCCTCTCAGTTCTATACCAGCTCGGCTCCACGAATCTTTTTTTTTTTTTCACAGTTTGCAAGTTCTCGCGAACAGCGTCTATTGTACTTGTCAGTTCTGGCAGCCATGGATGCAGGACGCAATGGTCAAAGACAAAGCGCGTCTCTCATAGCTTTTTTTTTTTCGCAAGTTACAACGATGCCCGCCAGTTGAAGCGCAAGAAAAGCACTACACAGCATTACAGCGCGAGAAACGTGCGCACAAGAAACTGAACCCGCAAATACACACACACACACACACACAACCGCTAAAACTGGCGCCGGTTTCTCCCTCTCCAAACACACCAAAGGCGTCGGTGTCGCCGCCGATCCCGGGCGGCGCCGCTGTGTCTGGGTTACCGAGCGGCGCGCCGGCACCCGTCTAGCCTGAGCGTCGTCCGATCCCTCCTCCACTTCTTGGCCAACCCAGCGAGCCGGTCTCTTCCGTCCTCCTCTTCTCCTTCGAGACGCACTCTGTCATACAGAAGAGCAAGCAGTGTTGCCCGACATCGATTCCCCCCCCCCCCCCTCTCAGCCCCAAATCGACGTACCCCCCTCCACCGCCGCCCCAATCGATTCATTCGCCTGCCGCCGACTGAGGGCATTGGGCCGACCCGGACCGCAAGCCGCGCTGCCCGCGGGCCGTCCTATACACGGCTTTCATAAGATACATGGCTTTCGTAGATTACGAGAAGGCGTCTGACTCAATCGAGACATCAACAGTAACGCAGGCACCAGGCAAGGAGGGCATCGAACAGCCATGCATAAACATACTGAAAGAAATCTACAGTTGATCCACATTGTTCTTCATAAAAAATGCGACCGAATCCCAATAAAGATGGGTGTAATGCAGAGAGACGCGTTCTGTCCAATGCTATTCACCGGTTTTCAAAACCTTGATTGGGAAAAGTGAAGGGTAAGAATTTTAAGAGAGTATCTTAGTAACCTGCGATTCACTGATGACATTGTATTGATGAGTAATTCAGACGACGAATTACAGCTCATGATTACTGAACCGGACACGGAAAGCAGAACAGTGGGTCTGAAAATTAATATGCACAAATCTAAAGTATCATGTGAAACAGTCTCGACAGAAAACAACATGTTGCGATAGGTAGAGACACACTAGAATCTGTAAAGGAATATGTTTACTTAGGGCAGGTAGTAACCGCAGAGCCGTGTCACGAGGGAGAACTAACTAGAAGAATTAGGATGGGGTAGATCACATTCGGAAAGTATTTTCAAATCATGAATAGTAATCAGCCACTAACTTTCAAGAGGAAGGTATATAACAGCTGCATCTTGCGGGTATGCTCACCTATGGAGCATAAACCTGGAGGCTTATACCCCTGTCACACGGGCACCGCGAACACCGTTTAGCCCCTTCGTCCTTACGACAAAGGAGATGGGGTCCGTGTCGTACGGCAACCCTTACGCAAACGAAGGTAAACGGAGCGTATCGCGAAGGACGTCCGACGACCTCCCTTTACAGCGGAACGAGGTGCTCTCGTTCCCAGTATCGGCAAGTCAGAAAAAATTTTCGAGCACTGAATTGCCGCAGTGACAACAATAAATACATTTTTGAATTATTAAACGTTCTTTTGTTGCAGTACTCATTCATGACGTGTGTCTCTTTGTCGCGGTGTGGAGGGCATAGTACATGCGTGCGGTTCTTGTCGTCGCCTTGTTTGCGTGTGCCCGGGAGAGGAATGACTGACAGCGCTGCATTATTGTCACCTGCTTAGACGGCTACAGGAATGGGACCAGACCTAATTCAAGGGTAACTTGGGATGCGCTCACGAGGGAAGGAAACACAAGAACATTGGTGCACAAGCTACAAAGCCAACTAGTTGCCGAGCACAGCGCAGTTGTAAACAAACATAGCGTTACCGGGCACAAGATGGCCAGCGTCGCTGCCATCATTCCTACAATTAGCGAATGTGTTTCCATTCGAAATAATTTTGAATGCTTTGTTTGCTTCAGACGTACTTCATAGTGTGTTTTTGTAAAGAAAAACCGCATAACGAAGATTCACAAAAAAACACGTAGCGGTGAAATCGGGATACTTGTGCGAAACTCAAACAGCACAGGCTGAGCCCCCTCGCGGAAACTATTGCAACCTCGTCACTGCCGTGTGACACTGCCACAACTCCATCTCCGTCGAACTACCTAGCGGGGTTTTACGTTGAAGGAGTTCAAGAGAGTTCGGTCGTGTTACAGGGATATTAAAAAGAGGGTTCAGCTTAAATTGAGGACGACACAGCGAGGGATGGAACGGAACGGAACCTTAAGACGCAACAAGAGAACAGAGTGGGTCAGGGAACGAACCAGGGTTAAGAATATCATAGTTGAAATCAAGAAGAATAAATGGACATCAACCGGGCACATTGTTAATAAAAACTTCTCGCAACTCGCGAATCAATCAAGCGTATTCCAGCGCATCGTATTCGACGGACGCCTGAGTGGAGCGAACAACCGGTTTTACTTAAGCAGAAAAGAAAAGGAGATAAAGAGAAAGGGGCAGAGAGAAGGAAATTTAAAAAAAAATAAGACTGCACACTGTGTAGGCGCTATAAGGTACAAGCTGAATGAGTCAGTAATCAACATCTGTGGCGTGCGGTATTAACAGTCTAACTTTGTCATGTATAGGACGCACTCATAAATAATTGAAGTACGAGCAAGTTAAGGTTAATTAAAAACGGGTCCGCAAATGGCAGCACAGTTTCGATTCACTTAATTAAAGAACACAAGTTAGTGGAAATTACCGGAGCCCTCTACAGAGGCACCTCTCATAATCTTGTCGTGCTTATCAATCGACTATTATTATAATATCGATTCATACGTTTCGTGCAGGTCTCAAAACGATATCTCACAAATGCTTAATCCACCCATTTCATTTTTTTTTTTTCGTACTGCCATCTGCCATTTTGATAAGACAGGGCGTAGCTTTGCGGGCACAGCAGGACTCGCCAAAACGAACGGAGCCTCCGAGATATGAAAAAAAAAAAAAACACCAGGTGCGTTTTGCGACTTCCCCGCTAGGTGAAGGACACCTGCGCCGTGACACCGCGATAAAAAAAAATTGGATCACCGGTGCGATGTGGCGCTCTGACGCTCCCCCGTTCACAGGAACTGTTGGCGTTTTGTATAGTTGTTTTTTCATTGATTGATATGTGGCGTTTAACGTCCCAAAACCACCATATGATTATGAGAGACGCCGTAGTGGAGGGCCCCGGAAATTTCGACCACCCGGGGTTCTTTAACGTGCACCCAAATCTGAGCACACAGGCCTACAACATTTCCGCCTCCATCGGAATTGCAGCCGCCACAGCCGGGATTCGATCCCGCGACCTGCGGGTCAGCAGCCGAGTACCTTAGCCACTAGACCACCGCGGCTCAAATAGTTATCAAAAGAATGTAACGCGTACACAACTTCCAACTCGAACGATTTCTCGTGATTTCCGGGGTTTAAAGCGCCAAAACCACCGTAAGGCACGCTGTGATAAAGGGTCTCCGCGCAGATTGACCAGCTGGCGTTCTTAAACGTGCCCCTATACACTGGTACCCGACCCTCCAGCATTTAGCTTCTACGGAAGTTCGAGCACCGCGGCTGCGATGAAACCGGTGACATTCAAATCGGCGGCCGAGTGTAACGTAACCAATCTGCAATCCCGGCAACATCGAAGCAGTTTTCTCGTGTATTAAACCGACCAGCTCTGCATTAATAGCCTGGTAAAAGCCGTTCTGCTAACCCAGCGGTGCAACAGGCCGGTCCACCGGTCGAAACAGTGGAATATCATGGACTTGTTACGTTCTCCTTGAAGCCCTTTTACATGTTTCGAACGTCGACTACAGACCCTATTTATTTGTTAATAATTTATTTCAGCACTTACTATGTGCTTTTAGCATAAGTGAAACGCCGGTTTATTGACTCAGTTTTCTCGACCAAAACACCGCGTCAGACAAGTCATCCGGGATAAAAAAAAAAAAAAGGTCCAACTTGGAGGCCACACTATAGACTAACCGGATTAACACCCTAGAAAATAACAAAGTTAGTGGCGATCACGGAAAGAGCGCATGAGCGCGAAGCGATCACGTGACGTTAAGAATCAGACGACCCCCTCCCGAGTGTGGCAGCTTGGGCTAGTTGGTATGACATGACAATAGTTATAGCGCGAGAACAGAACGACACACAGAGAGACAAGAAGGACACGAAGCGCTCGTGTCCTTCAGGTCTCTGTGTTTTCGTTCTGTTCTCGCGCTATAACTATCCTCTTCCGAGCCGTGATAGTTATAGCAACCGATTAAAAAGAAAACGAGGAATGGGGAGAGAGCGCTAGGAAAGAAGAAGGCGGATGAAGGAGGATACACCGGCACTTTCAAGGTCGAGGGAAGGGACATCGCGTCGTCGCCTTCCTGGTGCGATAACCGCCGCCAAGCGACCTTGACGTCACAAGTGGGTCAGGCACACCGCCCCCTTCTACCCGTCTGCCCGGCCTGTGATTTGCTCTTCCGTCCTTCCTTCCTATCTTTTTTTTTTATTTCTGTCTGGACCTATTTCTTGTTCTGTTCTTATTACGCGGCCCTAAATTGGCCCCAACTGCAGGTATTCGCTCACCAAGTTCCGTCAGTCTCTCTTCCGGAAACCACCAACCACACTCCACCCCCGCTAGGCTCACTTATTTTTGACTCCGAATGGCGAGTAAATTGCCGAGTACGCCACCCAGCCCGAGAACTAATACTGGATGGCTCAAGGGAAGGCTCAGCTTCCATATGGTTGAATAACTTACGAAGAAACTGGAAAAAAAAAGGGGGGGGGGGAAGGGGGAGGTCGAGAAAGAACCTGTTTGGGCGTCTAAACAGTTCTGCGTTTCGTTTGAGTACCTCATTATTATTTGCACGCGCGTATCGCGTGAAAGGCGCTTCATTGATTTAACATGCGGGGCTTAATGTCCCAAAGCCACCATATAATTATGAGAGACGCCGTATAGTGGAGGGCTTCGGAAATTTAGACCACCTGGAGTTCTTCAGCGTGCACCCAAACCCGAGCACACGGGCCTACCAAATTTTCGCGTCCATCGAAAATGCAGCCGCCGCAGCCGGGATCCGATACCGGGACCTGCGGTTCGGCGGCAAACTACTTGGGCCACTAGACCACCGCGTCGGAGGGGGGCGGGGGGAGGCGCTTCGCGATTAATCTTATCGCATGCCAAACGAAGACGTTGTCTTTTTTTTTTCACAAGTTCTAAGTATCTTTTTGCGTATGAGAATGATGCGGCGTGCGTAACGAAATTGAGCTCGACAACAAGTTTAAGTAGATGCTAAAGCCCTCTTACCCAGTGGAATCCAAACAAACTGGCCACTGTGCAACAATAAAAAAAAAACTGACAAAAAGAAAATCACTTCGAAGAAGACCTCATTTCACATCGACTGTTTCACATCGACGCACCATTCAGCAGACCACGCAAGTTCACACCTTTTTATATATATATTTTTTTTTGCCCGAAAGGAAGAAGCAGCGAATTCGCGAGGTTACGCAAACAACAAATAATCAATTAAAGAAAAAAAAGGTGCGGCGTAACAAAAACCACCACCGCAGCAGCGGCTTCCTTTAAACGTTGCCTTAACAACGCGTCCTACACCAACACGCACGCATTTTTCCCGGCGTCAGGAGCTTCACAATCTTGTTCTTTATAAACAAGCGCGGCGCGCGACTGTGTGCAGCTATTGACATGTACATACCTCAAAGCCGCAGCGCGGATACCTCGGCACTTAACTTAGCAAAACAAACTAAGAAATAACGAAAAGAAAGAAAGAACGAAACTTTTTCCTCTTTCTCGTTTTCTTTACAGGTATCGTTAACGTTTTCATCGCCTTCTTCTCGTTCGACACGACGTCGACGTATATACTTGGATAGCTGAAGTGGACGGGCCGTTGCAGCGACCTCCCGCAACTTACGCATATCTTTTCTCACCCTGTCTCCACGCACGACTCCCAGGCGAACCTACGAGCGAAAAAATCCCCTCTCCACTGACCACTATGAAACAGGGCCAGCTGGAGAGCCGGCTCGGAAATAATTTGCGGCCTACGCACCCATGCAGCGGCGCGCGAGTTTAACTTCATTCCCGGTTCGTGCGGTCGGCTCAAGAACTCGCTTACTGGAGGGCCTCTTTTATTTTTTTATATTTTTTGCTTTATTATTATCCGCCACTAAGTGTCTGGTAACGGTGTCAACAGCTAAAGAGGCGCCCTCTCAACGACAGCCTCGAGGTCGTCACCGATTCCGAAATCGATAACGTAACGAGCGATTGGTGTTTGAAAACAGCACAAACATACATGAACAGCAACATGAGAGGGAAGTCTTCTATGGCTTACACGGTGCGCGTGCGTGTGAGAGAGAGAGAGAGAGATAGAAACAGCACTGATTAAGAAAGAAAGAAAGAAAGAAAGAAAGAAAGGAAGAAAGGGGAGTGAAATGTGTATGTATAGAAGCGTCCTGCTGGCGAATTTATTAGACTGCATTAAACCAGACAAAAAGAAAAAAAAACAGAAGGAAGAAAGACAGGGACGCGAAAATGCATCCATAACATTTCATGCAAGCGAGAGAAGCGAGAGAGGGTAGCACTGATTAGGCCCGAAAGAAAGAGAGAGGGACGCGAAAGTATGTATAGAGCACACTTCGTGCTCCACAGGGTCGGCCCGCGCGCGGTCGGTCGAATAATTACGAGAAGGCAAGGTCACCGCGGCACTAAAAGTATACTGCGGCGGGGTGCACGTTGGAGCGATAGTCCCGTCCAGTCCGGTTTGGTCCGGCGCAAAGCGATAACCATCAGGGAGAAGGAACACACACACACACACACACACACACACACACACACACACACACACACACACACACACACACACACACACACACACACACACACACACACACACACACGTGCTCCTTTCCATTTTCCATTCTTGTTAGACGCAATATCAATGAGATCCAACAGACAATAATGCAAGGGAAGTATAGGTGAAGCTATTAGGCCAAATTGTAATGGAAATGTGAAGAAAGAAAAGTGGATGAAACGATAAAGAGGGCAGAAACAGGACGAGCATCGAACGCGTTATTCGAAAGGTCGCAGGTTCGGTTCCTGCCCACGTCATCCTTTTACGCACTTTTCTTCACATTTTAGCCCCGTGACCTCCAGCGACAGCGCAGCTATGGCCGACCGGCTCGCCCTCCGCCATCTCCTGACGCCGACAAGAGCTCTCGCTGAGTGGCGCTCCGTCCTCGGGACTCTCGCGACCGCGTCCATCTTTTCTATCTTCTGCTTGTTTCCTCAGTATGTGGGCGTCTCTGTCCCTACCACATCTCTATCTTAATCCCTTTAATCCTCCCTATCCCTTTTAATCCCTCCTTACCCCCTTCCTCGTGAGCCACTGTTGAGGTGTCGCACTATGATGCAGACAGTTTACGGGGCTTACTTTTATCTTCTTTTCTCTCTTTTACGAATCACTCCCCGCCCCCACTGATGCTCTCTGACTGCTTGCTTACAACACAAACTCGTAAAACTCAGACACGAGACGATATAAACAACGCGTCAAAAACAGTAACAGCACCCACACGAAAAAAAAAATAATTTGCGGTCGAGATAGACACATCATCGATACTCGGCATCAGTAAGTTCCTTATCGCTCCCGACTACGCATATAAGTGAGAAGACGCCTATTTTTAACCTAGCGTTCAAACAAACAAGCAAGCAAACAAACAAACAAACACGCGTTCACGGGCAGTTGCGAGGCGGTTACGTCGACGGCACAACTACACGTCCCCGATGTTGCCGCAGCAGTCGGGCGGGGGAGGGGGGGAGTGTTCTTGTGTTGTTCTTTGTTCTTGCGTCACGCGGACGTGACGCAAGAACAAACAAACAAGCAAGTAACCAAGCAAACGAACAAGCAAGATGCAATTCGATCAAACAAACAAACAAACAGGCAAGCGAGGAATCGAGCAAACAAACGGGCAAGCGAGAGAAAGCGTCAGGGGAGAAAGTCGCAAGCGAGACGAAAGGACTCGGCCTGCCGCGAAGGACCTATCCGGAAACAAACCTGCCTCGGGAGAGATAACGACTCGGAGAAGAGGAGGAAGAAGAGGGGGCTGCGGCGCGTTACAGAACGAGACGGCGAGAGATAGCGAAACACGGCCGCGAGGTGAAACGAAAAATTTGTTCGCGCGCCGCAATTGCTCGAGAAAAGAAACAAGCAAAGCAAGTTGGCGATTTCCAAGGGTGCAGCATCGGGCGAGAACAAGGGATCACGCCGAATACCGCCAAGCGTGGCCGGAAAAAGAGAAAGAAAACAAGAGGAAGCCGCGAGGTAAAAAAAAGGCGAGCTTGCGGAGCAACGGAATTAATCTTGTCCAGAGCAGGCTGGGAAATGAGGGAACACGCAGAGCGAGAGAGAACGGAAAACGTAAACGGGTAGGTGGATTATACTTTCGCTGGCCGCAATAATTCAACGCGCCGCGTTTGTGCAGATGACAGGTTTTCTTGGTGGCGTTGTTGTTGTTGTTGTGGAGTTTGTGGGCTGCCAAGCGAAATAATTCTTTATAACGAAACAGCGACGGTATCAATAAAGTACTCGGCTACATAAGCGACTTCGCATTAAAAGTAAGATAATAATAATAATCAAAGGTATGCTTAAACCGTAGCCGGTTTCACGAAGGGAAATAACATCGTAATGCGGGTCGTTTTCACTGCAACGGTGTCAAAGAAGCGAGGAGACGTGTATAAAACTTGCATAATACTGAGCGCCCCGAGCACTTTGTTACGCACTTTCACGCCTCTGCAGCTGGCTGTATGCGTGGCCGCAACAACGCCTGTGTTGTGCCCTGAACAGCACGATGCATTCTAATTTAGCTGACGGCCTCCAAGTTAGTATCACTCGTTACGCGTTATCATATACATCAAAGATAACCGCGTCGTCTGCTTCTAAACAGGTGACGTGAAACTACGGAGTATGTATAGGTAGACGTGAACGCACTTGTGAACGCCGAAGTCTGCGCGCAGTCGCATCCACGTTTTCATATAGTACAGTCACGGGAGACATTGTAATGTCGTCTGTTTCTATTCTGGATGACAGACGTAAAAGCGGTCCAGCAGACTACGCCGGTAGGGGAAGAAAAACAACTTCAAAACGCACTTGTGAACGCCGCCGAATGTACAATGCACGGCGTTCACCGTGAGCTATGCGGCGTACAGTCTGCACAATGCGCGCCGAACGTCGTGCAGGCTGAAAAAAAAAAAATGTGCGGCGTTCACACCGTGCGTTCCCCATCACCGCAGCGTCGTCTGCTTCCGCACGTGCAGAACAGAGGTCAGCTGCCAACAGTCGCGAGCACGCTTGAAACGCGGCGCGCACAGCGGTGCACCGTACACGCTTGGCCTTTCCCCCCCTTTCATTACGCAACGCTGCACGAGTTTGCGCGCGTAACCATGCAAAGAGCACGCGTAATTCACGCAGGGTCAGTTCTGCTCGCAGCGCACGCACGACTACGTAACTGCGCCATGGCGACGCTCAGATAGTGAAAAGAAATAAAAAGCGGCCTAGAAGCGAAGGGAAGTGGCGGAGGGAGACTCAAGGGCGTCCGAGGAGGCCACAGCCGCCATCGACGGGGCCTGCCGCGATCGCTGTGGCCTTTGAAGAACGCTGCGGTGTCGACAACGCCGAGGTCCCCGGGAAGGGCTCGACGAAGAAAGTAACGATAGCAACCGAGAGACACTCCATACAAGGACACCGCAGTCGTGTAGAGCACGCCGCCTAGCCGGATAGGAAAGGAGAAACAGGCCGCCCGGCTTTCAAATGGGGAGCCACGTCCTCTCGGGAGTTATCTCTTTCGCTCAGTACAAAGAGAGCGACAAGCAAACACAACGTCCAACACACCCTCATCTGACTGTTGCGTGTGCGAACGCACGCACGCCTTGGGCAAAACTTCGCGTACGCCAGAGTTTGTTGCAAGGCGCCACAAGGGTTCTTCAAGCACGTCCCGAGTACCTGTTAATCAGCACCGAAACTGCGCGTGTGAAACTTCGCCGGAAGAACGTCGGCGAGGACTTCGCCAGAATTCATCGATGCCACGGCTTCCATGACAGCGGAGCTTAACCGCTTGCAACGCAGGGCATGTGCAACCCAGGGTCTGGACAATGTCAGAATTCAACCATTGTTTTTCAACTCTCGCCGTCTTGGGTTTCGCAGCCAATCAGAGAACCACACCGTGAGGCGATCTCATTGGAGATACCGCTTTGAGTGATCCGATAAGTCACTCACACTGTCGCCAAATGTGATCGTATCGGAACATGGTCGCAGAGCTGGCCCAATAATGTCGACTACTGCGTTAAGGCTGTATTTGATGCCTCCATTTGAGGTCCAGGAGTAGCGGCCGTTCCCGCACGAGGACTTCTCGCTAACAGCCAAGTGGTAAACGAATTAAACGTCTCGCGTTGCGAGTCGCTTGACGACCGATTGATTCGCAGTGCAAGCGCTCGTATGAGAAAGGCAAAAAAAAATAATGACAGCCCGCCGAAGATTAAACAAACGAAAACCGAACCTCCGTTTCCCTCCACCCTTTCGGCCCACGCATCGTGCAATCCTGCCTGCAGCTCAAGGGCCTGCTGTCAGCTGGTGGGTGGGTAGCGCGCTCAAGTCGCGGTTTCGAAAGCGCGTCGTTACAACATCGCACTGCAGCGGTTTGATGATTGCCAGGCAGGCCGAAGCGTACAGGCGGGACGGGAGACGCCGACGCTTCGTCCGGGCGCTACATGATCCATTGGCGCAAGCGGTAAAATGAAGACTTTAGCCCCCTCCCCGAAAATCTTCCACTTTGCTTGCGATATATACAAACGCGAAGACACAAACGCTTTGTTTGGCACCAGCTTGATAAAAACCAGCCGATAACGGAGCCAAACAAAGTATAGGGAACGTTTATTGAACTGTTTTAAGTGTACTTATTATAGAAACCATGATACAGAAAGGGAAGAAAGTGATGATGACGAAAAGTCTTTGGTGCACGTTCGGTTTGAGCCATCGGTAGGTTGTCTTCGAACTGAGTCTACATCTCTATCGCGATTACAATGCACTTGAAACAGTAAAATTAACGTTCGCTACACTTCCTTGGCTTCGATATCTGCTGGTTTTCATTAGGATTGCGTCAAACGAACAAACTAACAAAAACAAGCCCTCTAAAACTCCCTTCCTTTATTCAAACACATACGAACGCACACAGAGTAGTTTATTCCCCCTCATATTCCGAGAAAAATGCCTGCCTACGCTCCCATGGTACGAATGTCCACCCGATACGAATTACTGTTCGAATGTGTGTGTTTCAACAAACCACCTGGGTGCGCCACTGACACTCCAGCTAGGCCACCGTAACGTAGATGCGCGTTGCTATGGCGACCGCGAAAGGCGTTAGAAGCGCCACGATATAAAATAGTTAGCATAACGGCTACATGTCAGTAGGCATGACGGGCCGAAAAGTCATATTGCGTCTTCGAATAATAGGCATGTCTCGCAAGCTGCAGAAGAGCAACGAGAGAGAACGAAAACGAAAAAAAAAAACAAAGCCGTGGAAGACAGCAGTGCGTAACACAAAGGACCCCGTGACGGTGAGCAGGGGAATGTAGCGAGAAAGAGAGAGAGACGCTAACATCGCACGAAGGCACGCAGCCCATATGCGTACGCCATACGCTTACGAAACTTCATCGCCGTAGAAAGAAGAGTGTCGAAACAAAACGAAAAACCAAAAGATACGCCAGCCGCGCAACACATGCACGCGCGCACACTCACTCGATGTGGCAGCAAGAAAGCAGCTGCGCAAAACGTCCACACGCAAAAGAAAGAAAAGAAAGAAAAGAAGAAAGAGAAAAGAACAAGAGGATCGCGCCGCGTCGTCGCGATGTGTTATTAAGTGATACATCAAGGGTGGAGGAGGAGAGGAGGTGAAGAGAAATGTTCTTGTGACCTTTTTATTTGACCGCTGTGCTGCTCTGTCGGCGAGGAGAATAAAAAGCGCAGCCAACGCCCCCCATCTACAGCAAACTTGCACTTAAACGCTCTCCCCCTACTTATTTCAACGTCGATCTCGTTTCTGTCTCGAAGGGCGCTTCTTTGTTGGACCGAGCGTACTTTTGTGCTACAGCTGTGCAGCAGCAGCAGCAGCCGTGCTACACTGAATAGTTGATCAGCAGCCGTGCTACACTGAATAGTTGATACCACGAACGCAGAACCCCCACTTCGGCTAGCAGATATATTAGTCTTCGTCTTGCCTTCGCCGCGAGTGATTTTTCGCATCCTGTACGCGGCTAAACGCGACTGTTCTATTTCGTTCCACCTCTCTCTATCTCTCTCTTTGAATCTGCTGCAGTTTCTTCACTCTCGTACGGACGCCGTTCTCGATCTCCACTCCCCCTAATCCTCCATTTTTTTTTCATTCCACGTAGTAACCTCGTGTATACCGTACTTGCGCAGGTGCAAAAGCCTTTGGGATGGAAAGGCGTGAGGGGACCCTACCATGGTTTCCGAGATGAGAGGCGCGCGGCAGACGCCGCGCACCCGCCATCTCAGAGGCCATGGCTCTACCAAAGCGTTTCGCGACTTTCCCACCAGGGGGAGGGCGCATGCGCCGTGGCATCGTGATAATAATGCGTCTCTGTTTACGTGCATGCATGTCACGAACTGCAACGACGAGTTCGCGAAAGAACTATATTTTGACATTTGCGCTTCAAATGTCAACCCCCCCCCCCCATGTCTGCCAATCACCAATGCCTGTCTTCTCAATCTTTTCGTCTGAAGGACCCCCCCCCCCCCGACTGGTTATAAAGACTTGTTGGAAATAAAGAATGTATGTATGTATGTATGTATGTATGTATGTATGTATGTATGTATTTGTCTATGCATGTCTGGACCAGGGGCAGACCCAGCCACTCACTTTTTTTCTCTTTTTTTTGGGGGGGGGGCGGTCATCTGAAGTAAGACTGGAGAAGGGGGCGTGGTCATGGCTGTTTTATTTTTGCAAGAGAAAAAAAAACCTCCTTCAAAGCATAATGTGAGCTCACATTGGTTTCACTAATTTGTCTTAATTGCTGATAGGAGGTGAACTACGAAGCACTAAAGCGACGGGGGTGCTGACATATACTTTGTGGTGAGGGGGGGGGGGGAGCAATCGCCTCAACTGCAACCCTTCCAATCTCATTGGATCAGCCACTGGTCTGTACAGAGGCTCGGAAACTTGCGTCGAGCGCACAGTAAGCGCGTAAACGCGGTACTGTTCTCGTCGCCACCGCCCTCACAACGTCGACGAGCGCGACAGCGGGGGAGGTCGCTTGGCAGGTCGGTAGGACGGCCGCATAGCAACGACGCGACGACGCCTTTCTTTGCGCCGTGGCTCGGCCAGACATCGCGGCGTGCAGGATGACGCTCGCCGGGACCTTCGTTCTTCTCGCGCCCGCAATTAAAACTAAGATCGCGGATTCATTCGCCGTGACGACGCCGGCGGGAGAGCAGGGAAAACGCGTGGAGGACGAGAGCGGGGAGAGGTTGCGAAAGTGAACGCGAGAGGTCAGCGTGAATCGAAGCTCTGACGCGCAACGCAGCTTTAAAAAAAAAAAAAGAGAGTGGGATGAAAGAGAGAGAGAGATTGGTTTTTGACGAAACGTCGCGTTACTAAACGAAGGACGAGACCAGGAGTTCCTGCAGGGCAAGCGCTGCTTTTCCCGTCCTTCGTATAATCGCGCGTTGCTTCATAAAAAGAAAAAAAAACGAACTTCAACCAACTCGCCCCGAGTGAAGAATATCTTCAAGAAGTAAATGTGTGCATTATGAGAATATCAGGAGAATAGAAAATGAATCTATGGGCTGAGCCAGTCAACCGGCAAGAAAGCAATAGAGCGAAGGGAAAGAACAAGCGCAGAAAAATAAAAAAAATTAGGGCTACGAAACCAATTTGATACTTCCTTTTTTCCTTAACTCTTTATAGTTTCTCTGCAGTCATTCTCGCGGAAACTATCCGAACGCTGAAACACTTTCTTTTTCCCTGCCTACCTTCGGCGATGTGGAAAGTGTCATTGCGGCCATACTGAATGAATGAATGAATGAATGAATGAATGAATGAATGAATGAATGAATGAATGAATGAATGCGCAGCGTTGCGACGTGCGTGTATCAGCGATCTCGTTCTCTATCAGCGGTGGCCATCGCCATCTTGGGATTTCGCAGCAAACAATTTTCTCGGTTTCGTATACAGTACCCGTCATGAATACGGCATAAAGCCGAATGCATCCCCGTGCCCACAGCCGTTTTCTCGCCCTTACGAATCGCGTATACACAGCACATAGTTGTTCAAATCGTCGTTCCACGTGCGAAACGGCGATGTCAAAAGCCCAAAACGTCGGAGCTCGAAAGCATTCTCGCAAGATTCTGCGTACAAGGGGGCGCTGCACTATGTGCGATGGACGACCGTTCGAGCGAATCGCGCGCCGCGGTGTGTGAAGAGGTCGCGCAAAACGACGACCTGAAGATAGATAAGATAAGCGAGCGAAGTCGAATCCATCCGGCAGCTACTGGTCTGGGTCCCCCCCCCCCCCCCTACGGCCGGGTGTCACGTTTCCGCTTAACGAGATGACGCGCCGGAGCTTAAATGAATCGCGAAATGAGAGGAAATGAGCGACAGATAGAAACAGAGCGCGGTTACAAAGGCACTACCACGGTGGGAGAGAGGGTTCAGGGGCGGTTGATTGTTGCTTTTAGTACCTATCGAAGCGGCGGTTGAATACGCGGAAGTATTTCGCAAGAGAGGGTAGTCAAAAGAAAGGAGGTTGGGGTTATCCCTGAACATATGTAAAAGCTCCGCATCCACACGGCTCCCGCGTCCAGAAAAAACGAGAGATGTATGTGCCAGGTGCTACCATGATTTATTTCAAGTTTTTTTTTTTAACTTACATGCACGCAGTGAGGGGACATAAAGTAGAACAGAATTTTAGACACGAAAGATCGATACAAGTGCTTAATACGTAACAACCCGTGAAACACTAATTAGTCCAGCGCCATTACAAAGTTGTACGAGTATCAAAGCAATAACTCGCGCGGCGGTCTAGTGATTATGGCGCTAGGCTGCAGACCCAAAGACCGCGGTATCGAAATACCGTCAGCGGCGGCACCGTTTTCGACGAAGGCACGCCGCCTGCACCAATCAAGCGATCAATTAAGCTCTGTTCTGTGTACCAATCAAGCGACCTAAACATCCGGCGCTCTCCACACCGGCGTCCCTCGTGGGTAAATCTTGTCGTGGTTTTGGGACGCGAAACTCCAACAATTATTGTGTACAACAAACGACGCGTGGATGTGACTAGAGCGCATCCCCGCAAAACACACTTTCTCTCTCTCCAGTCTCTGCATGACTTTAGGGGCGCAAAGAATAGCGACCCGAAAGAAAGGCGACACACACGCACGCACCCATATGCTTGTGGCTCTTCCCTCCAAACATGCAGCAACATGCGGCGACGCGACTTGAATAAAAGATAAGCCCCGCGACATGTCGCATGCAGACGAGTGACGATAACGAAGGGCGTCGTTATTATCGCGACTCGCTAATTGCACTCCGCAGGGCCTGGCGAGCACGCGAACTGTGCCTGAGTGCACAACGTGTGTATGCGTCGCGTACACAAGCGTGTGTGTCTATATATAGGGAGGACGGTATGCGACGAAATGACGGATATTAGCGAGTAACATAGGGCGCGACGATGTCAACGACGAGAACCGTGTACGGTATAGAGTGAACGGTGCGGGATATATGACGCGGTACGGTGCGGAGTATTGTGGTACGGTAGAGTGGACCGTACAGAGTATGGTACGGTACAAGGAACGGTACGGTGCAAGGAACGGTACGGAGTATTATGGCACGGTAGAAGGAACGGTACGGAGTATTATGGTACGGTAGAGTGAACGGTACGGAATTTTGATACAGCAGGGTGAACGAAAAAAAAAGCATATAATACATAAAAAGCCATACACAAGACACGAAGGAATACGCCACGATTCTTGACCATCCCTCCCTCTCGGCATTCTCTACAGATGCGAGGGAGGGAGACGACGCTCATTATATTATGCCGGCAATAAAATCACAAAGGAAAGACGCGAAATCCAAAATTAAGTGGAAGGCAAAACGCAACGAACCGTTCTTGGCGTGAAATCGACACCGCGTCGCCAGCGAGATTATACGGTTAACACGATACACCGCATGATGCCAACAATATGGCATTCCACACTTTTTTTCATTGCATTTTCATCGCGACATGAGTGTTCCCCCCCCCCCCCCCCACGTTCATCTCATTAAATATGTAAGTGTCCCCCTTTCCAATGCAAAGATGGAATTTCGTTGCATCTCGATACTTTAAATAAATATCGATAAATAAACGCTCCCGCAACACTGCACAACCACCAAAACATACGTTATGCCTTCGATCGCCAGGAAAGTGATCACAGCACCAAGGATTGCGCTAAGTTACCCGCTGCCACACTCCCACTCTGCACCTTTCCAGACACCTTTTTGCTTGTTCAAACAACCCGCCACGCGAAAAGCACCTTGCACGCATGCTGTAACCATGACGAGCGCAGCGTCAGAAACATCGATGCCTATATGCATACACATATGATCACGCCTATTGAGTGAGCCCGAGAAACATCGTTCGCCAATCAAGTCACGTCAGCAAGCAGCGCCACGTAGCGAGAAACAGCTCGTTCGACTTCGATCACGCCGCGGCCACATCAGCTCTAACCCCCGTATTCACAGACGCTCCTCGACTCGACCCTTCACTTGACCGAGCTGCGCACTGCGCCGCCGCTCGGCTGAAAATGACGCTGCACTACTGAAGAATAGCAGCAAATTATCACTCATAAGCAGTGACTTTTCCTGCCTAGAGATGGCGCTCACATAGGCTTTCGCAAGTGAAGGAGCGTTGAGTGAAGAGGCGTTCTAGTATACGGGGGTAAGTCCGTTCGATGCGCGGAACTAACATCAGGACGCCGCCGTTTTAGACGTGAGTTTCCCTCGACGCCACTGAGTACACTCCAGCGAGCGCGGTATTTACGTGCAGCATACGGATGACGCTGCAACAACGACGACGATACTACATCCGCGAGGCAATAAAAAAACTGCTCAATCTCTTTTTCTTCGTCTTAAGTGTTTCTGCAGGGGTTGTGCAAGCATAACGCCACGGCTGTGGGAACGTATATAAAGTGAAATTGAGCGTACAGCGCACGCAACAGGCCGACACAACCGTATCGTTATAGCTGCACGCAACTCCAACTCTGACAAATTGTCATGCGTCTCCCACGGACAAGTGCAAGGTTCGTTCACCGAAAAGAGGGCGAATAGAAAGGCTTGTACGTCGCGGGCGTTCATTGCAATCGGTCAGCATGAAAGAGCCTCAAAAAAAAAAAATGAAACAGCGTCGTTAGCGCTCCTCGTTTGTGGCTCAAGGAGTGGTCTAACCTTCGTAATTTTACCTGTAAAAAAAATTGCAAACTACAGTGGTCGGCAAAAGTCTGCTCACCGGCTGGTAGGACGTGATCGTCGCAGAATCAAGGGGGTGAAACGCCGAAGAAAAAATACAGGCGGACAAGTATCCGGTGGCAAAATTGAGGCGGCCAGTGGGTACATTCGGTGTCTCGCGTGCACAGGGCATGGCTTCATCTCGTGCCGATTCACTCACCTGTAAAGAGACAAAAAGAATACACTTGGTCAGTATACGCGCACTCTTTGGATTGCATGGGTCGAAACTAAGAACAGACGTGAAACGACACAGCCAAATATGTCTGCTACTCGGGCTTTCTTTTTTTTTGTATGTCATGAACGCCTTGCAAAAACCTACACGACAACATTACCGCATAGCAAAAAGAGAGGGGAGTGGGGGAGAAACGCGCACAACCACGTTTCAGCCCGTACTCGCGGCAATAGTTGCGTACAGCCAAGGCAGCTACATTTCCGGTATCTGCAAATACGGGTGCCGAGTTCTTTTCGGATGCCACCCGTAACCCTTTCGGATGCCACCCGTAAAGAGCTGTCTGTAAATTTGTCAAACCACTACAACGTTACTTCAAGAAACTCGGTATGCTTTTGCAACAAGAATAATGAGATAATTGTTGAATTTATGTGTGGTATAGTGACTCATCCTAATTAGGTTGTATTCGAGTATCTCTTTATTCTGAAGTTACTGATACCTACTTTTGTAATAAATAGAATGAAAGCTCAGGCTAGGAATACAGTACTAAATTTGTTTTTTGTTATATCTATTGCGAACACAGACAGACTTCTCACAAAGTTCGCAGGAAGCGGGCACGTCACACGACTCCACGAATGTGGTAGTGCGTTCAAAAAAAGTGATTATATGTATCAGTGCACTGCAAAATGAAGTTACATAAGGACAAATTTATTATGCAGGAGGTTCAATTCATCCAAAGTGCGGTATATCTCGCTCTTTCAAAGCCTTTTTCTTACTGCAAATAGCAAAAACGAGCGGTGTACGCAATTGTGCACATAGCGTCACAAAGGGTTAAGCATGCTTGCGCGTAACGTCGTGCGACACGAAACGAAGGTCGGGGGAGCTGCTGCACAGATGATCCTCCAGCCGTGCCATCAGGCGTTCGCACTTTCACGTCATCACACGAATTTACGTACACGGGCCCGAGTATCAGGACCGCACACGAGGAGCCCTTTGACGCTTTCAACTTCATGGGCACATTGGCGTGGTTGTTCTATAGATCGCCGGAATAGCGTAAAAACTCGCATCAGGTATCTTCTTATCAACTTCATACTAAGCGTAATGGCGTGATAGAAGTGCGACACGTAAACTTTAAATTGACGCTATCTTAACACGCTTGATCTCCCCATGAGCCATTGAAGCTGTCTTTCACGAACCTTCTCTGGCGCTCGGATCCGGGGCGCTTCTCAAACGAGCAGTCTAAACGTGACCCAGAAAAGGTGCACTTGAATCTACGGCACTCCTCTGATCTGTAGTACCGCGGACTGCCGAGGTGATACTCCGATGCAGCGAGAGCGGTGATATACCAAAAAGGAAAAAAAAAAAAGGAAAAGAGCCCATCAATCATACGGCTGTCTCGGTGAAGGCAAGCCTGCCAGACGGGTTGCCGCCAAACTTTGTCTATCGGTCCCACGACTGCCCGACAACACCGGGAAGGCACTCACTGGCTAAAGGCATTATTGCCTCGTGCGACATTGCGGAACGACCTGGGTCCTGAACGCTACAGGGCGCCCTAGGCTGGTGGCAGCGAATTCTGCAGCAGCTGTGCCACTGGCAGCCGCCATGTTGCGTAAGTGGTGGCGGCGGCGAAGGCGGCCGTCGCCGCCGATTCCTTGACCGCATTCTAGACGGCAGCAAGTACAAGGACGACCCGAAATGAAGAACAAAAAGAAATAAAGAAACACGCGCACAATCGCGGCAGCAGCCGCGGCGGCGCAGCGTAGCAGGGAGTGAGCCAAACAAGTTCCCTTCGCCACCACTGCTGCCACGGCCGCTCGAGCTATGCCGCAGCAGCACGCGCCCGGGCCTCTCGTCCCTTTTACCGCACATCAAGAAAAAAAAAAAAACGTCAGCTCTCCTCTCTCATGCAGCCACCACTTTGCCGCACTTCGTCCAACCACCCTACTATTCCAACGCGCTCGCTAAGCTGATGCAAAAAGAAAAACAGCAAAGAACGTGGAACGAAAACAAAAACTCGGCGGCGCAGACTCGACCGGAGCCGCGAAGGCACGGATCAAGAATAGCCGAGATGGAAGGAGTGCGCGAGAAACAACTCGCAAGACGAGAAAGGGGGGTTCGGTTAGTGAGAGAGGCGCAGCAACAAATACGAGGGAGTAGTAGGCTTAGCTGGGAGAAGCGAAGGGCGGGGGGGGGGGGGGGAAGTACGCGCCGACGTGAAAACAACAAAGACCACACCAACGAGGAGCAGCAGGCCGAATAAGAGAAAAACCCACCCCTACCGAAAGCAGACGCAGCAAAGATGAAGAAATACAAAAAGTGGCCTCGAGATGGGGGGGGGGAAGGGGTCGCATTCGTGCAAGCCGTCGTCCGTCCGTCCGCTCGCCCCACCACCGCCGCCGGAGCAGCTAGCAGCCGACCCAGGAAAAACTTGGCAGACGGCGGCGAGCCAGGCGTGCATGAAAATAACTACAAGAACGGGTATAAGTGCGAAGAGGAGGATGAGCGAGAGAGAGAGAGAGCCCGATCGCAGCCCCAGTTTTCGCCCGCCGTTGCCGCCTGCCGGGCACCACCACTGGATGGGCATTCTTTTTTCTTCTTTTCCTATCTGCCCCCTTTCGCGATTTTTCTTTTCTTTTTGTGCATGCGTGTGTGTTTTTCTTTTTCTTCGAGCGGCGAGCACTCGCTCGGTGGGGGTGACGGACTCGGCCGAAATGCACCTCGCTCGACGCGAGAACTTCGGCGGCTCGACGCACTGCTGTAGCTCGACGGTACGGAGTCCGCGTAAATAAATGGTTACAGGGTTCGTTGAAGGACGCATATTGGGGACAGCAGGCTGGCGGCCACAGCATCGAAGAAGCCAACTACAAAATTATGCAAAACGGAGTCTGGTTCGAAGTTGGGAACGACTACGCGCGATTCGAGAAGACGAAAATAAACGGCCGTTGCGGTAGTAGCAAGATTCTATAAACGTTGGGCAGTAGTAGTACTGGGAGGGGTGGAAGAAGACAGAGAAAAAGGCGTCGTTCAAAAGTAGTGCAGGTACATTGACGAGGCATTACGACTGTCCTACCGACTCAAGCGGCGACGGTTCACCGCGACCTTCCCAAGCCCTTCACTACGGCGTCCTTGATACTCATATCGTGGACGCCAAACCACAACAATCACAATCATCAATTACAATCAACATCGATTACGATCAACAATTACGATCAACTACTACTGCTACTACTATGACTACATGCTGCAGCTGCTGCTAACTACTACGACGACCCCACTGGAGGGCAACTTCGCTTTCAAAGAGAGGCATGGTCCCGAAAAAACGCATTATGCAGAATCGTATCAACGAGTTCCATGGCACTTGACAAAATGCTAGGACGTGTTCATTCCACCAGGAAAGCACTGCGCGTAAAGCAACGAAAACGAACGTTCAAAACAGAGAGGGAGAGAGAACACTGTAGAGAGAGAGAGAGAGAGAGAGCAACGACGTTTTGCCAAGCACGGGTTTCCTTGGCGGCCGCCGGGGAATGCGAAGAGGCGAGGACGCCGGCTCCTCAGTGCAGGCCGGCCAGCTCGTCTGGTTGGCTTACGTGTCGCGTCTGCCGTCTTTTGTGTGTGTGTGCCCAGTTTTTCGCGGGAGTTACCCCACACACGCAGCTCGACCCCAAGGAAAATAGTTTATTTCGAGGACAGCTAGGCCGTACGAGCGAGGTGTCGTCGACGGCGTGCAAAAAGGAGGAAGGGAGCCCCGGGGGAGAGGAGACGGGCCCAGGGAAAGCATTGAAAGCATTTTGACGAGGAGGAAAGAGTAGGGGTAAGAAGGACACCCCGCCGAGACACTGCGCCGTGTCACCCGAGTGACAGACAGAACAGAGAAATGAGGTGCATTTTCCCACTTCAAGAATCAGCACCACCACAGCTGAGAGCAAGCAACACCATTTAGTTTAGGCGGTGCTGCAGAGAGCGACCCCGCCGAACAGCAAAGCAGCCAGGTTGCGTAGCGGGCTCGCCGACTCGAGCGGGCACGGACTAGACGCGAAAACTCTCGCGCTAGAAGTGGTTTGGCCTGGCTGGGGAGCGCATACGCCTGTACGCACTTAACGTTCTCAAGTGCTACCCTTACCTTTCGACGCCGCAATATCGAAGCGGTCAAGATGAAAAATAAATAGAGCTCCTTATGACCCAAGAGAGTCCGGTTTGGTCGAAGGCGAGCCGGTCTTGTCCAGTTCAATTTTGTGTTTTGTTTTTTCTGGCGCGCTCTTCAAACCTCTTTTCAATGCCGTCGGGACCGCAGAACGACAGGTACAACACCGCTACGCGTTGTGCTCTAAAAAACTACGACGTTCTCCGCATTAAAAAAAAATAGGACATGCATGTTTCCGTTCAGTCGGTAATGCGGGTCGTAATACGTTATGTAGCGAATTCTTTGTCGCGGCTCTGTTTTGTAGATGAAAGAAATACGGTCTCTCGTGGCGTTTGCCTTATGACGGGAAGGAGAACGCCGCCTTCTCGACACTCGACACCGCTGATCACAGGCCCCCTCCCCAGTGGCGCAACCAAAGGGGCTGGATTGGTGGAGTTCAGCCCTGCCCCACCCCCGAAAACTTTCATGTTTGCTCACGTATATATACAGGCACACATGCAAACGCACGTGCGAACATACACAAAGTGGTTGAACACACCCCCTTTCCCTCCCCCCCTCCCGCTTGTTGAACCTAATGAGGCCTTGAAGTGCCTCTGGGATCGGACCAGTTATAGGCTAAGCATCTATGGCGTGCGGTGACCTCATGTGACGTCACGATGACGTCGCGGAGTGCAATCGTCAATTGACGATTTTTTTTTTTTTGCTGCACCGGTGTAGAAGCCGACGGTCGTTTTGGGCGCCTGATGAGGCATCAAAGGCCTTTGGCTCAGTAAATCGACACAGTTTTCCGTCTACGCAAGTATTGCGGAAAGCCAAGGAAGGGATCGTAAAGCGTGTCGACTTGCCGAGAGGAACCCGAGTCGTCACAGCATGCAGGATTCCCAGTCGAGGCGACACGACCCGGACGAATGGGGGGGGGGGGATCGAGAGTGTTGCTTGGCACGCCACTACGTGTCGTACACGACGACGACGGAGGAGGAGGGGTCGACACGACACAGCGCCGCGAACGCCCGCAGGCTTCATCGAACGCTCCTTCGTTAGGCCTCGTACGCGAGGGGTGCAGCAGTAACGTCCAAAAATTGTGATTGATCGGTGGGGGCACACGTGAAACTTGGGGCGGCATGCACGGCCGTGGCCATCGGCGAGCCGTCATCGTCACAGCAGCCGTCAGGGCATGCAAGCAACGACGACTCTCGAGAGCGAAACGTGAGAAGGAAGGAGAGGAAGTCGGTGTGGCGCACCAAAACGGCAAGAAGGGCCAGTCAGTGGTGGGAGGTGACGAGAAAACTTTCAAAAGATGAAGAAATGGGACCCGAAAGTTTCAGAGACGGGAGGAGGATGGGGAGAATGTAGACGAGGATATTCTTCACAAGCGAGCAGCTGAGGCCCAGTCGCGCGCGCCGAGACCTTTCCTTCTCTCCACGCAGCTCCATCATTCACAGCTCCACCCGCCCGCTGGCATGACGTGCAAGACGAGGATGGCGAGGACCACGGTGCATTTATTCTAGGAGTGGAGTATCGATCTCACCTCTCTGCTTCCCACCACTCCCCCCCCCCCCCTCTGTCAGTCTCCCTTCTTCTCTGTAGCATCAGTTTCACATGCGACGCGTCCCCAGTGTCGAATTTCGTCGAACAGCTGTTCAAGTACGACGTCGTGCGAACCATCGCAGGCACGTGAAAACGAAAGAAATCAACATAATAAAAAAAACTCTGGAAAAACGAACACTCGTAACGAGAGGGGGGGGGGGGGAGGAATGACCTTAGCCTTTCGTCCAGCCTGGTCGATGAGTGCTCGCTGATCAGTCAGGCTGGACAGTATAGCGCCGCCCACTGCTCCAACATTCAGGTTCTTGCCATCTCTGTATACGTACAGGGGCTACTTCGAGCAACCCATAGCCTCCGAGATCTCACGCACGTTCGGAGGCCACGGGGCTTCCTCGGGTAATGTAGTACAGTGCAGGACTTCCTGAGAACCAGCGGAGGAACCTCGATAGAACGTCGGGAACATCGCACGCAATCTTTCTACGCGCGCATAAGCCCCGCAACGAATTCTCCCAACCATAGCAGCCTCTCCTGTTAGGATGATATGAAGAGGGCCTATGCTGGTCTCACAGCTCGCATTTGACGGGTCAAAGCGTCCGCTATCCAGCCAGTTAACGGTTCGAAACACTCGTGAACATTTAAACAAAAGTAACTTTAATTTACAGGAATTGGGGTCACATTTCAACAAACATTCACAAGCACTCAGTAAGTCCCCCCGTAAAAAAGCGGTGCTGTTGCTCGGGCAGGTAGGGTGAGTCTGCCCGCCGCTTGGCATTTCTTCTTCCGTCGACCACCGGTGTTTTCACTCTCTCCGTGAGCTGACAGAGAAGATGACAAATGACGCTCTGAAGGTCGTTTGCGGCGCCCGTTTAAAGTGGCCATAACAAAGGGAAAAGGGGTTTCAAGACGTGGAGTCGCCCCTATTAAGGGATTAAGCGTCTCTCCCGACTTCCTTTGGCGGCACTGGAAAGGCAAACACGGCTCCTGGCCGCTCTCTTCGAGAGGGAACGGCACACTCCCCGTCTGGTGTCTGCTTGTTAGACGCCACAGTTTGTTGATGGCGAAAACAAGGGCACCACTTCCGATATCGGTCGGCAGAGTTTCCTTATTGCACCATTCCTTGCAATCTTCACCTCCACCTTGTGCACCATTCCGTCCGCACTGGGCAGGTTTTGGGTGACAACGCCGATGGGCCAATCGTTGCGATTTGCTTCTTTGTCCCTGATGAGCACGACGTCGCCTTCTTTTATATTCTTTCATGAAGTGCACGAAGCGCTCTTTTGTCTCAGGGTTTCCGAAGGTGTCGTCGAGCCGTTTCCACACGATGTTTAAGCCCCTCGAGAAGTCATCCACATGAACAGATTTCAATCTTCGAACTTGATGCGATGACTCAGGACCAAGCCATTTGATTAGAAGGTCGAGCTCTTCTTGCGCAGAAAGGCCTACATCTCTGATGACGCCTCTGAAAGATGACTTCCAAGCTCGAAAGTTCTCAGGTCGATCATCAAACTTCGTAAGTCCTGTAGAGTCAAGGTCCTTGCGGCACAGGAATTTAAGGACGCCGGCAAGCTCTGAGCTTGAACTGTTAGGTGCTGGCGTGTACGCAGGCGGCTGGTGATAGTCACTGAAGTCCGGGAGGTGGTTGGTTACTTCGGCATGCTCCAAGCTCTGGCTTCTCGGATGAACAACAGGCACCCGAAGAGACGCAAGCTCGGCATCACGTATGGCGGCTTGCTCAGTGATGTAGCTCCAAACCCGTATTGTCCGGTCTAAAGGTGGGTGTGGGCGCACACACTCCCCGCCATCCCGTTGCACAGCTGCCTCGAGTGCACTTGCCTGCGCGTCTGCAGCAGCTGCCTCTTTTTCATGTTGTAGTACCTCAAGCTCGGCCTCAATTCTTGCCTTTTCTAAGCGCATTGCGGCCTCTTTACGTCCAAACTGAGCTCTTGCTTTGACGGCCTCTGCTTGCGCGCGGGCCTGCACAGCAGCCAGGCTAATCGTGGAGGAGCCCGATCGTCGTGATCGCGAGGAAGCTCTTGAGTGAACCGATAGAAAGAACTGCGATGCTGTTCCATGTGCCTTGTCGCGTTCTTGTGGCGTAGCCTCTCGTAACTTTTCGCTCACGATCGTCTCACGATCTTCATCGATTACCTGTCGGAGCCGTAATTCGTGTCTGGCTTCAAACGTCTTCGCCTTCTCGAGAAAGGCTGAGTATCTTGCGGTAGCACGTTCGTAGCGCTCGTAACTTGCACGAAGGTGCGTTTTGGCGCCGGTAAACTGTTCTCCCTTAGCGCGTGACAGTGCCTGAAGAGCGCTCTCCACGTTTTTCCAAACAGTATCTAGTTTGCGGCAGTGCTCTTCGCGGCTCGTTTGGTACATTTCTTTAGCCCTCGTCGATAGGGTTGTTTTTCTTTGCGGCCAAACGTTTGATGCGGAAGCTTCATCTTGTGGTGTGACATTTGGACACTCATGCGTCAGCTCGTCCTGGTCCATTCTTGCTTGCACGTTTTGTCTCGGAGCGGACGTATGTGAAACAATGGTGCTAAGCTGCGCGTTGAGCGTTGAAAGATGAAATGAGCCCACCTTGTTGCTGCCCTTCTGCTGTCAGCTGCTCAACTCCTTGGCGATGATATCCTTGCAATGGGCGTGTGTCTGGGTTCAACCGGGGGTCTTGCCGTGGCGACGTATCCCATTGCCGGCGGACGTTGAGTTGGCGGCCGATGGCAGTTGAAGCGCTTTTTTACTGTGCTGAGCTGCGCGTTGAGCGTCGAAAGATGAAATGAGCCCACCTTGTTGCTGCCCTTCTGCTGTCAGCTGCTCAACTCCTTGGCGATGAAATCCTTGCAATGGGCGTGTGTCTGGGTTCAACCGGGGGTCTTGCCGTGGCGACGTATCCCATTGCCGGCGGACTTTGAGTTGGCGGCCGATGGCAGTTGAAGCGCTTTTTTACTATGCTGGTCTCGCAGCTCGCATTTGACGGGTCAAAGCGTCCGCTATCCAGCCAGTTAACGGTCGAACACTCGTGAACATTTAAACAAAAGTAACTTTAATTTACAGGAATTGGGGTCACATTTCAACAAACATTCACAAGCACTCACTAAGTCCCCCCGTAAAAAAGCGGTGCTGTTGCTCGGGCAGGTAGGGTGAGTCTGCCCGCCGCTTGGCATTTCTTCTTCCGTCGACAACCGGTGTTTTCACTCTCTCCGTGAGCTGACAGAGAAGATGACAAATGACGCTCTGAAGGTCGTTTGCGGCGCCCGTTTAAAGTGGCCATAACAAAGGGAAAAGGGGTTTCAAGACGTGGAAGTCGCCCCTATTAAGGGATTAAGCGTCTCTCCCGACTTCCTTTGGCGGCACTGGAAAGGCAAACACGGCTCCTGGCCGCTCTCTTCGAGAGGGAACGGCACAGGGCCTATACTTGTCGGGCAAAACGCTCATAGTGTATACGCGAAACGTCCGCGGTCAAAAAAACACACCCTTGGCCTCCTTGCTTGCTTGAGTGCGTAGACGCGTACACGCAAGCCACGTCAAACGAGCGTGCATGACAATACAGCATGTTGCGCAAGTTGTACAAGAGTGTAAACACCAAAGCGGAGCGCTCCAACTCCGTAGTACTTCGCGGGCTTTCGAAACAAGGAATAAATATCGCGCGGCACATTGTGCCGCCAATCAACGAAGAAACAAAGAAATCGAACACGCTGTTTACGCTATCATGCAGAGGGTATCCTGGCATCGAAAAAGAGGTACAACTTTTGAAAAACAATATACTAAGCCAGAGGACAGTGCGAAGGAGCAGGAGGCAAATTGGTGGCCGACACATCTTAGTAACACGAATCGTTCACAACACGAAAGCGAAACGTATCTCAGTAACAATATAGTTGAAGATGCGTTGGACGCAAAGACAATTTTCTGGGCTACTGGCGTTCCCTGTCACGACGTCAGTTCCACGACGGAAATGACGTGGCACCATTCTTGACAGACCATCACTCTAAGCCAGCAAACACCCAACACAGTTTTACTAAGACGCGCCGACAATATTGAGCCGCAACTTCACTTCGCATTCTACATGAAGTGAAAATAAAATGGAATAACTTAATTTGGGTCTTGTGCAGCACAAACCGGGAGACCGTTAACGATTACGCAGAAAGTTAGTGAACGTTAGTTAACTCTCCAATGGTAAGGAGCGTACGTTATCAAACGCTAAAAAGAATGCTAACACTGACGTCACTGAAACGGGGTCATTGATTGATTGATATGTGGGGTTTAACGTCCCAAAACCACTATATGATTATGAGAGACGCCGTAGTGGAGGGCTCCGGAAATTTCGACCACCTGGGGTTCTTTAACGTGCGCCCGAATCTGAGCACACGGGCCTACAACATTTCCGCCTCCATCGGAAATGCAGCCGCCGCAGCCGGGATTCGAACCCGCGACCTGCGGGTCAGCAGATATATATATATATATATATATATATATATATATATATATATATATATATATATATATATATATATATATATATATATATATATATATAGTGACAGCAAAACCTTCCCGGGAGGAAACGGCGAGCGTTGCGGCACCAATCACTTCAAAGCGAGATAGGCGCACCGACTCAAAAGCGCGCGCACAGTCACAAAGAGGAGTGGACAAAACGAGAGAGGAACTTTCGCCCTGCCTGCAGCTTCCATTCAAACGCGCGTGGCCACACACAGGCACCGACGCGCGTCGGACGAGCATTGTGCTTTGATACAACAGCACCGGGTGCAAGATCGCCCGCAAGCAGCACACCGGCGCGGCGCTGAGCACACCCGAGTGCACCAAAGAGCACCGCCAATCGGGATGCACGCGCAAACGGGACTACAGGATGCACACTCACGGCGCGCTACTTACGAAGACTGCCGCAGAAAACCAAAGAATGTGGTACACGACTCGATAGTTGCACGAGAGACTTTTTTTGGCGCCGGAGATTGCAATCCGCCTGCGCACCCACGCTCAAGTGTTCATTTGTTCTCCCAGCCACAATCTATGGAAATACGAAGGGGCGCCGGCACTGTTAGTCTCTTCGACCCCCTCGGGTTCACATAGCGTTCGCATAATTATATCTACGTAAACGGGCGTTTTGCCCTTGTCAAAACGTAGCCATTGAGACTCGGACACCTGCGAGTACAAAGGAACTGAACTATACATACTACAGATGGCGCTCGAAAACCTCAAGGATGATTGGATACAATTTAGGAAAGTCCGCAGAAGCTACGCCCCAGAACACCACGAGACTGTACAGCTGGTCGCTCAGCAACATGGCAGAAGAAAGAGAAGGGAGAATTTACGTCACGCAGCCAAGCCAGCCGCGTCAGCCCAACACGTGACCCTTTACGCCAAGATCACGCGAGCAACGAGACTTCCAAGTGTGGCGCCCCCGTATAGGTTTTATCCGAAGCACGCTTGTTCGTCGCAGACCGGCCGGCTCACGCAGGAGGTGACGGTACACACGACAATACTAACGGTACACCACCGACACTGACTGTACTAAAACCTATACCGCACGCTCTGACGTTTTGATTACACGTTGGGCCGACACAGTGGGCTTCGCTTGGCATCACTCGTGCTTTTTTTTTCTTGCTCCATGCTCAGCGATCTTCCCTGAAGGCGGGATCAAACCACGGGCCATCGGTATCGTGACGTCAATCTGAAGCGCACGCCCATTGGTGTATAGGTTCGTGCACGTCCGCCAATGAATAAAAACATACCGCAGACTTCTACGCAACGACGAGACCGTCCTAGCGGACTGCCTCCCGAACGTTTTTCACGCTTCGGCAACGTGTTGCACGGTTTTTCTTCTGTACGACGAGATGCACGCGCGCGCAACACAATCAAAACTCGTGCAGAGATGGCCGCGTGGGCGCGCTGGCGTCGTCGGTTCGCGCACCTCACTTCGTGCCGTGTTTGTGCATCTACGCGTTCCTACGGGACTCGCTTCCTCCCTACTGAAACGTTCCGTATGCGATGTCCAATAATTCATTATGTTTCCTTAAGGATACATATGTTTCCTATATGTTTTCCATGTATTTCCATAAGATTCTTACGGAAACAAGGAAACATACGGAATTATTGGACATCGCATACGGATTGCTTCAGTAGCGCCGTTCAACAACCAACCGACAGAAGTCTGGAAATGGTTCCGCTGTCCTTCGGGGCGTACGTTCTCTTACACGTAAAAAAAAAAAAAAAAAAGCGGCGAGCCCAGATGCGCAACAAATGACATCGCGCGTCACAGGCCAGGAGGCCGGTCTCGCACTGGCGGGCTCTTTAGTTGTTGCACGAATCTTGTTCTCGTGCTGTTGTTTTTTTTTTGGCGAAGCTCGAGCTTTTCAGAAGCCTTCGCCACAGGACAACAATTACGCCTTTGTTGTTGCTGTTGTTGTAAGCCGCACGAAGATGACCGCTGCATCAATCAGAGCAGGTAGTCAACACCCACTTTATAGACTGCTCGGTATTTGCTTCTTCCCTCGTTTCTTTCTCTCTCTCCGGTTTTTTCTTTCGCTCAATGTTCCTCTTGAAATCACGGATGTTCTCAACAGCAAAAGACAAAGAAGTTCAAGGACTTTTACCGGGGACCCACCACGGTGGTGTAGCGGTTATCGCGCTCGACTGCTCACCAGCAGGTCGCGGGATCGAATCCCGGCCGCCACGTATTAGATGAAGGCGAAAAGGTTTGAGGCCCGTGTACTTAATGAGGTATGCATGTTGAAAAACGCTGGGCGGTTGAAACTTACGAATTCCTCCCCTACGGCGTCTCTCATAATCCCACGGCGCATTTGGGAAGTTAACCCCCAACAATCATTACTGTATAAGCATCGCTTCGTGCGCGCAATTTATCTTCGTTTCGTCCGTATGGTCTCACCTACCACTGTATACCACCGGTACATGGCACGGCCTATTTTATTTGTCAGTTCGTTCGTCAGCCCGCTCGTCTCGATCTACTCTTTTTTTAACCTTCTAACAGCTATTACATCAAGGCAACGGCGGCTCCATTCCGTCCTCAACTCGTGTTGATATTAGTTTTTTTTTTTTTTCGTCCCCTTCCCCGCTCGGTCGTCTCTCGGACCGGCCTGCGGCGGCATCGACGCGTCGTTCAAGGCCTGCGCCATGCACGCTCGCTTCCTGTTTGCAACCGTCGGCCCAGACAGCGACTCGCGCCAGCGAGCACCGGAGAACAAAAAAAAAAAAAAAACCAAACATAAGAAAGGGGTGGCTCCACGGTAAACAACTGGCTACTGCACTCAGCGAGTGAAAGAAACAGCCTGGCACTGTCGCGCTGCAACCCCCCCCCCCCCCCCTCCCGTCCAAACGCTCGCCAAGCATAACGAATGCGGAGTCGCGCAAGCAAACACACACACACAGTTTGTTGATCTCAGTTCCTTTAACGTCTCGAAGCGACTAAATAACAATCTCCGAACTTCTCAAAAGCATGCAGACACGGCATAGCGGAGAGCTGCGGAAAGTTCGACCCCACGGTGTGTGCTTAACGTGCACTGACACATCGCACAGTACACACGGGCTTCTGGCATTTCGCCTTCGTCGAAATGTTAACAGCGGCATTGAACCCGCGATCTTCGGGTCAGACGCAGAGCTCCGTATAACCGCACCGCTTCACCGCTGCGGACTCTCGAAGCGAGTGAAGAAGCTATGAGAGACGCGGTAGTGGGTAACTTTTATCGCCTGCGGTTCTTTAGCGTCACATAAGAAACCAAAGACGTATTGCATCACGAGGTCTTGTGACGTCATCACAAAGCAATGAAACATTGTCAAAGGTACACAGATACCGGTTAGTTTTTTTTTTCTCTCTCTTTTCTCCAGGTAATGACCGAAGTTCATTCTATCTACTAGTGCAGAGTTTGGTTGAACGCCCACTCCAGTGAAACGAACAAACAAACAAACAGCGAAATTCGCAGTCAAGTTACAATACCATAAACAGCTGCCACCGCTTTGTTTTTCTTTTCTCGTTGTCCCGTGGGCCGCTATAACTATTGTAGGTTTTGCTACGGCAGCGTGTAAGTAACGCTTAGACTACGGCAGCGCCCCTCAGCGCATCTCTCTCTCTCTCTCTCTCTCTCTCTACCTTTAATCCTATCCTTTTAATCCCTCCTCACCCCCATCCCTTGTGAGCTACTGTTGAGGTGTCGCACCAGATGCAGACAGTTACGGGGCTCACTTATCTCTTTTTTTTTCCCTCTTAGAACCACTTCTCTTTTCTCGTTGCCCTCACATGCACTTCACTCGGCCACCTTACTTCAAAATTTGTACACAGCTGAATCAATGGATTGGGTGTTGGCTTACTAACAACGGATATCCATGCGTCCTTTTTTTACGTATATATTCTCTGTACCCTGACAAAAACAAAATGAAAGTGTCGCCCCGGTCGCCGTTCTGGTCCTCTTCTGTGCGCGTCGTTTTCCATCAGCTGCGAATTTGCTTTCGGGCGGATATCAAACAGAACGCGTCGTTAACTCAACATACGAAGTAACACAAACCAATACAAGCGAGTGCTGACTGTACGCGAATGCATGCCGCAGATGAAGCGACTTCGGGAGACGCTATATTAAGCCTGTATAACTGCCAGCCTTCTGAATCATCTTTAATCATTTATCTCAATAGTCATCGCACCTCGTCACACGATGGGGGTGAAATATTCCGAGAGAGAGAAAAAAAAACACTTCGCTTTCGAAAACCCTCGCGTAAGACACACTTCCCGTATCGATCACTTGCGCGTACGTGACGTCATAGAAACCAGCTTCTGACGCATTGGTGGTCCAACATGACGGTTATGATGACGTCAAGGCTGCATAATTGCGTTTAGGTTGAGGTGCTCTCGGTATGATAACGACACGGTACGAAACGTTATTGGGTCTCAGTGCACCAATAAAACAACTTACACGCGATCTGCTGATATATAACATGAATGTCACACGACAAACTTCGCGTACCAGACTGTTAAAATAAAGTTAGTAAAAAGGTAGCAATTGCAAGCAAAAAGGTAGTAACTGTAGCGCTTACAACATTTCTTGGGCCATTAATACTCTTTTGAAACCTGTTTACTACCTACGTTAGTAAACAGCTACTAGCTGCAGCCGTTACTAACTTCTTGCGACCTGTTTACTACTTATGTTAGTAGACAGTAACTGAAATAAAATAGGCAGTAACAACAACAGTTACTACCTTTCCTGCTCCATTACTACCCTTTTGCTACCCGGCTGTTGACTATCTAATATAAAACAGTGTGCTATTCCAATTCTGATAATTTATGAGAGGAATCGTCTCGACGTATCATCATGAAACAGAAAAATGACGCAGGAGATATCAACAGATCAAGAAAAAAGATTTGGTTTTAAATTACGTAACCTAGATATGTAAACGTCATACTGATATTGTCAAAACGGAGAAGTACAAGTTAACGAACCATAAGCAAGTGCTACACAAGTTGTAATAGACAACTACAACAAACTTAGTGAATTCCAGCAAATTAATAAGACCGGCAATTGAAAACAGCAAGACGGTCACAATTAATCCGGAGGACGGTGACAATTAAACCACTGCGACGCGTCTCCAAATATTATCGTTGTTTTGGCACGTCACACCCCAAAAATGATTATAACCTGCAGGCTTTTAACCGCTGTTATATTAGCCGTGTAAAGCATTCAAATGCACTAGGTTATGCCATTGAGTACGGCACCTGATTTCGGCCACCGTACATATTGTCTTTTTGTGGCCCTTTTATAATAAATAGATACTAGATATAATTTTTTCACAAGTAAGGCTGATTAATCGTCTTGTGCCACGTCCCCAAACACATTTATTCAGATAGTATGATATAGTGCTCTAGATATACATTTGTTATGATTCATCCTGTAAATGCTTCCCTGTGTCAGACATGCATCTGCAAAATAGGTGCTATATATACCCCACGCTTACTTCATCCTGTAGCGTAACAAAATGTGCACTTCTTAGGTCTAAGTATTCTTCGCATTCATGGCAAACCAAGCAAGATTACCCGCAGTTTTGTAGTATTAAAACATTGTTTGACTAACATTAGCAACGAAGAACTATGCCAAAATGAATGAACAGGGTGGTATCGGTTGCTACTTTTTTTTTCTTGAAACCTTTAAAAAGTTACTACCCATGGGTGCTAACGGCTAGGGTGGTTACAGTTAATTATTGCTGGTAGTAACAGCAAAGGTAGTAACTATTACCACCCTCGCCTTTATTAACTGCGCTTACTATAACCAGGGTTGTAACATACGTGACAAGCCATTACTACCACAAAGTCAGCAAGTACTACTACCTTTTCTTTTTCTAAGAGTGCACCATGTTGGTGATTCACATAGAAATTTCAGTGACTTCAATCAATGCACGGCCCTTCTAGAAGTGGCTCGAAGTGACGTCCCCGAAGCCGCCAGTGAAACCACTTTTGAAACGACTACTGCAACCACCACGGGATCCACGACATAAACGACCTCTAAAACCACCTGCCAAAGATAGGTTCGCCGAAACGCCTAAACCAGAGAACAGCTTTGGCAAACTACTGGATCGCATAAAAGAGAGCGACACATGTATCAGTTGGGCTCAACGAAAGCGTAGTGTCGTTGACACAAAGGAGCGTCACGTGCCGCGATAATAACCCAAAAGGGAAAAAAAAGACCTAAAAAAAGACACGTAGTGGATTGGGGGGGGGGGGGGGGGGGGGGTCGAACGTAGCGTGGCATACGCGGACTCAGTTCGAAGAAAAAAAAAAGCTACAGATACACGCGCGCTTTGCTGCCTTTGTTCGCCATTAGCGAAACAAAAAAGAAACAACCAAAAAGCATCTCACCAAGGGGGAGCCGATTCATCAAGCGCAGGAAAAATGCGCACCTGTTCAAACCGCGCTCGAGCGAAAATTGATGTCGACCTCCGATGAGAACTGCGCTGCTTAACAGTGTCTCGCCCATGCAGCTCGCTGAAGAAAAATAACGACCTTCTTTCCATGTCTGTTTTTGCCCACGATGGCATTCGCGGCATGTGGAAAAGAAAAAAGAAAATCTATTCCGGTAGGATTCGTATACACGCCCAGCAATTTTTCTTTTCATCGACGCAGTACTAAATCAACTCAAGAAGGCGAACCAATCTGCTAACAATCGGAGCACGCGCACACTCACAAGCAGTAATGCAGTTGACATTTGCTCTACCTACTATCTTGCTGCCTTACACTCATCCCTTACAGATTACCTTAGCGACTTTCGTTAATTAGAACCAACTTTCTCAATCAACCTAACGTTTAACATTTGCTCATTTTCGAAACCGCTCTACTGGCTAGGCCCTCAAAATATTTTAGATGGCTTAGTTGGCTGAGTAGGGGACAGCTTTCCCCAATTCGATAATCTTTTATTAGCTTGAGACCGTCGTGCCTCAGGATTGCGCGGGCTATAGACTACTTTCCGTAACACTTCTGGGCTCCGCCACCTTGGGCCGTTAACCCGATGCTTTCGATTGTTTATTGTATATTACGACGTGAATGAACGAGGCTACGAAACATCGCACGCACCTACGTAGCCGCTTTCATGCGTACGCGTCTATACCGTATAACACGGTTCGTTTAGTTGGTGAAGACGCGAAACACCCAAGGTTAACACAGCCCAATACGGCGGCACTGAAACCTATCCGTAATATGTAGTATATGCAAGCACACTCACTCACTAACTCACTCGGCGTCGTTGATATTGCTCGGCGGTCGTCAAGAGCCGACCTACACACAACCAATGGGCGCAATGGTCTCGCTGATACACACGCGAAAAAAAGAAAGAAAGAAAGAAAGCGCCGTTCGTGGTGGCAGAGCGCTCCGAAATTCGAATTCCCTCACACACCCCGTGAGCGCTCTGCAGTATTACTTCTCCGACACAACAGGTCTGCGAGCCAAAAGAAAACGAGAGACGGACAGAAAGGAGACCACCTGTATAGGGACGCGAGCACAGCAACACCGCACGCGGCCAACAACACGCACGCAGTCAATCACGCAACACACTTCGAGACACCGAGGACCGATGCAAGGAAGTGTACTTTTGTTTTTTTTTTGTTTCTTTCAGCAATCCCGACGACGAGAACAGGTTCGGAGCGCACCTCAGTTATGCATCAAGCTCCCTCCCCGTACCACGTGGTGGTCCTATACGTCGTGTGCTTCTTCTGCTCACTCGCTGGCTCGTACAGATGTCGCTGTTACGCGTACACACTCCCGGAGAGCTCTTGAAGAGCACGACGTACGCGTCGCAGCAGTTGTCTTGGGTATCGTAACTTACGGGGCAGCGAAGAGAGAGGGAGAGACACCGGGGATCGGAGGGTACTGAAATCCCATACAGTCAAGGTCGGTAAGCAGCTTTGTTTAGTGCACAAGACCTCCAGTAGCTGCCCCGATCATTTGGTGACGTTACCGCACAAGAGATAGGCAACTCGCGCGGCTAGCTAGAAAGTAAAAAAGAAAAACCGGGGGATAGCAACGCGGATATCTTCGGATGCACACTCCACTTCTGTAGCGTGAAGTGCGATCGACGCGCTCTCTGCGATCGGATGCGGTCGTTTGGCTCAGTTTCGTCGCCGAGTAACGCGACAAAAACAACAAACGAGGGAAGTTTGTTTCACTGAAGTTTGCTGCGCCAAGGTGGGATTGAAGACTTTCGAGTGTCGCATATCATTCCGTCATCGCTATACAGGTACAGATAGGAATAACATAAAATGGGATGCCAACGGTTCTTCTTCCCTCTCCCAACGAGACTTTCAATCACGCGTTATTCCACGCTCAACGCGGGCGTTGACAACCAGCACGACACGACGATTGCAACGGAAGCGGTCCTTTTTTTTTTTTCTGCACGAACCACTTGCGCGAATCTATGCACGAGCGCGACGACGAAGATGGAGCGTTGCAGAGACGATGTCCAGATGTGAGCAACTCCACTTGCGGGGATATATCCCCCCTCATCTCTACAGACGGGGGGGGGGGAGGTAAACATGTTACCACAAGTTCGACGCTAGCGCGGGGGGGGGGGGGCTGAGCACTACCCCCCTGCCTCTTCACCGCCAAAAGAGAGCACATGAGTATCCCGCTTTCCCGCCTTTCTGCCTCCCTGGACGAACCTCACTCATCGTGGAGAACTCACCGACGTGCGAGTATTCACCACTACCGCAGACAGCCGAGTCGAGGATCAGAATCGCTTCGAACTTCTATATAGTAGGCGTGGTTGCAGTAGGGTTGGGCCGGGACGGACGATACTCGCAAGAGGTCAAGCCCTATCGACCGGCGCTGAGAAGGAATGCGCACATCGCTTCGTGTGCGCGCCTCTCGTGACGTGCAATATGCATCTGCAGTTATCGGAAACAAGCACGCGCCCGGCCAGAGAAGAAGGCGCTATAACGTACGCCCTACGCAAGAGGATAGATGACAGCGCGGGAGAAACTAGAGAGCGCGGAATGAAAATGGGTAAGACGATGAAGCGAACGAGAGAGAGAGAGAGACCAGAATGACTGCTAAGAAGAATGAAAGAATAAGAAAGAAAACAGCGCGGGAATGGCACCACAAGGTACTACAATTCCTTGCTGCCGGGGAGGGGGGGTTCTTACGACCCTCAGACACGTACACAGCAGATGACGCAGCAGTTAAGGGGCCAAGCAACACACACACACGCACACACACACACACACACACACACACACACACACACACACACGCACACACACACACGCACGCGCACACACACACACGCGGCAGTATTGCAGGCGAAGCAGTGGCTGCGGCCGCGGAACAGACGACGCATTCTGCACGCACGGCGTGGTACACCAGACGTCGTTGTGGCTTCAGCAGACGACACACAAGAGCGCAGGAGAGGAACCACCGATACAGCGTGACGTATACCTACCTATACGCACGGTGCAAATCGTGGTGCCGGAACGAGGGGCACGGCACGGCTCGTAAAAAGTACGGCAGAAGGAGTAGGACCACAAAGAAGAAGAAGAAGAAGAAGAAGAAGAAGAAGAAGAAGAAGAAGAAGAAGAAGAAGAAGAAGAAGAAGAAGAAGAAGAAGAAGAAGAAGAAGAAGAAGGCGTGGCAAGCGGCACGCACGATGCGTGAGACGGCGGCTTACGCAACAGGCCAAAACGAACGAGGACGAATCGACGAGACGGGGCGGCGCAGCACTAGATTCAAGAGCGAGGGGAGGATAAAGAAGAAGAAGAAGGGCGGTGGCACAACCGAGGGATGCAGAAGAAGAATGAACAGTCGTACACGAGCGAGCCAGCTGTGGCGTAGTAGAGTGAGGAGGAAAGCTATAAACGGACAGAAACAGACGGCGGCCGTAGCAGACGCTTCTGGCATTCCGAACAACCTCTTCGTCTTCGTCCCCCCCCCCCTTTTTTTTTCCTTTAATGGTCTCGCGTTCGAGCCAGTGTTGCGTACGGGGGGCAGGTAGTCCCGACGAAAACAATACTGCCATTACAGTCGGCGTGACGAGGCGACGCGGCTAATGGCATCGCCGTTGCTTCTGGCGCCCGACGCGCGCAATCAGTCACCAGAGTAGTGTGACCTCGTCACTGCGCCCATAGCTGGCGCAACAAACAGGAAGCACCAGCGCCGGTATTGCTGCAAACGACAACAGCTGGAGCTGTCGCAGTTGTACGCTACGGGAGAAAACAGCCAAGACGACGACACATGACAACGCAACCTGGTCACGGAGACGGTGAGAAGCGAAGCGTGGTGGCAGCGCACGCTCCTCTTCGGAGAATAAATAAATAAATAAATTTGGAAATGCTTCCGTAAACGTCGTGCCAACCCCAGAGGGGACGGAGTGGCTTGCGTTTTGATGACAGCTTCTTTTTACTGTTTTTTTTTCGTTTTGTTTAATGACCTGCGTGCACAGACTTCAAAAGCAAATAATACTCTCGCTGTTCCAGGGAACAAACAATTAAAAGAGGAAGAAGAAGAGGTAGGACCTCCCACCTCGCAAGACTACTCTTTCGCGCTGATGCCACGAGAGGCCGCGAAGATGGTCCGTTTGAGTGTACGAAAATAATGCCGGACGTGCCGGAAATATTAGACGCCAAAATGTTGAAGTTCAATAGCCGATTCTCGGCCCAAGGCATTCTGTTCTTCCGAGCAGACAGCCACACATATCAAAGGTCGAAAGTCCGAAGTCTAATTCGGGAGCTTGAAACACAGTTTGATAGAAGCACATCAGAGGGAAATCTTGCACGTGTCGTTCTGCCTAGCCAAGCGTGGGAATTATGGCTTCGTCATCAACGCTTTGTTGAAGACGAAGTTCAGCGAAAGTTTGTTTCAACCGCCCGACTTCACCACACTGAGCCTTTCAGGCTAATCGACTGAAATCGGCTCACGCAATTCATAACGAGTCAATATTTTAGCCTCCCAAAAAAAGCGAAAACGCAATAATAAACAAGGCTACAAGTGCGTTCGAAGCCGCAAGGGCAAATACCATAGGCAAGATACCTCTTTACCCGTCATCTGTCCATGATGGCTAAGCGATGACAGCGCCACAGTTCCCTCTATTCATTAGTGTACTAAATGTTGAAACACATCACAACAGCATGTTTCGTGTAGATGAAACTTTTTCACTGGGAGTTCCGCAACGGCGTCAAGATTATGTTCCAGTGACCATAGTTTCGCGGTTGCCGCCATGTATATAGCGGTGAAGGATGTTGCAGAACAAACAAATAAAATCACAGCATGTCCACGAAGCGAATGATGACCAGTGGGGCGAAGCGTCCGTCCGTCCGTGCGTCCAGACAGAGGCACGGACACACGGCCGGATGGAAGCATGGACGGACAGACAGAAGGGCGGACTCGCGGACGGACAGAAGCACGGTCGGATGGATACAAGGACGGACGCTTCGCCCCGCTCGTCATCATTCTCTCTGTTGATAAGGTGCTAAAACCACTAACGCCATCTAGTTATATTCTTCCCAAGGTCATATACACACTGCGTCATCTATTGAGCAAGTCATAAACTAGAGGTGGCTACGTACTTTCACTACTACTACAGAGGAGGGAACGACCGACGTCCTAAGAAGCTCCCCCCCCCCCATAAAAAAACAAAAAACGCTTGCACTGCCTTGCCTTACCGCACCCGATCCTCCGTATCAAGGTTAGCGCGGGGTCAAGCCTTCGAACGTCCGATACGGCGGCTGTCCACACGTGGCACGCTCGTGCAGTTTCGCTCGTCGCCTCGGAAACCCCCCAAGCATGGGCACAGCCGGCTGCCCTTACCCGGGGGATGTCGTCGAGCTACGGCTTGCCTCAAAAACGTTGCCCAAGAGAGGGAGATAAGTCTCCTCAACTTGACACCACTCGAGGGTCACACCGACGCTGGCTCGAAGCCAGCAGAAAGAGCACCACTCGAAGCGAGCGACAACCATGAAACAGCGGTGTTGCGGCAATTGCGGAAAGCCATACTGGCGTACTCGGGGTTCCCCTTCACGGAGGGGAGGGGGGGGGCGAAGGTCCGTCGCAGCGCAACCCCTCTCTCTCCATATTCGGTCAATGTATGGCGCTAGTGTTCCTGTATATGCAAGAAGCGCAAGTAGCATATTTGTGCGCTCACACTTAGGTGACTAGGTGACAAATGATTCTTTTTATTTGGGGGGGGGGGGGGGGGGGCAGAGTAAATTACAACTAACGCCGCTCTTCTTTCACGTTTTCTTCCCCTTCCGTCATCAGGTAGTCGACCGGTTAGCAAAAATCACCGAGATGCAGTATACAGCGCGCAGGCGCAATGTTCGTAGAGCCGGTCCAGAGAGAGAGAGGGAAGGCATCACCTCAGGCATATGGAACGCAGACCACACTTTTTGTACTGTTATTTATTTTTTTTCAAGTTCATGTACGTGTGCTTGTGTATGTGTGTGAGCCCGAGTTTCCCAAAAGTCGAAATTGCAACGGGGGGACCACGCCGAGCCAGACGCAGCCCCCTGAACCCTACTACGCCCCTTTCTCTCTATTCATGCAAAGAAAGAAAGAAGGAAAGGAGTTCAAAGGAACCCGCGCTGCTACCGCGCCCATCCGTTGCGCAACAGCACCGTCCCGACCGCAGCTCATCGTTTATTTCTTCCCTTTAAGTAAAAAAGCCGTCGACCTACCTAGCTGCGCTGCAGCGGCAGCATATGCGAACGACAGCGATACGTGCCGTATTCATTCGAATACAAGGAGCCTTTCCCTGATGAAGGAGAGGTAACGCGTAGCACGTGCCGCGGCATCGAATAATAATAATAATAATAATAATAATAATAATAATAATAATAATAATAATAATAATAATAATAATAATAAGAAGAAGAAGAAGAAGAAGAAGAAGAAGAAGAAGAAGAAGAAGAAGAAGAAGAAGAAGAAGAAGAAGAAGAAGAAGAAGAAGAAGAAGAAGAAGAAGAAGGAGAAGAAGAAGGAGGAGAAGAAGAAGAAGAAGACGGAGAAGAAGAAGACGGAGAAGAAGAAGAAGAATGAGAAGAAGAAGAAGACGGAGAAGAAGAAGAAGACGGAGAAGAAGAAGAAGAAGGAGAAGAAGAAGAAGAAGAAGAAGAAACGGCGCGACTCCACAGCACATGTTCGGACGTCGCATCGTGAAGAGCGGCGTCAAAACGCCGTTAGCGGACATACGTGCAACCACAAACGCGCATGAGTCAACATGCATGGGGCAGGGGTGAGCATATATAGAGTTTCGTACGTCGCGACCAATACGAGATGGAACACTCAAATTACCTTTCAATGATCAGAGCTGCTAAACGCAGTTGGCAGGCGCGAAACTGTTCATGACACTAAACGCTCAAGCGGAAAGATATTTCTGGTAATTCAATGCGTCACGTTCACGCCAGCACGTCGCATACAACCATTTAACACAAATTCGGCATTCCAGAACACAAATTCGGCATTCCAGCTCATGTTGCTCACGGTAGTACGTTTACGTGAGCCCAATGGGATTGCAGCTTTTAATTCCTGTCCCTGCATCTTTTTACTTTTTAATCTGACTTACAATTTGTTTTGTGTTGACCATTGCCATTGTATGAAAACATTGAATCACTGTACTTTAACATTATTGCTGAAAAAGATTGCTAAATAAGCTGAAACTGAACATAGCTGTAATATTTCTTTTTTCAATATCATAATCTGCCAAGAAAATTCAGGAGCCATTGCCATATATTGCGAAAATTGGGTGCGAGGAAACCTCACAGGCGTATTCATGTTTCTAAACAGTGGTAGGCACAGACGACGTACTGGGGCGCTTGTGGCGACGTCGCGGTGCGCAGGCCCAAAGCTCGACACCGCCCCCTATCACCACTGGGAGAGCAGCAGCACGTCGGCAGGATGGGCTGCTCCGCCCAACGTTTATAGATACTTTTATAAAAAAAAGTATCTATAAACGTTGGCTCCGCCAATATATGTCACGCGATCATAGAGGGCGCGCCACGAGGTCGCTACAAGTACGAATCCTCAAACTCACTTTTTAAGGAAAAAAAATAAATATAGTTTTTGGTTCGTTAGGTATTACGGCTTGATGGCGCTAGCCACCGCCCGATCTAAAGGGTACAGTTATAACCATGCATCCATACAAGCACCTCAGTACGTCAACGGTGTCTACCGCTGCAGTGCCTGTCTGACAAGCCAGTGGCCACTATTCTTTCTATGGCACTGCGCAACGCTCCATCCTGGCTGCTTCCTTCTTCCCTGCCGGGAATCGAACCATCGTCCACGTGCTCAACGAGCGCTCGCTAAAAATGAAACAAAAAAAAAACGTGGCAACGTGAAACGACCACGCGAACTCGATAAAAGATCGAAATTCTATATAAGAAACGACAAGCCCGCGATAGAGAGGGCGTCATTTATCGTCGCGTGCAAATACGCAACTAACCAGCGCACTGTGGAGGGCCCCCTCCTATCAGTGTACTTTTTCATTGCAATACTGCTGTACCGTGTACAGGTGTAGTGTCACCTTCGACGTCAACGACGACGACAAATTGTGAGACAGTGCGAGGTTCGCTCGAAAAAACTAAGGTCATCGATTTCGCCCGAACAGCCGAAGTCGATCGAGCCTCGTCGCGAGTCGACAAGCATGCAAACTAGGTCGCGCTGGCTCGCCCGAACCGCTTCCCAGAGAGATCGTGCGAAAGGCACGGTCGTACAGGTACAGTGGCTAGAATGCACCGGGCTGGCGCATCAGTGCACCCTTAACATTCTAGACTTGACGCGCTCGAGTTGACAAGTTTCGCCCGCAATATTATATATATATATATATATATATATATATATATATATATATATATATATATATATATATGTGTGTGTGTGTGTGTGTGTGTGTGTGTGTGTGTGTGTGTGTGTGTGTGTGTGTGTGTGTGTGTGTGCATTCGCCGAATACAAAGGCGCTCCGTCGAAGTGGATTCCCCCCCCCCAAACAAACAAACAAACAAACGCATTGCCGAGAGAAAACACAAACCTCCGCACTGTTCCTTTACCTCCCCGCGAAATCCCAAGCGTTGGCTGCGCATTGTGGAGCCCAGAAGTGTGCGGCCTCGGCGGGCAACTCCAGCAGTCTTTGTTCCCAGGCGACGCAGCCAGGACGGCGTTAAGTACAGACGCAGCGGCGGTCCGGGGAAAACAACGTGGGCGAGGCGCGCGCACACAAGCGTCAACGCTGTCATTACGACGGGGGGCTCTCCGCGCGAAAGCGCCGTGGAGCAACGCCGAGAACAACGCAGTCCCACACACACTATAAAGGGGGGAGGAGGAGGAGGCATTCCTCCGGTCAACAACAGCATGCAGCGCGGCAACCCGAACGAATACGGATCGCCAGGCCGGACGGCAAAGGTAGAATGTGCACAAGAGGGGGGGGGGGGGGGGGTAGCAAGAAGATCAAGCCTTCCTCCTTGCCACCCTTCCTCGATCCGTAATTTATAAATTTTCCCTGTGTATGCATACAGGCACAGATACAAGTACACGACAGAACATACTTAAATTAACACCCCCCTCCCCAAAATGGGGGGGGGGGGGCTGCTGGTTACGCCCCTCGTAGGAGTGGAGAATGGAGGGAGGAAGTACAGGAAGAACATGGTGATGGTCATCCTTGAAATGGAGAAGAGATCCGTAGTAAGACGGCGGGAATTGGTAGAAGGATGCAGCTTATTCCCAAGATGCGCAGCCTATAACTGTTGTTTGGAATGATGATGGTGACGTTGCTACTACTACTACTACCACTACTACTATACTGCTACTACTACTCTTTAGCTGAGGTCACTGCTGTGTATTCTTCGGAGCGAGCGACACCCCGAAGAAACCTGCGGACGTGCAAACTTGTCTTCTTTGGGCGGTGCCTGCGGGAGCCGGCAGTGGTGTCGCGCATTCGTATGGGGTGGCGGGGACGAGTATAGTATAGATTCCTCGCTGGAATATTCCGTTTCTTCTTACGCCATCTTCCCGACTCCACCCCGTTCGCTCGACCCATTTTTCTCGCCTGGCAGGAGGAGTCTTCCGACACTTTTTTTTTTAAAGAGCCCCGCCTTTCCACGCATACGACTCTATTTGAAAGAGATAGAGGCACACGTTGACTCTCTTGTGGGTCACACGACTCCCAAAACAGAGTATATAAAACGAGTCACACATACTTTTTTTTTCTTCCTATGAGTGCAGCGGGCGCGCAATGACACGAAAAAGAACTAAAAAGATACGCGGGAAAAAGTAAACGCAAACAGCGTGATGGAAAGTTGCCGCTTTGGAACACTAGAGAGATACAAGTGAGAGAGAGAGAGAGAGAGAGGAGGGGGAGGATCAAGCTGGTTTATCAGAAATCGTCGAACAAAGGATGTCATTGTAGCCAACGTTAGGGTAACGCTTCGTCAAGGAGACTCGCCTTCGTCCCATAACTGACGGTGGAGCGTCCATCTCCTCGGGAAACATCGTAGACGCTTGCGTATACGTATACCCTAAACGTATCAATTATCCCTAAAAAAAAGACCTTACGGTAAAAAACAAAGGCCGCCGACGTTCTCGTAGTGTACAACAAGACAGCCGTACCAGAGGTGCGAAGCTGCGGGGCTCACGGTGTGTGCACAGTAATGAGATCACACGGTTTGGCTGTATCCAAGAAAAGGCGCTCCCTTCGGGGTACCCCGCGGGCAGCACGGTTCAGCGCCTCGCGAGATTAGCAAAACTCGCGAGCGTAGAAAGACGAAACAAAAACAAAAGTCAGCTGGTGCGGTTTCAGCTCGAGGCATAACAGGAGGAGGTCGCTCTATCTTTCTCATTATTATGTGTCTCTTTGTGTTCTTACGTAGCGCATCCGGCGGTTTGCGTGCCCCTAACTTCGACTGTGTAAGCGCCGAAATCTAAGACTTTTCTCATTAGTCCCAGGAGAGAAGACCCGCGGCAGCCAAAAACGTAATCACGAGGGGGGCTCGCAGGTTACCAGGCAGGGGGTCCAGTTCGGACAATGACGGTATAGGGTATACGTGCCCACGGCCAAGACCACCTGCGTTGTTAGAGGAGCGCAAACACAAACACCACGGTGTGGGGGAAAAGAAAAGAAGAAGTCTTGATTTACGACAACACCTGCGTTGGAGGTGTCAGTTATACGCACAACGAGGCGCTTCAGGTTGTAGAGAGAAAGAAGAAAGTGACAAAAGAAATACGGCACTGTCGCGCAAGCGAGAAGAACGCGTGCTGTTGAGAAAGAGGAAGGGGGAGAGAAGAGCTCACGCTCGAAAAGTTATAGAGGAGGCTATGGAAGAATACAGCACGAGGCTTACGAAGGGGAGCGCTGGCAGCGCTTCAGAACAACAGGAAAGAGACGCTCACTTGCAACTGATTTTGCTGAAATGTGCGCTAATGAGCGAGCGAAGGAGCAAGTACCACCCTCCGTTCCTGCCACTCTCATAGCTCCATTCCCCGTTTTTATTCGCGCAACGACGGCCAACAACACCAGCGAATGCACGCGTATTCAACGAAGCACTGCATTGGAAGCACGGGCGTGCATTCTTCAGCGGTGATAGAAAGAGCGAGGAAAACAAAAGTATTTCGTCTTGCAGTGCATTCGTCTTGGGTCCTTCTTTCCAGTGGCAAACCTCGGCGAGGCGCAAGTCCAGTGACGACAACATTCACAGGGCATAACAGGAATTGCGTTTCGTAACTTCCATGCAACTTGAAACAACTGCAGCTTGGGCCAGTTGGCGCTAGGTCAGTACAAGAGCTTCCGCGCAGGACCACGCGTTCTGTGTTCTTCGTGTTCGGTTTAACGCTGTATCTCCATTAATTCAACCACTTGCCTCTTCGCCTACTTGTATTCATTCTCTCCTTCTCTTTATCTCTAATGAGTGAGTGAGAATGAGAGAATAAAAGAGCAGCCATGCGTGAAGAGTGACAGGGAGAGCGCACAACGCTATAGTATAGTCGTCATTCGACGCCATTCCCTGAACGCGTAACGCCGGCGTATCTACGTACTACAAACGCGCACGGCGCGAGTTTATGCAGTCACCCGCGGGAATCGCCTTCGTGTGTCTGTGTGTATAGCAGCTCATTATCGTAGCTTCAAGAGGTGAGGAATACGACGCAGTATACATATGCCAAACACCTCTCGAATTCGTTGCATCGCCTGCACTTACGGCTACAGTCAGTCAGGATGGTAGACTGCGAAACGCAAGAACGAAATTGGAGAGATAAAAAACACTGTCCGCGCAAGGGGAACAATGAACGTTAAAAAAGCCAGCGACCTCAGCCACGGATATGAAACATAAAATTAAAAAAAAAACGGCAGAGAATACAGTCGAGGAGGTCGTTGACTCGGTTCCTGGAGTTACCGGAGCCGCGTCTGTTATGGACAGCGCACAGGAAGGAGAGAGAGAGAATGCGAACGAGAAAAGATTACACCTGACAGGGCCAAAAAGAGACGCCACTACCAGGAATCCGGAAACAAATGCCACGGCTAGCTAAGGACTGCAGGGGCAGAAAAACTTCCAAGGAAATAATGTACGACGACGTCGAACCGATTCGGAGAGAGCCGCCGCAAGACAAAACGATCGCGAACAACAAAGACAAACCTTTCGCAATATATACTTATACAGTCTGCCCCGCGAGAAGTTAAAAAAAAAAAAGGCTTTCTCCTGGCTGGTCAGATACGCCCTTTCCAGTTTCACAAGTTCAATACCGTGCAGAATGCTGGAAAGTGTGTTGCTGCTCAAGGGATATATCGTAATGCAGTTTGTCTACCGGGGCACCTTTGTTCGGCCGGAGGTTAGCGAAAACCTGATTCATCGACCACCGCTGTGAGCTTCTTTCGTTTCAGCGTCGTCCGTCGAGATGCGACGAAGCCTAGCTATTATGGTCAGATCAGTTCAAGTCGATGATGGAACTTCCGAGGATATACTGTACATCGTCTGTTTTCAACAGCGCCGGTAATGTAAAAAAAAAAGTCGAGAACTTTACCACGAACAGTATCGTCTGCTGCCTGGACGTACGTCGTTAAGCAGACGAAACTTTTCCATCGTCTGTTCGTGTTCATCGGCCATGGTAATGTAAATGCCGGGATCTTTACAACGAATGGCATCGCCCACTGTCTGGACGGTGTTAAGCAGACTGTTCCATCGCCCGCTTCGCGCTTTTCTCGGCGCTGCGAAAAAACGGCGCGCAGCTGGGAACCGCGGTTCGGTGAAAAGTCACTGGCGGGACAGAAGAACTTCGCAACGCAGCATACTCACCGCTGCACCCATTTAGCGCGGGACCGAGTCGTAACAGCGAGACAGCTCTTCCGAGGAGGGAGGGGGGGTGCGTCCCAGTTCGGAGGTCCCCGATCGCGCAATATCTCAGCTTTTGTGAAGAAGGAAAGACCCCGTCGCCTCGTTACGCGGCAAGCACCGCCCGGGAGACGATTCCGGGAAAAAAGGGGGGAGGACGCCGCCAGTTCCCGGAAAAAATAAAGGGAGCTCGGCACACTTCCGCGGCGCCGCCGCAGCCGTTGCATGGGCTGCCGGAACAGCACTACGCTGGCACAAACAAAAAGAACACAAAGAGAGAAGAGGGTAACGCTCAATGCCGCGCTATATCTTCGAGAGACCACCCCCCCTCCCCCCACCTCACTGACGCCGCCGTTCCGGAGCTAAATGCGAGCGAGAAGAGGACGACGAAGACGCTGCTCGCCATTACTTACACGACTTTCAGCCGGTGCAACAACGTATACGACCAGGGACAGGCGGTACAATATACGCACCTAAGAGGCTGACGCACGAACCCGCCGCCACCACTCGGGAGTTTAGGTGCAACTGCGTAAGACTCATAATCATCATCATCATCATCAGGAATCATCATCAATAGCCTCAATCTGCGACTTCATATTATCCCTATTCGTACACTATTGAGAACTGCTTCAGGACTGTCGGTCTACAACTGTAGCTCTAAGGAGCCAGCAAAACACTAAAAGCGACAAAACTGGATAATGACAAAAGCGAGAGCTCTTGATAGTCATGTCATTAGTGTTCTTTTTTTTTTGCCCGGATCATCCACGACTGACCCTCCCCCCCCCCTTTTTTTTTTGCAATTAACACGACGCTGCTAGCCATTGCGTCGTGTTACGCAAAGACGAGGCTTGCAATCCGATAGCTATTTCAGATTGTAGAACATGTCGTACAAAGTGGCGTCATTGGTAAGTGCAGCTCTTGTCTGGCTCAGAGTCAGCGATAATGACCCACTCAGCTTACAAAAAAAAAAAAACAATAAATCATTCAATAAAAGGACATCGCAGCATCAAGCGCCAGGTATTTGCCCTTAATGATGGAAGACATGGCGGAAAATGTCCGTGTCAAATTAATTACAAAGATATGGGTATAGGTACAGAGTCGTACAAGTACGAAGACCACCCGGTACCGAACTGAAGTGTGTGCTCATCGCGCCAATTTCTTTTTTCGTCTGTTTTTGTTACCTGTGCGTGTTTATTAAATCCACGTTACAACCTATCTTCCGAGCACATTTCTCCACGCCTATTCAAGGGGAGATCGAAAAATAAAAGGAAAGGCAAGGACGCTAACTAGACAACTTCCTATCACGTCTCTCAAACTACAAGTGCGAACGCCAGGCCCAGAACGACGAAAACACTGTGTTTCAATGGAAAGCCGCTACTCATACACATTTTCTTCAAGTCGCGGGGCACATTAAGACGCTAAGGACGTTGCCAGCCAGGAAAGGGAAAAGGGGGAGGGGCACGAAACAGCGCAAGCTTTTTCAAAGAACTCCTCATCAACGAGGTCAAAAAAGAAACGAGGCAATCGATGCACAGAAAAGAGAGAACAAACTCGATAGAAAAAAAATAATGAACAAACGGTTCGAGCAAAAGAACGTGACGAACCCTAATGTAACGAGTGCAAAGCGAGCGCAAGATGGTTACCGCCAACGCGGGACGCTGACACGACGAGGCCTTCCCATCCCCTCTCTCCTAACCATAATCGATTAGCGTGTTCTTGCTCGTCGATTTCTTTTTTTCTGCTTTTTTATCCTTCCGTTTCCCTTCCCACCAGCTAGAGATACTTGAATTCCACTTTAACCATTCCCGCTCCCCCCCTTCTCTCTCTCCCTCGTTTCCTTTCCACGAGTTCCAGGAAATCCCGGGCGCCCCGATCTCCCCACGGAGTCTTCCCGACTCCGCTCGAGGTCGTTAACACCGAGCACGACGCGCGCGCCACACCAGGCGACCGTTGAGAACAGGGGAAGGCGCAGGAGATGAAGGGCAGGAGAGAGGTGCGAGATTAGGGATTGGGGAAATGGGGAAAACGGGTATAGGGAAATGTGATAAACGGTGGGGAGCAACGACGGCTGTATATCGAAAGGAGATAAGTTAAACAATGCACTCCAGAGATAGCACACACGACATAGCGAAGCGATTTGCAGGGCGACCGACTCCCTATATATATGTAGTCCATACTGCGTTCGGTTGAATGAAATCGAAAATTTCTTCCCAATTGCACACGAACACACACCCACGCACACGAACACACACCCACGCACACACAAAAAAGCCGTTCGAAGGCCACGTTTTTCTTTTTTTTTAAGGGCCAGTAAACAGCCCCGAGGTCACAAAAAAATTGTTACCAAGAGAAATATTTGCACTTCTGATTTGTGAACATGCCGCCGCAATTATTTTGCGGATAAGCGCTATATTCAGGAAGTTACAGGGGTCGGAACATCGGTTTCAGCTGGTTTCCGATTTGCGCGCGGCCTCGTCGCCACCCTTCACCCTCACAGGGAGGAGAACCCTCAGCCCGTCGTCGTGCCCGGTTTAAACCAATGGACGAGTTGCGTGCTACGTCAAGTCGCCGATAGGCGACTTCGCTTCTCTGCGCGTGAAAGGAGGATTGGTCAGGTGTAGCAAAGGAGCGGGGGAACTGTTTTTCAAAAGGGGGGCTCTAGCTGCGCGGTGCGCACCACAGTAATATTCGAAAAATGTAATCACCGCGGTCCACTCAACGAATAGTCGAGCTTCTTTGGGATGGGGATCAAACGAATTTCGGCCTGTTGAGTGGCCCTTTAATGGTGCGCTAGACTCAATAGCCCACTGCATGGTACTGAACGACACAGGGGTGGGGTAGCAAAGAATAAATAGATCGTGGCCTCGTTTTCTTCGTTAGACCCAACCTATTAAAATCAAAAGATTATCAATGAAACTAAGGATGATGTGGGTACATTATTTGTCCCGTATAGTACGACCTCTTGCACCTGTGGGCAGTCTTCGCCCGATCCTTTCCTATTTCAGAAGAGTTTCAGTAAGTATAGTTGGTATAGCGCCTTCGTCATCATCAATGATCGTCACTTCTTAGTCACAGCGCTGCGCCTCTCGCACTGCTCGTACTCGGGAGCTCGAGGCGCGAGCTAGACAAAAACGAGTTTTCGAGCCTGGCGGCTAGGACAAAGGCAGCCGTCACCACTCCGCTTTGATCGCAAAGAATAAAGTGGCGAAATTCAACACGTCTGTCTGCCTCTCGCTGCAGATGTCACAACTTGGCAGCGCAAGCAGTCATATTTGTCAAGCTTATTGTCAAACAAGGAGTCACACTTATCTACATAAGTTTCTCGTTTCTCACAGTAAAGGTAAGCAAACAAGACTCTCCCTCTCTATCCCGTCTACGGTCGACAAGGCACACGTGCAAGCAAATACGCAATCTCGAAAGCAATAACGAGAGGACTGCGAGAAAGACGTAAACAGAGAGAGAAAAAAAAATGAAGTGAACAGGGCGAAAACGGATTCATTCCAGCGCGGAAATCAGAACCTCGTGCTCGACTTGCTTGCTGCCCGAGATTCGACTCGGGACTTCCTCGCGAACTAAAGAGAAGCGGCGAGAAAAAAATATATATATGGGGGAGAGACTCTTCTCGAATGACAAAACAACTTCAGAGAGGCTTCAAGAGATTACCGCCAAAGGCGAGAGTTAGTGGCTGCCCAGTATATTGCGGTGCCGGCTGATATTACAAGTGCCACATTTCTTTTCGCTGATCCTCGGAGAGAGAAGCCGAGAATTTCCCGAAATCTTCAAACAAATAAGCAGTCAATACGTAGCAAAGGCCGCAATTTGAAGACCATTTTTCGTATAGTGGGTTTACGCTACAACGAACAACGATAAAATTAAATTGAAAAAAAAAACAACAACGAAAAAACGGTGTTTCTCTCTTTCGCAGAAATTAGTTCACAACACGAAAGCTCAACGTGTATTCATTCGTGGCTATACTGGCCGCAGCTTTATTGGACATGTGTGGAATTGATTCATTGATTGAAATAAGTTTAATAAGGTCCAGCGGGGCACAGATGCACGATATGTGCGCAATGTTTATTTTAAAAAAACCGCAGCAGAGTCAACTCGATTTTTCCAGAACAGTTGTAGTGTAAGTTTGTAGAATTTCTCGACGCCGAAAGCCAGACGCGTACGTTTTTGTTGTTTTTTTTTTTTTGGGGGGGGAGCGACAAAAGCAGCACCTCCCCCCCTACACCGCCCTTTCTCGAGCCGCATACATAAACCGCCATAGCCTGCCCTTTCCCGTCCTTCCGGTGCTGCTCTCTATAGCGTTGTGACAGGGGAGGGGGCCAAGCTTCACGGTTTGACACGAGACAACCAGAAACGCCAAAGAAAACGCCTCCGAGATCCAAAACCAACACAAGGTTTCGCAACTTTCCCGCCAGGGGAAGGGCACATGTTCGGTGGCACCGTGAAAACAAAAAGAAGAAAAAGTAAGGCGAACTAGTTGCTCCAATTTTTTTTTAACAAGACGCCGTAACGTAACGAAGAAGCAAACGTCGCAGCAGACACCCAAATTTCGATCACAACAGCAATAAATACATATTTTGGACCTCACTTTTAAATCCGCAGTCAGCCTATTGCGAATTGCCTATACGATATCTGCTCATCGCCCGGATACAGCAAATTGGAAAGAAAGAAAAAAAAACGGACAATAATAGGAAATCGAGAGATTTCGCAGCTGCGAAGCAGAGTTTTGCCATCGTGTTCAATAAGACCCCTTTAGTCTGCGAACGAGAAAAAAAAAAGGAAACAAAGGTGCACAATCATCTAGCGACCCCTATGTATCATTTTATTTATTTTTTTCCCCGCCAGCGACAGGCCCAGAACACCAACTGCACGCCGACGCTGAGCACCTGCAAGCTTAACGGAAAATTCAGACGAGACCGTTGGAAAGCACCACACGTCACGGAAAACTGGAGTATGACGAAAGAGTAGAGAGGAAACGAGGGTCTCGCCATATGATCTCGCTAATCGCCCATCGCTTTGCATGTCCTCCCTCACCGACACACGTATGTGCGCGTACCATACAATAGTATGCCGCCGCCACCATATTGAAGCTCAATAAGATAGCTCGGAAAAAGACCGCCTATATGCGGCCTGGCCTATTATCTTCAGTATACTATAACAACGTGAAGCGAGACAGGAGCGTAATAACACCCAAAACGATGCACGTCTGCAAGTATGCCAACCTTTATTCGAAGGTCGCACGTTCGGTCCCTGGCCGCGGCAACTTCATCTTGACGTCCACAGTAAATAGCATTCGCTATAGTTTATCTATCTATCTATCTATCTATCTATCTATCTATCCATCTATCCATCTATCCATCTATCCATCTATCTATCTATCCATCTATCTATCCATCTATCTATCTATCTGTCTGTCTATCTATCTATCTATCTATCTATCTATCTATCTATCTATCTATCTATCTATCTATCTATCTATCTATCTATCTATCCATCTATCCATCTATCCATCTATCCATCTATCCATCTATCTATCTATCTATCTATCTATCTATCTATTTATCTATCTATCTATCTATCTATCTATCTATCTATCTATCTATTTATCTATCTATCTATCTGTGTCTGTCTGTCTGTCTGTCCTCCTCAAAAGACAATGCAAGGACATCGACATGTCCTTGCAGTTATCTCTTGTAAGTGAAAGAAAGAGAAAGAAAAAGTAAATCTCCTCGAATTGGCAGGCTCTGCGAAACCTCGAATGCCACGAAAAGGGAGACCAACTGCGTAAGCCAGGCTCATTACTGCTCAGCAAGAAAAAACAGAGTACAAGATTAGCCCCGATAACGAACCAAGGACGCACGCGACTGGCCGAGAAAGTCGGAGATGTAGATAAGAGGCGAAAAATAAGAAAACGCGCTAAAACGGGAACTCAGCTGTACAGCGATCAAGTGGCCACAGCAGGGCGTGCAATTAAAAGAGGGAGAGAGGGGGAGTTACATTTTCTATTACCGCGCGCTTGCAGGTAATGCGGTTACAACGGAAATGAGAGCGTGTGTAAGCTGTGTTGGAAGGTAAACGACGCAGAGAAAGAAGAGAGGACAAGAATGACACGTCAACCACAATTATTAAGATAATGGGTTTTACGTCCTAGAAAGCAGGATATGATTATCTGTTATGAAGTGTGCCGTAGTGAAGGGTTCCGGAAATTTCGACCATCTGGTGCTCTTTAACGCGCACTGGTCAACCAGAGTGAAGGAACACACGTCTGAATCAAAGAGGCCGCAACAGTGTCGACAAAATTCAGTGACCCCGTGGCGCGGCGTGCCGACTAGGAAGGATGACGGGAGAGAGCATGTCACGATTGCGAGTAAGATTAACGGTATAAGTTACTAGTTCACTGTGATTACTTTGCCAAATAACTAAATATTACAACACCACCTTTGTGAAGCTCCCCTCCAGGGCCTACAACACAGCACGAAATGGCGCAATACAAACCTATCGTTTCATGAATAGGCTATAGATTACGACAATCATTGCAGTGACAATGCAATTGTTAAAGTAAAAAACGAAAGGCTTAGCTGAATGTCTCTTAAACTTACGAGAATGAAAAAGAAAAAAAAAATGTATTAATGAACTGATAAACAAGAATATGCAATGAGGATTACATGAAGGAACACAGCATTATTAGAACTAACGGACAGCGATGCCAAAGAAAGTAAAGGGGATGTTATCAGAAGTACTTCTAATGTAAATGTGACGAAAGAAAAGTGAACGAAATGATACCTCGCCGCCGGCACAGCCACAACCTGCGACCTTCGGACGCGCGTTATTTGCACGCGTTATTCGAAGGTCGCATGCAGTTCGGTCCCTGCCCATGGCAAGGAACCTTTTCGTCCACTTTTTCTTTCTTCACAATCGCATTACTATTACTTTTAGTAACTCAACCTGTACTTTCATTGGCATCGTTGTAGGTTTGTTATCATTATTAAGGATTACACAGTAGACATTATTAAGGATTAAACAGTGGACACAGTAGCTGCTGGCAGCCGAACGGTTGCGACCGGGGCTCGGAAGATTAAACGTGGTTCCTGGTCCGGCTCCGCATATTCCGTGAGGGGTTCAGGGCGAGCCACAAACGCGATATATAATGCCCCCCCCCCCCCCCCCGTAGTATAGTGGGCCTAATGCATGGCCAGTGGAACAGGTTGCAATAGAAAGGGGCTATAAACACAGGTCTGCTCAGGCACCTTCGCCACTGTGCGCATTCTGTGATGCACTGGAAACAGTAGATCGTTTCTTTTTGACCTGCAGGAGGTTTAATACATTACGAAAAACCCTTTTAGAAATACCTTTACGTGGTATTGCTATGGACTTATCTGTGCCTGTCATTTTGTCTTTTGGAGATTCCATTTCTGGTTTCTCTAATGCGACAGTGTGCGCGGCCGTCCGGGACTATATTGATGAAACTAATAGGTTGACTAATTAACCAGTTTCGTTATCCTAACATGTCCACATAATTATATACGTATAAAATCAGATTATTACTCTATTCTAAGAATAAATTCGTTTATGTAGATATTTGTATGCATTACATTAAGCACCAGACTTTCCTAGGCTATCGGTAATCTTTCTGTTATACCTCCATCATTACAAATCTGAACAGTAATTTTTAAAACCAACTCGATTCTTGGCCAATCCCCCATAGTGGGTATGCGCCACTAACAATAGGAGAACAACAACAACAACAACAACAACAACAACAACAACAACAACAACAACAACAACAACAACAAGACGTTTGCGCGCTGTCCCCTTAGATAGCGAGCTCCACCGATCCGTTTTGCCAAGAGCCCTGCTGCTGTACGACCACTAAACCTCACCTGGACCTTTGAGGTGACGTAACCATTATATATATATATATATATATATCCGAGATGTGTGCGACAAGGTCGACTACTAATCGCGTAGAGCAGGGTATACACTTTCTCGGCGCCATTGCGCAGCAAGAAGGTGCGGCCTCGCTTCGCTCAGCTAAGGATAAGCATCCGCGTGGAGGAAAGATATATCGCCGGCGATAATGAGCCGAGATTTGTACATAATGTAATAATACTGATTGTTGGCCTAGTTGGTATTTACTTAATGGCATGATTTGGCCGCAAAAGAGACACATACAAGAAAAGGAACACTCAAACGACAAGCACAGGCGGCTTTTTTTTTTTTTTTTTTCCAACTAAAGCAGACTGGGTGCAGACCCAGACTTAAGTACGAAAATATAGACATGCGCAGTCTTCATACAGCCCTACGCTATCCAACAATCAAACAATCTTGTCTCCGAAGCATACAACGTCACCGACGGTTCACTGATACACCTTTGCCTGATACACCTTTGCACTGATACGCCTGTGCTTGTCGTTTGAGTGTTCCTTTTCTTGTATGTGTCTCTTTTGCGGCCAAATCATGCCATTTGTACATAAGTCTGGCATAACCGGCATAACCGAAACCGGCTCTCTCTCCGGAAGCACCGGTCTCTCCATATACGAACCAACGCGATCGCTAAATATTCGAGGTATACACGAACAGGCAATCAGGAAAAGCGGGCGGCCGTGGGAGCTATAGAGCGCGCACATCGCCACGGCATAAACATTGTATGTACGGACGTAAGGGGCCACGCGGCGGAATTTATATACGCGCGATGCATATCCACGGCTCTCTCTCCCTCGAGAGAGAGAGATTGCGTCGATCGATATGTATACAAGCTGCTCGAAGGCGACAAACGAGACGATCGGCAGGCGACGCCAAGTTTGTGTGTGTACGCTATATATAGAGCCAGTGGCGCAACCAGCAAAAAAAGAAAGCGAAAAGCTCGTATAAGAATTCCCGTCGAACACGACTTGAAGGCGGAAGTAATCTTCATCGTCTTTTTTTTTTCTTCTTATCAGTAGATCGTGTTGATACCCTTTGATAGCCCTTATCAATTGCATACTGATGCGCCTTACGACTATGGGCCAGCGCCGCGCAATCTTAAAAAAACAAAAACAAAACACAGGGCACTAACAAATGAACACAACACTGAGAGACGGCATCTTCCAAGCCAAGTGGTATCGTACGAAAGCCCGTTTCGATATCTGTGTTACACCAGCCGAAGCGTCGTTTTCCTGCCCGACATTGACGACATGTCGAGAGGTTAAAGGGTAAAAGCAATTTCGCAATAAATTAAAAATTGAGGGGGGGGGGGAGTTCGGCGTGACATCACAGACACGCGGCAAGTTACGCGAGTGCCTATTCCACGAACGAGACAATCGCTTTGACGCGACTGTAAATAACTGCGACGAGCGAATAATGCTTGCAGCCCGGGTCTCTGAAACACGTACACAGTGCATAACTCTCTCTCTCTCTCTCTCTCACTTTGTTGGGACAGCGAACGCGACAGAAGAGGCATTTCCTTTCAGGACTGTGACGCGCTTGCACGAAACGGGGCCTCCCTGTCTCGGTATTGCATTTTCGTGAGGTATAGAAGGGAGGGGGCATGGTTACGCATATTTATACCACAGCCCGCAGCTGCATATGCAGACATTTTCAAAGCGTGCACGTATTCGCCGTTGGGGTATATGAACACCTTTTCACAGTGTATATACACCGGAAGGCTCCCTAGATGTACACATTTTCACAACGCGTACATATACACACCTGCCGACTCCCCATGGTTACGTATATATGCACATTTTCAAAACGTGCATGCACGTACACCCGAAGGCGCACTGGGGTGTATATGTACACCTTCTTCAAGGTGTATATACGCACCAGAGGACTCCCTGGCTACACGCGCGCACTTTTTCGCAACGTGCGTTACACCAGAAGGCTCCCTAGCTGGGTGTGTGTACACAACATACGCCCTTTCAAGGATGGCTCCCCAGAAACCCTAGAAACTGAGACTTAAAAAAAGGCGCGACCACCCAAAAAACGCACTGCCGAGAGTGTGACGTCATTCTTGGAACTCCCTTGCATCCATCTCCCCCCCCCCCCCCACACACACAGCCCAGAATGGGCGTGCTTTTTTTCTTCAGAAAAATATGGAGATAGTAGATACAAAAAAAAAACAGGGAGGCCAACGGGAGTTCAAAACAAACAAAATGCTGTTGCCATAACGGTGACCGACGAAGCGACGACAGCATTGATTGATTGATTTGTGGGGTTTGACGTCCCAAAACCACCACATGATCATGAGAGACGCCGTAGTGGAGGACTCCGGAAATTTCGATCACCCGGGGTTCTTTCAGCGACGACAAAGCCACTGGCTGCACAAGAAACGGAGGAAGACGTTGATAAACGGTGTCCTCGTAAATATATGCAATACGAAGCACTGACGAGAAATACCGACGTGTGATTTTTTGTTTTGACGAAGACGATACAAGAAGAAAACAAATAAGCATAGGACGATAAACGAGAACCGAATAAGTGCGTCGACGACCGAGGTCTGCAACGTAGAAAGGTGGCAAAAATAAAAAAACTATAGCGGTAGTTTTGTGGGCGTCTGTGTTCTTTCTCGGTGACGCTTTGCGACAGTTCACACTATATTATCGTTAAGATCGAATAAGTAAGCACATATATACATCTATACTCACTTCGTATATATATATATATATATATATATATATATATATATATATATATATATAGTGATAACAAGCGGAGTCATAGATAGATAGATGCAGACAGACGGATAGACAGACAGACAGTGTAGCTTATATGGTTCAGGAAAGTATTTGATAGTCTATCCTTCGGACTCCAACAAAAACGTCTACTACAGTTTTTGAAAAGCAAATACTCTGACTATAATAGTCCTGGTGCGTGTGCGTGTGTGTGTGTTTCTACGCCTAAGAGTATTTAGTACATTAACTGTGGTGGCGAGACCACGCATGACGATTATATGTGAATGCGGGGGAAGGCAAGTCGTTTTTCGTTTCGATATACTTTTTCGATGAGAATCTCGTTGGCACGACGCTGACGATCACGGTTTGGTTTCAACCCCCCCTCCCCAACACCACCGCAGTAGACGCAGGATATATATCTATATATCGCTCGTGACTGTCATCCTCCTTCCGCTATACGTTTCCTTGATTGAGGTTTTCCCTTGGGTGTTGAATGAAAAAGTTGGTGCCGAGAGGAACCTAATGAAGGCGTGGTGTTTTCGTTGCACCAAGAACGCTTGGCTGCGTGTGTGGCGCTTTTTGCGGATTACTGTAAATATATGAGGTGAAGTTCCAAAGTTCTGCGAACGAAACAACGCACACACACAATCACACACACACACACACACACACACACACACACACACACACACACACACACACACACACACACTATAAATAAAGGGCCGGGTCACCACATTTGAAACTCAAATTGTGACAGCGAGCGTCTCAGAGGAAAAGGACGACGGACCGTCGTCGGCGGCCGGCAAAAGGCGTATTCGAGCCGGGCACAGCTATATAAGACAGGAAGGCGGCGGCCAAGACAGATAAATTGGCGCGGGACACCCGCGCCGAAATGAAGACCACCACCTCGGTCGACCTTCTCGAATGTGTCTATATCCTTCCACATATATGTATGTACGTACCAAGTATGGGTCCGAAGGATAAACAGACGGATGGACGGACCAAATGACGATGGATGGTTAGAAGAGGGAGTAAGGAAGGAGGGGAACAAGAGGGAGGGATTGACAGATAAATTCGCGCTGGACGTCGGCGCCAAAATGAACTCCCGTCCTTCCCGGGAAGTGTCTATATCCGCTCCATACATGTATGTATGTACATACCCCCGTATAGGGTCGGAAGGGCAGACAGACGGATGGACGGATGAAACGACGAGGGAAGAGGGTGGCGCCCCGTTCATCGTCGCCGACACACCGCGCACTCTCTCCCCTGCACCTCCTCCGCCGGGCCATCACGTCCACGGCGGAGGGCCGCGAGTAATACAGCCCCGAGATCCATTAAGAAGGTCAGCTCGATCCGCCGTCGGGCCATTAATTATCCGCGCCGTCCCACCGCTGATCTACCCGAGAGGAGAAACCGCCACGAATATAAACGCGAAGGACGCGGACGGAGCAAGGCGTCTTGGCATCGACTTCGGAGATGAAGAACAAGCCGTCGTCGTCAAAGACGTATAACGGCGTAAAAGAAAGTGAGGGAGAAAAAAAATAGAATGGAGTGTAGAAAAGAGTGCGCGCATAGAGAGATGAAGGGACACCTTATTACCGGGGAACAGAGACACATCTCAAGTTGGGACTTATATAACGTCGCCCGCTGTCATACAGAGAAGACGTCGTTAAGCGTTAGGATTTACGACCCAGCAGCAAGCAGCCTGCGAGGCGGTATAACACGAAAGACCGTCCTTTTCCAAGTGATGACGAAAACTGTACGTTGTATTAACTACATCCTTCTTTTTTATGTTTAGGTCATGAAGTGACGGGGTGTCATCAGGGGGCTGTGTTTGTAAACATTGAAAGGGTCTATAAGATGCCACCAACTTCCCCGAAGATTTGCCCTCTTGAGCTATACTTCCTAAACGGACCATTCAAGAGCTTGCTCATCCCTGACGACGTCAATTGAACATACCGCTGACGTCACGAACTGAGTCGAAAACAAGAGAAACGCCAGGGAAGTATAATGAAACGCGTTCGTTTTTTTTGTATTTTCAGAGGTTGTTTAGGGGGTCCTTTTAATTCGCACGCGCGCGTACGAGACGCGTCATCAAGCGGTGCTGCAATCGCAAATCAAGACGTCACGCAGCCGGCTAGACAACGCCGCGTCTGCCTTTACGTGGACGTCAAAAGATCGCGAAAGAAGGAGGGGTGGTAGGGGGCTGTCCTCGTAGCTGAAACGTCACTCAACGCGTCAGGGTGAATGTGACAAAGCGCGCAAACGCAGCGAGTGAGAGAGACACACATCGAAAGACGCAGCAGCGCACGCAAGTCGGTGTCTCTACTACTATTGTAACACACACACACACACACACACACACACACACACACACACACACACACACACACACACAAAGAAAGAGATAGATAGATAGATAGATAGATAGATAGATAGATAGATAGATAGATAGATAGATAGATAGATAGATAGATAGATAGATAGATAGATAGATAGATAGAGGGGGGAGAGAGAGAGAGACGGGAACCGAGTCCATGACTGAGGGAAAACAGCCACGAAGACATTGAACCAACTGTAGGGGCCAGAAATTCGGTACTCTTCGAAATTGCGTGCTCCGATCACCTGCCCTGCCGCTTTCCCCTATCATTGATCAACTAATGTACGTCGATATTATTCGGAACGGACATTTAGACCCGTTCTGTATTAGGCGTGCACGGTGATCATGGTATACAAGGTGCTAAACACCGGTAATCGGACGTCTGGAAAACCAGTGAAATCGGTGGAAATGTATGAGCGCACAAGGTAGAAGGAAAAGCACTTGACAGGAAAGACGCTCACTTACAACTGAACTTTTTATTAGAAAACATGCATTGCACGAAAACACAACCGCGCAGGCGCAACCAACTATCACTTCAAGGTACCCCCCCTCCCCCGCCTTCCACTCCCCCAGTGCTTTTCCTATTACTACCTTGTGCGCTCATATATTTCCACATTATGTTGTACCAACTGGCCCAGCATTGCGCTTTATTTAATGAAGTCGGTTTCTTTGATTGGGGGAGGCAACGACTGTTGTTTCAGATGTATAGTACAACCACCGACAGGCCCTTGTTAACCACACTTCGTACGACGGTTTAGTCGGCCAGGAACTCTTGCTGTCTGTTGGCTGCCTCCGCCTGCCCGCCCCTTGATCCAGACATGCTCTGTCCTGGGTCGGAGCTGAGCAGTGCGTATGTGAGGAAGGCCGGCCAGAATGAATGCAAAACTTTATTACAAATAGCTTTTTTTCCGGTGAAGGTGGAGCCCTCAGTCCAGGGCCCCTGTGGCCTTTGCCATCTTGCAAGCTCTGTCGATCAGCTCGAGCTGTTCTTCAGGCTTAGAGAAGGACAGCGCAGCCTCCCACTGCTCCGGTGTTGGTGCACAGTTTCTTGGCACTACCTGTGTGTGTTGGCAGGCCCATGTCACGTGGTAAAGTGTGGGGGTGTTCTCTGCATAGCGGGCATTTGTTGGTGTATATTCCCGGATAGATTTTACTCAGAAGACTGAGGGAGCGGCGGCTATCGAATGCGATTCCAGTTCCAAAAAATAAAAAAATGTAGACTTTCACTTTTGGCTCGCATGCCGAGCGCGCGCGAGACAGCTTCAGCTGCGCATTTCGCGTAACAAAACAAACATAAACAAAACCGGAGGGGAGACGGCGCACCGAGACGGGTGCGGTCGGCGAGAGTCTGCGCTCTGCAAGCTCGCCTCGCTTTTGTCGGCGAGGCATATACGTGTAACAGACGTCTCCATTCATATATATATAGCCGGAGCTTCGTTTTCTTTTTTTCTTCTTTTACTTTTCTTTTAACAAAGGGATAGTTGGCAGCAGCACGCACTCCATTCTTTGACCGCGCACCAAATGGAGAAAACCCGTTTTCTCGTGCGTCGCCGCTGACCTCACTGCAACGCGCGCGGCGCGCCCCACAGCGCTATATGGGTTTCTTTCGACGCGTTTCGAAATGGCGGCAGACTTCTCTTTCGCGAGTGCTAATCATGTGAATCGCGTGGTTATTGGCTGAAACACTCGTGACGACAGAAATTTGGCAAGAACGTTTCACCAACTGATATAAAATATCAGATACGGTGGATTGGTGAATACGGTGGTGCTCTGTAGCCAACCCGAAGGTGGCGGGTTCGATACCGGCCGCCGCGGTCGCATTTCGGTGAAGTCCAAATGGTTGGGGCTTATGTGATGCGAGTGTACGTTGTAGAACACTAGATTATCGACATTTTTGGAGCCCTCCATTATGGCGTCTATTATAGTTATATCATGGCCTTGGGACGTGAACCCAAGATTTATTATTATTATTATTATTATTATTATTATTATTATTATTATTATTATTATTATTATTATTATTGACTGATATAGTGTATCAATGCGCGTTTGTTGGTACATACCTAATTTCTGAACACAACAGCACAGGACGGGACAACAAGCCACAAGACCAAGCGCTGACTAACAACAACGAGTCTATATACCCTTAGAGAAATATTAATCTTCAGAAAACGAGAAAAAAAGAACAGATCAAATTACTCTGTGAAAGCGAGCACTCCTTCACGGCGCATGCGCGAAGCGCCACCGTCTCTTCGCAGCCATTTTGTTGGGCCAACATTTTGCAGCCATTTTGTCTCAGCCATTTCGTTGGGCTGCCTTGTTCACTTTTAGTTAAGCAGTTGCGAGTGGTCGGATGTAGTAAAAATTCTGCGGGGCACAACCGTTCATGATGACGATAAGATTTTGTTTGTTTGTTTTTTTGGCACGGGGTGAACGAGGAACGAACAAAGTACGAACGACAGAACGAGCCTCTATATCTATAGCACGTAAACGTCATCGTCGGACCGCAAGCAAAGTCCTCGGCAGCGTGCGTTGTGTTGATATTTTTTTCTAACTAAAACGCTTAGTGAGGTGCAGATCCATCGAACATCATGCTGCCCTATATGCTAGATCGTTTACATACCACCACGACAAAAACCTGCAACGTCACGGTGACGGGACGGGACGCTTGACGGCTGTGGGAAGCAGCCCTCAGAAAATCGCTCTACGTCACAGTCAACCCTTTTTGAAAGAGAGAACGGGTCGGAAATACTCTCCCCTGACAAAAAACCGGTGACGGAACGGGTCGTTCGACGCCTGTGGGAACGAGCCCTAAGGGCCGTTCCACGCGCTTGCCGCACAGCCGCAACGCACGTGCCGGTACCCCTAGCGCACGCAAGCGGGGGACAAGTAAGCCAATTGGTGACGCTGCGGAGGGTGAAAGAGCGTCGCCAATTGGCTTATTTGCCCCCTGCTTGCGTGCGGCAGGGGTCCCGCACATGCGTTGCGGCTGTGCGGCAAGCGCGTGGAACGGCCCTAAGGCGGCGCACTCGCTGGCGCCGCCTGACGGGATGAGCTCAGTGAATACCTCCTACATGCAATACCAACTACCCCAACGTCACTTCCTTTTGATTAGCTGAACGCAGTCGCCGTTAGAAAAAAAATTACGTTCGACGTGCGATTCCCGCAGCCAACCATCGTAACGGGCTTCGCTATATAGTCCCGCCCCTGGTGATATGGCGGCGCAGCTGCGTCGGTAACTTCGTGACCTTCAATGCGCCGCTGCTCTGGCCGGGTTGGTGAGATGCAGAGTGCGCCCGGTAGTTAGAAGTATGACAGCTTGGGCTAGTTGGCATCACACAACGATAGCCATAGCGCGAGGAGAGAACAACGACACAGAGACAAGGACGAGACAAGAAGACAAGAAGGTGTCCTTCTAGCCCTTCTTGTCTCTGTGTCGTCGTTCTGTTCTCGCGCTATAACCATCGTCGCGCCCGGGGCGACCGGATAAAGCATCTTTCTCTCCATTTGTTTTTTTTTTTCCTTTTCCCGAGAAGAAAATGGATCGTTACAACGAGAACCTCCCGTATAGCGTTCCTCGCTCGGCCGTTCATTGCTTATTCAAACGGACGCACGCATTAGACCACCACCACCACCCTAAGGGGGAATGGAACCGGCGGCCGACGCGGCTGCACTTTTGGAGAGTCAATTTTTGATAACGGTCCACGAGCATACCGCACTATACTTCGCCAAAGTGTGCGCGTCACACGTGCCGGTGCAGAATTTCTGCCAGCGTTTCTCGGCACGCTAGTTGGACGATGCATAGTTCATGGAGTGCAGCAGCAGCAGCACGAACGTAACAACAAACCACGAAGACACGTGACAAGACTTCCATTCCTTTCATTTCTGGCTCCGCTCGCATGCTTATGGAGAACGATCTATATGAGACAAGACGTTGCCTACATCCTTCTAAGCATGCTGTTACGTCTGAGCTGTTGCACCCGAGCTCAGACACTGGGCTGTGAGAGACTTGGTGGCGGACCCCTATAATTCAGGGGGAAGCTCGGGCGGCACAATTGCGGGCCATTTAGGCTAGGCTGATATCACACCACTATTATTATTATTGTTATTATTATTATTATTATTATTATTATTATTATTAGTAGTAGTAGTAGTAGTAGTAGTAGTAGTAGTAGTAGTAGTAGTAGTAGTAGTAGTAGTAGTAGTAAAAGAAAATTAACGTTTCGCTTTCATGAGTTTCTTTGAACAACACAAAGACAAAGAGCTCACAGCGGATGAATGGCCATTGTAGCGCGCCTGCGTAACCCCGCTCTGCCACCCAACATTTCCATGCAGCGGTTCCCGTACTCCCCTGCAACAACGCTCCCCCTTCACAAACAAACCAGCAATCAAAATACAGAAAGCGCACGTCCGGCCGTTGACGACCGAGCAGCCGAGCATTCCCCGACCTTGACAAAAAAAAAAAGCGTTTCTCTCTTACGCACACATCCTCCTCTCCCCAGGACAAAACAAAAAGGACCGTTCCCAAGGGCAGGGCTAAGCGGGAGGGGGGAGGAGTCAGCAAAGCGAGACGCAACGTAACGCGGCAAACGTCACGTAACAACAACCAGCGGGGAAACCACCTCCCCCCCCCCCTACGACCACCGCGCAGTTGGCGCCCTTTCTCGAACGCTCTCTTCCTTCCCCCGAGCTCCACGAGACGCGCCGTCAACATCGCCGCGTGGGGTCGCTCGCGTCTGTCGACTGAGCGAACGAGCGAATCGCTGTTTCGTTTCATTTCATTTATTTCGCCCTTAAAGGCCCGAAGGCATTACATAAGGGGGGACAAGTAAAAAGATAGGGTACAATGTTCTACAGGATAAGTAAGTAAATAAATAAATAAATAAAAGCAAATAAATTTACACAAGAGACAGGAATCAGAAATCACATGAACGAACTAGAACAAGATAAAAAAGAATACACAATGCTTTACATATGTTAAACAATTGCAGAGCAAAACTAGGTACAATTCTAAAACGATTGGCGATAAACACGAAGTAGTTGAGATTATCAGGAGAGAGGCTTGAAAAAATGCCGCAGCATGCGGCATTTTTTACCGCAGCATGCAAGCTGGTTCCGAGGAAGTATAATCTTACGAATAATAACAATAATATATTAATAACAAAAATGACGATAAAATAATAATAATAATAATAATAATAATAATAATAATAATAATAATAATAATAATAATAATGCGCTTCGCTGCCTACACTTTTTTTCTTTCCTTCTGAACACGATGCACGCTGCCCTGCTATTTTTTGGTTGTACTCTTCAAAAGTATGTTTTGTCATTTCTCCTCGCGCTGCTGTTTGCAAACACCCCGCGAAGCATGACTCGAATTTTGTGGCACGTTTCGCCTTAAAACTATCAGTACCGTTCCAGTTCGACTAACCGTCGCCCCCTCGCGCAACCGTGAAAACCATTTGCCTTGGTTAAATTTAAAATGAAACTTCTGTCCTTTTCCGCTCTGTAACGGGTCTTTTTCAGGGCTAACAGTGTTAATAAATGAATGAATACTATCAGCCAGCCAGCTGGCGAAAGACAAACACCTCTGTATCAATATTTAGACAGCTCCGCCGTTAAAGGTACACTACAGAACAAAAACAATATTAATGCTATAAGTAAATTACCCTTTAACGATTCCAAATCACCGCGCTCGCCGAGAGATGACAATTGGTAAGCGAGAAAATTGGTGGCGCCGCCACCATGACAATTCCTGCACCAAATGCAGTGACGTCGTAAAGTTTAACGCTGTTTACTAACGCCAACGTAGCTCCTAATCGGTTCCGAAAATGAAGCCCTGTCTGCCGATGGGGGGCCAGAGACTTGACATAGCAAGTTTCGGGAGTCCAGCCAATGTCCGCAAAATAAGTCTAAATTCGTGACCTCAGGCACGCAGATACGGCGCGAAATTTAAAAATGGCACTTTGACCTTGATTTTCCCATCTAACGACGAACTAGTAATGGTAAGACTAACGACATTAGAAGTCCTCAGTGATCTTTATTATCTAAAAAAAATTATATATTTTGCTTTAGTGTCCCTTTAAGCTAGCCACGAAACAGTTAAACACATCGGTTACTTCCCACTGCAATCCAGAGGCTAAGGCACTCGGCCGCTGGCCCGCAGGTCGCCAAATCGAATCCCAGTCGCGGCGGCCGATGGATGCGGAAACGCTGTAGGCCCGTATGCTCAGATTTAGGTGCACGTTAAAGAACAGCGGGTTGTCGAAATTTCCTCCACTGCAGCGTTTATCAAAATGATGTCGCGGTTTTGAAACGTTAAACCCCAAGAATTATTATTATTATACACACAAGATAGCCGAGAAGGAATATATATACGGGACGCCCCCAAATTCAGAAGCACCAGTGACCGCCGCCGTCTCCGGCGCAAAAGGACCCCCCGAAGTCGACGGCCGGCGGTCGGCGCCAACCGGTTTCGACATCGTCGACAGAGTACGTGGCAGATGCGTCGGCGGTCGACGCGTCTGCCGACGAGGGTCGCTCCCAGGCGCTCTTCGTCGGCGCGGGCAGCCTCGCTAGCGGTAAACAGCTGTTCCCTTTCTCTCTCTCTCTCTGTCTCGTTTTGCTTCCATTACAACTCGGTACGCGCGAAAGGTAAACGCATTCTTAGGTCCAATACACCTGCTACGCAAGTACTAGACCACACTAATCGCGGCACTGCGTACTCCCGATGAAAGGAGGAATCCAGCGAGTTTTTGGGGAACACTTTCTCTTTGGGGAACACTGTTTCGATACCGAAAAGATTTCGTATCGTTCCTAAAGCACTGTTTAAGGATACAGGCACGCGCACGGCGGAGGAACAACTCAAGGAGCAAGGCCACCTCCACACTACCCCCTCTATTTTTTTTCTTTTTCTTAGCAGTCGATGTATTGATCCTACTCTCCGCGCGCACACACACACACACACACACACACACACACACACACACACACATGCCCCGCCGCGGTGGTCTAGTGGCTAAGGTACTCAGCTGCTGACCCGCAGGTCACGGGTTCGAATCCCGGCTGCGGCGGCTGCATTTCCGATGGAGGCGGAAATGTTGTAGGCCCGTGTGCTCAGATTTGGGTGCACGTTAAAGAACCCCAGGTGGTCGAAATTTCCGGAGCCCTCCACTACGGCGTCTCTCATAATCAAATTGTGGTTTTGAGACGTTAAACCCCGCATATCAATCAATAAATCAATCAATCACACACACACACACACACACACAACTGCGGTGGAGCGAAGCATGCAGGGAAGTGCGTCTCAGCTCGACAAACATCCTCGACCATTTTTGCTCGGCTAACCGTTGCCTTCGTCACATTTACTGGCACGGCCACCAACTAACGAGATTTACCCAATTTTTGTGGCGCATATGCGTTCTTGTGATCTACCGTGACAACATAAAGACGTTCACATTTCAAGGCCCAGAAGCCCCTCGGCACGTCACGATTGCGTCACAAATTTCGTCAACCTCGTGTCGTCTCGATGCCATGATAGGATGACACCATCCAAGCCCATAGGCAGGAATTTTTTTCGAGGGGAGGGGGGAAGCGCTCTTGTTGAAAACGGTGAAAAAAAAAAGCCTACATTTATCACTTGTTTTCGGTATAACATCCCCCATCTTATCCGAATTTCGAGAAGAGAGAGGTGGGGGGGGGGGGGTCTACGGGCCCGACGTCATCAAGTGACATTAACTTTGTGAACGAACGGACCGTAACTGCGTGACACACCATGGCGATGGGAAACGCCACCGACAAGCCGATCCCGTTTTAGAAGCACAGGTTGGCGGCGGCGCCCCGCGCGTGTCTTACGTTAAATCGTCGACAAAATATGCGTTCCGTTTCGCGATGACGTGCACGTGGCGCTGAGAAAAAGCCGAGTTTCCCGTTCGCCTTGGCAAGAATACCATAGAGTTTCCCAATATACACTAGAAGGAACTCGGGCGCTAGCGTCTACGGGAGCTGCAACGCACGGCGCTTCAGCGAGCATGAGAATGATGGGTATAGTACACCACACATTTGTCTAATATTCGTACTTCTGGCCTGCTTTTGGCTCCGTGTGTGTACGCGTGGCTTGGAGCTGTTGTTTTCTCACGAAACAAAAATCGGCAAATGTTCAGCGGTTGCGCTTCACCGTTTTATTTTTGACTCACTTTCCTAATAGGCTCACGAAGTTTAGAAGGGCTCAATTTTTTTCAAAACAAAACCGAAACCCAGCAATAAACAAAGCCGCAAGTACGATTCGCCGCCCGCAAGTACGAAGACTAGGCAAACGTGTGTACTACCCGTCATTCCCATGGTCACTGAACGATCGCAGCGCCCTCTAGTTAACTTTAGGAAACTCTATGGGCAAGACTCACGTATATATGGCATCTTCTGATGGCGGCACCGGTGGCGTTTTCTGTGCACTCGTGCGGTGCCGTATGTTCGGCTGGGCCAGCCGCGGCACCGCAGAGGCCAACGGTGGAGCGTGGTGCAATCCCATCAGCCCGCGCGCCCTAGCAGACGACGCGGTGAGATTCCGTCATTTCAGGCGTTTAATTAACAGACGGCGCTGCCGCTGAACACGATGGGACGGGGCGGAAAAAAAAAACGTGCGTGAGCTTACGTCGTCCGACCGCATACTCGCACAAGGCTACTACTTCCACTGCTGCCAGGATTGCACTAGACACCGAAGGCCATGCCAAAATTAACACAACCCTCGCCGAGTTGGTACAGAACTAATAGTGCACAACCACCTCGAGAACAGACGCGCAGAGACTGAACACGCAGCGTCTCGCAAGTGTCTCTCACTGTACGGTTTTCCGTCGTCTGCTCTTTTATTCCCAGTACAAACAGGACGCTGGAAATTGCCGAATGGCGTCTCTCGCAGACGGCGCTGCGGTCGTTGATTCGAGCCTTGTAGTTCACACGTTCCTCTGACCTCTAGCGGGTCGTGAAGCTCGGGCGGTGTTTGACGTAACTTCCCTTCCACCGTCACGGTGACAGTGCACTTCAGCCGAAGATGCAATCGTTAATTCGAACGGGACCTTTTTTTTTTTTTTCAGGACACCCTTACAGGATGCGCGCGGGCCAGCGTTCGGGTGTTACGGACATCGCAACACATCAGCGGGGAAACGCATATCTCTCTCTCTCACTCTCTTTCTCACTTTGAGCCGTGTACGTATACCACCGCCGCTCTGTCTACTAACGCCGAGCTGAACTACTGGTTCACTCTACTGCATTAATCCGCGTCGACCTTCATGCGCGATCCGGTAATCCCGCCGTTCATGGCCTCCTGCTCTCTCTCTCTCTCTCTCTCTTTTTTTTAGCGTGTCAAACCGTCACCCCCGGAAAATCTTTTCAGGCCTGCGCCCAGCAATCTGACGTCATTTCCGGCCGGCCGACTCTCGGGGAAGCCACAGCGGCAGCGAGCGCAGTGCGGGCGGCGGTGGTGACGGTTCGGCGGCGTGGTGTTGACGGTGTTTCGCGTTTGTTGCTTTCCGTTGTTGTTTTGCGGCAATTTCGTTTCCGTGCGTGATGCTGGAGTGATGCGACAATGCCGAATAAGTGTTGTGTACCCGGATGCACCGGCAACTACAAAACAGGAAAGAAGATACAAGTCTTTTCCTTCCCTAAAGACGCCGACGCTCTCAAACAATGGCTACGCGCCATTCCTAGGAAGGACTTCGTGCCGACTTCGTGCACTAAGGTAAGAATTTGAGATGCTCCTGTTCTTAGCTTGTCGTTGCTTGTTCGGGTAGAAATCACCTATGATGGGAAATACTTGAGCGTGTGGCCGCCGGGCCTCGCGAAGCGCTGACGCCAGCAGCGTTCGCAGCAAGGATGGTCAGCTGCGCTTTGTTCACTAACAGTGCCGTGGTGTCGTCCATTCTTGCAAGCTCTCGGTGGAAGCGCTTCGTGGAGTGCGGTGACATCACGCTCCCGCGTTTCCTTTCATGTTGCTTGTACCGCTTAGCGCAGCGCTTTTATTTAGATGCTTGCGAAACGTAGGTAGACTTTGTTTTAGCTACACGGACTGTAAACGCGGTCATGCAAACGGGAGCGCATTTTTTTCTTTTGAGAAGTGGCGTCTCAGACGTTCTTGAAACGTTTGTGCAGGTGTGCGCGGATCATTTCGACGCTTCATGCATCGAGAAGACGACATCGTACACGGATCCAAGGACTGGGAGAGTTATTGAAGTTGCACTCCCAGTACCACGGTTGCGTCCTGGATCTGTCCCAACGGTATTTCCCGGCTGTCCGTCCTACCTTTCAGTACGAGACAAGAGCACGAGAGAAACCCCTGACGCCAAGAGGAGCCGACAAGAAGCCTCCCAACTCGCCCGTGCTGTAGAAGAGTCGCTGGCGTCATATGAAGCGGAGCAAGAACGAGACCGGTTTTCGTCCCTCGAAGAACTAAGGGCTCGCCTGCAAGGGGTGTCAGTGTCTCCGAAGTGGACTGTGATTCATAAAGAAGAGTGCTCCATGTTTTTGAACATTATCGACTATCGTGAACCTTGTTTGAATGCGTCATTGACCGTGTTTGCAAACCTTGAAGTCTTTGCCTGCTATCAAGGTTCACCAATCAAGAACCTTGGTAGCGCTGTTGTACCAGACTCAGTTCAAAAAGTAAGTTCCTTGTTGGAAATTTTGAACAACCTGTCGATGCTGTCTGAGGAGCGCTGCACTTATTGCCACCTGGCTCAAGCAATACATTCCCTTGTTTGAGCCTTGTTTCCAGTTTTGTATCTCTTTACAAGTTGTTAGCTTTTAAAGGTGCTGTACTTTTTTCTTTTTTTTTAACTCGAACTGCCTCGGTGCCCACTGTAGCAGTTGTACAGTCCGTTTTGGTACCTAAGCTGTGTACACTTTCCTTGTGCACTCTGTGTACAGACATGTTGTGCACTGTGATTTGTTTTTTCTTAGATTTTTGTTTGATTTTTTTCCCTAGGACATGCACCTACCTGTGGTAGTACAATTACTTTTCTTTCTGTCATTTATCATGCTGTGGACCACAATTTAGTCACCAGTGTTCTTATGTATTGTATTTTTTGGCAAGTGTTTGAACCTGATACCTTGTGTTGATACTGCTACTATGATAAACGAATGGTATGTTTTCCTCTAACCTACAATTTAAATGAAAGTGTGTTTTTTCTGTTCCAAAGCTCGGGGATGTTTTTGCTGTTACAATCTGTTTTGTTTTCTGAGTTTTATGTGGCAAGATATTGTGTTTTGTACTTTTGGCATATTTTCAGCATTAAGGGCAACATCTTGTGTTGCCTGTCGTCTGCCTGGACCGAGAACAATGTGCACTGTGATATTTGTACAGACGACGTCTGGCTGTGATAAATAAATACGCATTATTCCATTCACGATATTCATTATTTCTTGATACCTTGATAAGTTCCCCCGCAACGGTGGCTCAGTGGCTAAGGCGTAGCGCTGCTGAGCACTAGGGCGCAGTTTCGATACCCGGCTGCGGCGGCCGCATTTCTGATGGAGGCGAAAAGCAAAAACGCCCGTGTGTACGAGATTTCGGCACACAATAAAGATTCCCAGGTAGTAAAACTTGATCCTGAGCCCTCCCCTACGGCGCGCTTCATCGCCTGCGTTGCGTCAGCGCGTTAAACCTTACAATCAATGGATACCTTGATAAATCGTGCGGACATGGTGTCAAGGAACCTCGCCCGAGTCGGTAGGCGTGAAGGGCGCTCGCGGCTGGCGCAGCCACCCAGCGAAGGGCGGCCGGCCGGCCGGCGCGATGTGACGTCGTCGACGTCACGTCACGTGACGCGCAGGCCTGAAAAGCTTCCGGGGGTGACGGTCAAACACGAAATGTTCTCTGGAAGGTTACCAAGTCTTTATTACAGAGGCAGTGCGTATACCAAACGGCCCACAGTGCACCGCCATTGCCAGATCGGAGGCGACAAGGAGTCTCCTACGACCAGCGTCTTTATTTTAAAGTTTTCTTTTTTTAAAAGTAATCTCTTCAGAGGGTCCCGTCTCAAGCGCGCTAGCCGTGACTGCCAACTGGCAGCGTTCGTTGGCCACGGCAAGGCCGACGAAACCACCTCCAACGAGTGTGGCCAAATCGAGTGCCACCTCCCCCCTCTTTCACTCACTTCCGCTCATGCCCGGCACGCTGTTCGTCGTTCATCGCAGTGTTTTTTTCGTTCGCACTACTTCACGACGTGCCTCTATCGTGTGGTACAAGCAAGGTCTCAGGACGAGGAGCGGACGAATAAACGAGAAGAGAGTAGACGACTAATGACATTGAAGATAATAGAACAGGACTGAGCACAGCTGGCTACATTGTAACTGAGATGGGAGGCGAGGGTTACTATTGAAAGAAGCTATATATATAAGCGACTACGAAAAATAGTAAACAAAAAGGTCCACAGACTGAAAGGAAACAAGAATGGAAGGGCACGACGTCTGCTCTCTCTCTCTCCACACACACACACACACATATATATATATATATATATATATATATATATATATATATATATATATATATATATATATTCAGGTGTCGCATGTTGTTAGTAAGAACTGTTTTAGATGTATATATATATATATATATATATATATATATATATATATATATATATATATATATATATATATATATATATATATATATATATATATATATATATATATATATATATATATATATATATATTCAGTTCTCTTCCACTCTTGCAAACATTTTTTAAGGCGAGAGAGACGCGGCAGCACCGAAGTTTGAACGTCCATGTTAGTATAACTCATACCCTGATGAAGGGAGGACCCCTGCCGAAACTGTTGGGAAATAAATATATTTATCCTTGTTGCCGGTGTGCCATATATATATATATATATATATATATATATATATATATATATATATATATATATATATATATATATATATATATATATATATATATATATATATACGCATTTTCTGTGTATATCTCTACTCCTTACTTGTTTCAAACTACCAGCATCATCCCACTCCTCCTGCTCGCCCGTCACTCACCAGCTGCGTAGACTTGCGCCAGATGTCGCGATGATTTTCCTTTCTTTTTCGTGACCGGTTATTCATTGCAGCTTTCGTCAACGTCACCTTCGATACTCCTCTCGAAAGCCACTTGTGCTTGCTTCGCCAGACCTTCTACCCGCTTACATACACACACGCATGCATACCTTTCCGATGTGCAGGCCCCGACTAAAATAGGAGAGCTAAACGGATAGCGGAAGCGGCACTATTAATGGATCTCCCTACCCGTCCGCAATAAATAGTGCGGAGCATCGCCGAAAGCTTCGTTTCGCGAACCGCCCAGCTAAGCTCGTCGACGAACTTTCTTAGAGACTGATGAGTGCGGCGAGTTGGGCGGGTTGGTAAAGATGCATGACTACGAAATCTTAGCGCCAAAAAAACACAGAGACAAAAGAAAGAAACGTAGACAACACGAGCGCTAACTTCAAACCAAGTTTATTAGGAAACACACATGAATATATACGAACTCAAATCTCAGAAATCTCACGCCTTCTTTTTTAAACAATGTCATACAAAAACAAGAAATGTATTATCAGGAAATAAACAGGTAAACGCGCATGAGTAACTGTTAACAGCCCCCCGAAAAACCCTACAAACGAAAAAACATCAACTGCGCAGGCTTAACTCGGTGAAACTATGAAAACGTGCTCATCAGGAATGAAAATTCTTTATCGTGAAGGAGCACAGACGGTTGACTCACGCACTTATCGCCATGTTTTCGGATGATGCAGGCCTCAACTAATTCTCGGGTTAGCTGCTCTCTGTGACGAAATAGCACAGCTGTTTTTTCGAACATTGGTGTGCAGCCACACTGACGGCAATGTAATGCCAAGTGGGATGATGGTGTGCCTTTCAAAGAGCTATGGTGCTCGCGTAGACGGATATTGAGACACCGCCCAGATTGGCCCACGTAAACGTGTCCGCACGAAAAGGGCGTCTCGTATACCACCCCTCGTATACCACCCGTCTCGTATACCACCCCAAGTTACTGAGTGGCTATGGAACCAGGTCAGACCCACGCTTCCTGCAAGAACAAGAACTAAGGCAACTTCGGAGACCAAGGTGCTCAACTTGAGTGAATGTGATGTGCCAGTCAAGCACTTGGATGTGTTGAGTAAAGGCCCCAAGTTTTGTGTGGAACCGGCCCTTCGCCCGGCAGAACTGGTATCGGTTTCAAGGTCCGTGGCTCGAAGAGTGCCCGAGGACAGCAGGACTACTTGTGTGGCGGAGTGCACCGATGTTCTGCTTAAGCATAGACCAAGGCGAGTGCATGATATTGTCATGTCTTCGGTTGTTGATTTCTTGCATTCCTCTGGCCTCACTTGTGTAGTGTCCGACAAGGAAGGGTTCTTCGTGGTTCTGACTCGTGGATTGTTTTCCGAGAAAGGAAGCGTGGCTATTGCCAAGAATTTTCGCGAAGTGTCGCACAACCCTTCCAAGGTAAAAAAACAAGCAGTGGAACTGCTCAAAAGCCTAAGTTTAGATAAACTGGTCAATAAGGTAAAGAAAGAAATGGGTGATACTCTAGATGTTTTCTTTACCGCTAAGACCCATAAGCCCGACATTCCCTTCCGTACCATAGTTTCTGAAAGGAACACTTGGCTTCAAATAGTGTCCCGATATCTTCAAAAGAACCTTGAATCTCTTGTTGTGGATGACCCTTTTCAAGTGGCCAGTTCGGATATGCTCGTAGATTTTCTTAGGAACAACGACTCGGTAGGCTTAAGGGCATTTAGCCTCGACATCGAGGATCTTTACTACTCCTTACCGCAAGCCCCTCTTCTGCAGAGTGTAAAGGAGTGTATTGGGATTCAAGAGGACGAACATGAGTTCACCTCTCGTTCAGGTGTGTCAGTTGAGGGGTTCCTCGAGGTACTGAGGTGTTACCTGGAAGCGACACTCGTCACATGGAAAGGGAAAGTATTTGCTCAGAAATCTGGCGTATGTATCGGTTCTTGTGTCGCGCCTATTCTGAGCACAATATTTTTGGCAAAGGTGGACAGGGCTATACAGGGTAGTCTTTTTGATCTGGCAATCAAAGTGTTTCGTTATGTTGACGATTACTTGGTTTTCGTGGACAGGTGTGATTTTATCAGAAAAATGATTAATGTAACGAAGGTGTTCAGGGAGCAAGGGCACGGTTTGACGTTCACGTGTGAGGTGCCCCGGAACGATGCTTTGCAGTATTTAGACCTCCAGTTAGCATTTAGCCCTGATAGTTTATGCTGGCGATATAAACCAAGGTCTCAAAAGGGCTTGCTCGACTACCAGTCTGGTCACTCCAGACTTGTAAAGAACGGAATAGCCAGCTCCTGTATCCGGTCTGCCATCTCAAAGTCATGCCCGCACTTGATGCGACAAAGCATGTGGGAACAAGCAGTTAAGTTGCGGCAGGCAGGGTACCCTGATGCTGTTATAGCCGCTGTTAGTGAAAGGTTGCTTAAAACCATAAGAGCAGGTGGTAATCTGGCGCCGACGGATCGATGCAAAGGGAGCAGACCTTTCTCGGTAATCCCTTATATTCACGGAGTGTCCCACCGGTTTAAGAGAGTGGCGGCACGCTTTGGCGTCAACGTGGTGTTTTCAGCCAAAAGTAAACTGAAGGAAATTTGCCCGAGACTGCAGCACCGTGAAAATAAAAATAGTGGTAAAAAAGGCAAGTGCACAATGAGACATGGCATTCGTTTCGTGTCTTGTATAAAAGGGGTGGTATACGAGACGCCCTTTTCGTGCGGACACGTTTACGTGGGCCAATCTGGGCGGTGTCTCAATATCCGTCTACGCGAGCACCATAGCTCTTTGAAAGGCACACCATCATCCCACTTGGCATTACATTGCCGTCAGTGTGGCTGCACACCAATGTTCGAAAAAACAGCTGTGCTATTTCGTCACAGAGAGCAGCTAACCCGAGAATTAGTTGAGGCCTGCATCATCCGAAAACATGGCGATAAGTGCGTGAGTCAACCGTCTGTGCTCCTTCACGATAAAGAATTTTCATTCCTGATGAGCACGTTTTCATAGTTTCACCGAGTTAAGCCTGCGCAGTTGATGTTTTTTCGTTTGTAGGGTTTTTCGGGGGGCTGTTAACAGTTACTCATGCGCGTTTACCTGTTTATTTCCTGATAATACATTTCTTGTTTTTGTATGACATTGTTTAAAAAAGAAGGCGTGAGATTTCTGAGATTTGAGTTCGTATATATTCATGTGTGTTTCCTAATAAACTTGGTTTGAAGTTAGCGCTCGTGTTGTCTACGTTTCTTTCTTTTGTCTCTGTGTTTTTTTGGCGCTAAGATTTCGTAGTCATGTTTCTTAGAGAAGCGCGAGGAAGAAAAAAAAGGGGGGGGGGAGGGGGCAAAGACAAAGAAAGTACAAGTAACAGGACGCCTGTTTTTTTTTTTTTTTCGCGCTGCTTTTCGGAAAGGTATTCGTCAAACTGTACCAAAGAAAAGTTTAAGCGTCCACGAAAGCAGGAGGAAAGAAATAAGCGATGGGACAGAGAGGTTTAACCAACGTTAAACCGACGCAAAAATTATTTTATGCAGTCACTACGACATAGCCTACTTTTGTTGTTAAATAAAGTGCAAGGGGAAACATTTAATCCGAATACTTTGACTCGCAAACAAATTAGACACTACTTTTGTAAATCGGAATGAACATACAAAAGAGATCGTTATTACATTTTCGCATTTTCTGTTATATTATCTATTTCGCGCTCAGTGTTTCAATATACAAAGTATCATCATATTGTGCATCATAGTCATATTTATAGCCGTGCTCTTCTTAGTGTTGTAAATACTATTGTTTCTTATTTATCACAATGTACTGTCACATCTCTTCTCACATATGTATTACATTTCTATGTTATTTTTAAGTACCATGTGTTCGTGGGAAATCACTAGTGTTATTCAACATGTTGCAAGTTCCTAGTTTCAAATAAAATGGTGTATTATATTTGGATATATGCTAAACATCTGTATTTATGTTGGTTTTAGTGTTACTGCTGCCATGTGAGGGCCTTCAGGCACATTCAAGTTGTACTATGCAGCTTTTCGCCTGAAGGACCCTCAACAATTTCGTTGGAAAATAAAAGCATTTCTGATTCTGATTCTGTTACCTAGTCTATAGTAAGGGTGGGTTAAACCGCACGATACCGAAGGCGCGCAGAGAACGGACACACAAGAGGCGATAACCGGACAACAAAAGACGCCAATTATCAATGGGGCCTTTTTTAATAGCAACTCTAATTTTCAGGTCTAAACAGCGCTGTCAGTGAAGACCACCGAAATCGAAACTGGAGGTCCGCCTCCGACTTGGTCGGCTGCGCACCGGTAGACGATCTCGGAGACCTAACATTTTTCGGGATGTATACAGTACAGCAAGCAGGCGACGTCAGGTGCCACTCAGTGCGCACCTGTCGCCGCCTTGTGACCCCCAAAAGACGTGGTGCGCGTGAATTAACCGCCAATGCGCATGCGCAGAGCGTGAATGAAGGGTAAAACCAGGTGAAACCGTCCTGTGTCCACTTCCGTTTCCCTCGCAGCGCGACCTTCCAGTAGACAGCCGGCGTTCTGCGTGGTGTGGTTCCTTTCTCTCGAGCCCGTGCTGTCTCTCCTTTAAATTACTTTACCACGTAATTCAAATTGGAGAGAAATTACGGGAAAACGAGTGGAAGAAAGGCCCACACAACATTGTCACCGTACGTCTGCTCTAACGCTGCTCCCCTTGCCGTTTCAAACAGGTCTGCAACAGCGTGAAAAAACTGGGCGAGTTGGTTTAACTTCATTTTTAAGAAAAACGTAGGGAGACGAATACACGAGATGAGTTGCCTACACAGAACGAGAGGAGGAATATTGTCCACTCGTTCTGTGTAGTCCCTCACATCGTGCCTCTGTAAAAAAAAAAAAAAGAAGCTAAAGCAGCACCAAGTTTTGCACGCTGTTGCAGACTTCCTCGAAACTTCCAAGGGGAAGCAGCGCCGACTGGGCGGAAATCCTCGAGTGTTCACTTTTTTTTTGCGCTGTTATAAAATTACATTCCAGTAAGTCGTACCAGAGTCCTACGTGGTAACCACAGTCGCACCAGGACGCTGGTCGTACAGTGCCAGAGTTCATCACTGCATTGAAGGACTCTGGTCGTAGACGAGCTCGCCCGCTTCTACGGAAAGCGCTTCCAACACGGCGCGGTGCTCCCCTCGGTGCCAGCGAGACAGTGCCATAACAGTGCTCTTTAAGAACGTCAAGCTACGCCGACACAAATCGAGGGGGGGGGGGGGGGGAGTAAGCTGTTGAAAGGGAGACAACAGGTATGAGCGTTGAGGAGCAGCAGGCAGACAGGATGTGTCGAAAGGGGTGCCCGGGGTTAATTTAGACCCGTTGTGGCTCGCCCGAGTCTCGGAACAGGGTCGCGCGGATCGCATTCTTGGAACGCGCCGCCGACCCTGCGATGTCGAACCCACGCCACCGAGGACAACACCCGGTGTGCCGTCCTGCGGCGGCCACTGGTATAGTGAAGGAGCGATGTGAACGGGAAAACCGGTAAAAAAAGAACCCACCCGCGCTACCGTATACCGCTTCACCTTATTTGAGTACCGTACGTCCATAACTTGCTAAAATAAAAGACTATAATGTTTCAGTCACACACGAAGTCCGTTCACCAGTGGGACGACTCGCTTGCAAAAGAAACAGACATGAGAATTGGGCGCCATACCCCCTTACACGCCATCTATACGCGCGTTCTTATATGGATCTCGTTCGACAAACACGATTTCACACGATTTCGACAGACACGTTGTAAGAATTTCATGACAAATAAACTTCAATTCAATTCAATTCACGCCGTAAGCTGAGAAAAAAAGTTAAATTCAGAGCAGAATAACGGATGAAAGAAAGCTTCTCGACTCCAACTTGTTCCTACGTGCTTCCTTCCACCCCGCCGAGAGAGTGAGTGAAACAACTTTATTCGGTCCACAATAGACGCGAGTAAACTCAGCGTCACCTGGCTAGGCCCACTCGGGGACCATCAGGTTAAACCTGACGGCCCTCGCGCGGGCCCTCTGGACGGCCAGGATTTGAGAGGTCTGGTCCTGGGCCTTGATGAGTCGCTTCATTTCCTCTTGGGTGAAAGGGGGACCGGCAGAGGCGCAGCCCCACAGTACATGTTCGAAGTCCGCATAACCACCACACAGGGGGCAGTCCGGGCTTGGAAACCGTTCAGGGTACATTGTGTGCAGTGCCGCAGGGCTCGGGTAAGTGTTTGTTCGTAGCAGTCGGAGAGTAACAGATTGGGCACTGCATAGCGAGGAGTGTGGTAGAGGCAGCAGTCTTCTTGACAGATAGTGGTGCTTGCATATCTCGTTGTACGAGCAGAGAGGCTCAGGTCGCCCAGGAGATGACGCGTTACCCGGCACACGGTCAGTCAAACCTCGTGCAGCCGAGTGCGCCTCCTCGTTGGGATTGAGCGAGGCACCCTCAATGGTTCCAAGATGCGCAGAACAAAGAACCACGAAGCAGCTGCTGTTTGGAACGCGGCGTTCGCAAAATTTTCCGAGCCCGGCAAGGGGCGCAAAAGAAGACCCAGAAACGACGGACGTCTCTATCAATACGAGCACTTGTAGCAGATACGCAAGGTTGTCGTAGGGTTGTTTAACGCTCTATCACCATCGAATTGCCGCGGCCGGTATTCGATCCGCCGACCTTCGGCGATCAGCTATCGAGCACCACCAGGTCGTCGTGTTTACACCTTTTCACAAAAAGGAAAAAAACACCGCCATGATGGGCTGTGCGCGAGAGTACAAAGGCTAAGGGCGCAGCGTTGTCAGTGCATTTTCGAGGTGTACGCGCCAATTTGCACAGCCCAAGGAGGGCTATGGCGGCGCCCAGGGAGGCGCTTATGAAAAGGTGAATACGAAGAAAGTCGGCAGACTCCGCTCCGCATGCTGCGGTTTCAACTCTCCTCATCAAATTTCACATAATGCACGTGCCCAGCTGCGAACTAGCGAAAGAAGACGTCGACGTGACGCGAGTGCCGTTTCGCCCGTGTGGCTTATGTTTTCATGAGAGTTAGGTAAATCATTCCCCTTTTTCAACGTCTCGGGCGCTTCAAAGACGCCGCGAGATAACACATGCCCATTTCTTTAGTTCCCCTCTGCCCTTCCTTCTAGCGATCACCCGCCATTTTTATACTTTGCAGTACTTTACAGTACTTTGCAGTACTTTATACTTTACAGCAATTTTGCTGTAAAGCCCTCCGCCGTTTTGGTAGGTACTGAGAGAACTAGAGCGAGAACCTCCGAGACCGGGACGCATTTTGCGACTTTCCCGCTAGGGGAAAAACAGAAGTGGAAACTTTAAGGGCTTGTATTTCTTCGTTAGGCGCAATAATAATGAGAACAGATCGCCCTCTCAAAAAAGTATAGGGTATCTTATTAGCAGTAAATATTTTTACTACAACAAGATCCCCAGACTTTCCTTGACGACTAATAAGATCCCCTACACTTTAATTGAATGTCCGTTAGTTCTATTAATAAAGGGATGAACACATGCGCTGTGGCACCGTGAAAACGGCAGACTACAGCGTAGCCTCGCTTGTATTAACTAGAATCTTTAATTACACCCTACCTCGAGCCGAGTTGCCCCAGGTTCTGGTTTACCGATGCTATCTGCCATTGACCGGCTGCGATCGCTAATCGTTGGACGCACATTAGAATATCGGTTGGAATTTACCAATCGCGAGCAGGCGCGTGCATATGCGTCAATACTTATCTTGCTTTCTCCGCCTCTAAGGTCGTCGGGTTCGCATAAGGAAAGCTGTCCAATCCTCTCGACACAAAGAAACGCGCGTAAACGCGCTCCGGTCGGCCTATAACTCGACCCATTTAGCACCAAGTCCGTCGTTAGCGAAGCCTATATATATAGCGAGTATATCGGCGGAAAACGAGATCGACAGGAAACAACAAGTGTTAATAATTAATTCCACGTCCGCGTAACAAACACCAATAATAACGGGTGCCACACAAGTAGCACAACAGAACGCCGAAACCAGCCCCAATTTCGAACGAGTACGCCCACCTCATCACCCGGTACTCCGGGGCATCGTTTACACGCGCGAGAACGCGGGAGACGCGTATGCCACGTTTCCCATGCACGAGTAATGGCGAGAGACTACTATTACCACCACTGTCCTTTCTTGTTATTATTATCATTCGGTGCAACAGCGGGGCGGGGCACATCGCCTCGCAACGCGCACAAGGGCGTAACGCGAGGAGCATTTAGAGGACCGTCGCCGTCCTCCTCGCAGCGCAAAACGCGCCCGAAAATGCAGATTAGCTTCTCCCCGACGCAAACGACGACGCGACCAATTCTTCCGAGAAAAGGCACTCACCGTTCCAACCTAACTACGATACAACGACCGGCCAACACCCCTCTTGGATATGCCCGCCCGCGTTCTGGGCAACGAGGTCGCGCCTCCGTGAAGGGGGCGAAGGGGTTGTTACAGCACGCACGGGGGAGGCAGAAACTATCTGCGGTAGGTCGTTTGCAGCTCGCTAGGACGACGGAGCGTCGAAACGACGGCAGTATACAAGTCGGACGGGGCTCGAAGTGTGTGTGTGTGTGTGTGTGTGTGCGCGCGCTAAGTGTAACCTTGAATACTGCCGTCGTTATGCACTATTTTCCGTAACACATCTTTGGCTCCGCCACATGGGCGGGCTGTCGAATGATTGATATGTGGGGTTTAACGTCCCAAAACCACCATATGATTATGAGAGACGCCGTAGTGGAGGGCTCCGGAAATTTTGACCACCTGGGGTTGTTTAACGTGCACCCAAATCTGAGCACACGGGCCTACAACATTTCCGCCTCCATCGGAAATGCAGCCGCCGCAGCAGGGATTCGAACCCGCGACCTAATGGATGGTAATGGATGGTTTGGATGCTCCCACCAAACCTAGTTCCCTGCACGTGCGCCTACCCGCCTACCGTAATACGGTTCGTTCAATTGTTAAAGATAAAAAAAACACAAAGGTTAACTGTACAATATAGCGGCACTCGAACCCATCCGCTAAATGCTCTACATCAGTGGTTTTTAGCCATGGATGTGTTAAGAGACCCCTTGTGGACTGGTGGAAGTGATGAGGAACCACTGCTCTACTACACTGGCTTCCCGGGCGCCGCCCTTAATCCCCTCTGGGATGTTGTCAACAGCCGTGGTCCCCCTCCCTCCAAAAAAAATGCACAGCCGAGGCTCTGAGCGTAAACTTGTGCACTCCCGTGCAACACTACAGAATGCGTCAACGAAATTCGGCGATACGACACAAAGCTTTTGGGAACATCAGTGCGTGAGACCAGACATTCACACAGAACGAGATACGTACGCTCCCAAAAGTCCAGATCGCTTTATCTCTCTCTCTCTCTCTCTCTCTCTACTAAGGATCAGCGTATATTTACGCCATAGCTATCAACCGGCCCCTGTGTGGAGAATCAGGCGATAAACCATGCAGGTATACACACAGTGGTTACCACCGAAATTCCCATCTTTATGATGGCCCTATAGCCCGCTGACACGGGTTGTGGTATCCCGCCTGCTGACCCGAAACGTCGAAGGATCGAATGCCTACCGCATTTCGATGGAAACGAAACGCCAAACGCCCGAGTACTTTTATTTCGGTTTGCGTTAAAAAGACCCCAGGTTGTCGAAGATTTTTGGAGCCCTCAACTACGGGGTCTCTCAAAAGGATATCTCGCTTTTGGAGGCCGTAAACCCATTATTACTGCGACGTCCCTGGAACGACGATAGTTAAAGCGCGAGAACAAAACGACGACGACACAGAGACAAAAAGGACACGAAAGTCCTTCTTGTCCCTGTGTCGTCGTTTTGTTCTTCCGCTATAACTATCGTCATGCCATACCAACTTGCCCAAGCTGCCACACTTCCAAGTCCCTGGAACGTCCGCCTCGTTCTAAAGGTTTTCTTTTATATATTTTTTTCTTACTACGCAGCACCGCAGTACTGGGGAGCGGGTCGAGCAGCGCCCGGCGGGAGCCCCGAAATGGATCGATAAATGCGCAAAGCTGCCACAGCACTGGCACCGCCGCCACTGCAATGACGGCGGCAGATTCTCCCCCCTCTCCCTTTCTCCGCCAACCAACCACGCTCGCAGCCAGCGCTACATTCCGCCCTCTCTTCCTTCCCTTCTCGACGTGCGCCGCTACACTGTGATACAGTGTTAACGACATGACGACGACGACGCAGAACGACTCTCCGTTCAGGATTCGCGCGAGCCACGTCTTTTATCTGGCCGCCGCAAGACCCGGGCTTCCACGGCGGCGGCGCCAAGGTCGTACCGCGGCCTTCGAACGCCGACCAGCGCGCGCCCTGTCCCCCCTCGGCGCATCTACACCACTGCAAAGACGGCCGGCCGCCGCCGGCAACACAGGCTAGCTGCCAAGCTCATCGCGTCGGCAGCAACGGGAGCTTGAGCGATCGGCGTGCGCTCTTGGAGACAATCCTCTCGTTTTTTTTTCTCTCTTTCTTCAAGCGCATGCTGCTCCAATAAACGGCGCGAACAGACCTGGCTGAACAACCAACTGTAGTAAGACACTCGTTTGGCGTCGCCAGCGAAAGTGATCGTGGAGTCGAAAAGGCGCTTTTAGTTCCAAGAGGTTCCAATGTGCTTACGTGCGGAAGCCCTTCAGTTTTTCGGGCTCTCTATGTGAGTGCGGCCGTCGAAAAGCAGAAAGCGGGGGGGGGGGGGGGGTTAAGGCAGTTCCATGCGCTAGCCTCCCAGCCGCAACGCACGTGCCGGCACAACTGCCGCACCCAACAAGCGGAGGGTGGAAGAGCGTCGCCAATTGGCTTATTTGTCACCCGCTTGCGTGCGGCACGCTGAATTCACGCTGAACCAACGATCACGTTACCCGCTATGTGCGGGTATACAATGAGTCAATACGATAGGACGCAATATACACGTATACTGAGGTACGCGCGGACCCAAAGCTGCCGGATCTAGGACTTCATTGAGAAAACGTCTGGCTCGACGTTGGGAAAGACAAAGACGGGAGAACATGAAGCGAAAACACGAGCAAACACGTCGCATTCAAGCCAGGAGACGTCGGCGTAAGTGTGTGCGATATCTAAACAGTTTACTCGGGGAACTCTGAAAGCAGGGAACCACGCTCCATCTCTTTTTTTTTTTATTCTTTGTGTTTTTAACAGTGAGCGTAGTCGCCGATTTGGTCAGAGGCTTGCTTGCCGCCTACAGTAACGGCTTTTCATCGTCCACGCACCAGAAACGCGAATGCTTGAAAAAATATGTACCCGAGGTGCAAAGGGCGACAAGAGAATTTTTTGAAGCACCGTTCAAGAGATACGCATCTCTCTTTCTGGTCGGCTACAACACGACGGTCCGACGCGAAAGTGAAAGTTCCCACAATCCTTTCGCGGTCTCGCAGCTGGAGTCTCGTTCCGCGTGATAGCGCTAGCTGCGCGTGAACTCCAAAATACACTGTTTAGAATGGAAGGCAGCCGAGGTGCACGTAACAGGCCGGTAAAAAGCGTTAACCACTCCCTGCACTTACGCGGTCTACGTAGACCAGACAATCAACGCGATCAACGGTGGCGAACAGGTTGAGAAATAGACCACAGCGCTACATCCGACGCGCCAGTGACAAGCGCGGTTTACAGTGTAGACCATGTAATCAAGGGGGTCGGTGACGGGACAGGCAATGAGGAGCTATGCTATTGAACACCATCTGCGCAGCGCAAGAGAAGTCTGTGCGGAAGTACTCGCCTGTTTCCGCTTGGCAGCGTCGGGGAACTTGTCCTTGAACTGTCGCAGCAGCGCGCGCATGTCGTCGGCGTCCTCTAGAGGCTCGCGGTCGTCCAGGAGCAGGTACTTCCTCCAGCGACCGGAGTCGAAGCCCCAGTGGCAGGTGCGCTTCTCTCGCGAACCGTGGCCGTGGCACACAAAGCGGCGCGGCGAGTAGAACAGGCCGCAGTCGCGGCACCGCACCATGGACGCCTCCAGCCACACCACACCGGAGGCGCCGCCGAAGCACTCGTGGTACACGGGCACCCCTGGCCCGACCAGGTTGCGGTTCAAATCCGAAGCCGGCGTGCCGGCGTGAAGCAGCGCGGCGCACAGCCGCTCGGCGTCCGACTTGGTGATGAGGCCGCAACTCGGCGCACTGGTCGGTATCACGCCGGCCCGCTTGAGCACGTCCAGCTGCTCGGGGTTGCATCGCAGGCAGAAGATGTGCAGGTCCGTGCACACGCTGTTGATCTGCGGCAGCGACAGGTCCGTCAGCACGGTATTGAGGATCTGCGGGAGGCAGAGCCGCTGCTCGCCGCCCACGGTGAAGCACGAGATGGTGTTCCACTCGAGCTGCGTCTCGTCGCGCTCGCTGCCCTGAGCCTGGTCGGGAGGCGTGAGCAGCGGCGGCTGTTGGATCGCCGGCAAGGCGGGCGCCTCGAGCGGCTCGTCTTCGTCGCCGCCCGGATCGGCGGCGGCCGAGGCCGCCATGAGCGCGGGCGGACCCTGGAGGCTCGACACGGCCGATGCCTGGTAGCTTTTGAGCACTCGCTTCAGGTGCGGGGTGCAACCGCCGACGCCCCCGGGGGGCGCCGACGTCGTCTGCGCGGTGGTGGTCGTCGTCGACGAGGCCATGGCCGCAGCACCTTCGGTGCGGTCATGGAGAGCCCGCATCCAGCGCCGGCAGTTTGGGCCGCGCAGGAGCGGCGGCCGACACACGCACCACGCTCATCGCAGTCCGTCTGCTGCGCCGAAGAGTGCTTCCCCGCACCACCGCCACGATCGGGCAGAGCGCTGCGGTCGCCTTGGCTCTTACGCCGGGCGCGCGCAGCCCCCTCAACCCGCGCCTTCCCTCCGCGCGCCCGCAACCTATTTGTTTGTAGCAGTGCCGCTCCTGCAGCGTATCGCGAGCTGCTTCCGGATAGACCACGTAGCCTCGCTGGTAGTATCCTCAACGCGCTCACAAAAACACACAGTTCGAACAGTCGCAACAGCCGACGCACTCAAATCACCGACGCCGAAGGTTGCAGCTGCAACACTGCGTTAGCCACCCTAGCTGCGTTGTCGTTTTTACCGACGGTCGCAGTATCGCGACGCGCAACGTCTGTTAGAAAGTTCGTCACACCACACTTCAACACCGCACGAGAGTGAAGCTACGCACGACGGCGTTCCGATAGATATATCCCTCTGTGGCCGACGTGTTCCTGCCTCAGATGCCTGCCTCACTGGACTGGTTGCCGTCGGACGTGCTGCGGCAGCAGCACTGGTTCTTGTTTACGTCGTTTAGCAGACAGCAGCGGCTGCACGGCTGCACTTATCCTCGCGAGGAGGTAGAGAGAACTGCTAGCAGCCAACGCGCCACCAGCCGACAGCACCAGCAGCCGCGCGCTGCATGAACATACAAGCAGCAACGATCGCGAGGAGGAACATGAGGGCGCTGTAAAGAACGAGAGGGACCAGAGGGGACGGCGACGTCAGAGAAAACACCTAGGCAAGGCGAAACTCGGCAAGGGGACAAAAAAATACGCGACTCTGAGCGGTGAAAAGAAAAAAAAGAAGCAACCAGCTAAACACAAGCTCCACCGCCGTTCACGCCATCCGTCCGCGCTCGCGGAGAGGGGTTGAAAGAGGCTGGCTATTCCCGCGATTCGCCGATACCCCCTGCCCGTTCCACCAGCCAGGAGTGTTCGTTGGCGTTTTCTTTTGCGCTTATTTACGGCCCTCCTCTTCGTCCCGGCTTGCAGTCTTGTCTTCCTCCTCTCTCAGTCGGCGGCGGCGCACAGACGCCAGACTGCGCTGCCGTGTTTTGTCTGGCTGCCAAAGCGAGCAGACCCCAGATATGCGTCACGGTCACGTGGGCCCTTGACGTCACCACCGGCGGCGGCGCCGAACGCCGCCACTTCCTCTCTCGCCTGCCTAGACAGACGCACAGACGTACGACCTTCAGAGCGGCCCCGCCACATGCGTTCCCCACTCTCCACCCCCCCTCGATCCGTACGCTGGCCGCCGGCACTCGCTATGCAGGCGTTCGCTAGCGCTCGCAGGCGCCGCCGTCGCATCTGCCGCCGGCGCACCCTCCTCCCGGCGGTTGCGACTTGCTACGGCGATTGCTACGAAGACCTCTTCGCGCCCCGTGCTGTCTTTTTTCCTTTATCATTTTTTTCCCTCTTCCTGGCTAGCCAGTCGCTGCCGACGTCGCTCCCGCTGGCCTGCCCAGTCGAGCGCTGTTTTTATTCAGCGAGCGTTTTTATTTTCTCTCTCTTGTCTTTCCTACCACGCTCCCGGAAGACGCAGCTTTCGTTTCGCCGCTGCTCGTTTTCGGACGCGCGCGCATAGCGCCGTATCTCTCTTGGCCTGTCTGGTGGCGGTGGGGGCGAGGAAGTAGAAGGGGTGAGAAGTGCGCCGAGGCAAAGCACGTCTCGGGTTGAACGGCGTAGTAGTGGAGCGAGGAACATGGAATTAATGGGCTCCCCGGAGGAAACCGGAAACGGCCACGACGAATAGAGTTCGGGGAAATCCCCAAGGCTTGGTCCGCTGTTGCGTGCAAGTGAACTTGTCGAAGCTGTGGGCTGTGTTGCAGTTCACGACGAAATCGCTGCTTTTGAAAAAAAAAAAAACAAGAAAAAAACGCCGAAAACGCGCCGAGTACCGCTCTGTTGCTTTCTTCTGTTTACACCAAACTTGTTTTTTAGGGGCGAAGCTCCTTGTAGTAGCACCCGTTCGTCCCTCGTAGCCGTTGTAGTAGTGCGTAACAAGTATAACATTTTGACCTCCAAGGTGGTGCCGGTGACAGATTTCTCCTGTGCGTTGTTGAACAATAAAAAATAGTGCTCAATGTACATTCCAATCGCTGCTAAGGGGGAATGAGAGACAGGACAATTCGGCTTTTAGTTAATGCGCACGCTGCAAATTTTTATTGTTCAACAACGCACAGAAAACACGAAAGGGTTTCTACGTTATACTCGCTGGGCGTAACGTCCTTGGTTTTAGAAAGGTTTAGCGAGCATTGGGCCGCAGTGCCATGAATACAGTGAACTAGTATATACCATGAGCTCAAGGTGGTTGAAGTTGGGAAGGAGACTCGAAGCGCAAGTCGTAAGAAAGTGTGCGTGTGCCACCTCTCGTTTAGTCCTTGGAATGTCCACTGAATGGTGGGGCTACTATATGGGGAATATATGATAAAAAGATGCGAGATGGTGGTACTTGGAGTGTTGAATAGGTGGACGAACGGACACACAGACAGATGCATGGAAAGACGCACGGATTGCTGCACGGACGGATGGACGCATGGACGGACGCAGGGGGTGCATGGACGAAAGCAGGGACGGACGCACAAATGAACATGCGGACGCACGAACAGACGCACGGACGGGTGGATGGACGCACAACGGTGACACAGACGCACGCATGGATGGACGGAAGCAAGAACGAATGGACGGACGGATGCTTCGCCCCACTACCCATCATTCACTCCGTGGATATGCTGCAATTTTTTTCTTTTTACAGTGGACGATATGTCGAATACATCACACACACAAAAAAAGAACATTTCTGTGTAGCCTGTATCTCCGCGTGAATATAAAAGTATTGTACTGGCTCGACCGCGCTCAGAGCCACGCCATTGCTCGAAATAAAAAAAGAAAGGCAGAACTCCATGAACGCCATGCAGCCTCCTTTAAGCCTCCTTGAAAGGACACGCACTTCTCCTTGAAGGGACACAAAGTTAAATAATTTATGTCAGAGTGAAAGTTCAATGTACGGACAGTCTACAATGACCATTTTATCAACACCAGTGCCATACTTACCGAGAAATTAAGCCAAATTCACGATAACACATGCGCTATGAGTAGGACATTCGCAACATCATCCCGATTAAGTCAGACGTACCGCCTACAATTTATCACTGGTCATCGCACTAACTGCACTAAATAAAGAACCTTCCGTGCATCAAGAGACGTAATAAAATGCTGCTTAATTGCTCGTTTCTGTTTGATGCATAGAAAAAAGAACCGCCGGACGTCACTATGGAGAATGGCGCGTGTGGTTCAAAAGTTCAATTTTAGCGTGGTTAAACTGGACAGGTCATACCATCTAGCGGGGTTCCGTTGAAACAAGCACGCTTTCCATCTCGGAGGCCATGACAGGAAATTGTTTAATGGTCGTTGTTGCTGCTGTGGCTCCCGCTGCTTTCGTTTTGTTGCTACTACAGTGTCGACGGTCGCGCAGTACAGCCAGGCAACGTTGTGCACGGCAACAGTGACGTGACACGTTCCGCTTGAGGCTAGTAACTTCAAGTGCGCTAACCCGATTCGGCAGCTAAAACGTGGTTTTACCACGTTTTAGCCGACCGCTAAAACTATACTTCGGGTACAATGCAAAAGATGTTTCAGTTGTTTCAGCGTACTGCTACTGACAATTTAGGTGTAAACGACGAGCATCGCATGACATAGAGTCCGAGGGAAGCACTCCGACATGCTTTTTGTAACATCTAAATGCGTTAAACTTGGGCATACACACGATGCCAAAGCGATGAAGTGCACGCACACGAGCAATATATCTTACGATCAATGGTGCGAAGCTTGCTTTCTCCGGCACAAATGGCCCTGGCGATTTTTCGCTTTTCCTGTTACCTTCCCCAATCGATGTCTCGCTTCCTGTGCGTTTAAATGTCTTATTACGCATGCTAGAATGTCCTGTTCATGTTTGTCGTTCATTTGTATGTACTGCAAATGGGGATACATGCGTGCACACTTTATCGGCGTACAACGAAAGGCAAAACCGAGGCCTCCGAGATAGCTCCGGCAATTACGGAGACTAACGGCAGGAAAAAACCCGATTGTGGTCGTGATCGTTTTGCGATATACCTGTATGACGTACGCGTTCACATTTACTAATTAAAGCCGGAACGTGGAGCCTTGAAAGGCCTACGTGCGTAATGCTGCATGTGTGGTGGCGACAACGTCAGATTATCAGTGGTCGAGGCGTGTGCGATGCTTATCGCGAGCGTCGCCATTCTACTGTTGCCCAGCACGCACCGCGGTCAGAGGCTCCGTTAAGCTAATACTTTCTTACGACTTGCGCTTCCGTGCGTCCACCCATGCGTCTGTCCATCTGTCCATGCATCCATCCGTCCGTCTGTTCGTGCGTCCATCTAGTGCACACTCCAAGTACCGCTATGTCGCATCCCCTGTGGTACATACCCGCTCTAGAGCTGGTACGTGCCACTGGTGGCTACATACATACATACATACATACATACATACATACATACATACATACATACATACATACATACATACATACATACATACATAAAAGCATACACACATACATACGGAGGAGGAGCGACAGACCCACGTTATAAGGAGCATCGCCCCTAAAAAGGCGGCGCTGTCCGCATCACGCCTTATCCGGCAGTGTTAAGGCGACAGGTGTTAAGGCGTTGAAACCAAGAAGAAATAGACGTGTGCATGCTAATACGAAGGTCGCGGGATCCAATCCCTGCTGCAGCGGCTGCATTTTCTATGGAGGCGAAAATGTTTGAGGCCCGTGTGCTTAGATTTAAGTGCACGTTAAAGAACCTCAGGTGGTCGGAATTTCTGGAGCCCTCCACTACAGCGTCTCTCATAATCATATCGTGGTTTCGGTACGTTAAACCCCAAGAATATATATATATATATATATATATATATATATATATATATATATATATATATATATATATATATATATATATATATATACATACCATGACTACGGGTGCAGTTATTAAGAATTATTAAGGAAAGAAGCAAGACAACTGTGAGTAAACAGATCACCGACTTCTTGTCCATGAGAAATCCCGAAGAGCACGCCCAATGCGCGCCTTTGTTTTCAGGATTTGGCCACGGTCCAACCACTTTGCCGACTGCGAGTGGTCCTCGATCGAAGCTTGTCGAACCCAACGCAGAGCTGAACTTCGTATAGCGGCCGTTCCCTAACGACATGCTCCACTGACGCGTAGCGGTTATCGCAGTGGTCACACTCTAAGGACGTTCTTCTTATGACGCGGAAGTGGGGCTTGTATATACATCACCGACGTGGGTTTCGAACGCTCGATCGATATTTGGATTCGGTGCTAAACCGTGCGGAAATGAATCTATAGACTTCACACAAGAGTGGAGACATTTGTACGATCTTCACTCTTGACCCTCCAAAAAAAAAAAAAAAACGCGACTTTCCTCTGGGACTGACTTTGCTCAAACACGCAAAATATTAACGGAGAGTCTTTCTTTCTCCTTCCCTTCCCATTTCGACCATATTATGCGGTTGCAACGTTATTCTCAGCATTTTTAGTGTTGCCTCGTCACTTGGTTTTCTTTTATTCGCTTTGTTTATCTGTCTCGCTGCTTTTTTAATACCCGTCGTTCTCTCTCTCTCTCTCTTTTTATTTCGGCCCGCAATGGGTCCTCGACTCGGTTCGTGCCTCGTCCCCGCCCCGTGTTTACGGCTCGGCGAACCTCCACGCCAAGCGTCGCCACGGGCCCGTGTTTTTTGTTGTTGGCGCCGCGTTGGCTGCGCAGAACATAAGGCAACCCTCGAGTCGCCACGTTGTCACCGTCTCTCGCACTCGGTCTCCCGCACAGCTCGTTCTCCTCCACTCGCACACCCCGCAATGCGGTTTTTGTTTATTTTTTTATATTTTCTTTCACTTCATTTCCGCGTCACTTGAGCGCACACGCCCCAGCATGACTCTTTCAGTGAGCCCCGGAAGGAAGAGAGAAAACATGTACCCTCTGTATAAGCGTAGCATACACGCACATTATTCCAGGTAAGCGCATACCCAAACACTGTTATCTTCTTTCTGCAGTGATAAGCACCGTGCATGTGTACATTGAATGAAGACTTTTTACGACTCAAAACGACGATGTTTATCGTGAGAGACGCTGTATAGGGGAGGGTTCTCGAAATTTCGGCCATCTTGGTGTTCCTTATCGTGCGCTGACATTGCACAGCACACAGTGGGCTCTTCCATTTAGCCCTGATGGAAATGCGAACGCTGTGGCTTTGCGATCAAACCAGCGACGTTAGGTCAAGCCTCATAACCACTGCAAGGACAAAAATAGTGTTTGGCCCTCTCTCTCTTTCCACTACGGCGAACGCTTTGGCTGAACGAAAGGTGTGTGTTGGTGCTCATGTATTATTATTTTTTTGTTGTTGCCGTAATCTACAGAGACCAACAAACAATGAAGCTATGAAAGGTACTGTATAGTGGCCATTATTTGTATACGTTCTAACGTTAGTGTAATAATATAACACACATGGACACGAGCTAGAGTCGATGAAAAATCAACCTGTCACAGGTAAGGACTGAACCTACTACCTTAAACTACTGTATTGAGTATTCAAATTTTGTGGTCCTACTGTCAACCAGCGGCGCTCGCAGCCACGGGGGCAAATGTATATATGTGAGATTTGACATAATTTTAAGCCATGTCATGTCATGTGGACAAAGTTCCTGTGTATAACGTCGAAAACTTAATACGTCGGTTGTAACTGTTACTGACGCCGTATAGTATTTGAAATCTGCGTATAATTGGTCACTCCATAGCGTGTCCAACTAATGGCACTGATTTAACACAGGTGTACTTTCTGGTTTGGTTTGCTCATGGTTTTGGATAGTGACGGTTGTTTGAATGCTGTTCATAATTGGTTAAAAATGACGGACGTGCTGCATTTTTTTCTGAGTTGATAACGTCCTGTCGCTCCTGTCTGCTGTAATCTTTGAAGGTTGTTTCGGGATTACTGCGCTCTGTATTACGAACCTTTTGGCTAGCGGTATGAATCATCAGTAATTACTAACGGGAATTTTCGGCTAGCGGCTAGCAGTTAGCAGTATGAATAACTAGATGAAGAAGTAAATACACATGCATGCATGTACACACACACACACACACACACACACACACACACACACACGCACACACGCACACACGCACACGCACACGCACACACGCGCGCGCGCGCGCGCGAGCTGTTTGTAGCGATTGAGCTACACCAATCACAATTCAAAGGGCGACGCAAATCTAACCACCAAAGTACACCAAGTAAGTTAATAACAGTCTCACACAACAATAACAAGCGATGAGCATTGAGCTACGGGCTCCAAATATTACAGTCAACAACACCTATACCACATAAATTAAAAAAAATCAACATTACACACAGAAACATGGCATCGCATGGAACCCACACGCGCACACATGCATGCACTTGTGTGCCGTCGTGAGCTACCTGACTGTCGTCTACTTTGATCACCATGTTGACAATAAAGCGGTTGCCCTATAGAATCGTCAAAAGAACACTTCAGTCAATCGGTATTCAAGCTTCCACTGCCTTGAAGTTGCAGCCTTGAAGGCTACAAGTCAGCTTGTTGACACGCTGGACCACGTGACATCCCGTGTTCACGGATCCTTCGCCGCTTCAAGCTTCGATCTTCCGCCAAACTGCCTCTTCGGATATAGGCAATCGGTATATATTGCACATGCATATTACGAGTAAAGGCTCGGAGTAGAGCTTAAGGGAAAAGTCTTGAATTCTGCCCTTGTGTGGCGCATACTGTCTCGTAATGTCTGATTCTGTTAATATTACGAAGTTACTCACTCTCCCCCCACTCACCCCTTGCTATACTACCTTCTCTAGCTTTGGTCGTGCCCGGAAGAAATAGTTCAAGTAATGCAAGCGTATGTAAAACACGAAGACACTTTCTTCGTTTTAAGTCGAGCGTCTTTAGCTGTCAATTGCACCAAACCAAACAAACATGAAACTAATCAATCAGTAAATCAAAGAAGCGACCAATTGGTCTATCAGTCAAGCAAATTATCAAGTAGAATCAAGCAAACAAAAAACATGTAAGCAAATGAGCGCGAGAGCACGCGAAAACGTTTCAAGCAACTGTCGCTCCTTCCGGCAGCAAAACAGTGTGCCCATTAGCGTCTGTCGCTCGTATGTTACAGGTCGGACAATTAGGCCGCGGCTGGAATTCGGAGCACTACAGCGGTATCCGCTGGTGTGACGACGGATAAATACACACAAGCATTCGCTGCGCAGCACGCAGTTAGTGAGGCTGAACGTGGGAAATTTGCCCATTCGCCAAGAAATCTCCCGCTCGAAACATTTCTTATTGTCGTCCGCGCAGGGACAGTGTTTGCGGGTAAGTACGCTTCTCCTTCCAAGCGCTTCGTGAAACAAAGAAACTATAGGCGTATTGCCAAAGGCACTCCACCGGACTCCGTTGGAGAGAGAGGGTGGCAGAGAGGGAAAGGGAGAGAGCAACACATAATGAGGAGCACACGTGAACGGGCGGACAGACAGATAGATCACGACGTCGGCGACTAGACTGTATACCTCTAGTCCACCTTTTTGTCTAGGAAGATAACGCCACCAAGCCCTGGTACAAACTGTGATTGCACGTTAAAAATTTGCCGCTGGAAATACATCGGTGTATACCGTCCTGTTGCTGTCCTTGCCGTAAGACGATCATAGTATGGCATATATCCTCTTCTTATCAAACGAAATAATTAAATGAGGAACACCTCGCGTCTCTTCCCATAGTCTTCTTCTCACGGTATATATACGTGAGGCCGACTTTATCTGTGCTGCAAAAGATAACCATACGAGTCAGAACTTTCTCTCCCTCTCCATCTTTAGCGTCTATACCTAAATATTTCATGGTATCACGAAAGCAGCGCGGCTATACATTAAAACAACGACAACAACAACAACAAAAAAACAAAACTGCAGCGATGCACAAAGTTTACGAGCAGCATAAGACTATACATTATTCACCATCTCGGACGGAGGCTATACGACTCTTCCTTCACGGCTCATGCCCGTTCCGACCGCTCCTCTTCCTCCACTCTTGGTCAATCTACAGTCGCTCGTAGACTAACCGACGAGACGTTGCAGTAATGTCACGTATATGTATACGTTTTGCTGCTCACTGCTGCTTCCCGGGCTTCCATCTGGCCCGGACATCCAAGAGGTGGTCATCGCGCTAATGGCCTCTTCCTATTGTGCGCGCCCACTGCGCGCATACGATATATATCCTCCGCTTAAAACCACTGCTCGGAACTGTACGCGACTGATTACTGTCGCCCGCAGCGCCCTCTATGTAATATACCGCATTCTATACTGCGGAGCACGGCCTCATTAGTACTCCAGACGGGACAGCAGTTTGCGGAAATGTGGAGGAGACACGTATGCGGTGACCAATGGGCGATGCGTAAAAAGGGATGGTGAGCTATGCTCCATATGCGCTCCTCTTGTTAGGAATGATGGGGGCATACAGTTAGCGGAAAGACGGAGCAGACTCCTGACGTGAAGCAGAGTTATGCTCTCCTATGCTCTCCAAGGAACATATACAGGGACTAGTATTGCTCCAGCTTCCTTATAGCACGTGTATATATATATATATATATATATATATATATATATATATATATATATATATATATATATAGTGTGTTATAGGGCATGAGCCAACGACTTGTATACTGGTGGAAAAAGAAAGAAATGCAAATGCACGTATGATTACTCCACAGACATACACATATTAACGTTTTGACCGGGGCCCGGTCACAAGTTCTTTGTGAGTGCGGTCCTTTGTAGCAAACCTCTTTACGCGGACATTGTGCCGTCCCTCAAAAAAAAAAATGTCACGTGACAAGTATGGAGAAAGAAAGGTATGATAAGATAGAAAAGGGGGTGACACTATGAAGCTTGTAAAATTGAGAAACAGAATAGCTAGGTGGTGAGGTTGAGAAAGATTTGATCACATGCATGACGGATAATGGAGGGTGGCGCGGTTGTGACGTGGGTTAGATTCATCCACCCATGATAGTGCTATTAGTGTATAAGGGGAATGCATGAAACAGTTGGCTGGAACATATATATATATATATATATATATATATATATATATATATATATATATATATATATATATATATATATATATATATATATATATATATATCTGCTCTTCTTTTTATGAAAAGGGCGACCCACTAGAAGGCGCTGGAGAGGACGAGCCACTGTTCGAAGGCTTTGCCACAACTACCCCGGGTACGAAAACGGAGCCGTCTGGCGACCTAACAGCTGGTTACAATGAGCGGGTCATGGTAGGCCTTGAGGCGCTCCACGTTAACAATGTCGCGTCCTCGACGGCGCATGTCCGAAGATGGTTCGATGGGCTCAATCAAGTAGTTGACAGGGGAAGTACGTTCGACGACGCGGCAAGGGCCTTCGTATTTCGGCAATATTTTTGAAGATAGGCCCGTCGCAGTGGTAGGGATCGAGAGCCAGACGAGCGCTCCAGGGAGGAACGTGGGCGCAGTAGTGCTGGCGTCAGCGTGAATGCTTTTTTGCCGCTCTTGATCGTGCGCAGTAAAGGTCTTTGCAAGCTCTCGACACTCTTCAGCAAGCTTGGCTGTAGCAGAAATAGGCGCCCACTCAGACGGATCTGGCCTGTACGGAAGTATCGTGTCGATGGTGTGTGACGGGTGCCTTCCATATAATAAAAAGAAAGGTGAAAAGCTAGTAGTGCTCTGAGGGGCGGTATTATATGCGTAGGTGACGAAGGGTAGAATGGAATCCCAATTTGTGTGATCGGTGGCGACGTACTTGGAGAGCATGTCGCCGAGCGTACGGTTGAAGCGTTCGGCGAGGCCATTCGTCTGCGGGTGGTCAGCAGCAGTTTTGCGGTGAACAACGTTGCACTATTTGAGAATGGCTTCAGCGACTTCAGACAGGAAGACGCGGCTTCGGTCACCAAGTAGTCTCTGGGGTGGACCGTGTCGCAGAATGAATCGTTGGAGCAGAAAGGAGGCCACATCGCTCGCTGTAGCCGCGGGGAGAGCGGCCGTTTGGGCGTATCGCGTGAGGTGGTCCACAGCGACAATGGCCCAGCGGTTACCAGCCGACGTTAGTGGAAGTGGCCCATGCAAATCGATGCCAACGCGCCCAAAGGGCCTGGCTGGGCAAGGTAAGGTTGCAGACCTACCGGTGACAGGTGCGTTGAAGCTTTGTGGCGTTGACAATCTATGCAGGAGCGAACGAATTTCTGCACGTAGCGGTACATGCCGCGCCAAAAGTACCGTTGGCGAATGCGGTGGTAAGTCTTCGATACCCCGGAGTGCGCACATTGCGGATCAGAATGAAAAAAATTCGCATATGTCAGAGCGCCGACTGCGAGGTATGACTAGTAGCCACGGCGGTCGTCACCCTTGTAATTGCGCCTGTGGAGGAGGTCGTCGCGAACGGCGAAATGGTGGGCTTGACGACGCAACGCGCGAGTGGATGGAGTGGATGGATCAGTCAGCAAGTTCATCAGTGAGGCAATCCATTGATCCTTGCGCTGTTCAGTAGCAATGGCATTAATGCTAATGGAAGAAATGGCAAGGTGAGACGCTGAGTTGTGGGAATTGTCGTCAGGCAAGGGCGCGCGACAGGGCGTCGGCGTCAGCATGTTGCCTTCCATTGCGGTACAGCACGTGGATGTCGTAGTCTTGCAGGCGAAGTGCCCACCGGGCGAGACGGCCTGAGGGATCTTTCAATGACGACAACCATGCAGCATTGAGACAACCATGCAACGTGATGGTTGGTGACGACATCAAATGGGTGGCTATTAAATGAAGTCGGAACATTGTAAGGGCCCAGACGATTGCCAAACATTCCTTCTCGGTGACGGTGTAATTATTCTCGGCCTTAGTTAAGCGTACGGCTTGCATACGCCACGACATATTCCGGGAACCCTGGTTTGCGCTGCGCAAGGACAGCGCCGAGGCCGACACCACTGACATCCGTGTGTACCTCTGTAGGGGCTGTAGGGTCGTAGTGGCGGAGTATGGGAGGTGACGTCAACAAACGACGGAGCATTGTGAAAGCGTCGTCGCACTGTGATGACCACGAATGGTGAGGCCCGTTGCTTCTGAGGAGCTTCGTCAGCGGCGATATGATAGTCGCGAAGCTTCGAATGAAGCGCCGAAAGTAGGAACACAGCCCTACGAAACTGCGCAGTTCCTTGAAGGATGTCGGCTCGGGGAACTCGGTCACGGCCCGAAGCTTGGCTGGATCAGGGAGAATTCCGTCCTTGGACACGACGTAGCCGAGTATTGCCAGCTGCCGAGCTGCAAATCGGCACTTCTTCAGGTTCAGTTCCGGACTGGCGTCACTCAGACGCATTAAAACATGCCGAAGGCGTTGAAGATGCGTCGAGAAGTCTAGAGCGAAAACGACGACGTCATCGAGGTAGCACAGGCACGTGTATCATTTCAGGTCACGCAGAACGGTATCCATCATGCGCTCAAAGGTGGCGGGCGCATTGCACAGCCCAAACGGCATGACGTTGAATTCGTACAAGCCATCGGGGGTGACAAAAACTGTCTTCGGTCGAGCGTCCTCAGCCATAAGTACTTGCCAGTACCCTGAGCGCAAATCGAGGGATGAAAAGAATTCTGCTCTTTACACGCTGTCAATCGCGTCATCTTAACAATTTGGTGGAGAGTGCTGAGAATACTGTCCTTCAAACATCTTCGGTTCGCATTCGATGCCCTTGGAGCTTCGATCCCGTATCGCGCCTTCTACCATGCACCAAGACGCCGCTCAGCAAACGCTTCCTCCTACGCCGACGCCATGTCCCGGTGTCCCCCGCATCTGCGACCCTCCTGTCTTCACCGGCGCGGATGGCACCGACGTCGAGGACTGGCTCGCCATGTACGAACGCGTGAGCGTCCCCAACCATTGGGACGAGGCAGGTATACTCGGCAACCTGGTTTTCTACCTCGCGGGTGCGGCCGGCATGTGGTACAACAACCACGCATCCGATTTCCCGACTTGGTCCGCTTTTAAAACCGCCGTCAGCGACGTGTTCGGCCGTCCTGCCGTTCGTAAGCTGCAAGCCGAACAGCGGTTTTGTGAACGAGCACAGCAGACCGGCGAGTCCTTCACAAGTTACATCGAGGACATCCTTGACTTGTGCAAGAATGTCGACCTGAACATGTCAGAAGCTGACAAAATCACGCATGTTCTAAAAGGCATCGCCGACGATGCCTTCACCATGCTCCTGGCCAAGAACCCTCGCACTGTGGCGGAAGTCATTACATTATGCCAAAGTTACGACGAGCTGCGGCGGCAGCGCTTGATGACCCGTCGACCGCCACCATGTGATGCTGATCTCTAGGCTTTGTCAGCAGTTCCTGACCACACAACCTTGCTCGCCGAAGTCAAGTTGTTCGTGCGTGAGGAAGTTGCCCGCCGGGTCTCCTTACTGGCCTTTGCTACCTCGCACCTCCACCAAATTGTTAAGACGTTTATTGGCGGACACTCGTCGATGATACACGACAGCCACAGTCAATGCGGGGACCGACTCTGCACGAGCTGCTCTTCTTCTTATGAAAAGGGCGACCCACTAGAAGACGACGACCCACTGTTCGAAGGCATTGCCACAATATATATATATATATATATATATATATATATATGTGTGTGTGTGTGTGTGTGTGTGTTTGTGTGTGTGTGTGTGTGAGTGAGTGTGTGTGTGTGTGTGTGTGTGTGTGTGTGTGTGTGTGTGTGGGTAACGTAAGTAGGTAGTGACTGAAGGTAGAGGCTGATGAGGAAGAAGTGAGAGTAGAACATCATGGAGTATGGGCCACGCCACGTCTCCCAGTCATCATAGCGTCACAGGACAATTTTAATGAGGTCTTCCCCGGTTCTCAGTGATTGCCGCTTTTCGTGAGGACACTCAGGAGGCACCGAACGGGTGTTCGTATACGTGCATATCGTGTTGGCGACGTTACACACTGCATCCCTTCTGAATCCCCCTAACAATTTCATTCTCGATCTTAATCTGCTCTTTTTTTGGCTTATCATTCGGTGCGTGCTCCCGGCACCAACGAGTTGCGCCCCCCCCCCCCCAACCAACCAACAACCAAACCACAGACACGCAATGTCGTCGGCAAGCATGCAACTGCTCCCTTCTCCCCCTCCCCCCGCCTCCTTCTCGGTGTAGGATAACCCCCTTCGGCAGAAGACAACCCCGCTGGAGCGTAACCCGCTCCCCTGTGGTAGGGTGTTATTTCGCAGAAACGTGAACCGGTCATTTTAGCCCCGTAAATGACAATATGAAATGCGAAGAACGAAGTATCAGCAACCACCCTCTAACGATCGAGCCAACCTGAAGAATGTAATTGAAGGCGTGGCGCACTGGAAGGAATAGCGCTATGAAAAAAATCGAAATAAATAAATGGAAAGAAGGAAGGCACAAGGGCGAGAGAGAGAGAAGAAACAGGCGAAAGCGCAAAGACGAACTGCAGGCGAATCAAAGCCGGCCGCTCCACGTCTGGTCTCTGTCCCTTCTGCCGACCATTTATCGGCGAGAACCTCCCCCCCCCTTCTTTCCCCTCTTTTCCCTTCTTTCACCTCCTCGTCTCCCCTTCCTTCTGCGCTCCTCTGCTCTCTCCAGGACTGAGACCGCGCAGGCGCTCTCAGCCCCAAAGGATACAATCAATACAATGTATCTATTCTGCTCTTGCTAAATAAAGCGGTGCAGTGCGGTGCAGACCGGAGCCAGCCCGTCTGCACCGCACTGCACCGCGATCACGGATTGATCCCCACGTGCCGGTGTGGCGCTGCTTGTGTCGGCTTCAGAGGACTCGGACTGGGGTTCGTTTATTTTTAATAAAGTTGTTCTCTCTCTCTCTCTCTCTTGACTTCCTATGCATGACGGCGCCCAAACGGTCGCGGGACGCATGGCTTCAGGGACCATATTCACGAAAACATCTCCTAAGAGAAATTTTCGCAAGATCTTCGCATTTTCGAAAGAGAACATTTCAACCAATCACGATACTGCGACGTATCGTGAGTGAAGCCGGCTTGCCGGATGGAAGCTCTGTGAATACGGCCCAAGTTCCAGATCGATTTAGTTTACGCAGATATCTTCAGTTATTTCGCCGTAATTGCGTAGTTTCATGGTTATGGCACAGTTTCTCAAAGTTGAAGATTCGAAAACCGTGTGGGTGAGAAATATGATTGGCAAACTGAAATGAACCTGACCGGCACATTGGTTTGTCGGGAATTCGAAGCTGCGCGGAGAGAAATGCGAGAACATTTCCGCATTCGTACAGACCGCAGCGCAGGTGGAGCTGATTGAGCTTGACACACCTGGTGGCGTTAGTCGCCGCCCGATCTACAGGGTACAGCCACATACATCCATCCATCCATCCATCCATACACCGCACGCGGCAGAGCTCCGCAAGCAACCGACGCTGCCGCTGAGACCACGTGATGCCGCCAAGTGCGTCACGCCGACGGTGGCGCCGGCGTTTCCGGTGGTGGCCATCGAGGCCGATACAATCGTTCTCGTGGGGCACGTTCAGTCACTCCGAATTCTGGGCATTTCATTAGCGAAGGTAACTGACCAATGGGGAAAGAATTAAGACTCACGAGCAGAGCCACATTGTTTCATGACCGTACCACTCGCTTCATGGCAGCTCGCATTCAGTGGGTGGCGCCAGTTTATTGAGGTTCAACCCGCTAACCATCACATTGACCTCTGAAAGTATAAAATTTGAGTTTCTTGTCAGTCACGAATTGACGTTTAAGCATGGAATTCAGCTTTGTCCTTTTTTTCTTCTTTTTTTAGGACTCGTTTTGTACAAACTCAAATACCGCCACGTTTGAGCCAATCAGAGCAGGTCGTGGCAGCCCTGCGAACCAATCGGAGTTTACAATTAGGATGACGTGTCCCGAAATACGGCTAGACTACGAGGGCCTCCTCAGCGGCGTCTGAACCACATGGTTGCTAATTGGAACTGAAGTGTAATATGCTTATCGTAGCACCTCTTATCTCATGTGAAGTTTTCTTAAAGTGGTGCTGCAGATAATATGACGTACTTGACTTAATAACGAGGTGTTCGTACTCGTATGTTTCAGCTAACATATTACAGACAGCCATGTTTGTTTCAGCTAACATATTTCAGCGTAATATTACGAAAACAAAACACATGCCATACGCGTGTCGAATTGACCCGGTATTGTTCTGAACCGTACGCAGCATGACAGCATATTTCTCCAATCAATCTAGCGAGATAATTAACGAACATGGCTTAAGTAACATTTCAGTAAGTACCTCAAGTGAAAAATGGTCAATGCGAAAAGTCACTTGTTACGAAACGTCGTAATATTTTGTACATGTTAAGATATCCGCCAATCCGACGAGCTTGGTAGTTGACAAAGGTTGCTTAATAAAGCTTCAAAATTGTAAATCAGTCGAAAATTATTCAATCGAAACTTGTAATGTTCAGCACTTATTTCATCTATGTCGAATTTTTTTTTTGGTATCAGTTCTTAGTTGTTAGGCTGTTCTTGGCTAACAGGCAGAAAAATAGTCACAGTGTTCTTTAGAGTGGGCGAAATTCAAACAAACGCATATTTCGCGCAAGCAAGCTGAAACACCCGGTGTATGAAATCGGTTTGCCGCTGAGTAATAACAACAGGCTTTCCATTGCTTCATGAGAATAGTCTAGCACCCCGTAGTTATAGTTTGGTTTTTCTCACTGGTCGTATATCAGAGGTTCCCACTGTACTTCAAACTGCCACGGCGCACAATGTAATGCAGCCGCCACCAGACGCCGAATATTTTTATTAGATTCTCATGTACGCGCCCACAGAGGCGCGATCGACAGATCGAACGCACGCCGAAAACAGCGCGTGATGACTAGCCTGTATCGATTCTTTCCTTTCTACTATACATACTCTGACGTGTAGTAGAGCCTGCACCAACATGCGTTTCCCGTGACTGCACTCATTTCGGATCGGTCGATTGTGGGGAGTGAAGTATATACGGGCACGGAAACAGGCATACACTGTGCGTTAATAAGATTGAAGTCCTGTTTTCAGCAAATACCCTTGGGAATGAAGTACGAAGATGAAGATCAGAGAGTTGTTATTTGATTAGGTAGATTTATGTGGCCCACATTATGAGCAGCCCACTATAGATAGTCTGTCTAATAGTTTTCATACTCAACCGTAACATAAATGAGTTCATTAAGGGAAATATATACGGGCACGGCAACAGGCATATACTGCACGTTAATAAGACTGAAGTCCTGTTTTCAACTAATACCCTTGGGAATGAGGTACGACGATGAAGATCAGAGAGTTGTTATTTGATTATGTAGATTTGTGTGGCCCTCATTATGAACAGCCCATTATAGACAGCCTATCTAATAGTTTTGATATTTAGCAGTAACATAAGTGGTTTCATTAAGGGTCCAACACCTAAGGGCGCTTACTTACAGCCCCTCCAACATAGCAGCGGGTCAGCGAAGGCGCTGTAATCCTGTTTTTCTGCATCGGTCGTGCACGGGTTACGAGGAGGGGTTGCTCAAGAATGGGCCTTTCGATGTCATGATGAGTACGCCCTTACTCTAGCATAAAAGTAGCGAAACAAGCCTTTACCTGGGAGACTTTCGTTCTAGCCCTAGCGGTTGTCCTCGTAGGCGAGCGCCCTAGGAGGGCATGGGCAAGGGCTACTCTTTCCCTCGTAACAGAAGAAGGGGGTGCTCCAACGAACGTTCACCCCCCACCCCCCTCTGAAGGAGAACTCTGCGCACTGTAAGCTTTCCTAGACGGCAGAGCGCAGTACAGGAAAATAAAGGGGGAGGGTGAGGAGGTTTAACGTGCAAAACCTTCATATGACAGCGAGTCACTCCTTAGTGTGTGACCGAGGATTTATCATGACCAAGTTCTTTAACGTGTACCGTAAATGTGAGTATACACATTAGCGTTTCTGATATTAAATTGAATTTTCATTTGCCGAACATAGACCCGATCGGTGGTCTAGTGGGCCATGGTGCTGGAGGACTGCTGAATCGAATGTCACGCAATTTATTCCCATGGTTGCGGCGGCCGCGTTTTGGGTGGCGGCGCAATGCTACAGAATCGCGTGCACATGTTTCAGTGCGCGTTCAATAACCCCCAGGAGGTCCTGATTTCTGGAGTCCTCCATTACGGCGTCCCCCACAATTACACTGTGTTTCTGCGACGTAAAACCCCGACAAGTATTACATTTATTTCTATAAGGCCAAACATTAAACCAATCAAGTTGAGGAGTGTCTCACTTCACGGCATGCACCTTAAAACCACATGGCGGTTTTGGCACCGAAAAAAAAAAGAAAAGCTGCAAAAGCCGTATCGCTACGTACTTTGCAGTCTTCGCCGTGCTGCATGGTTTTAGGTACACGCTTGCCGCACACAGATTGCAGTCCGCGCTGCTTGCGGCGTACTGTCTGTTTTACTTTGTTTTGTTTCATTGCATTTCCTTCTGGGCATCCTCTGCCTTCAACTCTTTGCGAGAGCAGTGCAGAAGGGACTGCGGTACAGGAATCTCGGCTGCCGACGAAGCAAGGGGAGGTCCCCGGCATTTGGAAAGGGCCATAAATCGAGACGCAGAGCCAATTTGGCCGCGAAGGTAAATCGAACAGCTTCTCAGGAGATGGGAGAGAGAGAGAAAGAGAAGGCGGATAGAGATCGTGTAAGAGAGGAGTGTTCTTGAAGGGTTGGATGGTAGGAAGGGTAGGATGGATGGTAGGTAAGAGAGAGAGAAAGAGAAGTTAGATGTGTGTGCAAGGAAGAAAGAGGATAAGAGAGAGAAGGTAGGAAGGTTAACCAGACACCTGTCCTGTACGCTACGCCGGAGAAATGGGAAAGTAAAAAGATGAAGAGAGTGGGCAGGAAAGAAGGAAATAGATGCAATGACGCGTATGAGGCGTTGGTACTACATGTACAATCATTGGGTAAGGGTATTTAGAGAAACAGTGAGGAATGGCAGAGTGCGAGCCAGATGAACTTCAGAGATATATTTGCGTGCGAGCACGCACCTGAAGGCAGCGTGAGTGGGAGAGGTGGTGAGAGAGAGAAGGCGAAGAGATCTGTGAGTGAGGAAGGAGTGTTAGTGAAGGGGAGGAGGACTAGAAAGAGAGAGCTTCCTGTATGCGAGAGTATATCTACAAACATCGAGTGTTCGGCTACAGTAAGTAGCCTATCTGTTGTGTGCACATGCGTGTAAAGGGTGGAGGAGTGCTGGAGAGAGTGTTAACACGAAAGCGTTCGAATGTATCAGTGTGTATGCGAGGAAGAGAGGGCACTGACTTTGCTATTTCGTTGCACCCGCTCACTGGTCTGTTCGTTGTAATTGAACCGCGAGCAGTGTATGGTAAGAAACACACAAGACGCGTCTGCTCTCTGTCGATTTGTCGGGCGCAGTTTGTCGATCTGTCATCTGCTCTTTGTCGATTGGTCGTCTGCTCGTTTTCGTTTCGTCGTCTGCTGTGTTTCCCGACGCAGTAGTGCACAGCATTAGCGAAATTGCAGTGGGAATAAGAAAAAAAAAAAAACGACCGAACCTCGAGACGACGGGAATCAAAGCAAGCGGCGTGTGCGTAGCGTCAAGCACTTAGCGTGTTTTGTGTCCTTTTGTTATCTTCTCCACTTTTGCGACATTATCGGTGAGCGTAAACAGGAGCAGTTTGCCTGGTATAGGGTGTAGTATGAGAATCGCCTACACAGGGTGCAGCAAATATGCTAGGCTCGAATTAAAAAAGAAAAAAAATAATAACGACAACAATAATTTCGTGCGAAAACATCCGATAGAATAGTACTCAGATAATTTAGAATACTCTAATATACTCATAGGTGCTGATAAGAGCACATGAGTCCAATTACAGTTGAATCTAAGCGTCGAAGAAAATCAGCTGAATAGACATTTCTTAAGTGCATTTGCCCGTGTACTCAGATTTGGGTGCACGTTAAAGAACCCCAGGTGGTCGAAATTTCCGGAGCCTTCCACTACGGCGTCCCTCATAACCATATGGTGGTTTTGGGACGTTAAACCCCACAAATCAATCAATTAAGTGCATTTGCGTGTGGTGAGAGTGGTTCGATTGGTTTGATCAGGCCTAACGGCTGCAGCGAGTTTGGTGAGGACTGATATAAACTTTGGATGAGGTGGAGAGTGAAGGGGTAATCATTCTTCCACTATCACTTTATCTCAATGAATTCACCTACAGTGTTATCTAGCCACTGTCAGTCGATACTATGACGGAAGATCGTTCTTTTTTGTTTGTTTTTAAGCTGAAAAACGTCGGAGCCATTCAACCCTGTGAAGGAAAATGAGCGGCGGAGTAGGCGTGCGCTATCCCGCCTCCGCTCTCGTCGGTGGTCTTCACAGGCGCGCTGCCGTTCTATGAAGGCCTGACCACATGCACGTACGCATCAACGGGTAGAGTGTAAGCGCGTGGATTTCCGACGCGGCGCCGCGCCCTCTCCCAAACGGAGAGAGTGGGCGCGCAGCTTCGCGTGGCGGCGCTGCGTCAGGAAGCCTTGAGTTGTTCGGAAGATTCCAAGCTGAGCGGTTGTGTCCCCCGAGACCTCCGACACCAGCGTAGCTCCTGCCGACTGGTTCGCCCTCCGCGGTCTCCTGACGCCGTGTAGCTCTCGCATTGTGGCACCCCGCCCTTGGACTGCTTCGACCGGATCCCCACTTCCCTATCTCCTTCTATTTTCCGTCGCTTGCCTCTCTATTTCTTCATATATTTCCTTCTATTCTTTTATCCCTCCTTACCCCCATCCCTATAAGGCACTGCGCCGTGTCGCCTATAGGAAGACAGAAATTAGGTGCCTTCTTCCTTTCCTTACAACCACTACCAACGGGAAGCCTCGAGTTGCTCGGAGGATTCCAAGCTGAGCGGTCGTGTCCCCCGAGACCTCCGACGCCAGCGAAGCTCTCGCCGACTGGTTCGCCCTCCGTGACCTCCTGACCCTGTGCAGCTCTCGCCGTGTGGTGCCCCGTCCTCGGAATTCTTCGACCGGCTCCCAACTTTCCTATCTCTTTCCTTTTCTGTCGCGTGTCTGTCCCATTTCCTTACCTATATCTTACCGCTACTCTTTTTACCCCTCCTTCCCTACGAGGCACGGCGCCGTGTCGCCCAAGAGTCAGACAGAAATTAGGTGCCTCTTTCTTTTTCTCAAGAACCACTCGTTCATACAGGAAGCCGGGCGGAGACGAGCTGAAACGACCATGCGTACGTGTTGAAACGTGTCAGGGCGTGGCGAATTCATGACCAATTAATGCCTACCCCCATCCCCCCCCCAAAAAAAAACATTGACCATGTAAACTGATGGCATCACCGTGTGGCGTACGTCTTGATGTCGGCGTGACGTCACGAATTTAGGTGATATCAATAAAAGACGTCGCGTCATTATTCACCTTGACGTCATCTGCGACGTCATTATTGGAGAAGGTCACTAAAAGGCATTCTTGGGCTAGCTGGTGCATGGTGCACACGTGGTTCACTTTTGGTTTGTGAATGGGCGTCAAATCAAGGAAGATTCTCGTTTGTTCCGTAGTAATAATTGGATTATTTGCACTAATCGAGGCCGCCCACGCAGATGGCAGGACTCGCTCGCTGGATTCCGTGCCGACTGGTTGTGCCCTCACGATCTCCGACGACAGCGTAGCTCTGGCCGACTGGTTTGGACCTACGCCACCTCCTGCCACCGTTCCCCAACGACGACGACAGCGTAGCTCTACGCCATCTCCTGTGGCCGACAAGAGCTCTCGCCAGTGGTGCCCCGTCCTCGGACTCCTGCAAACGTGTCCTTCTTTCCTGTCTTCTTCTCACTTCCGTCGCTCCCTGTCCCACCACCTCGCTCTCTCCCTCTCTCTCTCTACCTGTTAATCCTATCCTTTTATTCCCTTCTCTACCCCCATCCCTCGTGAGCTACTGTTGGGGTGTTCTCCCCTTGAGAGAAAGTTACGGGGCTCACTTTTCTCTTCTTTTCTATATAAAATCACCCCCTCCCCCCACGCAGACGGCAGAGAGGCGTGGACGAGTTATGAAAGTGACGCTCTTATCTGTATTCTCATTCGGGAGCATGACTTAGCGTCTGTCGGGGAAGGAAAAGGGAAGAGATACCGTCGCCCTGGTCAAAAGGCGCCGTGAGGAATGCGTATCCAGGCTACTACCAAAGCCGGTCGTCCAGTCGAAACAGGCGCCGACACATAAAAAACCGGACGCTTCGAGCTTTGTGACATCGTGTTTCAGCAGTATAAGAACGTGAAAATTCTGGCAGAACGTCGGCCTTCTTTTTTTATTCTATGAATAAATGACATGTCGCTTGATATTTTGGATGGAAATAGGTAGCTCCTACTTTTTGGTCTAATTAAAACTCGTGTTCGCGGTGCTATATGACATCTATTTCGTAAAACCGCTGCGGTGATATCGACGACGCCATGATGCATTTTTATACGTGCTTGCTTATATAGTGCTTTTTATTGTGTATTTGCCACCCGTATTTTTTTCTTTACTGCGCCAGAACTCATATCCTGCATATGTTATTGTATCACAGCACCTCCGTAGCGTCCTTCTACTAGCAGCATTGAATAATAAATATGTATCTCCTCATCGGGCAAGCTCAAACACATGTGAGCATAAGCTCATATTCCATGCGCTTCGGCCTCCATGTTTTCTTTGTTTTTTTTTTCTTCTTCTGCACTTCCCCTGTACACTGTTACCTTAACGGCTGGATCGGGTTTCCGTGTGGGCACAACACACGCAAACAAAAACAAACCGCGAACTGCACTCGCTCCGTGCGCACCACGCGAAAGCCGACCCCCGGCCGGTGGGGCACGTTGTCGACGCGAAGAGCAGCGCATGAAAATCGATGAGGGCGCTATTACGGCTTAAAGCCGAGGCGAGGTTGAAAAGGATGAAGAGCGCCAATTTACGAAAATAGGATCGCATTTATCATCGATGTCCACCATAGGTAAGGCAGAACGAAAAAAAAATCAAAATGGAGAGGGGGGTCTTCAACGAAGGGGACCGGGTAAGGAGGTGAAATGAGGGTAGAACCAACGTTACTAGTTCTACTAACGTTGGGTAGATTGATTGATATGTGGGGTTGAACGTCCCGAAACCACCGTATGATTCTTTGGGTAGGACAGTTTGCGCAAGAGTAAGCTTATGCACGGATTATCGAAAGTACGCCCGTAGGGGCTTTTTCGGGAGTGAGAGTGTGTTACGAAAACTTTGCCAGAGGAGAGAGGTCAGTCTGTACGGCTTTCAAAAAAAAAAAAAAATCTCGAGACGATGAAGACGACGTCACCTATAGCGAAGGTGGTATGTGAGGACGTCTTGACCAGCTGTCAGCTCGTATAGACTATTTCACCTGAGACACGAGCGCCGCTACCTTGGGCTGTTAAGCCGATGTTTTCTTGTTTTTAGATGCGGAGCATCTAATACTCGAGGCTTGTAGTGCGGCGCCGTCCGCAAGCTTCCTCCTCCTTCTTCCACCATCTGTGCATCCCTTCCTCCTCTACACACCGCGCGCGCTTCACTCCTCCACCATCTGTGCACCTTCCTCCTCTACACACCGCGTGCGCTTCTCCTCTTCACGAACATTCGCTAGCTGTATAATGTAGCGCGCATGCGCCGTCACGCTTCGAGAACATCGGCAGCTGACGCGCGCGCATGCGCGGTCGCGCTTCGAGAACATCGGCAGCTGACGCGCGCGCATGCGCCGTTGCGCTTCTCCCCCTTCTCGAACATTCGACAGCTGACAGTGCATGCGCCGTCGCGCTGTATATATACTCAAGGTCGGCGCTCGCTCGCTCAGTTGCCGCTCGTCGGTTGGTTTGTACGGCGCGTCGACGTCCAAGGTCGCGGTGAAATTAATTCCAACGAATCCACAAACACAATGATCGACGTCGCTTCGACCAGCGCCGCCCTTTAGCATACGTGTGTACGTGTTCACTCATTTAACACCCCATTTCACAACCACGTTAACCAATTTAGCCATCGACCCAAGTAAGTCGCACTTTAACACCCCGTTAACCAATTATATGCTCCGCATCCTCCTCAGTGTTCCCCCGAGGGAAGCTGCGGGCAATTTTTTTGTATATCGGCACATGGATTAACACGGTCAGTTAATATTTTAAGCACCAACTGAACCATCTTCATACGTATACGCGTCTGACATAACACCGTTCGCCAATATGGCGGCACTGAAAGTCCCCGTAAAGTAGTCTATAGTACCTTTAAGATGGCGTGCTACTTCCTGTGCTTCTAAATACCCCCTCATCACAACACTGCATGCCCACCACTCCCCCCTATTCTTAAAAGAAAACTCTGAATCTAGTTTGCGGAATCTGGTTTAAAATTACGAACTTATGTAGCTATTACTGTGAAAGAATCAAGTAAAAAAATCAGTGAGATATCGTTTAGGCACAGGCTCTCTTACTTTATTTCATTTACCGTATAACACCCTTATATAACAACTCTTGTACAACACACCCCGCATAACACGCCCCCAAAAATATTTCTGATTACGCCACTGTGCCTAGAAGTAGTGTTAGAGCATCTCGAGCACTCCAGCGAGCACTAGCCCCTTCCTTGCGGCGAAGGCAACTAGCGAAAGCCAATGGGTCTCATCCTTCAACCACTGCGGCTTGGCTCGGCTTCACTTGTATTTGGTTGTACTCTCGCATTTGGTTTGCACTGTAGGTTTGCTTTTAAAACTCGGAACGCGCCGCGAGCGCCTCGCCTCGGACATGTTTCCGTCGGTCGACGGTGCGTTAATAAATAGGTGCTGCGTCTGTTCTCACTTTCTTTTTCTTTACTTATGTATAGTCTTATCGTTCTTTCTTCCATCATTCAATGGCGTCAGTGGGAAATGATTAGACCTGGTTCTATCGAAAAAAAAGAAAGAAAGAAAGGAAGAAAGAAAGAAAAAGAAATAGGAAGAAAACTACGTATGTAAGACCATTGTATTAGAAGGGCTGCTGGAAGAAGAGAGTAATAGAAAGGCTTGAGCCGAATAAAGCAAAATTGTTAAATATAAGCATAAGCTCACCGTCCAGAGAAGCAGGAAGGCCGGGAGTGCGAACCAGTCAACAAGAGAGAGGAGATGCAACAAATAAACAACCTGACAACAAATAATAACGGGAGGAGACAAAGGGTATGAAAGTCTGCGGGACAAAGAGAGAGGGGGGTGGTTTCGTTGGAGTCACGAGACTTGCTGACTACAGCTTCGGTCATCCGAAAGTAAAATAAGAGCGAGCGAAAGAAATGAAAGGAAAGAGAACGTGGCGGCGAAGAGAAGGTCGTTCACCCCTTCGAGCCATCGTCTGCTAGACGCCCAGAAAGCAGAAGACGAGCTGCTGAGAGTGGAGAGCAGAAAGAGAGAGATGGAGCGGGTTATGCGGCCAGAGCCAAGCCAAGACAAGCCCCGGCGTCTTGTTTCGCCCGGCAGCGCTGTCAGATCAGGGTGTGCTGCGGTGAAGCCCGCATGGCTGTCGCGCGACCGGCTTCTTATAACTTGTCTTTCCGTCTCCCATCTTGCAACGGCTCCCGAGAGCAACACATCTTTTTTTTTTTTACCCGCGACCAGTGTGTCATGGATCATATTAGCGTGGATGTTCCTCTTCGATACCTGCTTTCTTCAATGATGTCAAAAACTTGACAGACAGACAGACAGACAGACAGACAGACAGACAGACAGACAGACAGACAGACGGAGGGGCAGACAGACAGACACAGATAGATAGATAGATAGATAGATAGATAGATAGATAGATAGATAGATAGATAGATAGATAGATAGATAGATAGATAGATAGATGAGACATAGTGAGATGTCTCGGTGAGACAACTCAGTGACTGCATTGATATGATCGCTGTTACGTATATTCCAGGAGTCATAACACTGAACTTGAATGAGTACTTATACAGGAGCTGACACAACAGCCCATAGCCAACCATAGAAAAAGTATTTACCTATCTAGCACCCTTTCGTCAGCACTAGCCATGAGTATAGGAGACGTAATTCCTAACCTAACAAACAATCGACAACCCTATGAACTGCAAGAAGAACACTGTTCGAGTAAACGCGATAATTGAAATCTGGCGGACTCGTGCAACGGTTTACTACACTGCACTGTCTTCGCGATCGATATGCCCGTATTTTTTTTTCGTAAGAAATAGGAGATCGTAGCGCGTTACAGAACACGTGTGGAAGAAGAAAAGGAAAGAGATATCAGGCACTGTTGCAGCTTTGGAAGAACGCGAAGCTTTGCTTTATTAGCAACTGTAGATCGCCACTGCGCGTGCGTCACGCGCCAATTTCTTGCGGTACACACACGTTATATATTTCGCAATACCTGTAGCGCACGCATATCCAAGCAACGCAAACCCTGCGAACCCTAACAATTATAATGGGCAGATCTGGTTGGGAGTCCGCAGCGGCTCTGCGGACGTAAGCTGCCATTGGAAATGGCCTGAGGCCACAGAGTCGGGGGTTTTATCGTACGTCCCAAAACCGTCATATATAACATTGAGAGACGCCATAGTGGAGAGCGACGGAAATTCGGATCATCCGGTGTTATCTCAACGTGCACAGACGTGCATCGTATACACGGGCCTTTAGCGTTTCGCCTCCATCTAAACGTGACCGAATCGAACCCGCGACCTTCAGTTGAGCAGCCGAGAACCACAGCTTTACCGCTTCGGTCAACGAACCCCTTTCGAAAACGGCCTATTGCTGTCCCAATGACAGTGCGAGAGCTTGCTTACAAAGGCTTTCTTTCACAGGCGTATGCACAGGGGAGGAAGTGGAGAGGGACGGCATTATATACCTCTACAGTCTGCGTTATACCTTTACGCAGCCGTATCAGTCCCTTCTTTGTTTGAACGAGGGCTTGTAGCCACGCAGGCTTTCGACGATAATGGAGCCCGATGAGCTCTCGTGTTACTTTCCAAGAAGTGCTTGTACCTCCAAGCCGGGTACAAAAAGGGCAGGCCGTTGTGAGCTTTATTTTCATACCCGACACCCTTAATCCTACATAGTTCATCGCTTAAGTTTCATAGTCGCATACTATGTCCAGCTTGTTTTCTTTTTTTTTAACCGGGAGGGAACGGGCGCTGCGGATACACTTCACCCCGTGTAATAAAGACTCACTGGCGGAGCCATGTGGAGGAAGGGAGGGTTTTTCAACTATTTGCTTCTCCGAAATCTTTCACTTCTGTATGTGCACATAAGACGCACACGTGTGCCTGGGCTCCCATGCGCACCCTGCCAAAAAGGTCTGCGTTACTGTAAAGAACTCTGAGCGCACCGATGCTGTCTTTGTTCCTGAAAGCATGTGGCGGTGTCCGACAGAAAAGAGATACTTTTGCACCGATTCCTTTTCGTAGTTTTATTGCGCTGTCCAGGGGTTGGAACTGAGCAGGCATGTAATATTGAACAAGCGGATGCAAGATAAATTTCTCTGTGACGTCTGGTTGATTAGAAGATTTATTCATTCAGTCACCGCTGCACGTAAATAATGTGTTTAGTGTATTTGTGGTTCACATATCGTAACTTCTGATTCACATTTCTATATAATATTTTGCACTGTGTGTGTGTGTGTGTGTGTATGTGTGTGTGTGTGTGTGTGTGTGTTTCAGCAAAACCGTCTGCAGTGAGTTTTAAAGCTTCATAACTGCTAATTTTGTCAATGTTGTGTACTTTTGTACTGTGGTGTTCCGTTGCCGCCACCGCCACTGCCTTATGTGTATCGGGAGGTGAAAACTTAGTCAAGCGGATAGTCGCTTTTATTCTCACCCCCTCCACCAACTATGTATGGGTGGAAGTAAACTATCATTATTATTATTATTATTATTATTATTATTATTATTATTATTATTATTATTATTATTATTATTATTATTATTATTATTATTATTATTATTATTATTATTATTATTATTATTATTATTATTATTATTATTCTGTTCACTGTGTTATACGTTTTGACAGCAGCTGACCCCCCCCCCCCCCCCTGACCGCGATATGCCACCCGTATGATATAAGCTCTTATATACCAGCCTCTTCGAGCTATTGTCCCGACAGGTTGCTGACCACAGCGAAGTCCTTGGCCGTGAATTCATTCGCTGCAAAAGCAAGCTCTTGCAGCGAACGTCCATGTATTCTAAAAGCCCCGAAGATTCACTCACGCACGACAGTGAATCCAAACGTGACAGCTAACCTCGGTAAAAAAAATGAAATGCTCGTCAGGAGTCGTTGAACGTGTAGTTGAACGAAGAACGTCGCTGGAGCCAACCCTTCGACGAGGGAACCTTCTATCCAACGGGGCTACAGAAGATTTCCTTAGCACTTTTTCTTACGTACACATATATGCATGATCTAGTTTATTACTTCACCACAACATAAATGTAGCATTGATGCTGAGGAGAGCCTGGCAAAAGCTACAAGGGCTGTGTCTTTTTTTTTTTTTCGGAACGACGAAGATTGGCTTCACAGTCATGTAGAATATCCCTCCCTCTCCTTGTCTCCCACGAAGATGCTCTCTCCAACGCAGATGTGGAGGGGAGTGACAGACAAGAGAATGAAGGAGAGGGGGGAAGAAGTAGGAATCGCAACTTCTGCGGGGCATGCATCGCGCGAGTGAAGCAACCGGCAACAACGCCGCAAAGAAAGAAGCTATGCGACGACGAGGTCCCGTCCCACACACGCACACGCGGTCTTTCTGTCGTAGACTCTTTTTCCTGCGACGAGTTTGTGTGTGTGTGCCAGCTCGTGTGCGCACGTGTTTGACGTGCGTGCGTACGCGCGCGCATTCGCAAGAGCAGGGCGCTGGCATTCGAGAACTACTTACACACCGTTTCTGCAGGGCCGCTTGCTCTGTCGGGCAAGAACGAAGGGGCGGGCTCTGGCGGTTCCGCACCCCGAAACGAACAAGCCGGCCCGTATTAATCAGGGGCAGAACTCCATTAACTCTGACAGCTTGGGAAGGGAAGGGAGAAGACGACAGTTCCTTCGCCTCTCATTTCCTCCTCCTCTCTTACCTTCCCTCTTTCTCTCGACCCTCCGGTGTCAGACTCGAGAGCGACGCTCGTGCGTAAACGATGCGCGCGCTTTTTTCAGTGTTAGCGCGCTTGCCTGTCTGTGTGTGTTTCGGGCTATATGCGCGCTACGGGTTTGGGGGAGGTCGCAAACACGGCTGTGTTGGGGCAGTGGGGGAGAAGGGGGGGTGCTTGGAGAGCTATGGCGGCACCCGCCGTTGTTGCGACACAAGCACGACGACGACCTCTCGTCTTGTCAACGAGCGAGGAGGAGGCCGAGGCGCATTGAGAACGGGACTAGTGAGGAAGGGAGGTCGCCGAGGGCATTTCCCACAACGTGGAGACGGGCGGTTAGCGCCGCGTGGGGGCGGTTTCGTGGTTCGTTGCGTGGATTATTCAGGGGGAACTTTTTTGTGAAGGAGAAATAATTCAGAGAACAAGCGGGCCGGAGTAGGCAGGAGGAAGGCGCCACAGTGTTAAGATCAACACAGAAGAAAAAAACAGGCGGCACGACAATCAAATAATCAATGAATCTATCTATCTATCTATCTATCTATCTATCTATCTATCTATCTATCTATCTATCTATCTATCTATCTATCTATCTATCTATCTATCTGTCTGTCTGTCTGTCTATCTATCTATCTATCTATCTATCTATCTATCTATCAATCTATCTATCTATCTATCTATCTATCTATCCCCTGCGCATCGAGTGGCACTGGCTAACCCCCCACCCGCAGGTATTAAACACACATAAATACCCTGCATAAATGTGAACGGTGGAGTACCCTCCACGGTACCTCGCATTTTAGAGGATCGGACGCGTAGTTCGAAGGTTGCGGGTTTGGATACCCCCGAGGAGCTTCCATTTTTTTTTAATTGAGTGAAAATCAGCGTCAGTGAAAATCAGAGTGAAATGAGACGACGATGCTCAAGGAGAGAAGCAATGACAGTTATCAAGGAAAGGACACAAGGGTATGCTGGGATTGCGAATCGACAAAATGCAATGGCAGACGCTAGCTTTGCCCAAACAATTGAGGCCGCAGTAGAAAAGGCAGTATACTAAGCAATTGACAGCTTATTCACCAGCCACTCAGAATGTCTGTATGAGATAATGAGCGCTCAGTTAACTCAGCTGATGAATAACTCAGCAGCTTCTTCTCAGACAAGTTCTACACTGACATCTCAGCAGATGGCAGGATGCAGCACGAGAGACGATAAAGTGCTCCTAGAAGACACTCGGGTGGTTAATAAGCCTACAGATATAAAAGGTCACTTCCCTACTATAGACCTCAGTATCAACAATGGTGTTGAAATCGAGTCGCGTGCCCACAAACGCAGCCAATTTCGCTTAAACCCTTCTTCGGTGTAGTCACAGACAGAAGCAAAAAAAGGCTCCGCCTAGCAAGGTCGTAAAGGCCAGCATACTAGAGAAGGTTCTTTCGACTGTTGGTATATCCCATCATTGAGCCGTTAAAAGTCTTACAGTGGAATTGTCGTTCTATTTTTAGAGCTTCCACAAATTATCTTGTCTCATTGTTAAAAAAAAACGGATATAATATTGGTACAAGAAACTTGGTTAGTTCCAGATCAGTATTTTCATTAAAAAATTAAAGATCATTTCGTTTAGATCGATTGCCAAGAAGGTGTGGGTTACTTTAGTAAATTTTACCAAATTTTGCCACAAAGCAAAAATAACGCTTCAGCTTCTGTCGCCGGAGTACGAAATTTTAGTAATTTCTTTGAGTCTTCCTTCAGGTAGAACATTTCACATAGCAAATATATATATTATCCGTCAGGGGTTCATGACACAAACCCTATGGATAGTGTAATTTCTATAAGCGGTAACAATGTCCTATTGGCGGGAGACTTCAACTCCCCATAGCATAACTTGGGGCTTAACGACAGACTCGTGCGGTACGTACTCGCTTATGGGACTGGTCTCAAGGTGATTGTCTCACTTGTCATAGCTCGGGTATCCCCCCTTTTATCAGAGGAATGCCATCCTCATTTTTAGACTTAACTTTTTCGAGATCAGGCCTTGGCATCTCATCTTGGTCAACTGTTTACACTGCGACTAATAGCGATCACATTCCAGTTACATTCGACCTTGTGTGCCCACTAATATCTGTTCCTTATAAAAAAAACTTACGTGCATAAATTACAGTATTTTTAAAAGGACCTTGCGAGGCTTCATGGAGTCCTATAAACAGGAAAAGGGAATACCGTAGGCGCTGTTCTTTCTCCGGTACTATTCAATATTTTAATAGGCTCGATTTCATGCAATGAGAATGTTCAGACGTATGTATATGCTAACGATATCGCGTTCTTTTCGTAAGCTCATGACATTCACGCTCTCTATCAAAACCTCCAAATGTACTTATCTGAAATAGAGCGCTGGCTCGACGTTATTCATCTATCTCTAAACGTGAACAAGTCTGCATTATTAGTATTTCCGATGAAAGACCCAGTATACATATCTCTCCTACAAAACTGATACCACTCCACAAGTGCAAATCATCAAATATCTAGGAGTGATATACTACAGATCTCTAGCATGGCGAAACCACATCGAGTATATTGTGGCAAAGGGTGTTCGGGCGGTCGGCTTATTACAGAGGATAAGCAACAGGAAATCAGGAATGCGCAGAGCCACGTTATTATCAATATACCACATGTATGCGAGGCCAATTCTAGAATTTGGATGTATCTTATACTCCGAAGCACCTGCCTATAAGCTACGTCCCCTCGTTCTGGAGAAGCAGGCACTGCGCATGTGCTTAGGGCTACCTAAATTTGTAGCGTATATATAGAGGCTAGAATTCCCTCACTCCTCACCAGATTCAAAATATTGACTATACAAACATACTTACGGCATTTGAATATCCTTTGAGGGGTAAAAACAGTTTTCACGGCGCAACCTGGTTCATTTTTAATTGTCATTGGCCTATAAATTTCACACCCCTCAAGTAAAGTTTGTACAGTCTCTTCTCGACCGTCCACGCAAATTAGGGAGCTCCTGCCAATTTGTAGCTCGACAAGTTCCCCCCAAATATAATTTGATGACACTTTCTCGAATAGTGCTAAACACCTGCCGAGTAATTTGTTGAGAGCTACTTTACAGGACTACCTGCTAGGAATGCAAGCACATGTCATCACTGCGACGGACGCTTCACAGCGAGATGAAAAGAGTGGCATCGGTATATTCTGCCCTGTTCTAGACTGATTTTTCTCCCTCCAAATTCCTGATTTCACACCTATCTTTATTGCAGAATTTTTAGCCGTAGTACTGGCCCTTCAAAAACTGCCAACATCAATGAATTCCGCCGTAATAATAACAGACTTTTTGTCGGTCTGCAGTGCGCTCACAGCATCCGGTGATTCGAAAGCATCAGGCGAATTCAACTCCCCAGTACCGAATCACTTAATCCAGGTGCGATTAGTATGGGTTCCAGGGCATAACTCTAAATGAAATAGCTGATGCACTAGCGAAAGCAGCGTTAGACGGACCAGCTATCAATATTACCCCTACAACAGCCTTTATAATAGCTTCTAGATTTTGGAGGCAAATGATGATGCGAGAATTCTCTACACCATATTTAAAAAATTCTCTGGATTTCAACCATCTAAAGACACCCTGGAATACATCCTCATGTCATAACCGATGCCTGGAAGTTTTAATCACTCGATCACGCTGCCTTATTCCTCCATTAAATTTTTATTTGTTTCAAGCAGGCTTGACTCCCTCTCAGCTTTGTTCTTTTTGTGGAGAAGAGAAAACCGTGGAGCACTTTTTCAACTCTTGTATAAAGTTTTCAACTTTAAGAAAGGTATAACTAAAAATACCATTACGAATCCTTGGCTTAGCTTTGACAACGTCAAATTTACTATCCCTAGGTACACATACCTTAGGCCACAGCAACGGAAAAGTGTGCGCGGCCGTGCAAGATTTCATTGTACAGTCTAAGAGATTTACTTAATAACCTCAATACCAAAAGGTTCTCAGTTCACCCTTGTAGGCTATTGAAAAAAATTCTTTGATATTAATCATTCATTGCTCAGTCAGTAGGAACTAATTCATCAAAGTTTTTTCTAAATATAATAGAAAAACAACATTTCTGTTAATTTTCTTTTCGCCAGTATTTATTTATATACATTCGTTTTTTTGTAAGCTACCCAATTTTTAGCCCGTCCCCCAGGGTGGGCGTGACGAGTTTAGGATCTACATCTACATATACATCGCTCAGTTAATCACTTGACCTTCAACGCAGCCAGACGATCGGGTCCGGGTCCCCTTCTTCGTTTTTCACACTCTGTTCTGGTGCCGAAACCCACCCGGTCGTCTGGCCCTCCACTTCGACAATGGATCAAATCCGAGTACAGCGTGGCTTCCACCGGACAGCCATCACCAAGGCAATATCGACTCTCGACACCCTACTAGCCGACTCGATGACCCCTGCTCACAGGCTCCAAGAGCTCATCAAAATCGTTGTGGCGAAACACGCTCATTTCATCACCGTCGACAAGGAGATTCAAGCTACGCCACATTGTGAGGAACTGGAGGCAGACTTGACTATCGCCCACGAATACGAAGATCGTGTCACCTGCGCTCTAGCAATCGAGGGTTCGCCGCGCCGTGGCCGCGAAACCCACCCGCACCCGTCGCAGTCACCCGCCTTCATGACACCTCTCGTCTCGACGTCGCACCAGACTGCGACTTCGTCCGGTCTGTCGACTCCTTTCTCTTTGACGTCGCAGCAGGCCGCGACTTCGCCGTCAACCAGCCTCACGACTCCTCACGTCTCGTCGTCCCAGCGGACCCCGACATTAACTTCTCAATGCTTCCCGATTGCAACGCCAGTACCTCGCGTCGAACTAACCCAGGCTACGCAGTTCGTCGCGCACAAGCCTACAGACAACTTACCTCGAACCCATCTCCACCAGTTGAAGAGTTTCGGGTACACGCTGGAAAAACCGCCCCTTTCCACGCGATCCACGGTGCTTGGGAGCACGGACTCGTTCGCAAGGTGTGCCATGAAGACTTCGATGGCCAAGGGAAACCCCGGGCGCACCAAGTGCATCGACTACAAGGACCCGGTTTCTCACGGCCTGAACCACAGCTTGCTAAAGCACTCCTACTTTCCAGACCCGATGGACAAACGCATGTACTATCCGTCGTGCGGCACAATGTACCCCCAATTATTGCCTCATTGAGAACAACGCGTGCAGCCGTACTTCTCGTCCCACATGCGCCTCAGACCTGATCCTGGTGGTAGGGTCTCCAGTTCGTCTTTCCTGAAACCCAATGAAGTCGACGATCGGGAGTGCGAGCGGAAGCGCTGCTACGAGCCACACTCATCCAGGTTCATGGACCCCATGACCGTCTACGACACCACCGAACATCACAAGCAGATGGCGCCTGACGCCAGAGACTTGCGCTGGATGTACGAGCGCCACACCGCACAGCTCCAGCACTACGCCACGCACCTCATGCAGGAAACCGGCGCAAACGAGGACTTTTGCCAAGCAAGGCACACCGTGATCGACAAGTCGTCGGGAGACTCCCGCAGCGACGTCTCTAAAACCACCATCTTAACTCAGACTCGTGTACCTGAAAGCGTCAGCTCGATGTGCCCAATCGCTCGCGATGCCGGGACGGACGCCGGCAATCGACTACCGGCCACAGAGCGCGTAGACAAATCTCCACTGCCTCCGAACGCGGCCAAGATTCCCACCCTTGGCGACGTCACAGCCCGACGTAACCAAAATCATTTGGCATCGTCGTCGTCCTCGTCAAATAAAAAGGAACAGTCATCAACCTCGGATTCTTCATTCAGATCTGAAACAACTGCGAACCAAGCACATGCGAAAGACTACCCGACTCCCGAAGTGGACAAGCAGCAAATGACCACGCAACAAATTGGATGCAACACCAGGAGCAGAGGCCGAATATCACTCTCAAGGAGCGCGAAAATTATCGAAAAAACTCGCGAATCTACGAAAGCAAGCGAAGATCAGACTCATCCTACTATAAGCAACGCAAGAACAGAAAAAGTTCCCAGTATGACCTGAAGATGGCAAAAAACGCGACCACGAATTCATCTGGAAACTACAGCGAGTATGATTAACCTCCTCCACAAGACAAGCCACCCCTCCCCAAGCTTCATCGTCATTGGCAAAGCCTTCCGTCGTCCTCATGTAACAACCCCACCCTTTCTATGGTTCGCATCTCACTCGCCAAAGTCACGAACTTTGCTGCGATTTGCCGGCCGCGTGAGTGTGTTGCAAATAAAGGAGAAAGAAGGGGCGGCGTGCACGAGCACAAGCCATGGGGCACTGGCTCGCTCAGTTGATCCCTTGACCTTGAACGCAGCCAGACGATCGGGTCCGGGGCCCCTTCTTCGTTCTTCACACTTCGTTCTGCTTCTTTATTGCTAACAGTGATCTAATGCCTCGATGATGAATAACATCGTTCTTCGTCGCATCGACACGTCAAAACTAATCTTTTTAAATAGTTCAAGATTGACACGTTACAGGCACTCGCAAACACTTAATGAATACACTAACTCTAATTGCTTGAAATATTCATATTTCCAACAAACCATAAGAGAGTGGAACCAACTGAGTCCTACTGTTACTAACGCCTTATCTTTACTCATGTTCTTAGAGATGATAGAAGCAAATGTACATGCTGCACAGTTTCTGTGAACATGTTTTTTCCTGTCTCTCTGTATTATGTATACCCTTGTGTTATGTATGCACTTGTATTATGTATGCCTTCCCTGCAAAGGTCTCTTTGTGAGATCGGCAGTATTGCTAAATACATACATACATACATACATACATACATACATACATACATACATACATACATACATACAAACATACATACATACATACATACATACATACATACATGCATTCATGCATACATACATACATACATACATACATACGTAGGGGACCGCCAGGTGGCGCCGTTTTGTTTGGCTGGCCGCATACAGTGCTCCACTTTCACGTGTTCTTGGCCCGTTACCGGGCCCCGCCCGTGTCTGTACAAGCTCACTATTCCTTCTAGAAGACTTCCGGGACACGCCGACACCATCCGGGCCCCGGTCCGACCCCAGGCTGGCCCCCCAGGCCCCTTCAAAAGTACGAAGCGGCGCGGCGCCGCGCTAACCCTAACGCGCCGCGCCTGCACCTCCACGATGCAGAGTCCTGCCCAGCACTCGACACCAACGACAACTGACGCCCTGTCGGTAAGCCCAGCCTCCTCCGGTCGTACCGCTGATACAGCCGTGCCTCCACTGTCAACATCTGGCAATGTCACCAGCCCCGCGCCGACAACAATACAGCAACAGGCAGCGTTCCTCAACAGCGCGCATGGTCCAGCAACGTGCAACGCTGGTGGCGTCTCTGCTACTCTCAGCTTAATAGCCACGCAAACGCCGGAGCCCGAGAGCCGTAATGCAGCGTTGGCATTGCAATCAACCACGCCTGCTGCTCTCCCCACCTTATCTGCGTCTGGCCTACCCATTGGAAATTCCGAGTCCGTCGACAAGCGCGTTTCGACGAGTGTCGTTCCTTCCATCGCCGACGTTTTGCCTTCCATCACTTCAGCTGACGACTTATCGACGGAAATGGACTTCACGGCATCGCAAGTCAACGAAGACAATACGCCATCCCCTGAAGGCAGCTGGAACACCGTTAGCGCCAATCGAAAACCTGCCTCGACCGCCCGCACCCGCTCCGAGCTCATCACCGTCGGAATCCAACTTCCACCCGGAACACTCACGCCGAAACTGCCTCTCTATGACCTGCTTTCTACCATCATAGCCGCCGCAAATCTCTCTCCCAAGACCAGTGCGGAGGTCACCCTTCAAGCCAAACCTGCTCAGAGCCTTGTGTTTCTGAAAACGCACTCACCTCTCACTGCCCACCTCCTACTCTCCCTCACAAGTCTGGAACTTAATGGTAAGCCAATCACCATTAAGCCCTATGCCCTCAGTCCTCCAATATCATGTCTCGGCGTCATACACAACGTCGGTGGTCACTTCACAACATCTCAGCTCTTGCATGACCTCGAATCCTTTACTTCAGATATACTCGCTGCACGTATGATGGGCTCCACTGAATCCGTCCTCATAACATTTGCTGGAACCATCATCCCTCGCTTTGTGTACTTCAAACGCGTCTCTTTCCGATGCCGTCCACATAAACCCAAGCCCCCTACTTGCTCTCGGTGCCTTGCTATAGGGCACCGTGCTCATCAATGCCCCCAACACAGAGTTCCGGCCAAGTGCCGCCGCTGTGCGTCTCCTCTACCAGCAGATCCCGATGCTCACGTTTGCGCCCAACCCTGGTGCATCCATTGCCAAGTCAACACCCACTCATCTCTAGACTCCACCTGCCCCTACCTTCTAGCTAAGCAACGCGACTGCGCCAAAGCAGCTTTTCTCCGTCGCACAGCCATGCGCCGAGCCACTCAGCCTTCGCCGCCTTCCTCTTCAGCGCATGAGCTCCTATCACCTCCCGCAACATCCCCCCCGGGCTCATACGCCGCTAAGGTTAAGGGAACACCTCCCATGTGCACTTCTTCATCAAACACACCTTCACCATTTTCAAGTAACGAGAGCCGCTCCTTCGATCTGCGACTGGCTATGTTGGAGCGCAACCAGCGCGAGCAACAACGCGTCTCCGATGAGCTACAACAGAAAATACTTGCACTGACGCAGACACTCGCAACTACCACATCCTCTCTTACCTCTCAACTCACGGAGCTAAATAAGCAACTCACCACACTCACCGCCCCGACCTCCAGCTCCCATGTAACCAAATTGGCCGACATGGTCGAAACCACCACCACTGCGCATCACACTCGTTTGGTCCAGCTGGAAAATTCAATTGTCCGGATTCTTACGACCCTCGAAACCCAATCTAAGCAACTGGAATCTTTCACCTATATGCTTAACTCCCTGCAGGAGTCACTTCCCCCGGCAAAAAAGAAGGAACGCGCACGCGTAGGTGCTTCCTCTACTCCAAATACCTAGATGGCGCGTGAAAAGGACCTCGATATTTTGCAGTGGAACTGCCGCAACTTTCGTCATAATAGGACCCCTCTCCATCAATATCTTCTCACCCGCCAAACATTACCCCATTTTCTCCTTATACAGGAGACTCGGGCGGCCCTTGCCGTCCCGGGCTACCGTGCATATCACGCTACGACGGGAAAGCCACTTGCGTCCATTTATGTACGCAATGACGTTCTCGTTGAACCACTAGACGTACCCTCCCCCCTCCTGAAACATTTAGTTGGTGTGGTCTATTACCAACCCTCTACCCGTATTTCTCTCGCTCTGATGTCATTTTACAACCCCCCTGTCACGTCCTCTTTGTTTAGTGCTCTTGGCAAATTCCTGCACTCTCTTCCATCGACCACCCATATCCTCCTTGGGGGTGACTTTAATGCTCCTCATAGGCTCTGGGGTTACCCCCAAACACTCAAACCAGGTCGCCTTCTACACTGCCTCGCCCAGGAACGCCATCTCACCCTTCTTAATACTCCTGACACCCCTACTCGAGCGGGCACTGTTTCACAGCGTTCCACTACACCCGATCTCACGTTCTCTCGGAGTTCCCTTCCTTTTCACTGGCAGGTCTCCGCTGAAAATTTTTTCAGTGATCACTTTCTCATACACATCACCATCCCTCTTTCCCACAATAGGCGGAAACAACGAGTCGCTCACACTGACTGGGAAGCATTCCGTAATAACCTTTTGTCTGACTCATTTAAAACTTACGACGACTGGACGTCGCGGATCTCCGCAGCAATGACATCCTGTAGTCGCCGCGCTCGTTTTCAACTCCCCATTCCTGACCCTGATCCTCACTTCCTCCGATTATGGCGACGTCATAAACGTTTGAAACGCGCTCTCCGCTCCCAGCCACATAACTTCCAACTTTCCTTCCGAATTGATGCTCTGCGGGCTGAAATTATCGCTTACGGCACTTCTCTCGAGCACTCTCGTTGGAACACGCTGTGTGACGGCCTTGACTCCGCACTGCACTCGCGCTCTACATGGTCTCTGTTTAGGTCTCTCTTAGGTACCAAGCCTGCCGTTGCTCCCACCCTAGCTAAAGCTCTCACTCAAGGGACTCCATCTGATGTGTTTGAAAATTTAAAATCTCTGTATCTCCCACCCCCTCTCACACCTTCCTACCCAGATTACTGTGGCGAAGCTAACCCAGACCTGGACCGCCCATTCACGCTCAGGGAGCTGGAAGCTGCCTTAGCCACTCAATCTACCCGCTCGGCACCCGGTGAGGATGAGATAACATATACTACATTACGTAATCTCCCCGACAACGCGAAGGAATTTCTCTTACACACATTCAACGAAGCATGGAACAGCGGCTGTCTTCCAAGCTCTTGGACATCATCTCTAATTTGCATGATTCCGAAGCCCGGCAAACCTCCATCTCTCTCTAACCTTCGCCCTATCTCTTTGACGTCATGCGTTGGCAAGACTCTTGAGCGAATGGCCTTGACTCGACTGTCTGATTTTATTGAGGCGAAAGAGTTTTTTCCTCCTTCTCTTATTGGCTTCCGACGCCACGTTTGTGCGCAGGACATGTTCCTTGTTCTTCAGCATACTTTTCTTTCACCTTCTCGTAGTCAGATCCATGCGCTTGTAACCGTCGATGTACGGAAGGCATTCGATGGCGTGAGTCATGACCACATACTCGCTCAGCTCTCCTCCCTGTCATGTGGCTCCCGCATGTATTCTTACATCCGATCATTTCTTTCCAATCGAGTTGCTCGCTTCAGAGTCGATACTCATTTGTCTAACCCACACTCCCTCACCCGCGGCACTCCTCAAGGTGCCGTACTATCTCCTACTCTATTTAATATGGCTATGGCCCCCCTTGCCTCCCAACTGTCCCAAATACCTGACCTCCACCATATTTTTTATGCAGACGACATCACTCTCTGGTGTACGTCTGGATGTCCCGGCCACGTGCAGGATACTTTGCAACGTGGCCTGGACCTTATCGCTTCCTTTCTCGCTACTGCTGGCCTGTCCCCTGCACCGGAGAAATGTGAACTACTTTGGCTAAACCGGTCTGCGTACCAGCGCTCCCACAATACCCTCATCTCCCTACATCTTTCTAGCTCTCTCATCCCCACTGTTCAGCAATGCAAAGTTCTTGGCTTCCCTTTGCACGCGACAAAAAACGCGCAGGCCCTACATCACGCTGTGAGGACTTGCCACTCAGTGGCCCACCTCCTGCGACGCGTTGTCACTCGGCAGTCGGGGCTCCACGAGGCTCATGCGTGCCGTGTTGCACATGCGCTTGCCCTTAACAAGTTCCTGTACTTTGTACCCTACGTTCATTTCACCGAAACTCAACTCAACACACTTGAAAGAGCTCTATTAGGCCTCTACAAGGCAGCTCTAAACCTCCCTCTCACTACCTCTACCACTAAGCTCTTTGCCACAGGCCTCTTCCATCCATTACGTTCTCTTATTTCTCTGCACCACGACTCTCAGATTGCCCGTCTTTCTCTCACTCGTCAAGGCCAATGGCTATTAGCCCAAGCTGGTATCCCTCACATTCCCGTTTCCGTGCCCACCTTGCCTTCTGCCGCTAGCACCGCTGCTTCTAACCTTCGCATCCTTCCCCTCCCATCCAATATGTCTCCCGTTCTTCACGCCGGCCGGCGTCATGCGGCAGCACAGCATCATTCTCCTCCTCTCTCTACACAGGGAGTTGCCTACACGGATGCCTCATACATGGCTCCTCGGGGCTCGTGTGGCTACGTTATCTACCATCCACACCTTTCGTCACCTGACACGCACACCAGCGGGCCATACTTACACCCGCCAAATGTACTTTCGCTCGAGGTCCTTTCCATGGTCCACGCCATGCAGTCATTTTCCTCCCTCCCTTCTCTCCCCGAGTACACGATTTACTCCGACTCTCACGCCGCCATCCGTCACATACAGAACAACACGTTGCCCCCTGCTCTTCAACAGGAGGTCGAGCGAGCGGCCTCTGCTCTTCAACCCTCCACTGTCTTCCTCCGCTGGGTTCCTGGGCATTCGGGTATTAACGGCAATGAGCTAGCTCATCAGCTTGCCCGCGATATATTGCACCGGGCACCGTTCATTCCCTGGCCCACACCTTCGGAAGACAGTGAGAGCTCCGCGAATAACGATGGGCAGATCTCCTTGCGTCACACTATCAAGGAGGTATATCTCCAGCTCCGGCTCGACAAGCGTCTTTACCCTCCCCCTCATCCATCACTCACGGCGCTGGAGGCTCGAACTCTACGGCACATCCAAATGAACTGCTTGATAACCCCCTCTCGCCTTTTCCTTTATAAATATAGGTCTAACCCCTGCTGTCCTAATTGTCCTTCCCCATACGCTGACCTGTCGCACTGCCTGTTTTACTGCCCAACTGCTCAGCAATCCAGCTATTACCCTCCACCATCCCTTTCCATCACCTCCTGGCTCGACTGGATCGGCGCCGAAGGGGAAGAAGAACAGCGTCGACTGATCGCACAGGCGGTCGAAATGCTCGGCCTGTAAATTTGGCTGAATAAAAGTCTATTACTACTACTACTACTACATACGTACGTACATACATACATACATACGTACGTACGTACGTACATACATACATACATACATACATACATACATACATACATACATACATACATACATACATACATACATACATACATACATACATACATACATACTGTCACGATGAGTCACAAGTACTTGGGGATATATTGAACGACCGGGTAGCTAGCCCTAAGACGATGCGTCAGTCGAGGCTGGCTCTCGAGCCGAGAAGAGACACGCAAATCTTCTTTCTTTCCTCCAGATGGTAGAGCCACTCTTGCAGTCGACCCACTACGTGTGGGTGGCATTATCCCCCCTTTCGAAAAAAAAAAGTCCCAAAAGGGGGAAAGAAAAGTACATAGCACCACCACGATGTTACGACATAGGCACGTGGAAAAAAAAGAAATTGAAAATTCGGATAAAGTAAAAATAGAAATGAATGAGCGAGCCAGTATAGGAAAAATCAGTGAACGAAGAAGCAAGTTCACAAAAATAAATAACTAACACAAAGAACGCTGTACGGCAAGAAAAAAGTTATGAACAACGCGCAATAAATGGTTTCATGCGCAACACATGAACGACATCCGACCTCGGTCGTGTCCTACTCCGTGCCTGCGATGTTGAGTCCGGAACCACTTCGTAGTTCACGTCACTGACGCGACGTAACACTTTATAAGGGCCAAAGTACCGGCTCAGTAACTTTTCACTAAGGCCACGGCGGCGGACGGGCGTCCACACCCAAACTTGGTCTCCGGGGTTGTAAAATACTTCGCTGTGGCGGATGTTATAGCGCCGTGCGTCTGCCTGCTGTTGCTGGCCGATGTGTAGTCGCGCGAGCTGCCGGGCTTCCTCAGCACGCTCTGCGAATTCATCGGCGTCAGTTGCCAACTCGTCTTCGTCTTGACACGGTAGCATAGAGTCCAGCATGGTCTGCACTTCGCGGCCGTAGAGAAGCCGAAATGGCGTGAATCGCGTGGTCTCTTGCACGGCGGTATTATACGCGAAGGTCACGTAAGGTAAGATCCGGTCCCATGTTTTGTGCTGTACGTCGATGTACATTGAGATCATGTCTGCGATGGTCTTATTCAGTCGCTCGGTAAGTCCGTTGGTTTGCGGGTGGTACGCAGTTGTCTTTCGGTGTCTGGTGTTGCTCAGTTTGAAAACCTCGTCCATAAGCTGCGCCGTGAACGCCGTCCCTCTGTCCGTTATTACACTGGAAGGAGCACCGTGTCGTAACACGATGCGGCGCATGAAAAATTGTGCTACCTCAGAAGCCGTGGCTCGTGGGATCGCCTGCGTCTCGGCGTAGCGTGTCAAATAGTCGGTCGCGACGATCACCCATTTGTTGCTGTCCGCAGATAGGGGGAATGGCCCGAGAATGTCCATGCCGACTTGGTCGAACGGCGTGCAGGGTGCTTCAATGGGCTGAAGCAAACCAGCTGGCTTAACAGATGGTTGCTTTCGGCGCTGACATTCCCGACAGCTCTTGACGTACTTATTGACGCTTGCCGAAAGTCCTGGCCAATAGTACCTCTCGCTCACTCTGGCAAGTGTCCGTGAGTAGCCCAGATGACCGGATGTGGGTTCGTCATGGCAAGCAAAGAGGACGTCGTCTCGCATGTCTCGAGGAACCACCAGGAGGTAGGTACGGTTGTTCGAACGAGCATTCTTCTTGTACAGCACACCCTCTCGAAGGCAGAACGACGGCAACGAGCGGGATAAATGACGTGGTATAATTGTGCCCTGGCCCTCTAAATGATCGATAATCGGACGAATCTCTGCGTCATCCCGCTGCAGTTTACTCAAATCTGATGAGCTAATGGCGCCCAGGAAGCCTTCGTCTTCCTCTGCTTCCTGACTGACGACATGAAGGGGTGCGCGTGACAGTGTGTCAGCGTCTTCATGCTTACGGCCGGACTTATGGACGATGGTGACGTCAAATTCCTGCAGCCGCAAGCTCCACCGTGCTAGCCGTCCTGAAGGGTCGCGCAGGCTTGCCAACCAGCAGAGGGCATGGTGGTCCGTCACTACCTTGAAGGGACGACCATAAAGGTACGGGCGAAACTTGGTGATTGCCCACACGACTGCGAGGCACTCTTTCTCCGTAGTGGAATAATTCGCCTCGGCACGGGATAGAGAGCGGCTGGCGTAGGCTATCACCCTTTCGATGTCGTCTTGACGCTGAACGAGCACTGCACCAAGCCCAACGTTACTAGCGTCAGTATGGACCTCCGTTTCAGCATCATCGTCGAAATGAGCGAGAACGGGTGCTGATTGCATGCGCTGTCGCAGTTCATCAAAAGCAGCTTGTTGCTCGTTTTCCCAGACAAACGGCGTGTCGTCCCTGGTGAGACGAGTCAGAGGTTCTGCTATCTGTGAAAAGCTATGAATGAACCGGCGATAGTAGGCGCACAAACCAAGGAAGCGCTGGACGGCTTTCTTATCGACAGGAGTTGGTAATTCGGCAACAGCGGCAAGCTTGTCTGGATCGGGCCGGACTCCTTCAGCGCTAACTACATGTCCAAGAAATTTCAGTTGTTCATAGCCGAAGTGGCACTTCTGTGGCTTTAGAGTGAGGTCCGCCGATCGGATAGCCTCCAGCACGCTGCGCAGGCGCTGTAGGTGCTGCTCGAACGTGGCAGAGAAGACCACCACATCATCAAGGTAGACAAGACAAGTCTGCCACTTGAGCCCTGTGAGGACAGTGTCCATCATTCGCTGGAAAGTTGCCGGCGCTGAACACAAACCGAAAGGGAGTACTCGAAATTGGTATAGGCCGTCTGGAGTCACGAAGGCTGTCTTTTCGCGGTCTCGCTGATCTACCTCGATTTGCCAGTACCCGCTTTTGAGATCGAGAGAAGTGAAATAATGGGCACGACGAAGTCTATCCAACGAATCGTCGATACGCGGTAGCGGGTACACATCCTTTTTGGTCACGTTGTTAAGCTTTCGGTAATCGACGCAGAAGCGTAGCGATCCGTCCTTCTTTTTGACAAGCACGACTGGAGATGACCACGGGCTGTTGGATGGTTCGATAACGCCATCGTCAAGCATCTCGCGAACTTGCGTACGTATCGCTTCACGTTCTTTAGCCGACACGCGGTAGGGGTGCTGGTGTATTGGGCGTGCGTCCTCGTACGTGATGATCCTGTGCTGAGTGATGGACGTCTGGCGGATCTTTGAGCAACTTGCGAAGCAAGACCTGTACTCGAACAAGAGCGCTCGCAGCGCAGTCCGGTTATCGGTGGACAGATCAGGATTGATGTCAATGTTGCTCATTGATGTGTCTGCGTTATCCACTATTTCTGACGTGAGACAGTTGGTTACGTTTGCTACTTCGTGGGCAAACGCTATCGAAGTGCCACGGAAAAGGTGTCGATGCTCGTTGCTGAAGTTGGTAACGAGCAATTCAGATCGGCCGTCGCGAACGTGTATTACACTTCTCGCTACACATATGCCTTGCTGCAGGAGGTGTTCTAAATTTGTCTCGGCCACCACATCACCATCGCTCAAACCACAGCATGTTACGTCGACTAGAACACTGGCTCGGGGAGGAAGCGTCACGCTCTGTTCAGAAATACGGAGTACGTCGACTTGCATTCCGTCATCCTGCACGTTGATTGCTCGCTGGGCTGAGAACGTGACGCGGCGCTCTTTCAGATCAATGATAGCTCCATTTTCCTGTAGAAAATCAACTCCCAGAATGACGTCACGGGAGCATTCACGTAGAACAAGGCAGCTTGCTACGAATGTGTGCCCTTGAATCTGTATTCTAGTTGTGCAGGCACCCAGTGGGGTTACGACATGGCCACCAGCTGTCCGAATCTGCGAGTTATGCCACGGCGTGATTACTTTCTTCAGCTGCGTTGTCAGTTTACCGCTCAGTATGGAATAGTCTGCGCCGGTGTCCACTAACGCATTAACTACACAACCATCAATTGTTACTGCTATGTCGAGTGAAAGCCGGCTATCCTTTGCAGCAGCAGGTGATGTCGGACCAGTTTCTGTACGGTTCTGCGTCAATAGGAGGTCTTCAGCGCTTCGACGTTCAGCGACCCCGCCCCCAGAAGTCGCTTCGGCTAGTTTTCCCGGCGGGGGCTGGGAGATCGTGCGGTAGAATATCGCTGGGGCATTGATGAAAATCGCCTCGGTGATGGCGAGCGCGACTGGCGCCCGGCAGACGGTGGTTCATGCTGCTGGGAGAGGTAGTTTTGGATGTCGCGTGGTCTCTGACCGTAACGGGGGGGCGGCGAGTACGCAGAGAAGCCGCGAAGCCCAAGACGGCGATAAGGACACTGGCGGTACAAGTGATCAGCTTCTCCGCAGTGAAAGCACAGAGGCCGGTGATCGGGTGTGCGCCAGACATCAGACTTCCGAGGATACGAGTGCCGATCGTCGATGTACTGGACCGGTTGCACCGAACGATGGGCAACAGAAGCACCACGGACAAAGGGCAGGGGTGGTGGCGTGTACGTGCCTTCGTAGTATGGTATGTGCTGCGCTGACTCGAGTGAAACTGCAGGGACAGGATGAACGAACAAAAGCGGCGATGCAGCAGGGCGTTTCAAGGCTTCCGCGTAGGTTGTCTTACGGTGGTATTCAGCAGGAGCTGACGCAGCTGTATCAGGAGGCAAGGTGTCCCGGAGGGCCTGGTGCAGCTCATCTTTGATGACAGTTGCAATAGAGCTAACCGTAGGATGAGGTGTAACACCAGCCTTTTGCAACTCTTCACGTACGATATTACGTATGAGTTCACGTAAGGAGTCATTGCTGGTCCCAGCGGCGGCGAAAATGTCAGCAGTGGACAAGCCACTGACTTGCCTGTCGTATTGGTTTGATCGCTGCTGTAGCATTTTTTCCATTGTCACGGCTTCAGACAAGAACTCCGCGACCGTCTTCGGAGGGCTTCGCACGAGGCCAGCGAAAAGCTGGTCCTTGACACCACGCATCAAGTGACGCAACTTCTTGTCCTCCGTCATTCTTGAATCTGCCCGTCGGAAGAGACGCGTCATATCTTCGACGTACGCGGTCACAGTTTCGTTTGGCGACTGGACGCGGGCAAGAATAGCTCGTTCAGCTCTTTCTTGGCGGTCAGCGCTGGCATATGTCTGCAGAAGTCTACGAGAGAATTCTGGCCACGTCGTCAGCTGCTCCTCTCGATTTTGATACCACGTGCGAGCCCCGTCTTCGAGATAGAAGTAGACCCGACCCAGTTTAGCCGCGTCGTCCCACTGATTCAAGTTGGCTACGCGCTCGAAGTCCGCCAACCAGTCCTCAACGTCTTCGCTCTCCGTACCATGGAACGTCGTCGGTGCCCGTGGGCTTTCCAACGTATATCGGTTCGACGACGTGCTTCCCGTGCCGGTCGGCAAGGTTTGTACGGAAGTGCTGGTCATGTTTGTTGACGTGGTGGGAGCAGTATCGTTGACTTCCGGAGGCAATCCCCTGATTCGGCGGCTCGTCCGATGCACGGGAGTGTTGACTGGCACTGGACTCGTATTACGGCTTCCTGGGGGGGTCTGCAGCATCCGTGAGACTACCCAGCACCTTCCACCAGTTTGTCACGATGAGTCACAAGTACTTGGGGATATATTGAACGACCGGATAGCTAGCCCTAAGACGATGCGTCAGTCGAGGCTGGCTCTCGAGCCGAGAAGAGACACGCAAATCTTCTTTCTTTCCTCCAGATGGTAGAGCCACTCTTGCAGTCGACCCACTACGTGTGGGTGGCAATACATACATACATACATACATACATACATACATACATACATACATACATACATACATACATACATACATACATACATACATACATACATACATACATACATACATACAGAAACCCCAAAGTCGGAAAACGCGAGGCGTAAACAAGGGGTGTCACAACACGAGAACGACACACCAACCCCAAACGAAAACTGTCGCGTTCGCCCATTCTCCGAAATTGCCAGCCCACATGTATATACAGCCAGGTGCAAGCGCTCTGCGAAGACTCCAAACAACACAGACCGCGTACTCGTGAGAGCCAAGGAGCACAGAGCTGAAGCTGCATTTTCTGCTCGTCGCGTACACATATATATATATATATACTCTCCACGAAACTGCCATTTGCATGAGTAAAGCCCTTCTTCCGTTCTTGAAGTTTCGTTTTATTTCTCCATCCTACTCCTCCTCTCCTCGCCTGCAAGCATGCAGCGCTCCCTAGCGAGCGTGTTCCTAAGTTTACACAGGCACGGAAGTGTTATGGCTGCAGTGATCGTGTGCGCTAGCGTTGGTGATACGTCTGCAGTCATCGGTGTGTGTGTACTATATGTGTGCGATATAAGCTTTCCATACGACGACGCTCGCATAGGAGCTGGGTTGCATGCACGCACTCCTGAAGATTAGCATTTTCCTTCGGAGTACCAGGCTTCACTTTTCTCGCGTGTTTATTTTACAGAACAAAATAAAATATTCGAGAGACGTTCTGGTTGCGGCTTCCACGTCCCGAGTCGTCCGCATGCGTCAAGAGGTGTATGAAAGCGAGACGAAAGAAGCGCGTGCGCCAGAAAACAAAAAGCAGACGAAAGAGTGAAAGTAGACGGATAATAGTCAGAAAGGAAAGCAGACGAACGCTAAATGTAAAAGCAGATAAAAAGCAGACGAAAAGCATGCGTATCCGTAATCTTGTAAGCAAACAGACGAGGACTCAAGATAGAAAAATAGCAGACGAAACGCAACACACAGAGGATAGGCCTTCATGAGGCGAGCATTATAAGACTAGAAACAAACGAAAAAAAAACAACAACAACAAAAAAACAGAAGAACGGAAGCAGACGAGAAGCAAACAATAATAGCAAGACCAATGCGCCGAAACCAGACCAGCCAACCAATGGAGCTTCAAAAATCGTAAAGGAACGGCTTTACGAGTTTTCCGCATATTAATAGTATCTTTCTCCCACTATATAGCCGAATTATTTAAAGTACAGCACAGTTATACGTTCGTGTTCCGGTCTTGTCTCCACTTCTGTACATACCAAATAAGGTGCATAAAAAAATGAATATTTTACGTTCGCGTTGTGCGCATAAAACTCGTCCGCCACGAATACGTAAGCTCTCGGAAATTGCCCCATAAGAAGAATGAGAAAGAGGAGACACTCTTTTTTACGACCAATCTCATAGTTTCGTATGAAAATATACTTCTCCGCGAGTATGTTCTCTCACTCGCTTCCGTTATTCGCATGTTTGTACTATATATAAGCAGTCTGGCTGACTAGAATCCTCCCTCCCCACTTTTTCTTATAAAAAATATTTTCTTGCACTTTTTCCAAGCTGGCACCGCGCGGCTTGTGTACCAACTCCAGCGACACCCGCTGAGCTTTAAAACAAACGACCCAATAATAATTAAAAAAGCTGGGCAAAAAACACACGTGCTGTTTTACACCGCAAGCCAGCCGCAGCTGCACCATCTCGTTGCGAAACAAAAAGACAAAAAAAAGAGAGGGGCGTAATTTATGGCGGAACGTGCTTCCTCTATGACGTATGCACAACACTATAGATCCATTCCTTTCCTTTCCTACAAGTAGCGTGCTCTCAAGCGCGCGCTCTGACCATCAACGTCTACAGATATTTTTTTTTAACTTCTTTCTGGGCGTTATTAGGTAACTTTTATCGCCGCCTTGTATATCACCGCGGCATGCCCTCGAGGTTTCGTTGCAACACTTGTAGAGCACGCAACGAACGCAAACACAACAGTGAAGTTAAAGGCGTCGTGGGCATACGTCTTTATGATACATTACGATGCGCATATATTACGCGTGTCGCAATCCCCGGAGAAAAGGGGAAGGGCGCTTAATTCGCCTCCAGGAACGGCGAGAGGCTTGCGGGCATTCGCGGACACGCGAACTTTGTGTTCCCGCTGTCTGTGCCCCACGCCGAAAAATAATAATAGTAAAATAAATGAAACAATCAAAGAACTACAAAAAACTTTATATGAGACAACTTGAAGGCGAAAGCCATAGTATTTTTTTTATTTCAACGTGGAAAGAAATATATGGGAAGATAGGCTGCGTTTGTGCCAGCTATCCCAACATCGTAGTACAAAATACACACGAAGATACGAATAAGTAAGAAGAAAAAAAAAGAAGGAAAACAACCAGACGCATCTATATGTACAGGGGTCGTCGAAATTTCCCAGGCCACTATTTCACGCATTTTCGGGTGCTCGTAGCCTGGGAGCGTTTGACCAGGACTGCGCATATATACACAATATAGGGCTTATAACGCATCTCTCATTCGATGTATTGATCCTCCTCCTCCCTCCTCCGAAAGAATTTCGGCACCAGTCACGATGTACTTTCGGGCTACTTGGTTTGTATTGGCAGTGAAAAAGCGCCGGCAAAAAAAAACAAAACAGAAAGACAAGACGAGCGGCAGGACCCGTACACAAGGTACTTCGACACCTGATGCGGTTTTTTTCACGGCCTCCGAGATCAGAGATGTTGCAAGCTTTCTGCGCGTTACCTAGTCTTCGCACAGTCTTCGTGATCAACCGACCTTTTGAGCGAGCGATGGTGTCGTGTGATGACGCCACACATTTTCGCAATTCGCGACGTCATAGAGTTTCATAAAATAATACCTAGCGCGGAATCTGGCGCTACAATCGTGTACCATATGGACATTATGGGAAGTACAGGCTTCGCATTGGATTGCGTTAGCTAGCGAACTTTTCACGGATCCTTTTCTACAGTTTCAGTTTTGTTTTTCCGCAGCTGATTGATTGATTGATTTGTGGGGTTTAACGTCTCAAAACCACCATATGATTGTGAGAGACGCCGTACTGGAGGGCTCAGGAAATTTCGACCACCTGGGGTTCTTTAACGTGCACCCAAATCTGAGTACACGGGCCTACTGTTTTTCCGCAGCGTGGGTAGTCATGTGCGGCGCAAAGCACTGAAGCAGCGCCTTTGTTGTTCAAAGAGGCTGAAGACCACTAGGTCCGAGATTCGCTGCGGCTTCAGAGCTTTACGAGTCGTATTTGACAGTTTAAGCGAAGCGTCGTTTACTCACCGCTGCAGACAGTTGTAACGTCTTCTGCCAGTGCAGAATATTACATAAAGTTCACGTTTTTTCGCAAGTGCTTTTTGCCAAAACTCGTTTAAATTGACTTTAAAACGACGGCAAAGATAAGTATAGACGCACCATCACGCTCCTCTGACTCGACTGCACAACGAAACGCGAGGTGCCTTTGTGGCAGATCACTTACAGACGCACCTGGCATTGCAGCAGACGACATGTTAAGTGTTTATCACTTAATAATTAACTGTATTGTTATATCCAAAAATAGATAATGCGTACTTTCAAGGGCAAAACAAGCAAGTTTGTTTTCAAGTGTTGTAGAAAATAATTCATTACTTCTTGATGCTAAATCTGGAACGCAATGGCAGAGCAATGCATACCCTGGTGGTTAAATTAGTCAAAGTTTCACTTCTACCTCATGGTTATGGAAACTTTCTGCAACAAGATTTCCGTACAAAAGAATGAAGCAATTTTAATTTAAATATATTTTCGCAACACTTTGTTTTACATTCGGCAAACAGGCGTCGCGAATCTCAAGAACGTAATCCATCCGAAGTACATCCGAAGCCTGTACTTCCCATAATTTCCATGGGGGTACAAGTGCCGCAGAAGGAGCTAGCGTAGACAATAGCACCAGATTCCCCTCCGTAGGTATTACCGTATAAAAATCTATGTGCGTTCGCACCGCCAACGGTTAATTGTCACGTTTGGCGAAGCATCGGACGCTTTCGACCAAATAGTGAGGAACACTATAAGGTCGAGTTAAACACGTAACGACTTGAACTCTTCTTCCCCTGGTCCAGCTGACTTAATCGATAACACCAATTATTTATATGGTGTCAGCAGCAGTACAGCAACAAGAGTTTGTTGGGGGAAAAGTAATCGAAGTCGTATACCGACATTATTGAATAGCAGATATGACATTCGCCATATGTCCGATTTCGAATGTTCTACAGAGGGTTGTGAATTGCGATATCCAACTCTGATGGACCTCGCCCTCCCAATTCTAAGGAAATAACAGCGACGACGACGACGACGACGACGACAACAGTCATGACTACATCATCCAGACGGTCTATAGCTGTTATGGTCCTTGACCACCAGCCCTATAAGGTCGCGAGATCTAATCCCGCCTGCGGTGGCCCCATTTAGGTGGACGTGAAATGTCAGAAGATCATGTATTTACTTTCATACAGTGTATTAAAAGAAGGCCAGGTGGTTGAAATTTCGGGAGCCCTCCACTATATGCTGCTCCCGAGAGCTCATGATCACATCGTGCGTTGGTACTACACTCCGACAATTGTATTATAGAAACAGTTGAGACTACGGCGGAGGAAAGAAGGAAGTGGGCACAAACTTAATTAACTCTTTTTAGTTCATAATATATATACCTTGCCCCTATTCGTACAGACTCCATCTGATATGTGATCCCGATATACGAACAATGCCCATACAGACTGTGTTCGTTCATGCATTATAAGGCCTATAGTGTATATATGTACACACAGTGCCTATGATTGTTTTTGTCTTCTTTTATACCCAATTTCTCGTATTTTTGTGTTTATATTGTACATAACTGCCATGGTATTGGCGCCCCGCCGCGGTGGTCTAGTGGCTAAGGTACTCGGCTGCTGACCCGCAGGTCGCGGGTTCGATTCCCGGCTGCGGCGGCTGCATTTCCGATGGAGACGGAAATGTTGTAGGCCGTGTACTCAGATTTGGGTGCACGTTAAAGAACCCCAGGTGGTCAAAATTTCCGGAGCCCTCCACTACGGCGTCTCTCATAATGAAATGGTGGTTTTGGGACGTTAAACCCCACAAATCAATCAATCATGGTATTGGCATAGCCGGCTCTAACGCAGGCTACCTTCCCATATTTTGCCGAATATAAATTAAAAAAAAAACTTTGCTGGGGGAGATACGTCGCAGGGAGGTGCCTCTGGCTATGGACGCCGGCGTGTATGCACAAAACAAAATCATACTGTAAAACATTTCACATTATCAACTTTCAGCCAATCTGGATGCCAGAGAGAAAGCATACCATTAATGAAGGTGGACTGGTCAATGGCGAAAAATCACGAACCTTAACTTTTGTGAACTTACAACCGCCATGTATTGGCCCAGACGTACGAAATTGTCCTCTGAAAGCTGCCCTCTGCCGTTTTGGTGGGGTTTTGGTTGAGTCCGGGATAATCGGTATTGACAGAAACAAAGCCACCGAGATGAAAAGATGTTTCGCAACACTCCCACAGGGGAAAAGGTGCAAGGGCATCGTGAAAGGTGCGCCTCATCAGTCTATAAATTCTTTCAATCACTCTCTGGATTCTGTCTTTTAAGGTGTCAGCGACGACGCTAATTGAAATACACCGTACATGTGTATTCTTAGGCTGTAACCCACTACAGTCACGTACAATACTGGTCAAAGGTTCCCAGGCCACTATCCCATGTATTATTATGGCAGCGTGGCATAGGACCTTCTGACCCTGCCCTGTACATCGTCAGAGGGGTGCAAAAGGGGCACCTGCTCCCCTCAAGCCACGCCAGAACCTCCCTCCAGCCAGCACAATGCTTCCCCACATCTAACCACACTCCCTTGATGAAATCGGACGCACATAACTGCGCACCCGATGCCGCCATATGTGCGAGATTCCATATGTGCGGTCCAATCCTCTTTTAAATTCGAAGCATTTCTTGGCAAACTTCGGCGACTTTGACCCCCTTAACTTGGCGTGAACCAAAATTAGCATGGAAGGGTAAGATGGTTTGACGCATATTGCGCGCTGGTCAAGACATGAATTGTCACAGTCCCGTCGCGTACGTCGTGAAACACTTCCCGCCAGACAGTGGCACATACCCACGGGCGGGTATGTGCCACTGGTTTGCGGGTATGTGCCACAGGTGACGGACACTTAGCATCTACTCACGAACGACACGAACACACGTGGACAATTTTAACGCCCGAGCGTCAAGAAATACCCGACATCGGTGGCGTCGACCCGGCGAATGCAAAGAATAAATGTCAGGGTCCCAGCTGGAATCCAACCAGAGCATTCTGCGTTGCTTGATTGATAGATATGTGGGGCTTAACGTCCCAAAACCACGATATGATTATGAGAGACGCCGTAGTGGAGGGCTCCGCAAATTTCGACCACCTGGGGTTCTTTGACGTGCACCCAAATCTGAGCACACAGGCCTACGACATTTCCGCCCCCATCGGAAATGCAGCCGCCGCAGCCGGGATTCGATCCCGCGACCTGCGGGTCATCAGCCGAGTAGCTTAGCCACTAGACCACCACGGCGGGGCAGCATTCTGCGCTGCAATGAAGCATATTACCACAGAGCTAAGCCAGGTCTACGAACTACTTTCCAAATATATATATACGCTAGTCTTCGTGAAACGTCAATAGTGGTTGCAGTGCTGCCTACCCAATTTTATAAACATTACATATGTACTCCTTTGATACAGCCATCACGTCGGGTTAACATCAGTTGTGGTTAGTTGATATGCGCTGAAGTTGATTTATGTAGCATTGTCCAGGCCAGCATCTTCGGGGGCATCGGCGCTTCATATCAGCTTCGGGTGTTGCTAATACGCATGTTCCAGTTGGCATCGTTGCGCAAGTGCGAACAACTGGTTATATAAACATCTGCAACCCTTCAAAATATGTCTGTGCGTGCAATACTTGTACATATATTTAGCGTCATTTCACGACGTGTCGCCCAGTAAAAAAAAAATTCCAACACGATTACCTTCCCTCCGCATGCTTCGCATAACCTCGGTTCCCAAGTACGTGGGATCTGCCCAATTTTTTTATTGTTTATTTTAGACAGAAACCATATTTTCACAAGTTAAATTTAAAACTGTGATGCGGTCATCAGCAGCTAATCTTTACGCTCCGATTTGCGCCTTTTTCGAGCTTTATTATATTTTCAAAACGTCGGTCAGTTTGCAGTGTTCCTTGCGTCTTTCATAAGGCCATGAAGAGTGAGGAGCACAGTGACACTCGACGGAGCGCGTACGTGTAATTAATTGAACTGCAGAATCAGGTTCATTGCGCTCGTTGATACCTTCGTCACAGCGGGACGGCTCAGTGCTCTCCCATAGTTGAGTACGAAGTACTCAAAATCGTTCAACATGTTTCTCTAACCACACCAGGTCGAGATGGCTTTATGATCTTCAAATAAAGGTTAAGAGTGGCCACTCCCGTAGACCTCAGCGGCCCAATCGACCCTAGCGCACCTGGTGGTTGGTGAGAGCAAGTGGCGTGCGCTTCCTGTTTCGGTTTTACTGGCGCAAATTTTGAATTACTTTGCGTAACCAACGTTTGGCTATGACGAAAGTTCATGATTTCAGGCCACTTTTCATCGCCCAAATGGATAGTTTTTGTAGGTCGTTTTGATTTAGCGATTCCCTGTTTTGTTTTGTTCAGTGGTTCGTGCGAATTGGTCGTGACGTAATATTTATTTCGATTAAGTTATAATAAAAAGAGATGCAGGTAATGATATTTCACTACGGTTTTATTCAGCGCTTTTGTTTTTCTTTTGGAACAAGTGGTCAATGTATATATCATTCAAAGAGACAGAGTATCCGCAATGTTTTATTCAAAGGCAAGGTAGAGTCTGAGAATATAAAAAGCACAATATGACAAAGGTATGACTGGCGGAACATGGGAGAGGCCTTTGTCCTGCAGTGGACGTAGTCAGGCTGATGACGATGATGATGACAAAGGTAGACAACAAACGCATCTCGCCTTACAAATAAATTGTAACAAATATTGTAACAAATACAGAGAGAACACGGACAACGCACACATCGCTAGAGTTGGCAGAAGCCGAGAAGCTGGTGAAGTATGACACACTGGGCCAGTGGTTAAGTAGGATCTATTGCAAAAACACAGCGCACAATGCTGATGAAGAAGGAACAAGTGACATATACACAGCAATGAAGGCGCGAATCACGCCTGGGGTTAACCGAAATAATGCATAGAAAAAAAGAGCGCACAGAAACGACACGACACAATATCAAGAAAGGCAAAGGTGCAGTGTGCTGGCTGTGCTTAAGAACAGCTAGCCCAAAATTTAAAAAAAAACAGACTTGATGCTTGCTTGTCCTCAGAAAGGTAGGGCTTTGCAGCTTGCTCACTACGTGAAAGACAAACTTTATGCTACAACACTGGCAGGTCTTGTGGCTCTTCTTATGCATCGCCTTCATCAAAAACTTAAGATCCCAAGTTATTTGCGTCTGGTTGTTGCTGTGACGCTTGCGAGCTAAAATAGATTGTAGTCATCACTTATCCAGAATTGTGGACCTTAATTGGTGCTACGAGAGCAGTATTACAGGGCTAATAAATAGCAGAAGGAAACCACTTTGGCTCATTATTTTTCACAAAGGCTCTACATCGTACGTTATCAATCACAAGCTATATAAAAATAAAATGGCAGCGTCCGCAGCCCCATCAAACGCTACAAGTTTGGGTATTCTTTTGAAAATTTTGGTGGGCGAGATTAGGAGGTTGATGAGAAGCTAAAATACGAAAAGCGTGATAACGTGAACCGTGCCCACTTCATACTGTGTTCCTTACCCGCTCGAAGACATTTCAACAAGCGGTTTTGTTATCAATATATTACTTGAGCTGGAGAGATAAAGCATACACAGTGACCAAGCGACCCACAGTAAAGTGTACAGTTCGCCCGCATTTGCTACAAAAATACAGACAGGATACCCAACATTTTTTTTAAGGTTATGCAAATCACATCGAGCGAATACACAGTGTCCCTACTCCTCATAGCGGGTGACCAAAACAATGTATGCAACGAAGGAGTGGTTAGTCCAGTTGAACTGAATATAAGCATATAAGACCATAATGAAGTCTGCTGTAATGAAGTAATAACATAACAAAGCTATTGCAGGATTCGGCTCAACTCGAATACTTTAGTGTAAACCCGCCGCTAATTGCTAACCTTTGAACTTGTCAAGCTGTATGCCTGAGATTGAAGACTGGAACCTAACCCTATCTAAGTTTCGGTTCACAAAACACACATGCCAACATAAACGAACCCGGCAAAACATTTTCAGAAACTTCGCGCGACATCCAGCAGAGCAGAAATGAAAATCGCCAACATTTGACAGATGGTGATACAAAACATCGCACACTTTCAGGTGATGTGCAGTAATCTCAATTATAGCAAGAAAGTGAGATTCAAGTTGTTGTACGTATACAAAAGCTGCTTCTGATGGCACAGTGAGATTCCCAAAAAGTTTGCTGGGGACATGGTATGCTTTGAGCATTGTGAAATACTGGTGGGTACCCTTAAGCGTCTCACTGTCGTCTTTCAGTAACTGTGGGCAACTGCAACCGTCACATGCATTCCGAAGGAAGTGTTTGATGAGAAAACCAGCTACATAATATGCAGCGGAGTCATCGATAATATGGGAGTGAATGTTGGTCGCAAGTTCAGAGAGATCGTCTAGAGCGGGAAAGTCGTCAGGCTGTGGCTGTGCACACTACTCATTATCCACAAGAGACGCACTGGTGAGGGAGAATGGCGAGAGCTG